>NW_019392637.1:519403-1243673 GCF_000648675.2 Cimex lectularius | reverse complement strand
ATATATATATATATATATATAAAACAAGCGTATATTTTATAAGCTTGGCGTATTATTCAGGGCACGTAAAAATTAGCCTTTAAAAATAGCCACCCTTGGCTTTGAATTAAGAATTTTCACCCTCCACTAGGCCGCGCCGTTTCAACCATAATCCCGTCACGTGCCCAGCGCCGGTTTATCATAGTCTCGGTAATGAGACTACATCGGATTGATTTCAATTACAATTGTAAATCCGTGGTAAACAACCTCACTGACCGGGAGCACGCGAACGTTTCCCCCAGTTGCTCGAATTTGAGGAAATATTAATGTTCGGAGGTGATGGGAGGGTAGGTCGGTGTATACTGGGGCGAATTCAGGTCGTGCAGGGGTGGAAGAGTATCAGGGTAGTCGAAATATGCCTCGGGATTGGGCAGGAGCTCAATTTGAACTATAATTGACCAATATCAGGAGGCATCAGGAGAGAAGGGGCGGGAGTGAGCTCTTTTATCAGGAGGACCGCAATATGGCTTGGGATGTAGGATGTAGGATGTACACACATCCTATATATTGAGTGTTCGGTCACACCACTCTACAATCACACTTTGAGCCTGCATTTGAAATATATAAGTAAAATACTGAATCACACACCTGACAGACTGACGCAGATTTTGGCCGACGTAGTAATAAATAAAGGCATATTATGGCACAAGCAGCTGTCAGAGTTAGGTAAGCTGTACGGTGTAGGAGTAAGTAGGGAAGAACTGAAGTCCTCTAATACCACTGACCTGATAAAAAAAAATGGGAGGAAAGCAAAAGGAGAGACCTGGTAACCCGCGCGAGAAACAGCTTACATCACAACTTGTACGCAAGACTGGATTTTCACATAGGGCGAAACTACATGGAGTGCTCTGATATGACAGCCTATGAGGTGTTTCTGGTCTTGAGGGCGAGGGGCGAATTACTTCAGCTGAAATTGTTACGTTTGTAAAACGTAACATAGTATGAGTGTATTGTTGTTGTTTGGCCAGGGATGCCTCCTGAATTGTAATGCCACCTAAACTAAAATTGGCGGTGGGTTAATCAAAAGTAAGACTGCCTAGGATAGGCTTATGAGAGAGGAGAGGAGTGAATAAAAAGAGAGGACAGTGTGCGTCGAGACGGATATCCCTACGGCCTGGCCGGAGCAAAGAACATCATCAATTCCTTGATCAACGAAGGCGATCGCGGACCCATTCAACTTCAGAGAAGGTGCTCCACATTCCTAGCAGCGGGGATTTTCAATCGCCTGGAAAAGAAGCATATCTGGCCACTGGTTTCCAGGAAAGTTTAGTTTTTAAGGAATGTTTATTTAGCTTTTGTGATAATTTAGGCTCATTTAGTGTGTAAGTTTGTTAAAAAGTTACCCGCAGAGAATTAAGATTAATCTATGTTTAATATTTTAGTTTCCATTGGAATAAATGTATTTTTTTGTTTCCTTATGTAAATATTGTGTTCTTTTTTTTTTTGTTAATTTTACTGTTATTGAATTTTCTTTGTTTTATTTATTTTTTTTTTTCTTTACGGTTCGCTGTTTCCGTGTATATAAACAGCGTGGCGCCCATTTTTAAAAAAATTTAATATTAAGTTCATTATTCTTAATTCATTAAGTAACCCCGCCCGTCTCCACGGAGCGAAGCCGGCAAATTCTCGGCGTAAGAAACTCCCGACCGTGGAGACAGGACCGCGCCATCATTTGCTCCTTATGTAACCTCAACGTCCCGGAGGACACTGTCCACTTCATGGGAGTGTGCCCCGTTCTGAGAGAGTTCCGCCAAAGGGAAACTGAAGCTGGATGTAGAAGAAGTCATTGCAATCCTCAACGGAAGGAATAACTGGAGGAAGCTAGTGGTGTACCTCACTCACGCCCTGCGGTACCGAAAATACTTGGTTGACCAATTCAATTTTTAAAATCAAAGTTCATTCTAAAGATACAAAAATAGGGATTCATTCAAAATTCAAAAATTGATAAAGCAACTTGACAGACGGCTAAGGCCATTGTCAATTTAGCTTTTTCTTTGGAAATGTAAAGTTAATGTAAATACTTTGTGTAAATAAAGCCTT
Source organism: Cimex lectularius (assembly GCF_000648675.2). NCBI lineage: Eukaryota > Metazoa > Arthropoda > Insecta > Hemiptera > Cimicidae > Cimex > Cimex lectularius. The sequence continues at coordinate 1,241,594 of NW_019392637.1, read as the reverse complement.
TATTCATTCATTCAATATGGCTTGGGATTGGACAGGAGTTAAATTTTTACTCTTATTGACCAATATCAGGAGGTATGAGGATTCAAGGGGCAGAAGTGACAGAAGTGACTATCAGGAGGAAAAAAACTAGACTTGCTATTCGTCTCGAACACTTTCGTAAGTGTTCATTTTTCACTATTATTGATCTATATCAGTGGAGGATTGTGGTAGAAATTAGTTCGTGGACTGCGATCAATCCTGGAGTCGTCCAATAGCTAATTTTTTTCTTTCGATCCCTGTACGTGCCAGATAATAGCTTTTAGAAGTGAGCTTCTGTCGAATCCCAAAGACATATCAGGCCAGATACAAGAGCACACTTCTGCCATCTTAACCCAGATGCACATCATATTGGCAAATAGTCAAAATTTAGCTTTTGTGAAACATATCTGACGGTAAACTAAAGATGGTTCGTTCCTTGAAAAGTTGAGCTCTTGTATCAGGATGACATCTATAGATTTCGCCTTCAAAAGAGGTTAGGTTGCATTTCGTTATTCAATATTGTATCAGAACGAAATTAATCTAAATGCTTTTCTTTTCTTTTTTTTACTTTGAGTAAATAAGTAATAACACATGTTTTGAAAATAGAATTGTACATTTGAAGGCATTTTGTGAAACGTAAATATTTTCGATGATAAAATCATGGGTCGGACGGCTGGAAGGGAAGGACATTTGAGACTTTTTGACGGCTGGCGGTCAGGGTTTTCTCTTGATTGTGAAATCGGAGATGAGCCGTTGCTGGGCGGTTTGGTTCATCTTCGGTTCGGCGTTCGGAGCGTTGCAGCCGACGTTGTACGTCGTCCAGAATTTGATACGGGATACGAATCAGATCTTCTGCATGGGGGGGATGGTTTCAAGCCGGACGATCCTCACGGCGTGTACGTGCGTCGGACGATTCCTCTTCGACAAGGAGAAAGAATTTTACCTTTTCGACCAGTACGACCCGAGACACACCATCATCAAGACTACCTCGGGGCAGACGTTCGAGATCGAAAAGTCCATCGTGAGCGGCCACTGCATGCCGAGCTATTGGGACAAGGAGCATTTATACAATAACCTCGGCGGTTGGAAGATCGAAAGCTCCTTCGACCTCTCTGCCAACTGTGTCCTCTTTCCTCCTGACCAACAAGGCGAGCTCCAAATGTCCTCCGACGAGAACGGCTATGTTGACTGCTACTTACTCGGATTCGACACCAAGGAAAAAATGATCCAGTACAGTATTCTCCATGTGCCCGAAGACCAGGAGAGCTGCACCCACTTCCTGTGCGTCGTCTACGGCAAATCGAAGAAAATCGACTGCGACCAGTTGCAAAGTAGCGTCTCAACGGGGACAAACAAATGTTCTACGATCGACCGGGGTTTAGGGGGGGGGGCCTAGCCTAGCCACCGGCTCACCCGTCTTATGCAAGGTACAGAACGAGTACCACATATTGGGCGTCACGTCGGAACTGGAGGTCCAGAACATACTCATGTCGAGAATCGACATAAAGCCCAACCTGGCTTTCTACAAAAAAGTTTACATGGGAAGGAACGAGGCCGGGAGGCTGCAGATTTCAGGGGTCGCTCTTCTCCTCGCCGTCAAATGGACCATCTGATTTCTTCCGACGACATCGACCGAAACCATCACTGTCTCGAGAAGGGGGACAGTTTAAAATGAAATAAAGCCTTTTAACATTGAACTATATCCTTATTTTCCCCTAAATTCTTTCAACGACAAACGCACAACATCACACAACTAATTTTTTTTAAAGCTCCTAAAAAACATCTGATTTTTTAAACTTTCCCCAACCTATTGACATGATTTTCACTTCTTTTTTTGGGTGGAAGATGGACCAGTCTGGATGAGAGACTGATTAAACATTTTAAGGTAAATAAGCGAAAGACAAAACATTCCAAAATTTAGAATAGATTGTTTATTTCGTTTTGAGGTGTGCAGATTGTACCTTGGGTCTTTTATTGGAAAAATGGCCAGGTGGATTTGAGGGCGGTTAGGAAGAGGACTGCCGAGGTGATCCTGATGCAGCTGGCGTTGCTGCCGCCCATGTGGACGTTTCTGTAGAACTCCTAGTTTGGATGGATGTCTGTCCTCGTCATTAAGAGGGCCGAGGAGAGACGTTCCATCCCGAAAACGGAGATGTAGTACTCCGCGTTGATGTTGCAGTGAACTGAGGTGCCCTTCATGAAGTCGACCTGGCCCTCCCTGCCCGTGAAGCCGCACTTATTCGGCCCGTTGAGTACGGAATATTGTATTTTCTCGCAGTCGATATCCTTTCCTCTGCTTAAGTGTCCGAAGAAGGTGCTAACACAGGCCAGCTGTTCCTTCTGGATGAATATCCCCAGGCGTAAAATCTTCTTAGAAGCCTTATTGAATCCGACCATGTGGCAGGCGCGCACTTTCCCATAGAGACTCACGTTAAAGCTGAGCTTGCTGTCCCTGTCTAAGGGCTGGAGATCCTCAAGTCGCCGAGGTTGGTGTGGAAAAGCTGCTTGTCCCACTTGCACGGCGGGCACTGCCCATTGATGATGGCCTCGATCTCGAATATCTCGTCCTGTTGATCATGATCAACTCGTTTTTCCTGTCGAACTCTTTGATGACGTTGTAGTTGTCCTCTTCGTAACGAAAGATGCCGATGCAAGAGCACGTCGCCTCCCGGCTCTCGAGTTGCATTGCGTACAGGACGAAAACGCTCACGCGTCCGTCGGAAGTGGCCCGACTCCTAAAACCAATACAACGTCCAAAACGTCCACAATTCCATCACCCGACCGCCACCAAAGTCAAAAACCTTTACAGAACAAACAGACTCAATCCCACAGACTATTCCTTCTTTTTCTTTAGGTGGTACAAATATTAAAAAACAACCTGAACAGAAAATATTATTTTCATACTCATAATATTATAATAATTAATGTTTAAATATAATAATATTATAAATATAATATGAAATTAAATATTATAATATATAATTAATACTATAGTAGTTAATATTAAAAAACAATTGCAACTGTCGTATAACATAAGAAAAAAACATGGGCCCTAAATTTGAGACGCGACAGGAGCTCAATTTTTACTCTTATTTACTATTATCAGGAGGTGTCAGGAATGAAGTAACAGAAATAGGCTCTTGTATCAGGAGGAGCGAAATATGGCTTCGGATCTATCACTTCTAGAAGTGACCAACATCCGGAGGTATCGGTATTGTAGGGGCGAGATAGCATCAGGAGGAACGAAATATTAGTTGGGATTCGATTAGTGACCAACATCAAGAGGTATCAGGATTGAAGGGGCGGAAGTGAGCTCTTGTTCACTTTCATCAGGACGAATGAAATGTAGATTTGGGATTGTACACGAGCTCAATTTTAACTATAATTGACCATTATTAGGAGGTTTCAGGGTTGAAATGACAGAAATAGGCTCTTATATCAGGAGGAACGAAATATGGCGTGGGATTCGACAGAAGCTCAATTTTAATTATTAATGTCCAATATCAGGAGAAATCAGGATTGAAAACGCAGAAGTGAGCTCTTGTATCAGCACGAATGAAATGTAGATTTGGGATTGTACAGGAGCTTAATTTTAACTACCTATATAATTGACCATTACCAGGTGACAGGAGTGAAATAACAGAAATAGGCTCTTGTATCAGTAGGAACGAAATATGGCGTGGGATTCGACAGGAGCTCAATTTTAATTATTAATGTTCAATATCGGGAGGTATCAGGATTGAAAACGCAGAAGTAATCTTTTGTATCATTAATTGTTTCTGTATCTAGTAAGAATTGATTCAAAGGAGCTCATGTTTTTCATTATTACTGGCCCACGTCAAGCTGTGTCAGGTTAGAAATGAGAGACGTATCAGGATGTCTCGGACAACTATCGTGACAAAAAAAAAATCGGGTTTTTATCATTTAATTATTGTAACAGAGGAAAGAGTTTTTTGTTTGCCCGAAAATAAAATTTTATTTTATCGCCTTGATCAGCTTCCTGTGCTTGTAAGGAGGTATGTATCTAGTTATTAGATGGATAAATTTTTATTAATGAAAATCAATGTACGTAGGAAATTAGGGAAAATCAACAATCAGTGTATGGCTTATGGTACCGCTTAAGAGCAGGGGATTAAGCGATAACGAGATCGCTTGGACCGGGCAAGAGGTCGCCGAGGAGAACAGAGCGGATTTTTCTTCTTGTGGATTTCCGTTTTTGGAATTTCTACCGGGCGCCTTCCTCACCAGACCACGGCGACGAGCGAGGACTTTGAGCGTCCGTTTGTGGTTTTCAGAAAGGATATAGAGGCGGCTCCCCCAATTATCCGGAGATTTTCTTTTTGTGGATCGGATTTCGGCAGGACTGGAACCGAGGAGTACTCGGCGGATTTTTGTTGCTGGTACAACAATTCCCAAATCCGCCACGGAATAAAGTAAATATTTTTTTTATTTATACAGAAAATATACTACTTTCCTCTCATAGATTTATTTATTTTTGGTTTATTTACGGCATAAACAAGAATATACTTTTAGTTAAAGGAGTTCTCCATTACTATGGAGGCATAAAATGGGGTGGCGCCCAATTCAGAAATATTTCTTTGTTCTTTAATTTTTTTTGATTCGTAAATTGTCCCTCTATTCTCACCCCCCACTCCCGACGAGCTACCGGGATAATTTTGCTCTGAACCGAAATAATTTTGGTTGTAACACTATGGCAGCACGATTTTCACTGGAAAAGTCAGCTCCCATGAAAAAGCTCTGGCAAAATACTACAGCTTGTTTCAAACACAACTTCTAGTCTGCAGAAGTAATTATGGGAGGGCGTCGTAATAAAATTTAAAAGAAAGGAGCTGCTTATGACCTTTACTCATCCTGGTACAAGAGCTCACATTTCTCCTTTCCTGATTCTCCTGATATTGGTAAAAAATGGTGAATAGTGAGCTTCTCCTACGCAATAAGTCTGAAGGTTCTATTGCTTTGATTTTCCACCCATAATAATTCAAGAGCTCTTCAGCGCCTTTCCGTCCTGATACTTCTTGTCATTTGCAAATAATAAGATAATCGAATCAAGGTGGAAAAGAGAAAAGTGAATGTGTATTACGATGACTGAAATAGCTTTGGTATTTAGGTAAGTTTCATAGGAGCTCACCTTTCCCTATTTACTTGTCAATGAGAGGTCTGCCAATATAAGGAGATATTAGGATGGAAAGTGTAGAAATGAGCGCTTATATCGTGGCATAAACAGCTTTAGTATTTGTCAGATTTGTTTCGACCAGGATTTTACCTAGGGTCAAGGTGCTGCAAGAGGAGGAGTAGGCCCAAGTAGGTAAACATACAGTTTTTCGTATTCTGTGTTGCTGTGAGGGTCCAGACGACGTAAATTTATTCTGCTACGCGATGTAAAACCGCAATCTGTTATTTACACGAAAGATCGACTTGCCACTTAATCAGAATACTAAAGCTTAAACATACGTAGACAAGATTTTGGTCTTTTAGGTCGAGCAGATAAGTGTAGTTTATCAGGCTATCTCGGATCTAGTTTTGGTGATACAAGTGTAACTAGGGTTTTATCTGGGATCCAGCAGGAAAAGATGACTGCTTGCTGCCAGATTTCTTGCGTCTTCTGTGCTGAAGTGAGAGTTGATTGAGATATACATTAATGCTAGGTGATGAAAAACAACAATCAAAAAAATTACTGTCATACAACCAAAGACTTTTGTACCCTTGATACTACTTGAAATTACGGCCGATCCAGATATAAATTAATAGGTGATGCAAAACCACAAGAAGCCTTCTACACAAAAGAAACATGATCAATATGCTAAAGCTAACTGTGAGATTTAAAAAAAAAATAAAAAAAAACCTAGACGAGCAGTTGATCCTTTAGGTGGAGGTGAAGGATGAAAGTGTATGGCCTTGGCAAAAACTGAAATTATCTGTTGGAATAATTACGATTTGAGTGTAACCCAGTAGGTGAATTCAACTTGACTAAAGCGTACAAAAACAAGAACGTATCTATCATGTCAGATAGCTAAGCAGCCATCAAAGCACAAAGTTCAAATATCTTAGTTCAAGAAGGTTGCAAAACTGCACAACTAAATTAAATATATTAGGTATCAGAACAAAATCAGCCTCTGCTGAGTCTAGGACATTTGGAAGTAGAAGGCAACGAGAGAGCAGATACCCTTGCAAGAAAAGGGGCTGCTATACCGCTGATAGGACCGGAATCGTTCTGTGGCATAGGAATCCACACTCTCAAAGAATACCTCAGACAGAAGGATAAAAAGAAAATGAGGGAACAATGGAATTCACTCATTGGACACAAACTATCCAAGAACCTCCTAACAAATTTCGGAAGGAAAGAAGTGATAGAATGTATCAAAGGAAGCAGGAAAAAACTGCGAATCCTAACAGTATTCTTAACAGGACATTTAAAGAAAATTGGTGTAATCCAAGATGGCACACACGCAATTCTGCAGAGAGGCAGAGGTGACACCAACACACCTACTAACAAACTGTGGTGCCACACTTGCCCGCAGGAGGAAATGTTTTGAGATGAATGTGACTGTAGAAGAAATTCAACCACTGAAACCGGGCATATTAATCAAGGTTCTTGGTGAAATAGGACTTACCGATGTGTTATAGGCACAGCATGGGGGATATAATAGCTCTTAAAGGGCGCAGTATATTACACCCCGACCGATACATCTACATCTACAACCATGCCTTGTAGTTGCCATGAGCATACATAAGGTGAATGAGTGTTTTGTGTCGTTTTTTAAGAATTTCTGGAATAGCTTTGTACAAAATGAACACATGTGGGAGAAACTTTATTCGAAAATGTATGTCGCGTCTGATTGGTCATTGAAAAAAAGACAATCGAGTTAGTAATGCATTTATTCTGCTTTTTATGGGGAAGGATTTCACCTGGGAAAGTCGACGAAGTAGGGTCAGAAAGGTCTCTTTATGAACCTCTGCTTGAGGGTGTTGTCTTTGTGGGCCTTGTGCCTCGTTCCGACGTTGCCGGAGAAAGATTTTAACAGCTATGTCATCTATGCGATGAAACGCGAGACCGAAGAGGTGTTCTGCCTGGGTGGTATCGTCTCGAGCAGGACCGTCATCACGGCGTGCACGTGCATCGGTAATTTCCTGCACGAAAAAGCTCTCAACTATTACGTTTTCAACGAGTTCGACGCGAGGAATTCCGTCCTCATGTCTGCCTCGAAGGAGTTATTCGAGATCGAGCACACCATCGTGAACGGGCACTGCATGCCGAGCAAGTGGGACAAGAGTCGATACCAGTCCAACCTCGGCGGGTGGAAGATCGAGAACTCCTTCAACCTCGATCAACTTGCAATCCTCCAGCCCATCAACAGGGACAACAACATCCGACTGGCCGACGTCCTAGACGGCAAGGTTGACTGCTATTCGGTCGGCTACAACAAGAAAAGCCGCACCATCACCTCATCGACGATACTAGTTCAGAAGGACCAGATCTCCTGTCTCAGCATGTTCTGCGCCTTCGTGAGCAGTGGGAGGGAGGTCGACTGCGAAAAGTTGCAATACACCGTCTTGAACGGGCCAAACAGGTGCGGTCTCCTATCCGATGCGAGTGACATAGATATAATGACCGGAACCCCGATCTTCTGCAAGATACATATGGAATTTTACATCTTCGGCATCGGCACGGATTACTATGGCACGGTCCTCTTCTGGACGAGGACCGACGTACATCCCAACTACGATTTCTACAAGAGCGTCTACATGGGGACGAATCTCGCCGGATGCGTTCGTGTCTCCTCGGCTCTCGTCCTACTATCAGCCTTCAAATCCACGATGCCGTTTCTCATGTAGGACAAGCCGTCCAGAAAGAGAAAACAAAAAGATACACGTCTTAAAATAAAATAAACCGTCGGTACTGTGTTTTTTATTTTTACATTTAAAAAAACCGACGATTTTCCCCAATAATGTCATATGACCGACTGATTTCTATTTAAAATCACATGAAAATCAAACCAGCACATAAAGGACACCATGGCAATGAAAAGGCGGATGGCCTGGCCAAAGAAAGATCTAATACTGCGTTTGTCGGACCAGAAACGGTATTACCTCACTCTATAAGCACAGAGAAAGAGAGTATTAATAACTGGGGCGTGAAACAATTCCTTAGGGAGTGGAATTTATCTCCCGGACACAGGCAATCGAAAGAGTTCGTTAAGATGATCAAACTACCAGAATCGAAATGGCTATTCTCTATCTCAAGGAGGATAATGAGGAGGGTGATATCGTGACGGGCCACTGCCCACGGAGAAGACTCCTCTCCTTAATGAGTATTCTACCAGATCCTTTTTGCTGTTTTTGTGAAATAAAATTAGAAATGGCAAGGCACTACCTCATACAGTGTGACAGGGGTTTGTGAACAAGTCCAAGAGATTTATGCAGGACACGTGAGCCGACCTTTTAGGGATGGGGTACGAGTCTACCCAGTCATTCAACCCCTCGGGTCTTGGTCGTCCACCCTGCGTTATATATATGGGGAGAGAGTATCTCGGACTGATTGCCTTCCGGGTCTGGCTTTAGAGAGCGCTAGTGAGGAGAGGAGAGCAGGTGTTTTTTGACTGTTTTTTAGTGAGTTTTGGCGGTAGACGTGAAAGATAAACGACGCATTCTGTGTTAATAAAGTGTTTATTTTGCAAGTAGTGCGTACCATTTAGTTACTCCCCACAAAATTTGGAGGCCGCGATAATTAGGGGCAGCAACTTTGAGTACTCGTGAGAAAACGCCTAAAACCAAGAGGACCACGTGTGGATGCGGAAAGAACGTTCTACTTTTCAAGGGAGTGTTCGAAGGGGAAACCGAGGAACACCTGCACCCGGTAACTCTGAGGAACACGTACGATGATATGACCAACACACGATACACCCAAAAGGTGATCACTTTCAGGGACGTCGAAGAGTCGCTGGACACGTTTTCAAGAGACGACGAATCGGAAATCGTGACCCAATGGATTCAGGAATTGGAAGAGATGGCGAACCTATGCATTTGGGATGATGTTCAGAAAGTTGCCAGAAGGTTACTGAAAGGTTCAGCTAAACTGTACATAAAATATACGAACGACGCGCAGACCTGGAAAAACTTTAAAAGTCCTTATTGGACGAATTTTCACCTAAATTGGACTCGAAGAAGTAGAACGAAATGTTAGCTTCCAGACGCCCTAGACACGACGAATCTCTGAATCAATATTTACATAAAATGCAATACAAATACATTGCCAAGTAGGGAAACGTCGAATTGAAATGTATTTTCGAATAGATTATCGAAAACCTAGACGACATCCCTATGCAAAAAACTATTCTGTGGGGCGCAACGACGATCCAGGAATTCAAACAAAAGCTGAGTTTGTTTGAAAATTTAAGAAAGGCAACGGCAAAGTACATACAAAGAGGACGATCTGGTCGAGACGATGATCGGTCAAAATCACATCTCCCAATGACTAGAATTTGCTACAATTGTGGAGCAAAGAACCACGAATCTCGGGCCTGCCCAGACAAGGGAAAAGGCCCAAAATGTTTTAAATGCAACTATTTTGGGCACAAAGGAAAAGACTGTTCAACCCATTCAGGAAGAGGCCCATTAAATCCTATGACGTTAAGTTACTTCACCTAACGATACAGTTAACGAAAATATCAACATGACAGTTCGGGTAGCATTAAGAAACGAGTGAGTCATGGCTACTAGACACTGGATCAGACTTAAATCTGATTAAGTCATCTAGTGCGTATAACTTGCCGACATGTTCGACAAATGCCATAACTCTACGAGGAATTGGAAGTGAAAAGATAAAGACCTCATGTTGGTACAACGTTAAGCACAATTCGCATCGAGAATGATCAGTTCGATATTATTTTCCATGATGACCACATAATGAACTATCCAATGCTTTTAGGAAAACCATTTATTTCCAATGTTGCCTTCCACGTAAAAGGGGGACGGATCGTGGGTATAAAGAAAACAAAGAAGACGATGAATTCCAAATCGATTGCATAAATCAAGACGTGGTCATGGATTTAGATGTCGGTCTTCCGAAATTCACAGTTTGAAAGAACAATACCGTGAGATGCCGACAAAAACTACAGATTTGAAGCTAAGACTGGTGCCGACAGATGACATCCCGGTTAGTCATAGACCACGTCGATTGGCTCCGGTACAGAGAGAAACTGTGGAAAAGCAAGTCAAAGAATTATACAACACTCGACATCCGAATATTCTAGTCCAATAGTACTGGTAAAAAAGAAAAAATGGGGAAGTACATTTGTGTGTAGATTACAGAAGGCTAAATAAAAAGAACCTGAGAGATTGCCACCCATGCCCATTAATGGATGATCAAATCGATCACCTTTTTGGGGCAAAAATATTTCCAACGCTTGACCTCCAAAATGGATATTTCCAAGTACTTGTGGATGAAAACAGTCGTAAATGCACAACATTTGTCACACACAATGGACAATACGAATATTTGAAAACGCCATTCGGGCTCAGCAACTCGCCTGCGGCTTTTACACGATTCATAAATAGAGTCTTTCAAGATATGATACAGAAAGGTATAATTCTCCTTTACATTGACGACGTAGACATTCCAGCACAAGACGAAAACGAAGCTGTTACGAAATTGAAGTTGGTTTTACAACGATGTAAAGAATATGGTTTAAAAGTAAATTGGAAAAAATGTTCTTTCTTCAAATCATCAGTGGTATATCTGGGACATAAAATCGGCTTCAATCATATCTCACCATCGGATGAGCTGCGGTTAAAAATTCCCAATTCCACAGACAAAGAAGCGAATACAGAGCTTTCTCGGGCTCACTGGATTTTTTCTCCGATTCGTTAAGGACTACGCTCTTATAGCAAGACCACTATCAGAATTGATGAAGGAAACCACACGATATGTTTTTGGAGATGAACAGAGACACGCTTTTGAACAGCCAAAGACCTAAAGAACAGCTAAATTAACCGATCCAGTGTTAAAAATATTTATACAGAGGAAGTTCTTTTGGGTATGGAGCAGTTTTAAAGCAGATCGACCAGGCAGACCAGAAATCTCACCTTATATGAGTAAAAAGACGACAAGAACAACGTTACACGAGGTACGAACTGGAAGTACTCACAATCATCAATGCCCTCGGCAAACTCCATGTATACTTGCTAGGAAGGAGGTTTAAGATGGTGACAGATTGTGCCGCATTCAACTTCACCTTGCAGGAACAAGACATCACAGACTTGCCAGATGGGCTCTACGAATCCAAGAAGTCGAATTTGATGTTGAACATCGTCCTGGACGCGATATGAAGCATTGCGACGCCTTAAGCAGGTATCCGGTAGTTCTTCCATAAAAAGTGAACTATTGGAACGGATAAAGAAACTACAACGTGAAGACAGAAAACCAAGGTGATCATGGAATTACTTGAAAAACAAGATTATAAACACTACCTCGTTATAAATGACATTTTATACCAACGAGACCAAAATGGATACGATTTATTGGTCATACCAAAAGGAATGCAGGCTGAGCTGATAACCGCAGCGCACAACGACGGACACACTGGACAGAAAAAGAAGAAGAAAAACTCAAAAGGGAATATGCATTCCCAAACATGAACACAAAGATTGCACAAATAATAAAAAATTGCGTGAAATGTATCCTGGCAGAAAGAAAAAGAGGAAAAAAGGTTGCCACACTGTGACAAACCATTGTCTACTTTTCACGTAGACCATTTAGGTCCTTTAGCGTCTACAAATAAAGGCTACAAATATATTATTGCTGTAATAGATGGATTCTTTAAATTTTCGTGCCTATTTCCTACCAAGTCTACAAACGCCGACGAAGTAATACAAAAATTAAATACCATTTTCAGTGTGTTTGTGACTCCGGAAAGGATCATCAGCGATCGTGGTTCAGCATTCACCTCCAAACAGTTTGAAGAGTTTTGTACAGGGAATGAAATCAGATTACACAAAATAACACAACAACAATAACAGTTCTACCGTGAACGACAAGAAGCGAGAGAGGAAGCAAAACGACAAATATTAAGGATCCAAGAAGAACAAAGGCGAACCTTCACAAAAGGAAAACATCTCCGAGAAAATATGTTGTTGGAGATATAGTTGCCATAAAAAAGACGCAGCATGAACCACAAGCAAAATTAAAAGCAAAATTTCTGGGACCATACAAAATGACAGCCTGTAGACCACATGACAGGTATGAGGTAACAAAAATTGGAGACACGCATGGCCCAAACATAACGTCCACCTGCGCCGACAACATGAACAAATGGAAGGACCCTTTGAACCATGACACTTCACGCGATGATGACCCTTCGAGGCGAATGGATACCCAGGATGGCCGAATTGTGGGGAGAGAGTATCTCGGACTAATTGCCTTCCGGGTCTGGCTGAAGAGAGCGCTAGTGAGGAGAGGAGAACAGGTGTTTTTTGACTGTTTTTTTAAGTGAGTTTTGGCGGTAGACAGGTAAGACGAACGACGCATTCTGAATAGCCAATCTTGTTAATAAAGTGTTTATTTTGCAAGTAGTGCATACCATTTAGTTACTCCCCCATATATATAAAAGAGGAGGCTGGCTACAAGGCCTTCTGATCTCGACCTGAGTAGATCTATTTTTTTTTACTCACTGGCCTGCTCCAGGTCGTTAATCATCCTTCATAGCTTTGCCAGCGGTTCCGTAGTGTAGGATCTTGTTTGTGGTTTTCCTGTCCTAGTTGCAAGAAGCTGCCCTTGACCTTCCTAGACCCTCACAGAAACATAAATGTGTTCTGCGGTCTACTCCTTTTCCTGACAATATGTACCCAGTGTTTTTTCTGTCTGTACTCCTATTCGGCGATATGCTTTCTTAGCCGGCAGTGTTCTGTCAGGAGTCCACATGGAATCCTGGTTCGGTTGCTATTGCCTTTCAGTAATTCCTTTGTAAGTTTTGTGGATGGTACTTCTATGAAACTCTTCGAGTGCGTCATACCCGTAGTATTGTTCCTCCAGGTTTTGGACTCATTAAGGATCCATCTTGAGGTGTATTCTCTTTTGGGGCAAGATGCTAGGCCACAGAAGGGTTCAGGGCCTAGAGAGTCCATGTTGGCCACCTCTGTGGCCCACATGTCAACTTTTTGTGTCCTGTATGCTGCGAATGTTCAGAACGGATTTCTGATATTATATAAGTGTTACAGATTTTTTTAAAAATATTAACATGTGTATGAAAATAATATTTTGTGTTCGGTTTTTTCTAAATATTTGTACAACTTAAGGAAAAAGAAGGATTAGCCTATGGGATTGAGTCGGTTTGTTTTATAAAGGTTTTTTGACTTTGCTGGTGGTCGGGTGATGGGATTGTGGACGTTTTGTACGTTGTGTTGGTTTTTGGGAGTCGGGCCACTCCCGACGGACGCGGTGAAGCATATGAGCGTTTTCGTCGTGTACGCAATGAAACGCGAGAGCCGGGAGGCGTTCTGCTTGGGCGGGATCGTCTCGAGCAGGACAGTGATCACGACGTGCTCTTGCATCGGTACCTTCCTTTTCGAACAGGACAACAACTACTACGTATTCCAAGAGTTCGACACGAGGAACGAGTTGATCATGACCAACACGGACGAGATATTCGAGATCGAGAAGGCCATCATCAACGGGCACTGCACGCCGAGCAAGTGGGACATAGAGCGTCTCCACTTCAACCTCGGCGGCTGGAAGATCGAGAGATCTTTCGACATGGACAAATACGGCGTCCTCCAGCCCATAGACAGGGACAACAAGCTCAGCTTTAACATGATACTCGACGGGAAAGTGCGCGCCTGCCACACGGTCGGATTCGACAAGTCCTCTAATAAGATTGTACCCCTGCAGATATACATCCAGAAGGAACAGCTGGGCTGTCTCAACACCTACTGCGGACAGTTAAGAAGAGGAAGGGATATCGACTGCGAGAAAATACAATATTCCGTACTCAACGGGCCGAATAAGTGCGGCTTCACGGGCAAGGCGGGCGACTTCATGAAGGGCACCCCGATCTACTGCAATATCAACGCGGAGTACTACATCTTTGCCGTGGGGATGGAACGTCTCGCCTCGGCCCTCTTCATGACGAGGACAGACACCCATCCAAACTACGAGTTCTACAGGAACGTCTACATGGGCGGCAGCAACGCCAGTTGCATCAGGATCTCCTCGGCAGTCTTCTTCCTATTCGCGCTCAAATCCATCTTGCCATTTTTCCAATAAAAGACCCAAGGTACAATCTGCGCAGCTCAAAACGAAATAAACCATCTATTCTAAACTTTGGAATGTTTTTTCTAAAAACTTAAAAATGCTAATCAGTCTCTCTTCCAGACTGGTCCGTCTTCCTCACTCTCAAAAAAAGAAGTGAAAATTATATCAAAATGCTTGGGAAAGTTTAAAAAATCAGATGTTTTTAGTAGCTTTAAAAAAAAAGTTGTGGGATGTGTGTTCGCCAATGAAAGGATTTAAGGAGAAGTAAGGATATAGTTCAATGTTAAAAGGCTTTATTTCATTTTAAACCGTCCATCCTTCTCGAGAAAGAGATGACTTCAGTCGATGTCGTCTTAAGAAATCAGATGGTGGATTTGACAGCGAGGAGAAGAGCGACCCCTGAAATCTGCAGCCTCCCGGCCACACTCCGTCCCATGTAAACTCGCCTGAAGAAAGCCGCGTTGGGCTCTATGTCGATTCTCTCCCAGAGTAGGTCCTGGATCGCCAGTTCCGACGTGACGCCCAATATGTGGTACTCGTTCTGTACACTGCAGAAGACGGGTGAGCCGGTGGCTAGGCCCGCCTCCATTTTCCTATCGATCGTGGAGCATTTGTTTGACCCCTTTACGACGCTGGCATCCAACAGGTCGCAGTCGATTTTCTTCGATTTGCCGAAGAAGTTACACAGGAAGTGGGTGCAGCTCGCCTGGTCTTTAGGCAATTTGAGAATACAGTTCCAGATCTTTTTTACATTGGTGTCGAATCCGACGAGGTAGCAGTCAACATAGCCGTTCTCGACGGAGGATATGTGGAGCCTGCCTTCGAGGTCGGGAGGAAGGAGGACACGGTTGACAGAGAGGTCGAAGGAGGTTTCGATCCTCCAACCGCCGAGGTTACTGTCTACACGATCCTTGTCCCAATAGCTCGGCATGCAGTGGCCGTTCACGATGGACTTTTCGATCTCGAACGTCTCCCCCGAGGCAGTCTTGATGACGGAGTTCCTCGGGTCATACTGGTCGAACAAGTAAAATGTGTTCGCCTCGTCGAAGAGGAATCGCCCGATGCACGTGCACGCCGTGAGGATCGTCCGGCTTGAGACGATCCCCCCCATGCAGAAGATCTCATTCGTATCCCGTATCAAATTCTGGACGACGTACAACGTCGGCTGCAACTCTCCGAACGCCGAACCGAAGACGAACCAAACCGCCCAGCAACGGCTCATCTCCGATTTCACCATCAAGAGAAAACCCTGACCGCCAGCCTGTCAAAAAGTCTCAAATGTCCTTCCCTTCCAGCAGTCCGACCCATGATTTTATCATCAAAATATTTGCCTTTCACAAAATGCCTTCAATTATAAAAATGCTATTTTCAAAACATGTGTAATTACTTATTTACTTAAAGTAAAAAAAAAAAAATTATATATATATAAACATACACATAAATATATATATATAACCTGTTGCGAACGAATTTGTAATAAAAATAAATAAATAAATAAAAATAAAAATTTGAGCTCCAGTCGAATCCTACGGCATATTTCGTTCCTCCTGATGCAAGCTCCTGATGTTGGTCCATTATAGTTCAAATTGATGTCCTGTCCATTCCCATCCCATTTTTCTATCCTCCTGATTCAAGAAGCTATTTCTTTCACTTCACTCCTGACACCTCCTGATGTTGGTCAATTATAGTTAAAATTGAGCTGCGGGACAATCCTAAATCCACATTTCATTGTCCTGATACTTCCTCACTTCCGCCCCTTCAATTATACCTCTTGATAGTGGTCGTTAATAGCTAAAATTGAGCGCCTGTCAAATCCCAAGGCATAATTCGTTCCTCTTGATGCCAGAGCCCATCTTGCACCCTTCAATCCTGATACCTCTTGATATTGGTCATTAATCGTAAAAATTTAGCTCTTGTCGAATCCTAAGCCATATTTCCTTCCTCGTGATACTTTTACAGCTTCCTTACTATGGCTGCACGTACGAAGCTCAGTGGAAAAGGGGGGGACTGTTGAGGGACAAGTGATGGTCGGTGAATGGGTGCAAGTTTATTTAGAGGTGTTGTGTTGAGCGCCACGGTATTTTTGGAGAAAGATAAATACCGAAACTTCTTTGAACAAGATAGGCATATCCCGCAACTTACGTTCATGTTCCGTCCTGTTAACATTTAGACCTCCACCACCGTTATCCAGGTTGTTGTCATAATCCTCTCCTAACCTCGCCAATTCCTTTCCGTGGTTAAGGTAGGCCGGGGTGAATCCGGTCGCTTCGTGCACAGCTGTCTTCAGGGCAAATGCCAGACGCGGCAACTCCTTGTAATAGGTTATCCCGCACGTACGACATCATCATTGTTTTTATCACACGATTCACTCGTTCAGTGGGTTGGCCTGCGGATGTACAATGGTATGAACCAAACCTTTACCAGATGCTGCTCCGTTTTGGTCATTAATTCCCGGCTCTTGAATTGGCCCCCATTGTCACAGATTATTGGAACACCAAACATATAGAACACACGTTCTGAAAGGAGTTCGACGACCTTCCTTGAGGTAGCCGCACGTATAGATAGCAAGACCAAATACTTGGTGAAGTAGTTGCTCACCA
Organism: Cimex lectularius; assembly: GCF_000648675.2. Classification (NCBI taxonomy): domain Eukaryota; kingdom Metazoa; phylum Arthropoda; class Insecta; order Hemiptera; family Cimicidae; genus Cimex; species Cimex lectularius. The sequence goes on along the minus strand of NW_019392637.1, from coordinate 1,224,710 downwards.
CCAGTAAAAACCTATTCTGTCTTGTTGATAGCGGCAATGGTCCAATCAAGTCGGTTGTAACGATCTGCCATGGTCTTTCGGCGCCTCTTCTTTTCCTCATTAGGCCAGCCGACGCTTTCTGAAGAGGTTTCATGGAAAGACATGTCTGGCATCGGTCGATACCTGGAATCATCAGAAGCCATACCAGGCCAATAAATAGGCTTCTTTGATCTTCTGTACGGTTTTGTATGCCCCCAGAAGTCCCGAGATAGCACTGTCATGATGGCCTGTGATCAACGGCGACCGAAGGGATTTTGGAACCACTAATTTCCACGGACGGTCTTCTTCTAGTATTTTCCTCATATCTACTACACGTTTATACAATTTGTATCCTTCACTCTACAAGTTGGATATTTTTCTGCCAGCCACTTCTGTCATCATCTTGGCATACCACTTATCTCCAATGGCCGCTGTACAATCCACTACACAAACACCCTCCTCACCTTCGTTCCGGCGAGATAAAGTATCTGCCGCCTGGTGGCTTTTCCCCGAACGATGTTGTATGACGAAGTCGTACTGTTGCAGCTTGATGGACCAACGCGCCAATCTACATTGAGGATCTTTTAGATTGTGTAGCCATTTCAATGCCATATGATCAGTTATCACCGTAAACTGCATACCTTCTATGTACGGGTGAAACTTTTCTATTGCCCAGAGAACCGCGAGGCATTCGTTTTCGGTAGTAGAGAACTTCCGCTTTGCGCTAGTGAGACTCCATCTCGCGTACGCCATTGCCTTTTCGCCGTCTCCGTGCATTTGGGAGAGGATAGCTCCAATCCTGAGGATGACGCATCAGTTTGTAAAATAAACGGTCACGTAAAGTCCGGGCATGTCAGAATCGGGGCAGTTACCAATTTCTTCTTGATCTGTGTGTATGCGTGCATATCCCCGCTGCTCTTTCTTCCCCTTCTTAAGTAGTTCGGTCAGTGGAGAAATGGCCGTTGAAAAGCCTGGAACAAATCTGCGGCACCAGCTCGCTAATCCGAGGAAACGGCAGACCTGTATCACCGTTTGTGGTGTTGGGTAGGTGAAAACGGACGCTACTTTTTCGGGATCCACATTTGGGGTCAATCTGGTATTATTTAATTATTCGTCTATTTTTAAACGGTTATTTTTCATTTAACAATTTGCTAAAAACTAGAGTGGATTTATAATCTATGTATAATAATATTAAGGTAGTTTTAAGTAGTGTATAAGCAGGTGCCAAGGTGCGATCGGCCGTAGGCTTAGTTGCGAACAGAGTTTTTGATAAATCGGCGGGGAGAGTGGGGAGACAAGTGTGAATCAGTGCGACGTGTTGAGAACGAGCGTGCGGGCCTGCAGAAGCGTTCCTTTCCTTCTGCCAAATTTTTGGCGTCTACTCTCCATCGCTTCTTCGAGGCTGGGAGCCGCATTGTACGTCTGTGCCAATTCACTTTACGAGTAACTTCGCGTACCCATTTATTATCTGCTTAACTGAGAGTCAAGAATCTATAAACTTCGTGGATCATCTCTTCATTCTAGCACCCAGCTGCATCTTTTCCATTTCCATCCAGCCTGCAGCATCTTGGACACTAACACTCGGTCAGATTATTCCTTTTTATTGTATATCTATTAGTTATATTAATCCTCTTTTAGTTTTACATTATTAATTTTATTACCATAATTGACCTGTTTTATTGCATGCAATACTAATTGTTCTCATGTGAATTTATCGTATCTGTTCGCATATGTTTATATATTTTTAATTACAATTTGTATTAACATTATAACTCATTTTATAAACTCAATCCTGCTCTCGTTATTAGTAAATTCTTGAATCAATATTATATTAATATTAATATAATTAGCACATTATATTAATAAGTTTCAGGAATTGGTTTGTATGAAGACATCATACCCCTACCATCAGTGTGAGGGGTTCATTCGTGGAAAGCCGGTAAAAATACATTAGAGTTGGGGATATCCTAAATCTTGTTGAGCCCTGATTCAAACACCACATGTAGGTCATCGCCGTTTACCACATATCCCAGATATTTGAGCTCCGGACGGCAGAAACAACATTTTCCCAGTTTACGGCAAGTTTTGCGTTCGCCGACCTCTTTAAAATCTCATACAGAACGTGCGGATGGTTTTCAAAAGCAGGCGTCACCATTACAATATAGTCAAGATAGACGAAAACATATGGCTCCAAACACTTGGTCAATCAGTCGCTGACACGTCGTCGGAGCGTTATGAAGGCCAAACGGCATGCGGGTGAATTGACATAGAAACCTTCCCGGCACGGTAAAGGCCGTTTACACGCAGCTATCTTCTTCCAAAGGTATCTGCCAATAGGCTGATTTTATGTCTAGAGAGGTCATATACTTCCCATCCCATAGCCTATCCAGAATATCAGACACATACGGGATTCGGTAAGCATCCCTTTTCGTTACTGCGTTCAGTTGTATATAATTCACGCAAAATCGGTTGGAACCATCCTGTTTCTTTATCAACACAACCGAGGAACTCCAGGGGCTTTTTGATGGAACCACTACACCACTTGCCAACATCACGTCCAGTTCCTTATTTAGTTGGGCCTGGATATGCCGGGATACCGGGTAGTACCGCTGTTTAATTGGCTTGGAGTCCGCTGTATCAATGAAGTGGTGGACCTTGTCGGTATGTCCTAATTTGGAAGGAAGAGCGCCTCTACAACGTCGTACCACTTCTTGGAGCTTTTCTTCCTGATCTTCTTTCAGCCGCGACTCCCCTATTAGCAAAGGTTCTGTTCTCCCCACACAGGCAACATCGTCAAATTCCCATATTCCCTTCCGCACATTGGGAACGATTTCCATTGAGCGCCAGAAATCTACGCCCAAGATCAAATCCGAGCTCAGCCGATCTACAACTAGGAAATTAACTGTCACCCAACACTGAAATAAAAGTGCCATCTACCTGCAACAGCTTCAGGCTTTCCCATGAATCTAGCGTAATACTTAGATTTCTGAAGGCTTCCCAGACCTCGTTGCTCATCATCGACCTGGTCGCTCCGGAATCCAATAAGCCGATTTCCTCACGCCCAGACATCGAAAGCGTCAAGTAAGGTCTCCTGTCCCTCATCGGGTGCTCCAACAATTGCTTAGGCCGCTGATCAACTTCCTTTACTGTGGCCTGCCATTCGGTGGAGTTGCGGTTGGACTGAGGAGATCTATTCGGGTATTGTCCTCCTAGACCGACCCCCGATCCGTTTCCCTCGACGGCATCTACATGCTTAAGTTGAGACATCCCGTCGGTCACACCTATCGCAGAATGGCTTCTTGGGAGCCTTGCACAGACGGAAAGGGTGCCCTCGCTGTTCGCAATTCCAGCAGATCAGTTTGTTTTTCCGGTTCGGGAACTCTTTTCTTCTAAGATCGTCATTATTTTCCCAAAACACTCTCTTTGGTGGAATAGAAGGATGTATTTCAGCTACATACTCTTTTCGCGACCCAGCGACGTACAACCCAAGTCCGGCTCCACAAGCCGTCAAGGCACAGGGGGTGGCCGATGTGCCGCCATTCGCCATCGGTTTTCTTCTAATAGCCGGCCCTTTTCCTTTAAGTCTTTCAGGGAGTTTATTGGTTGAAGTACCTGCCGGTCAACATAAAACGGGTGTAATTTCTTCCTGATGATCCTCAACATTTCATCCTCTGCCGGCAGCGAAGGTAGACGGAAGAAATAGTTCTTCATAACGTTGATGAATATCCCCATGGTCTCATCCTCACCCTGAGTTCATCCCACAGTCGATCTTCGTAGTCCATCGGTTGGAACTCTTCCCGCAGTTCCTGCTTAGGTTCTCCCCAGCTGGACACTTCCCTCCTCATTGCTCTATACCAAATGAGGTATATTCCATTGAAAACGTACACGCGGAACAAAAATGATCCTCATCATCAACATTTTTGCTGATCTTCAGTTCTTCCACCATTTCAAAAAAAGCGTTTACACTCAGATCTTGTCCGTCCCCAGAAAATTTCAGCTTCCACTCACTCACGGGTACTCGCCTCTTCTGAACCCGGTTAGACTCCTAGCGAGTCTCGGAGGCACCCCCATTTGTACAGGTTGTTGGGAGAGGAGTTCGCATACTAACTGGCGATTCGTCTCCCGTCAAATCCATATTAGTCTTCCTATCCTTTCCGACCTTCCTTCTTCCCAAGATGGTTTATTTATACTGGCGTATCTTTCTTCTTAAGGCGTTATTGTTACAGCTTCCTTACTGTGGCGGCACGTTGGCGGTAGCTCAGTCGAAAAGGGGGGACTTGTTGAAAGGAGAGACATGTAATGGTCCGTGAGGGAGGTGCAACTTTATTTAGAGATGTTATGTTAAGCGCCACGGTATTTTTGGAGAAGGATAAATACCGAAACCAGGAAAAAAAGGAAAAGAAAAGTAGAAGAATGGGGGCAAAAGGTAAAAACAAAAGGAAGCAAAGATACGGTTCCCGTGTTGAACCCCAGACGACCAATGTAGCGCTTGTTAAACCTATTCTTCCTGAAAAAGTGGCGCTTCCACCCAGAGTTATAATATGGGACCTGAATAATGAAGTTTTTCCTGTTCTACTGGTGTTAATTCGTAAACACAAGAAATCTTAGGGTACTTAGCTTACTTAGGGTTTATACTACGATTTTTAAAAAATGAATACGATTAAGAACTATTCTATTTATCACTAAACTTACAAATTCTTTTTAAATTAAACTAATAATATTCCGAAACATACACCTAATGTCTTTAGTCCGTTCAGGCCTGATAATAAGATTGAATAGGAACAAACTCACGGGATCTCTCTTCCTCTTAGGCTGTGCCGTGTCCGCCGATATCAGCTCTTCTCTACGGAGGAACTCTCCGTACCCGCAGATGAACCCCATTGGGATCACACCCAACACAGGTCACTCACTTTTTTCAATGTTTTCTTGTCCTCGAGGAGGACTCCGATCGTCTATATCGAACTGACTGCCGCTTGCTTTTATTACAATCTCGAACCCGGAGCCCGCCGGGTCAGGACCTTGCGGGGCGCGAAATGCTTCCTGCTTCTCCTCTCGGTTTGTCCCGCCACTAATTAAGTTTTATTAATTTTTTGCCGAGAAGAAAAGAAAAAATGAATAATACAAGAGCCCATTTCTGTCTCTTCAATCCCGATACCTCCTGACGTTGGTCAATTACAGTTAAAATTGAGCTCCTGTTGAATCCCAAGTCATATTTCGTTCTCCTGATACAAGATCCCATTTCTGTCTCTTCACTCCTGACACCTCCTGATAATATCAAGCCACAAATTTAGGCCCCATATTTTCTTTCTTATATTATACAACTGTTACAGATTTAAAAAAAAATAACTGAATATATTTTGAGTACGAGGTTTTTGTTATTGTACAACTTATTAAGTAAAAAGAAGGATTAGCCTGTGGGAATGAGTCTGTATGTTGTAAATGTTTTTTCACTTTGGTGGCGGTCGGGTGATGGAATTGTGGACGTTTTGGACGTTGTATTGGTTTTTAGGAGTCGGGCCACTTCCGACGGACGCGTTGCGTGAGCGTTTTCGTTTTCGCAATGAAACGCGAGAGCCGGGAGGCGTTCTGCTTGGGCGAGATCGTCTCGAGCAGGACAGTGATCTCGACGTGCTCTTGCATCGGCGCCTTCATTGAACAGGACAAAAACTACTACGTCATCTATGGTTCCCAAATACTTGGTCATCCTTAAAAAGACAATGAGGATCTTTACCTTCCGTACATGGGTCATGGCCTAACTGGGCGTTTTGATTCTCAAGATGAGAGATGACGCACCTCCCAGCCCCGAGGGGCCAAGACGAACCTCACTCCCGCTTGGAGTACTACGTTATCAGAGAGTTCGACAGGAAGAACGAGTTGATCATGATCAACAGGACGAGATGTTCGAGATCGAGGCTATCATCAATGGGCACTGCTCCCTGAGCAAGTGGGACAAGCAGCTTCTCAACATTAACCTTGGCGACTGGAAGATCTCCAGCCCTTAGACAGGTACAGCAAGCTCAGCTTTAACGTGAGTCTCGACGGGAAAGTACGAGCGTGCCACACGGTCATATTCAACAAGGCTTCTAAGAAGATTTTACGCCTGGGGATATACATCCAGAAGGAACAGCTGGCATTTCTTAGCACCTTCTGCGGACACTTAAGCAGAGGAAAGGATATCGACTGCGAGAAAATACAATATTCCGTACTCAACGGGCCGAATAAGTGCGGCTTCACGGACAAGGAGGGCCAGGTCGACTTCATGAAGGGCACCCCGGATCACTGCAACATCAACGCGGAGTACTACATCTTCGTTTTCGGGATGAAAGTCTCTCCTCGGCCCTCTTCATGACGAGGACAGACATCCATCCAAACTAGGAGTTCTACAGGAACAGGCAGTCCTCTTCCTATTCACCCTCAAATCAACCTTGCCATTTTGCCAATAAAAGACCCAAGAAGGTTCATTCAGCACACCTTAAAACGAAATAAACCAACTATTCTAATCTTTGGAATGCGTTTGTCTTTTGCTCATTTACAACATGTGAAAATTATGTCATTATGTTTAGAAAATATATAAAATCAAACATATTTTAGTACCTTTTTAAAAATAGTTTAGTCGTTTAGTGTTGATTTGACCTTTTAATCCTGACACATCCTAATATCCAATGATAATTTTATAAATGAGAGCTCACATTGAGAGTACTGAAAGGCAGAAGTGAGCTTTTGGATATTACCTTTAGGATCCAAAAGGAGCTCACACCTATTTGTCAATTGATCAGATGGTATCAAGATTGAATGGGCAGAAATGAGCTCTTATGTAAATAGCTTTGGTATTCCGTCAAATTTCTGTCATAGGAACTTAATTCCCATTCTGACCTACATCAGGATTGAAAGCGGCTGGGAAGTGACGAGAGCTTTTGTATCAGGATGCACGACTATTTTTGCTATTCCACCAAATTTGGTTCACAGGAGCCCTTTTTTTCACTGTTTTTGTGTGTTAGTCAGTGTGTGAGTTTGTGTTGTTGTAGTGTTTGTCAAATTAAGAGTTATAAGGGTACGAAAGGTAGAAATGAGTTTTTCTGGACAAAATTGAGTTTTGCATTTCGTCTGAGTACATTCAAAGAACTGAATTTTCACTATTGTCTGCTAACAATAATTGGAGGTGTCGGGTTAAAAAGGGGATAATTTCTTGTAACGGGAAGTCTCAAACCGCTTTGGGATGCTAGATGAGCTTAGATCTCCACTAGTGATACCACGTGATCAACGAACTTTTACATGATTTATTATCAATAAGAAAATGTGAAGATTGATACGTTTTGATTTGGAATTAAGGTATGGCATGTTTGACTACTATCAGGTTCATAAAGAACTGGTTCGAGGTTCAAAGAACATTCCTAGAAGTTGTTTATCCCGGAAGGCGAATTTCGGAAGTACCGCGTGTCCGAATGGACGAACCCTCACTGCCACCCGTATCAAATGGGAACGCCATGGTGGAATTGTTCATTTCTTGGAATTTACTCTAGCAGTAGAAACAGAAGCGTATGAAATTTTTCCAGTTCGCAAGGGTTAACTCGACTCGTTGTATCTCATATCTGTCAGAGGTTCAAGGTATATTTCCAGAGACCTACGTACACCACACCGTCTTCACGGTGACTCTTATATCTGATATTCTTTTAAGACACGATGCTTGTAGATCATCATGTGTAATCATTAAGATCCGATCTGACGAGTTAAGCTGCTTATAATATCTCAATAAACTAGCTTTTTTTTGTTTATATTGAAGTGTGAAGCTTGGAGAGCTTAAGTGCTTATTGGGGTCATTTCTCTCTGACAGTAAAAGTTTGATTGCCTAGAACAATACCTTCAGACTTTTTAAGCTTACAGAAGTGTCTTATTGCATACCTTCTTGCCGAATTGTGTACTGTATTGTATAAATAGCAATGAAAGGAAATAATGATTTATTGAAAAATTGAAATTGTGTGGTTTAAAAGAAGGAGGAGGATGAGAGGGCCGAGGGAGGTCACAAGGTGTCCTCCTCCTCTCACGATTTCATTGAAGAATTTCTCGTTTTCTTCCGTGTCAAGCCGTGTCCAGAAGAGGAGTCTGCTATCTATGTAGCCGACGACGCCGTACACGACGTAGAAATAGTTGGGCGGTATGTCGACCCTGCATAACAAAGGCGATCCTATGAAATGATTCAGCTCAAACCTGTATGTGGCGCAGATCTCTTGGTCGTTCGAGAACGCGGTCTGGAAGGAGAAACACTGCGGAGACGACAACGCGACACGTGTGCAGTATTGATCCAAACAAATAAGCTGAGTGCTCGAGCTGAGTATACTGAAAGCGAACTGGCTATACCTTTTGTTGTAGTTGTACACGAAGCAGTTCCTCCAGTTTGAATCCAAGGTGTCCTTGTACGACATTCCTTCCAGGGAGAACACGGGCCGAAGAACTCCCTCGAAATTCTCATTGAAACCGCCCTTGATCATCCACCCCCCGAGATCGTTGACCGTGTAGTTCCATATCGTCGGCCTGCAGTGCCTGTGGACAAACGCCTTCTCCAAATCATACATCTTACCTCGTACAGTCTTGACCGAAATCTCATCCAAGTCTTTCATAAGGAAATCGAACATGACGGGTGGTTTGAACGTACCGATGCAGGTGCAGCTCGTGAGGACGACGTTGGATGAGACGATCCCGCCCATGCACCAGTACTTTCCAGTCAACCGTTCCACAGCGGTCACCGTGTAATCCATAAACACTTGAGGATTAACTGCCAAGTGGTTTGAGACAAAGATCAACATCGTGGCATAAGATCTATCTCTATCAAACCGCATCATATGTAATAAGCAATAGATAATAAATTATAAATTTAAATATAATACACTTTTTATTTGTTAAATAATAAATATGGTAAGGTAGGAAGGCATTGGGGTTAGGAGGTGATGAGATTTTCTCACTATTATCGTTTGATAGCAGGGGACAAAACAAGTGAGAACTTTTAAGTCAGATGATTTGGTTAAATTACAAAGAAAATGTGATTTTTTTTAATATTTGAATAAGCGATTCGCACTTTTGGCAAGTATGAGGATGATGAGCGTGTGGAAGGTGTGGATGCGGGCAGTCCCCGCTTCCACCAGGTCGAGATAAAATTCACGGTTTCCTTTTAGATCGAAACGAGTCCATAAGGCGAAGGAGTTGGCCGTCCAGCTGATGATCCCAAGTGCGAAGAACCCGAAAGAACCTTCTCTGTCGACCGCGCACAATATGGGCGACCCATGTGCGTTCTCTATGGCTCCGAAGACGAATCCACATTGGAGCGCGTCGTTCATGGCGTTCACCAAGAAATATTCCGATTCTTTCGAATGCCTTAGCTCCTGGTGTACGTACAGTTGTAAGCATTCTAAGCTCAAGCTAGGACTGGTGATGTACAATACGTTCACGACGAGATTTATGTAGGAAGTGATGTAGCAGGTTTTAATTTTTACCTCGATCCTTTCGAAAGAATCGGTACGGGCGAAGAACGGCACGATGCCCTTCGAGACGGGATTGAACAAGCCTCGGATGATCCAGCCGCCGAGGTCGTTCACCGTGTAGTTCGCGGAGCTGGGCCTGCAGAGGAGGTGAGCGAATGATTTCTCTATGCTGTACATATGGACCCAGGACCTCTTCACCGCGTATTTGTTCGGGTCAACTTCGACGAAGTCGTACAAGTCGGGAGGTACGAAAGAGCCGACGCAACTACACGAGGTGATGACCGCTTTCCTCGTCACGATGCCGCCCATGCACCTGTAATGACCTGTCTTCAGCTCAACCACTGTCACGACATAGTCGCGAATGAGTTGGAAATTATCCTCTTCCGACAAACACTCAACGGTCAACAAAACAAACAAGTATACACAAGCTTGACCACACCAATTATACACCATACGGTCAAACCATGGACTTTTTCTACCTAAAACCCACATTCAACTGGAAAGATCCCTAACTACCAAAAAGATAGTGTTTTGTAAAACAATTTGGATTTGCTATATATCGACCATTGAAGCATATGACCTTTATCACATGGCTGATCTCCTAACTATAATTTACCAACGAAACATGAAAAACATATTATGAGGTTTTTTAGCTATAAAATGTAAATAAAAACCACATGGTATCAAGTATCAGCAGATAACTATGACCTGATTCAGTCCTTTGATTTTCCCTAACAATAATTAAATCAAGAAAGACAATGTACAATTGTGATAATAGTCCATTAAATAAAGGATATACAGGCTGGTTAAAGTCCTTCCTGGTCGGGGTCTTTCTCCAGAACCTTCGATTCAGGCCGGGTTGACAACCCACGATAGATCTCAATCGTCATTATCATATAAGAAATCCAGCATTGGAACCGTTCATTTTCACTCCAAACACCAAACCGGGAGTCCCACATGGCAACAACTCTCTACCAACCACACAAATAAAGTTTTTTGGTGAATGTTTTAATTTTTTGAACATTTAAGACTGGTCTGAAGCCTTTTGTATATATAGATGGCAGGTGTTTAAGAAATTCCTTGGCTGATAGGACGATGTGTATTTTTCAGTATATTTCATAATGTCAGGTAAATTTGAATAAAACCAAATCCTAATATAATGAAATAGACTTAGAATAATCCATACCAGACAGATACAGTAAGAACTGTTCTGAAGGATGTATTTGACTAAAACAAGATGGAAAAGGGGTCTAATTTTCACAGAGACTTTATTGGGTGAATCTGTTCTTTGACTCGTAGATAGTAAAATCGTCATATTCAGGTACAGTAGTGGTCAATCCGTAAATTTATTACGATGAGATAGTCCGTTTAGTTGGGTCAGTTTGTCTTTTATGTGTCGAGAATCATGTGTACAAGGAAATAATTCTGTCTTTTGTTTCCGACGTCTCACCTGTTTTATTTATGTCCAGTTATCTTTAGATTTGTAAAGATTGGGTTGCTGAGTGTATGAAGAGGAAAAAGGTTTGAATGTTTTGGTTTGAACTGGTTTTATTTTAAAGATAATTTAAAGAAAATAATAGGTTTGTTAAGAGGATGACGAGCCAAGACTGCAAAGATGAGACGGAGTTGGTTTTCTCTTCGGATTGTCTGATCTCGTCGGGAAACTGTTTTCCATTGGGTCCAGAAGACTGTCAACTCGCTCGTGAATCCGAAGACCCCGTAGAGCAAGACGTTACATGATGACCGTGTCGCGAGGCGGATCATGGGCGACCCGTTGAAAAGACCATCTTCTGGTAGGACATTCGCGCCGACCTCGTTCCCGTTTACAAAGTCCGACTTGAAGCTGTCGCACTGAGTATCGTTCAAGCCCGACTCTACGCAGAAGACATAGAAACACGCATGTGTGTTAGTGTTCACGATGAAAGTAGTCTTAGGATCTTCTTTTGTATAAGTATGGGCGTAGAAGAGGATGTACATTCCCCTATACTCGTCGTCTTAAAAAGGACAATGAGGATCTTTAACGTCCGCACCTAGCCTGTTCGGCTAGGTTTTGATTTAAGCGTTTTGATTCTCAAGATGTGAGCTGACAGCATTGGTGTAGAGGCAGCTCAGCCCGAAGGGCCAAGACAACCTCGCTCCCCGCTTGCCGCTTACCGAGTGGTCGGAAGTTCGCTAACGTCGCAATAGGCTGAAGGATGATCACGGTCCTCACATCGGACGAGCCTTCGATCATCCAGCCGCCGAGATCGTTCGTCTTGTATTTCCAACGTGTCGGAGCGCAGAGGTGATGGTCGAAGACATTCTTCAACCGGTGACGGTCGCCGGCAATTGTGACAAGTCGAACTCGTCGATCTTCTTCAACGCAAACAAATACGGCGGGGTGAAGGTATCCCATACAGCCGCAGCTCGTGATGGTAGACCTGATCGAAACGATACCCCCATGTACCAGAACCGTCCGGTATTACGGTCCAACATCGTCACAGCGTATATCTCTTTACAACTTTTCCAAGCTTGTGCAGATATAACAGAAAAACTGACAAAAACATACAGACCAAGACTGAACTCCATGGTTTTGCAATTTTGACCTAAAACATGTGGTCGAAACTGTGGCAATATGGGGACTGACCAACCTCCTGACCTCATATGACCTGTTAATGGCAATAAAATGTTACACACTAAACTAAATTTATTTCCTTTCTTATAAGCAGTCTTAATATCCTACTTTCTTTGGGATCGATGATGACCTTCCGGCCAGATCTGTAGAAACGAACTCGAACTTCTTGGGAGGTTCGAACCAGCACATGCAGGATGTTATGACGGTATTGACTGACATGGCGCCAACGTTGCACTAGAACTTGCCGTTGAGGTCCAAAGCCATCACGACGTAATTGTACCAATTACTTTCCGTCAAATCCCAGAAAACAATTAAAACTGAAAAACAAGTAAGGCCTTAACAATACCATTACTTCACAACCAGAAACATAAAAAAATATTCATTACGTTTAAAGCATCACATGTCCCAACCTTCAACATTTCCAAAAATGTTTTGTTACATTTGTTTAAAAATTTGCTTACTTATTAACCTGAAAAGTACATAATCCAGGTAAATCATGAGGCAAATCAGGTAAACCGACGGGAAGAAACGATTAACTACATCCACCTAACCCAAAATCCAAACTAGAAAACCCTTGATTACAGCAAAAAGGCCGACCATGAAATAAATTTTACAGATTGTTCCTTCTTATAAAATACTTAATAACATATATAACAAAATTACTCCTAACACAACATAACGGCCGAGTAGGCATATTTGCAGGGCTGAAACCGTAGCAAGATATTCCTTTTAGGTCCACCTTCAAAATGACTTTCATTTGGGTAAATCATGATCATAGATCATTAAAGATCGTACTGGCACGCTGTACCCAATGTTACTTGTTGGCACTCCAATGGTGCCATATAGCACGTCCAATAGACAACTTCCCTTCAAGTCGGTCTACGGTGACTTTTGCCTTGTTTCAAACCTTCTTTAGATTTCTAGTAGATAATTTTTATAAGATGTTTCAAAGGGCATATGGCTACATGACTATAAAGTACATGTCATACCCTTATAATTTTTAACAACTAGTCTGTTTTTAAATTTTTCTAAAAGATTGTTCCTTCTTATAAAAGTAATAAATAGCATTTATAACAATGACATAACTCATAGCACAGCTTAACGGCCAATGAGCATTTACAGGTATGAGACCATAGCAGGATTTTTCTTTTAGGTCATCCACTCAGGTTTAAAATGGAGCAAACTTAATCAACCTTCAAAACAATACCTCAAAGTCTACTGTTAGCCTAGGTGCCAAAAAAAGTAAAAAACTTTACGTTCAAAAGACGTATCGTCCTAGTCATATATGCTAGTTGAAGGTCGATGCTTGTGTTCTGTAAAATCTGGTATTTTCGTATTAGCGTAGCGGCCGATTACACCAATTTGCAGGTATAAGACCATAACAAGATTGTCATTTAGGTCCACCTTCAAATCCGTACTCTAAAGTCCAATTTAAGCCTAGGTGTCCCAAGGGACCTAACAACTTCACTCGTGAAACAACTTGGCTACTGTAAAAAATTATTATTAACATAAGTTAATGACTCATTTGAGTAGATAAGGTTGGATATGATGATTAATGATCGTACTGGAATGCTAGATTCAATGGTACTTGATTGGTCCTACTTATAAAGTAATAAAAACGACAGAACCCATCGCACAGTATAACGGCCAATTATGAACATTAGCAGTTATGACACAGTTCTTTTAGGTCACCCGGTCAGGTTTAAAATCTGGTGTTTGGTTTATCACAAGTTAGTGACTTTCATTTCGCTATGCCAAGAGGGGTTATTAAAGATCGTTCTGGCACACCTGATTGCATTCCACTAGTGTCATATGACACGCCCTATCGACAACCTCCCTTGAGGAACTTTTTTTTCTAACTTTGGTGTTGTTTGTTCTAAAACTGTTCTTTATATTTTGATACATTGTTTGTTTTAAATGGTCGTGGTTGATTTTAAAGGTTATAGGGTTGAAAAATAGTCCGTAAAGCCGAATGGCCCTATTTTATGGTTTATTTATTGACTTTCAAGTTAAATAATTTGACAAATGTTTTATTTTTTGGTAATTTTAAAGGTTGGGACATGTGATGATATAACACCTAGTGAATGTTTGTTTTCTGTTTTTGGTTACGAAGGAATGGGAATGTTTAGATCTTACTTTGTCGGTTTTATGATTGTTTTGTGCGATTTGACGGAAGGTAATCCATACAATTACGTAGTGACGGCTTTCGACCGGCTCAGCGGCGAGTTCTGGTGCAACGGCGGCATCATATCATCCAACGCGGTCATAACCGCGTGCAGGTGCGTCGGCTGGTTCACGCCCCCCGATATGTTCCAATTCGTCTTGATGGACGAGAGCGAGCTGGAGCTAAAAACCCCCGTGGGGAATGAGTTCAGCCTGACAGACGTTTTCGTCCACCGCAACTGCACTCCGACCATCTGGAACTACACGGCGAACGATCTCGGCGGCTGGAAGATCAAAGGTTCGTTCGATTTCAGGATCGAAAAGGTCCTTCATCCCATCTTTTGGGAAGATAGGGCCAACTATGAAGACGCCCTGGGCGGAAGTTGGAAAAGGTGCTTCGTCTTGGGCACCTCCAAGCAGAAGTCTCGTCTCCACACGATTTTCACCAACAGGAACCAACTTGTCTGCCTTAACATCGTGTGCGAATCGTTCCATCTGGACAATCCCGCCTGCTTATCTTTCCAGACGGAATTATTGAACGGGAGAGAAATCTGCTCGCAGAAAAAGACCGGCAGTTTTCTCTTCGCAGGGTCGCCTTTGTTCTGCAGATCCAACATGTCCGACCGTTTCATCGTGTATGGAGTCGTCGGATTGGCTTCTCCGGATGAGAAGTTCCTGATATGGACACGGCTCGATTCGATGGATAACGAAGGATTCTACGTTGAAGTGATGCGAGGAAAAGCGGACCGCTTGGCCAATATCCGCATTTTCCTCGTCGTCTTCCTTATAAAACACACGCTTCCGGGTTTTCAATAAATCGCATTTGTTTTTCAAAATGAATCTAATTTATAAACACCTAAATACGCACGACATACAGAATCTAAGCTAAAAAGATATGACGGTCATCAGTACATGATGATTTTTAAAAACTTCTGATGGAACGTTTGCTTCCAGTACAAATCCACTTCTTGATAATAAAGCCAAAAGAACCTGGAAATTTATTGTTACATATGTTTTATGATCTGTTAACATGTGAGAAGTACGGTTTATCGTTTAAAATGGTTTATTAGTGTAATAAAATGGTTTTAATATATTTGCTCCTGGGCTTTGTCGGTTGTTCGCCCTTGACGGAGGACAAGTACATCGATGTGATGAAGTACTGCGTGAAAGCAGTGCAGTACAGCACGAGCGAATTCTGGTGTTTCGGCGGTATCGTATCGGTGAACAGCGTCATAACAAGCTGCCGTTGCATCGGCTCGTACAGACCTCCCGATATGTACGAGTTCACCGCGAAGAACCTCGATGATCTTGTTATAAAGACGCAGAACCACGATGTATTTCGGATCAGGAAGTGGTTCACGCATAGCCTGTGCAGGCCATCGACCTGGAACTACACGGCGAACGATATCGGCGGCTGGCAGATCAGGGGTAGTTTCGATCTGAAGACTGCGGCCATCGCCACGCCGGTTTTCACGAAGAAGGTCTCTATGAGGAACGTACTCGACTGCCATATCCCGGCGTACGACATCAAAACCGACCGATATAACATCATCGACGTCGAAATCTTCGAAGATCAGAAGAAATGCGTTGACTGCACTGTCATGAACGTCGGCCGGCCGTTCGACTGCGACACCTACAAGACGAACCTCGTGAACAGCGGTGTCAACTGCGCCCGTATCATTCCCGACTCCGGGGAGGTCAAAGGAGCCCCGCTAATATGTGACGTGGTCCAGGAAAACACCACTGGAAACGTTATCGTCGGTGTGCTCAGCTTCAGCAGTAGCAACATCGCCTTCTGGACCTCCGTGGACATGGACACGAACCGTCAATTTTTCATCGATGTCATGCGAGGGAGATCCGTTCGTATCGGCTTCTCTATACCAACCTTAATGACCGTTATTTTAAATCATATGATCAGAAGTTTTCAATAAAAACCATTTAAAGTCTCTTGTTCTTCCAAAGGTTATTAAATTTCAAGTTTCGGACAGCTTTTCAAATTTTCCCGATGTCCCGTGATATTCCTAAAATTCGCAGCAAGCCACATTTAGCAATAAGACTAGAAAGGATACTTTTAAAAATTGACCCCTTGTTTCATTCAGAAGCACATGACACTGTCAGGTCATGTGTCTGGGCGCCTGATAAAACATGAAGGAAAGCTGATTAAAAAAAATAGCCTGGAACAAGCAGTATAAAATTTATTGCTTTGTATTTTCTGGATGCAAGTATTATTTGTCCATTTGAGTTCTTCGAGATATGAAACTCGTGCCAGAAACTAATGGGATATCTCGTGTTGTCGTTTTTGTGTCTCTCGATCCAGACAGGTGTCGCGTCTAGGAGCAGGTTCGCTACGCCGCCTGGGGTGAGAGATTACATCGTGACGGTTGAGCAAACGCTCACCGGCCGTTTCTTGTGCCATGCTGGAATCGTGACGCTAAAGACGGTAATCACGAGCTGCAATTGCGTCGGCGAGTTCGCACCTCCCGACTTGTTCGAGTTCCACGAGAAAGACTTGAACGACCTGATGGTAATCACGTCCCAGTCGAAGAAGTACAAATTGAAGAAAGTCTTCATCAACCCTCACTGCAGGCCGAGCAGGTGGAACTTCACGGTGAACAACCTGGGTGGCTGGATGGTCGTGGGGTCTTTCGGTAATGCGAAGATCCTCCACCCCGTCTTCCACGAGGAGGAAGGCACCTACAAGAACACATTAGGCGTCTGGGATTTCTGCTTCATCCAAGCCCAATTCGAAGCCGGCACATTTACTTCACACCTCCACAGCAGGAAAAACCAGTTGCACTGCTTGGATTTCTTCTGCTTCAGTAAGCAACTGGACACATTTGACTGCCTCGCTTTCCAAAAAGACTTGCTAAACTCGAACGAGATTTGCTCTATGATGTACCACGCGGACATCCGCTTCGAAGGAACGCCGACCATCTGCAGGTCGAACGATCAGAACAGGATGGTCATTTACGGCGTAGTCGGCCTTGCAAGGGAAGGTCTCATCATCTGGACCCGGCTGGACTCGGAGGAGAACGAACAATTTGTCAACGACTTGCTACGGGGGAGGGCCGAACGCAACGACTTCTTCCGACCTCTCCTCATTGCCTTCCTTATAAAGTGCACGATTACAATTTTTCAAAAATACATTTTTCAATCAAACGTTTCATCCTTTTCTACCAAAATCCACAATCAAACTTAAAAAAAAGGAAAAATAAAAATACACCTCAAACCATTTTAACATTCCTTGACTATGTGGCAGCTTAAAACACATGATTACTTAGTAAAATTACACTTTGCAAATCATAAATTGAATTCAAAAATGGTTATAGAAAAAAATAAAAAGCCTCAAATATAGTTCTTGTAGCAGAGCAGTAGTAGTATAGAACCTTACCACTTAAAGAAAACCATTACTTTTAACAAACAGTCTGTTCCTTATTATCAAGTAACAACAGTGTTATCTACAAAATTACGCTTACTAAAGCGTAACTAGTATACACATTTTCAGTTATGTGACCATATCAGGATTTTTCGTTTGCATCAACCAACTGCTTAGAAATGAAACAAACCTAAAAGTGGCTCCAGACATGCGGTATTCGCCGAATGCCGCGCAAATTTTCGCCGAATCCCGATGGACGCTCGGCTATTCGCCGAATAACAACATCCGGTGCTCGCCGTGTTCGGCTTTGTGTCGGTTTTCTTCTCCGCTTCAAAGGGGACGAATATTCGTGAAGTAACCGCACTCAAACCATCCATCCATTGGGAATCAGCCATAACTGTACATACCTTTAACCTAATGTCAACTGTTATCAAAATCAACACTAGGCGTATACTTCTATTTAATACTATTTATTTTTCATTAATAATCGATTGCTAACTAGTATTTACAGAATGACAATTGTTTTTTTTTATTAGGAATGGATTCCAATGCAACATTTTTGGAGTTCCTCGATGTTTACGAAACAGAACCAATAATTTGGAAAGCTTCTCTTACAAATTATAAATTGTTTTATAAATAAAACAATAATTAAAAATATAAAAAATATAATTAAATATATTTTTTGTAGCCACTGCACAAAATAATAACCGCAGCTGCAGGAATGACAGTTTCCTTGTTGTTCATCACGAGTAAGTTGAGGACTCCCACGGCATTTGGAAAATACGTATTCCCTGTTTCCGCAATAACTAGGAGGTTATACAAAACCCGCATGTGTGTACACGCAGGCACGCTATTTCGCGAATGCCAAGACGAGCATCTAGAGACTTGGCAAATATTCGGCGGCAATCGGCATTCGGCGAATACCGCATGTCTTGAGCCGCCTTAATCCACCTTCGAAAGAATATCCTCAAGTGTGATTTAAGCCTAGGTTCCAAAAGGTGCTTTAGAAAATTCACTCTTGAAAGTCTTAGTCATCGATCAAAAGTTGATAATCGTGCAGTATAAAATAACCTGTTATGCAGTTTATCACAAATTAGTGGCTTTCATTTGGGTAAAACAAGTTGGGTATGATGATTAAAGATCGTACTGGCATGCTAGATCCAATGGTACTTGATGGCACTCCACTGGTGCTATATAGTACGATCTACAGACACCCTCCCTTCAGGATGGTCAATAGTGTATTTTGTTTTGTTTCGAACCGTCTTTAGCTAGATAGATTATATTTATAAGATAATAGGTTTCAACGTGTATACAGTTAGTGACTAAAGGCTTAAGGATTTTAGAAAATTTGCCCCCTTACAATTTTTAACAACCAGTCTGTTTTGGAAGAAAAATTAACGAATGTTCCTTTCAATCGATTAATAAATAACAGTTTTATCAACAAAATTACTCATACCAAAGCATAGCGGTCTAGTATGCACATTTGTCTGTTTTTATGTTAGAATATAACTATAGATAGATTATTTTTATGTGAGAAGTGGTTTCAAAGAGCATATGTCTTATTTAAGTCTACGTTCCTAAGGGGACTTTGCAAAGGACTCATTTGTACCGATTGCTTCTAACGTCTTTATAATAGAGCTTTTTTGTGGTTACAGAGCGATCACTTCATGTTGATAGAGGATGCTTCCACTGGTGTTTAAGGTTT
This sequence comes from Cimex lectularius, assembly GCF_000648675.2. Lineage (NCBI taxonomy): Eukaryota > Metazoa > Arthropoda > Insecta > Hemiptera > Cimicidae > Cimex > Cimex lectularius. The sequence goes on along the minus strand of NW_019392637.1, from coordinate 1,205,361 downwards.
ACGGTTCGACCAGTGTTTCACTTTAAAGCATGTACATTGTTGTAGTCGTCCTCGGAGCTATTATTTATAAGGAGTTGGGGATTTTTACCGGCCGATGGCGTTTTTATTCAGTGTCTTCGTCGGTTTTGTTCCGAGGGCCGTATATCACGAGTACGTGGGGGGGGGAGGCGACGACAAAAGGCCTTTTTGCCAATCGGATCCTAGGTTATAAAACATCCGCTTTTCTCCCGTCTCCTCGACCGTATAATTGCGGTTTCTATCTTTTTCGATTGGTGGCGGGAGGGACGGATTTATCGACAAAGCCCTGGAAGTCGTTTGCCCCCTTTTGAGAGGTTTAGAAAACAGGACGGAAAAAGAATAAGTTGAAACGTTCAATTCTGTGTGTCGGCCTGGTTTTTCCTGTCACAGCTGTGATGTTTAATTTTTAAGAGAATAATGACGAAGGAGTCTCACTATGACTACAATCATCTTTTGTTTGACGAGTGTGTCGACCCTGACTATGAGAGGGCGAGAGGTGATGCTGTGTTTAGTGACTGGGAGTTTTTGTGGCCATGAAAAGGGCCGGTGTTGTGTAGAGAAAGCGTGACGATGACTCGAGGCCGAGACCTTGTGCGTGGCGTCGTTGGTGGTGGTCAGTGACCATGAGTAAACCGTTGGCTGAGGTCCGGGGGCCGTGAGTCGGTTGAATCCACAGTGGCCGAAGATATTGGAGTACAGAAATTAGCCGAGGGGCTGTTTAGAAGGCGGAGATCAGGCTAATGAGTACTTGCTGTCGACGGTGTTCCTTTAGTGACGGCTCGTCGGGTTGACGAGTCTAGTGTAGTCGATTATTAGTGATGTATAAGACCTCGTCGGCCTGACGAGTCTGCTGTCGTTGTTGCCGATGTCGGTTACAATAGTGATTGGTGAGATCTCGTCGGGTTGACGAGTCTCCCTCCAGTGAGGCAGTGCCCCTGCTTATATAGGGAAGAGGTCTACCCTGATTGGCTGTGGAGGGCGAGAACATTCCATAAGTCGTAGTGGCATCTAGCGGTAACGTGTGGTAGCTACAAGTGGCCACTACACTTTGAGTATCCTTCTTGCCGTGGCTAATGCTGATTAATCCATTAGTGAGTGTGTGGTGTTTAGTGACCGTTAGTTAATGATTATTCGGAGATAATCGGGCGAGCCCTCCCAGCATCGAGTTGGCGACTCCGAACATCAAGTTTGCAGAATTGTTGTCGCTCTTGGGCCTGCAGACGACCGGCGACCCTTGGAGCTCTAGGTCACCGACGGTGAGGTTCGCGCAGTACATGATGCTGTTGAGGAAATACGACTGGAAGCAGAAGCATTCGTTCGTCCCGACCATGCTCTTCCCTTCGCAAGTAGTCGAGGCATTCGAACTGGAGAGGTTTTGTTCTGTGTGTAATATTTTTGGATTGTTGAAGTCGATATTGTCATTTTTTGCACATCCTACATGTATTTGTAAAATTTAAACAATGTTTATAAATCGCAGGCCCTGAAGATGATCTCAATAAAGGTCGAAACGTTGACACGATAAAGAAAATGTTTTTCTAAAACCTACGTCACACCAGACCGCATCTCACGATCTCCGATTAACCATTAGTGAGTGTTGGTAACTTGTCGGTTGCTTCAAACTCATTGGCTGCAGTGTGGAAGACGAGATCTTTATTGAAACAGTGGTGACACAAGGGGAGAATTTGTCTCACAACAAATCCATCAAACTGTACGTTCGTTCTTTTTCGTCTATATTGGCTGCCTTTTGAAACCAATTGCGAACGATTGCGAAACATGACAAAAGATTACATTGAGAGTCTTGGTGACGATACTCTTTCACGAGTGACGGGAAAGAACCTTCTGGTACAATGGAGTCATCTCATCTTACAGTACCGGAGCCGAAGTAACTTCCAGGTACAATGCATTTGTTCTTGCAGTAACTGAATGGAAGTAACCTCCTGATACAAAAGCGTTCGCTCTTGTTACAGTACCTGAGCGGAAGAAACCTCCTAGTACAAAATAGCCATCTTTTCTTGCATAGTAGTACCTTGGCATAGAAATGTCCTAATAGAAAGGAGTCATCTCTTATGTAGTAACTGGACGCAAGGAACCAACCTCCTGGTACAAAGTAATCATCTCTTCTTGCAATAACTGGACTTCTTTCCCATTCTGATCATACTTCAAACCAACATTTCATTTTGTTTCAACTGAACATCATCCGTAGAATCTAGAGTCAAGAAGCGAAGATCAACCGAAAACTATGGTAAGGAGCTTTTTACAATATCCAACCTCTAAGCGCGATGTAGAGGAAGCTCCTGATACAAAACCTTATATCCTGAGACAGGCAAGATATTTTTGTTATAGATCAATAGTTAGCCTTAATTTATTGGTCAAATGGCTAGTTGTTCTTTCGTGATGGAGACTGCTTGTGGTTTTTCATAACTTAGAAGGGGAAATCTAGTACTGAAAGAAGCAGAAATCTACAAGCATCTTTATTATCCTATTGGGTTGTGAATTCACAAAAACCTATGATATTTTTTGGTTATTTAATGTTTAACATTTTAACTGTACATTGATGACATATGATTGTAAGAAATGAGGGTTTTATTGAGTTGATTTTTTGTTTTGGCGCAGTCTCTCGGGGGTGATATGGATTCGTCTGGGAGAAATTCGTATTCGTCGTTTTATCATGGTTCTAGTAATCATCTCAGATTTGGTCGGAGGAATGGAACAGTCGAGAAAGCACACCGTGTTTGCGGTGGAACGTCAAAAAGGGCGCCTGTGGTGCGGAGGCGGCGTCGTCTCCCTCAAGGCGGTGATAACGACGTGCCGTTAGACGTGCGTCGGCCGGTACACGGGACCCGAACGATACAAATTTGTCCCGAAGGACGTCGAAGAGCTGTTGCAGAAGACGACCGGAGGAACGGTGTACCACATGTCGAAAGCGTTTTCGCACAGGCACTGCGTGGAGAACATCTGCGGCCAGGTCAAGAACGACCCAGGAGACTGGACAATCCGGGAGCCATTCAACCCGTCCAATGTTGGCATCCTGGCGTTGTTCGCCACAGGTGCCGTCTACGGTAGCATCCTAGATGAAAAATCTAGGATCTGCCGCGTCGTTTCGTACTCGACGGACGGATCCGAAGTCATTATCAACAGGATAGCCAGCCACTCCTTCAAACCAGCACGAATGCCTCGACAACTAATGCGAAGGGAAGAGCAAGGTCGGGACGAACGAATGCTACGGCTTCCAGTCGTATTTCCTCAACAGCAACAAGTACTGCGCGAATCTCACCGTCGGCGATCTAGAGCTCCAAGGAGAGCTCTGCAGGCTCAAGAGCGACAATTCTGAAAACTTGATGTTCGGAGTCGCCAACTCGATGCTGGGAGGGCTCGCCGGAGAACGTGAGATTCGTCAATTCAGTCATACGAGCGCTTTCGGTCCGCAGCCGACGTCCTTATTACTTCCAATCCTTCCTGATGTCGTCTTTTTAAAGCACATGACGAGCTTTTTCAAATAAACTTTTAAAAAAACCACATGACCTGTTTATAAAAACACCATATGCTTAAGACAGACAAATACAGTCGTACAAGCAAAGAATTTTGTAGCTTTGATACTACTCGCAAGGACGATTATTAATGGTGATGAAAAACCACAGGTAGTCTCCTAACAAAATAACGACTAGCCACATCATCAATAGGCTAAACCTGTCTAGTGAGCTCAAACACAACTAGACGAGCAGTTAATCTTTCAGGTCGATGAGAAGAAGGATCATACTATAGATTGAAACAGGATTTAGTTTGAGAGACACGTTAACTGGCGTTTTACCATCCAGACACTGTTACAAAAATTGATGTTTGACGGATGAGACTATAGCATGATTCTTTTTGTTAGGTCAACTATTAAGTGTGCTATTTAATGATTTATTTATTGACGTTTATAAGTTGACAAATGTTTTATTGTTGGTGATATTGAAGGTTGGGACATGTGATGCTCGATTTGATACGTAGAGAATATTTTTTGTTTTTACTTTTGATTGTGAAGTAATGGGATTGTTTAGATCTTACTTTGTCGGGTTTTTTATTGTTTTGTTTGATTTGATCGAAGGCAATCCACACAATTACGTAGTGACGGCTTTGAATAGGGTCAACGGCGATTTCTGGTGCTACGGCGGCGTCATCTCGGCCTTTTCCGCCCTAACCGCGTGCAGGTGCGTTGGTCGGTTCGTCGCCCCCGAGATGTTCGACTTCGTCTTAATAGACTCGAGCGCCCTGTTTCTGAAAACGCACAAGGGAAAGAATTACGACTTGGTTAAAGTGTTCGTACACCGCCACTGCACTCCGACCCGTTGGGAGTACATGATGAACGACCTAGGTGGCTGGAAAATCCAAGGGAAATTCGACTCACCTACGAAAATGATCCTCCAGCCCGTTTTCTGGGAAACAAAGGCCAGCTATCAAGACACCATGGGCCTTAACTGGAAACAATGCTTCGTCTTCGGTACTTGGAATTATATGGCTCATGCCTATAAGATTAAAAACCGTAAAAACCAAATGGCATGCTTCGACAAGGCGTGCAATGAGCTCAATTTGACCAAAACCTGCCTGTCTTTCCAGACCGAAGCATTGAACGGGAAAGAGATCTGCGCGGATAAAAGGCCCGGAGAAATTCTGTTCACCGGGTCGCCTGTTTTCTGCAAGGGGTCAGGTACGACCGAACGTTACGTCGTCTATGGCGTCCTCGGGTACGAGTCGTTAAATTTCATGTTCTGGACACGACTCGATACGTACGAGAACAAAGGATTCTACCTTGAAGCGATGCGAGGAAGGGCGGACCGCTTGGCCAACATCCGCACCGCCCTCGTCCTCCTTCTTTTCAAACACACGATTCTAATTTTTCAATAAAACTTTTTAAACAAAACTTTCCAACCATTTCAACTAAAATTCATGGTCAAATTTTGAATGAAATGTTTTTATTTACAACTACAACAAAAATAAAATTTTTGTATAAATAAACTTCATCCTACCAAAAAACTGAACCTCCTAAACACGATTCCCTGGTAAAGCTACACTTTTCAAATAATAAATCGGATTAAAAAATAAAAAACACATGGTTATAAAAAGTAAGCACATGGACTTAATGACACAGGAAAACCCTTAAACAAAGCCCATAGTTTTAACAACCAGGCAAACGATGAATGAAATTTTACCGATTGTTCTTTCTTCTAAAGACATAAATAAAACTTACAAGAAAAAAAATACTCATAACACATCATAACGGCCGAGTATGCACATTCGCAGTTTTGAGACCATGGCATTTTTTTTCAACAGGTTCAAAACAAATGCTCTAAACTCTAATTTAAACCTAGATGCTAAAAAGACTTAAAAACTTCACTCCTGAAAGTCCTCAACATGGATCAAAGGTCGATAAGTGCTGTAAAATGAACTGTTATGTGGTTTGTCACAAATTAGTGACTTTCTTTGAGTAAATCAGGTTGGATGTGATAATTAAAGGCACGCTGGATTCGCTGGTGCTTGATGGCCCTCTACTGGTGCGACATGCCACAACTTATAGACACCCTTAAGGATACTTTCCATCATTATTCCGTCGTCGATAGGGCATCCTCATTTACAAGTCCGTATGTACCAGGACTTATTTTCGTTCGTTTAGAGTACCGGAGAGGTTACTTATGTAACCTGCAACGCTCCTGTCTTGTTATCTTCGCGTAATTTTTAACTAATTTAAGTTTTAACTGTTTTTCCAAAGGTTTGCATTAAACCCCAAGTTTCAGAGAGTTGGGTGCCTGCACAGGAAGCAAGCTCCTCGCAATAAAGAAAGATGTAAAAAAATGGGAATCCTCTTCCAGACCCTCCCGAAAAGAAGAAACCCTCCTAACCCGGCTTCGAATTGGCCACTCCCGACTCACCCATAAATTCCTACTTGAAAGAACTCCTAAACCTATATGTCCGCTCTGTAAAACTACCATCACAATATCCCACACCCTAATAGATTGTCCTTTGTACACTTCTAAAAGATCCCTCCATCAGATTCCCAAAGACCTCCAATCCATACTAAACAACAACTCAACATCAATAAACAAAATTTTTAACTTCTTAACAGACATCCAACTAATTGATAAAATCTAATATCCCATCCCCTCAACTCTTGTTTCCTTCGCTGGTTCCCCATGTTGGCGGTGTGGTGCGGCTGACTTCTGGCGACGCCCGTGCGGGGCCTCGGGTGCTGGTCGGTCTTGGGCTGGATTGAGGGGTGCCTCCCCGGACTCTGAGGTCAAGGAATCTCCAGCGAGCTTGGAGGAGGTGTCGATGGTGACTAGACACCGACCCCTCCTCGATAAAGTCCTGCGCGCAATATTAAGACTAAAAGCATAATCAGTTGCGAGAGATCCGTGGGGTTCCGTTCTTTCTAGGCCTGGGGCTGCCACTGCGCCGGGGTCTGCGGGGGCCTCGCTCTGAGGGGGCCGGGCTGCGCCGTTAACTTGCACAGACTCAAGGCTTAATGACCAATAAGGTTTCAGCCTTTAAATTATTAAAAAAAATAAAAAAATTTTTTAATGTTCTTGTCAGCGAGTTTGTGAATTAATGGAATTGTTCGGCTTTCGCGAGTTAGCCGGTGTTATTATCGTTCTGTATGTTTCGACGAGAGGCAATCCGTCCAACTACGTCGCGACGGCTTTGAGCCGGCTCACCGGCGAGTTCTGGTGTAACGATGGCATCATATCAGCCAATTCCGTCATAACCGCGTGCAGGTGCGTCGGCTGGTTCGCACCTCCCGAGATCTTCGAGCTTGTCTTCAAAGACATAGCGGAATTGAAGCTGCTTACACCCATGAGGCGAAACGAGTACGCCTTGCAGAAGGTCTTCGTCCACCCCCATTGCAATCCGACCCGGTGAAACTTCACGACGAACGACCTCGGTGGCTGGGAAGAAAGCCACACTTTTGAAGCTACGTTAGACGAGAACTTCACTCGATGCTCCGGTGCGAGGGCTCGAATCATTAAGATTTACAGTAACGGTTTGAAAGTCCCCTGCTCGGACCGGGGCCTTCCGAAACCTCGTCTGTACCTACTACAACTGATTGACATACCAAACTGACTTTTTGAAATGGCATGAGGTCTGCGCGAATACGGCGATTAGAAATTTCTCCTTCACCGGGTCGCCATTTTTTTTGCAGGTTTACGCACATCCCTTACGGCGTGATCGGCTTCCAGCAGACCTTCTTAATCTGGTCGCGGCTCGATTAGGTCGAGAGCGCAGCATTCTACCTTGAAGTGATCCGAGGAAGGGCGGACCGCTTGGCCAACATCCACACCTTCCTCGTCCTCCTCCTTCTCAAACATACAATTCCAATTTTTCAATAAAACCTACTAAAAATGTCGCCTTGTCATAAACACATGTTTGTTCACAAAAAACCTACTTAATACATCGACAGATTGTTAAAAGTAAAAGATAGCCAAAGAAATTCTCTTTGATCTAGGCTTATGACCTTGAAAACAGCGAGATTCGTCGAACCCAATGACACGGACTGTGCAAAAAATCATCAGTTGCGTCGATCCAACCGAGATGTACCATTTCGTTTAGTAGGACTGGATTCGGACTAATAGGTGGCGGAGGTGCAAAAGTCTATGCATTCCCCGTCAGACCCCACGAAGATGGAAGGGGAAAGATATGAGGTCCCGGTTTCCTCCAACAAGGTGGCGGGTGGAGGAAGTTGTGAGGTGGATGTGAGGCAGAGGTTGGCCCGGGACCCGCCTTTATAAACTGAGGGTGTTCAATGAATAAAAAGAAAATTTCAAAATGCTGTGGGAAGGCCGTCATCGATCCCAAAGACAGTAGGATGTTTATATGATTTCATTGGTCATCCCATTTACATGATTATAAAAACACAAATTTAACTCTTTTTATTGGCTTATAAGAAAGAAAATAACTTTTAAGTCTTTTGTGTAGAATTTTATTGGCATTAAAATTTCATGTGAGGTCAGGAGGATGGTTAATTCCCATATGACCAAAGTTTCGACCACATGTTTTATATCAAAATTGCAAAATCATGGGGTTTAGTCTTGGTCTGTATGTTTTTGTTAGTTTTTCCCTTATGTCTGCAGAAACTTCGAAAAGGATTAAGTCGAGAGAATATATGGTGACGGCATTGGACCGTAATACCGGACAGTTCAAGTGCATGGGCGGTATCATCTCGATCAGGTCTGTCATCACGAGCTGCAGCTGTATTGGAACCTTCAGCAGGCAGACGTTCGAGTTGAACAAACTCGATGAGTTTGAATTGGTGACAGTGGCTGGCAACCGTCATCGCTTGAACAAGGCCTTCGTCCACCACCTCTGCGCTCCGACACGTTGGAACTACACGGCGAATAACCTTGGTGGCTGGATGATCCAGGGATCGTTCGACATGAGGACTGTGATCATCCTTCAACCAGCCTTACCGTTCAACGTCACCATCTTCCATTCTTTAGAAGTCATCTGCTACGGACATACTTACAGGAAAAATGGTCCGACACCGACCGCCCTCGAGAGAACGCCGAATCACATGTGCCTTTCTTTATACTGCGCCGTGTATAATATAAAAACAGACCAGTGTCAGAAAATGAAGGAGGAATTTTACAACGGAAAGGAAGTCTGTTCAATGATCCAAATGGATAACGTGACCTACAATGGTTCTCCTGTGATCTGCACCGCGGAACAGTCATCCGGTAACATCGTGTTCTACGGGGTCGTCGGATTCACGAGCAAGGTGGCAATCATCTGGACACGAGTCGACTCGGAAGAAAACAGACATTTTCTCGATGAGATCCGACGGTCCGAAGAGGAAACCGACTCCGCCTCACCCTTGCAGCCTTGTCTAGTCATCCTCCTAACAAACCTCTTCCTATTTCTCAAATAAAACCTGTTCAAACCGAAACATTTAAACCACTTTCCTCTTCACACACTCAACAACCCAATCTTTACAAATCTAAAGATAACTAGACAAAAATAAAACAGGTGAGTCGTCAGAAACAAAAGACAGTCTTATTTCCTTACGCACATGGTTCTCGACGTATAAAACTAAACAGACAATGTCATAGTAATACCTTTGCGGTTTGGCCAGTATTGTACCTCGCAAAATATGACGATTTTACTATCTGCCAGTCAAAGAACAGATTCATCCAATAATGTCTGTGAAAATTAGACCCTTTTTCCATCTTGTTTTAGTCAAATATATCCTTCAGAACAGTTCTTACTGTATCTGTCTGGTATGGATTATATTCTATGTATATTTCATAATATTAGGATTTGGTTTTATTCAAATTTACCTGACATTATGAAATATACTGAAAAATACACGTCCTATCAGCCAAGGAATTTCTTAAACACCTGCCATCTGTATATACAAAAGGCTTCAGACCAGCCTTAAATTGTCCAAAAATTGAAACATTATTCACCAAAAACTTTATGTGTGGGGTTGGTGGGGAGTTGTCATGTGGGACGGCCATACCATGGTTTGGTGTATGGGGTGAAAATTAACGGTTCCAATGATGGATTTCTTATATGATAATGATGATTGAGATCTATCGTGGGTTGTCAACCCGGCCTGAATCGAAGGTTCTGGAGAAAGACCCCAACCAGGAAGGACTTTAACCAGCCTCTATATCCTTCATTTAATGGAGTTTATTTAATAGATCAAAAGTGTACATTGTCTTTCCTGATTTAATTATTGTTAGGGAAAATCAAAGGACTGAATCAGGACATAGTTGATCTGCTGATACTTTGGTTTTTTCTTTACATTTTATAGCTTCATTTTGTACAGACATAAAAAACCTCATAATAAACAGCTTCATGTTTTAAATGTTTTGTTGGTAAATTATAGTAAGGAGATCAGCCATGTGATAAAGGTCATATGCTTCAATGGTCGATATTTTCAGATTGTAATGAATACAGCTGATCCAAAGTGTTTGACAAAACACTATCTTTTTGGTAGTTAGGAATCTTTCCAGTTGAATGTGGGTTTTAGGTAGAAAAAGTACATGGTTTGACTCTATGGTGTATGATTGGTGTGGTCAAGCTTGTGTATACATTTTTGTTATGTTGACTGTTGAGTGTTTGTCGGAAGAGGATGATTTCAAGCTCCTTCGCGACTATGTCGTGACAGTGGTTGAGCAGAAGACAGGTCATTACAGGTGCATGGGCGGCATCGTGACGAGGAAAGCGGTCATCACCTCGTGTAGTTGCGTCGGCTCTTTCGTACCACCCGACCTGTACGACTTCGTCGAAATCGACCCGAACGAATACTCGGTGAAGAGGTCCTGGGACCATATGTACGGCATAGAGAGAGCATTCGCTCACCTCCTCTGCAGGCCCAGTTCCTGGAACTATACGGTGAACGACCTCGGCGGCTGGATCATCCGAGGCTCGTTCAATTCCGACTCGAAGTCGATCGTGCCGTTCTTCGCCCGTACCATTTCTTTCGAAAGGGTCGATATGAAAATCAAAGAGTGCTACATCACTTCTTACAAGAATCGCGTCGTGAACGTATCGTACATCACCACTCCTAGCTTGAGCTCAGAATGCTTACAACTGTACGTACACCAGGAGGTAAGGCATTTGACAGAATCGGAATATTTCTTGGTGAACGCCATGAACGATGAGCTCCAATGTGGATTCGTCGACGGAATCACAGAGTACGCACGTGGGTCGCCCATATTGTGCGCAGTCGACGGAGAAGCTTCTTTCGAATTCTTCGCACTTGGGACCATCAGCTGGACGGCCAAATCCTTCGCCTTATGGACGCGTTTCGATCTGAAAGCCAACCGTGAATTTTATATCGATCTGATGGATGCGGGGGCGGCACGCTTCCACACCTTCCACACGCTCATCATCCTCATACTTGCCAAAAACGCGAATCACTTATTAAAATAATTTAAACAATCACATTTTCTTTTTATAAACAAATCATCTGACTTAAAAGTTTTCAATTATTTTGTCTCCTGCTATCAAACCATAGTAGTGAGAAAACCTCATCACCTCCTAACCCCAATGCCTTCCTGCCTTACCATATTTATTATTTAACAAATAAAAATTGTATTATATTTTAATCTATAATTTATTATCTATTGCTTATTACATATGATGCGGTTTGATAGAGGATAATAACACCCAAAGAAGTACAGTAGGAATCGTGGGATTATCTTATGCCACGATGTTGATCTTTGTCTCAAGCCACTTGGGAGTTAACGAGCTGCACCTTCATCGGGACGTTCAAACCACCCGACATGTTCGATTTCCTTTTGAAAGACTTGAATGAGGTAAGATGTACTATTTAGAGAAGGCACTGCAGGCCGACGGTATGTCCCTATACGGTCAACGACCTCGGGGGTGGATCATCAAGGATAATTTATTAACCATAGGTTATCACATAAAACGGAAACATTTCAAATTCTCCGTATCCTACAGCTTGAATAGAGTTTCGAATAAACCGAAAATATGTGATTCCGTGATGCGATCGTGTTCGGCATCTGGGTGCAATGCGGGCCCGTTTATTGGGATATACGGTACAACCAAAATTCACCCCTTATCACCCTCCAATGCGAGAATCCTTCTGGACTTGGAACCGTCGAACTAAGATTTCTCTTTCAACCTGATTCATGTCTAACAAGCTATTCCTATAGAAACCTTTCAAATTGATTTTTGTTATTCCTAGACCACGTTAAACTTTCCATGTGTTCTTTGTGGTACATGTCTACAGTGATTTGTATAATGGATTTACTTTATGGGTATTTGTTCTTTTGTATTTTCATTGGTAAGTCAGTTTCTGAGAGGAACCAAGGTATGAGTTTCGTAGCGGTGGAGGACGCCAAGACAGGCTCAGCGTGGTGTATAGGCGGGATCGTCTCGGCCAACGCCGTCCTGACAAGCTGCATCTGCGTCGGCACTTTCAAACTTCCCGATATGTACGTTTTCGTCTACAAGGACGTACTAGATCTGGTCTTGGTGACATCGGCAGGCCGGGAGGAACGTAAACGCAGGTCGTGCCGAATGACCAATTGGAACTATCGCGCGCACGACCTAGGCGGTTGGGTCATAGAAGGTACCTTCTCACGAGATCTCGAACCGCCCATGGTGCCCGTTTTCAAATGGAATAAACCGACCAGAAACGACTGCTTCATCCTTGGCTATAAAAGCCGGGAGTTTTCCCAACTAAAAGTAACTTCTTTATCAAATGCAACTTGTTTTCACAGCGCGTGCACAGGCATGTCGGTTTTCAAGTGTAACTCATTCCAGAAAAGCGCGGTTAACGACAGGATCAACTGTTCCGTCGTAGAAGGCCTTGAAGGTAGTGACTTCCTCGGGTCACCGCTCCTCTGCACAGACTCCGGTCCACAGGTCGTCCTCGGTGTAGTCGCATTCTCAAAGTTAGACTCAGCCTTCTGGACCAGCATCGAAGACGAGAATATGGACTTTTACCTGGAAGTCATGAGGGGCAAGGCTGTATTCTCGTCTCTTCAGCCTCTAATGATCATCCTCCTTTTAAACCACTTGACCCAATAAATAAATAAACAATGTTATGTGAGCATTTTGATTTGAAATACCCACCAACTCCTTTCTTTAAAGGAAACACGTCAATGTATACAACTCTGAGGATGAAATCATAACGGTAATTTTTTCGCACGTATGATCTTTGGCTTGATTAAAAAGAAAAGAAGCATATGTTTCAATCTTACTGATTTCATACCATCATGGCTTACTTATGGAACCAATTCATTGGGGGGGGGAGGCAAATCACTTTAGGTTCAAACCTTACAAGCAGTTTTCAATAAAGCTTCCTCTTAATTGTATTTTTATTTCTATTACACCTTCCCAACTTGATAAAGTCGAGACGCGAGGGCCTTGTTCATACCCTATAGTACGTAGGGGTGGCTTCCCCCTACCGGCATCCCCTTTAATGGCTTTTTAAATGTTATTTAATCTCTTTGTCTATACCGCAAAGTGGGCGTGTCTGGAAATCTCCCGTTAGGGGAAAGTTTTTGATTTAGAACCCCTTTTTCTTTTTTAAGAGTAGAAAATATATTGACCCTGCGATTTATAACCCTTCACTTGAACCTTTTTTTCCCTAGGCGGTTTGGTTATTCAGACGTCGCCACGTCCCCAGGCCGCCTTCTGCATACCTGATCTGTCTTTAATATAACCGGGCGTACAGGCTGCGACCTCATCCCGGAAATAAGGCACGTCCGGCCAATTGGACAGCCCCCCCTCCCGAACCGGTGGATATTGGTTAAAACGACCCGAGGGACGGCTTAATTAGAATAATCGAACCAGTTTTCCACCTGCTTAAACAAATTCAGGGCTCCCCGGGGGGAATTAGCGTAATTCGGTGAAATCACCACAGCCGGCTTTTATTGGAGTTAGAACGGGCACAATGATAACTGGGTCATATCACGAAGAGAAATCCATGTTAAACAGACCTTATCAAGTGTTGACAGTACCAATAATAATTAAAAAAACTAAATCAGGTAAAAATACCATTATTAAACGTCAGATCTCATAATCCATAGAGGTTACCCCACGAATAACCTTTGTTATATATAAAATGATGGCTGGGTAGATGGAAAGACTGATGGGTAGGAAGGTAGATAAGTATAAGATAGATAAGGATAAGAAAGTAGACGAAACGTGGTTGTAGAATGCAGTAGAAAGGAACGTAGGAAGATAGGGACGTAAGATAGTTAAGTATGGCATAGTTAAGTTGGCAGACGTAGCTAGATGGTAGGAAGGTGGATCGGTCTTTATGATGATAAGTAAAAAACTAAGTAAGGAGGAAGACAAGAAAAAGTTGGTAGAAAGGAACACAGTTTAATATTTAGGTAGAGAAGCAGGTAGAAAGGACAGCAGGTAGAGATATAAGTAGATAATTCAATTGGTAGACATGTAGGATGCAGACGTAGATAGGGAAGTAGGAACATGGATAGATAGAACTCAGGTATAAAATTACGTAAGGATATATAAAGAAAAGTAGGTAGGAAGGAACACTAGTAAATAGTCAAGTAGAAATGTAGGTAATAAGGCAGACACATTGTTAAGAAGTTAAGTGGGTATATAGTTCAATGGGGAGACATGTAAGTAGATAGAGACATAAACGGGAAGTAGGAAGTGGATAAGAAATGATGAAGATAAGTAAAAAGGAATACAAGTAGAAAGTTATGTAGGAAAGTACTAAGAAGTCATGTAGGAAGGAACACGTGTAGGGTATAGGTAAGTAAATAGATAAATAAGAGCAAATAGGAAGGTAGGTAGGAAACACTAAATATTTAGGTAAGACGGTTGGTAGGAAGGAAAACAGGTAATTATTCAGGTAGGGTGTAGACTTGAAAGAAGAAAAGTAAGTAAGAAGGAATATAGGTAAATAGTAGGAAAGTAGATAAATATTCAGTTAAACAGAAAGGCAGGAAAATGCCCAGGTAAATACTTAGAAAAAAAATTAGACAAGAAGGAATGTGTCAAGAAGGAACAGAGATAAATGTCAGGTGGAAAAGTAGTAGGAAGGAATATGGGTAAATAGTAAGAAGTAGATACGAAGGAACTCAGGTAAATATTCAGTTAAGAAGAAAGTTAGGAAGGAACATAGGTAAATACTTACGGGAAAAATTAGACAGCAAGGAACATAGAAATATAGTCATGTGGAAAGCAAGGAATATAGGTAAATAGTTAATAGGAAAGTAGGTACGAAGGAACACAGATAAAAATTTAAGGACAAAATTAGACAGGAAGGATCACAGATAAATAGTCAGCCAGAAAGTAAGTAGATAATTGGATAGGCAAATAAGTAGGTAAGTTACACATTCAGTAAACAGCCAAAAAAAGGTTGAATTAATTATTAATCTCGTTTAAGTACCTTCTGATGATGATGGGAAAGTTCGTAAGTGAATTAATTAAAAACTGAATGGTGTTGAATGTGAAAATTTTTGTCATCCGTTCAATTGTGAAAATCCAATTTTCCCTTTTTCGTTTTTTACGATTAGTACAGGATTACGGATTATGCATAGTAGCCAAAGTGGGGGTGGCTTTTAATTAGACCGACGTGAAAATTTCATTATTAAATTCGCCGAACTGATGGGGGGTGGTAGTGGGAGGAAAAAATATGGCGGGGGGGGAGAGAGAGACACTTGAGAAAGTACGGTAGCCTTCCAATTTACGTTCGGGGGTGGAGGCAGGCGCGCACCCGGGATCGGATTAAACAATTAACTCCGAGTTTATCCCCGAGGCGTTCTGACAACGGGGGCGGGGGAGGATGGAAGGAAAGTTTCCAAGGGGGAAGGGGGTGGGTATTAATTTTTTATGAGGAAGACTAGCACAAAAAAAGACGGTAATTAGCGCATTTCGAAAAGAGAAGGAATGGGTCCGCCTTACCTCGCTTATTCTCGTGCGTCAAGAGAAAATCAAAGGACCGAAAGGTAAGAAAATTAACCAACCTTTACAGTTTGTACGGGGTTGCATCCCCCATGAAATTACACCCCCAGGTTTTATTGGATTGTTGATCTTCGGCCGGACCAAAAGGGGCCGCTGTTTAATATCTGCCCCTATCGGCAAAGAAACCGCTCGACCAGCCCTTAAAGAGTCCCGAAATTGATCCTTTGCCCTGGCGTCCGACTCATGCCAGCCGGGGGTGGAGATAAGCGCTGCCCTCTCGACTGTGAACGAGATATCACCTGATATATTGCCAAGCCACTTTTTTTATACATATAATATATATTTATATATAACAGCACTTTAGATTTTCAACCCTATTTTTTTTCTAAAAAGGTTATGAATCGACCTGGACTGGGGGTCGGGAGGTCATCCGACCGCGGTCTGGTGGACGTCTATCGTCCACTAAATCTTGTTTGAGACTTATACAGAAAAAGTTAAATAGAAAGGCTGAGGTAAAAATAATACACAAAGTAAAATGAGATATCATCATGGAAGAGAAACGACAAAATCCATCAATTCCACTTGTTCTCTCATACCATCTCACTCCAACCCTTTAACTGTCTCCCTAATTCTCTCATTTCCCAGACGATTTCAAAGCACAGTCGAAAAAATACCGTCTGCCTGTAACTCCACTATGGACGTTAAAAAAAAATCATTTACCGAGCCCCATAAGCCCACCAAAAGTTTAAATTTTTTCTAAGTAATAATGCATTTTTGATATTGTATTTGATGTCAAAATTGTAAGTAATCATAATTTGTGGACCTTAGCAGTCCAAATTTTAAGAAATACCTCTAATCACCACATGATGGATGAACATACCGCCCACCGAAATTATCCTTTTTTTTATGATCACTGAACTGATGGTGGTGTTTATGGCAAAATGGATACTAATACTACGCCAGGTTACTTATCGGCCTATTAGATTAAGAATCAATACAGCGTATAGGTAAACATACCGCCCACTAAAATTTGTAATCATTCCTGATAAATATTGAACTGTAAATGGTGGAGATGAAGGTGAATGGGGTAATAAACCCAGCCATGTAATTTATGAAACTTAAAAATCCATAGTTTACAGGACACTTTCTACCATCAAACATACCGCCCATCAAAGTTGAAAATTTTCCTCGTGAATATAGAAATTTTCTATCTAGAATCTGGACAATTAAGGAATTCGAAAAACAACTTTCTCAATTAAAGGATGAACTCACACAACTCTTACCAGATAACACATTAAGTGAATATTTCAACTGTCAAGAAACTTTCTGTACCAGGTATTTTAAACAAAAATGTGATAACCTAAATAAGAAATTTGATAATCTAAGAAAGCAGCAGCCTTCGGCTGTCAAACCGTTAGAATCGAACAAATATGTTAAAAATTTAACAACTACATTAATTCTAAGTGATATTTCGAATGTGTTAGGCTTAGGGCCAACATACAATTTACCTTATCCAAAGGGGTGTTTCCCTTCCAAAGATCTTATCACGGATGTGGAAGTGATTGTCAGTAATATCAAAGACCAAAAAGAAAGAAATAATGTTAGAACAGACTCAGTATGCATTATAAGGAATGGTCTTACAAAAAGCAATGCATTCACCAGCTTCCCCCTTGAAAGATCTATAACAAAAACTCGTGCTTTCATTAACAACAATCCCAATCTAGTCATTTCGAAAGCTGATAAAGGTAATGTGACAGTAGTGTTTGAAAATTCCCGCTAAAAAGAAAAATGGAAGAACTTTTGAGTGATAAAAACACATACTCCTTAGGTAGATCTGACCCTACAAAGAAAATTCAAAGTATATGCAATTCTTTAGTAGATAGCCTTTTTGAGTCTGAATATATAGACAGAAGACAAAAAGTGCTGTTGAAAACTAGCAACGCCGTTTGCCCAAAGATACACAAACCAGGCATACCCCTTAGGCCCATAGTGTCCTCCATTAATAGCCCAGGAACAGAGCTGTCCAAATATGTTGGCAACATATTAAACAAGTTGGATGTGGACAAACATTATAACATCCTCAATGCGTTTGTGTTTAGAGAGATGGTAAAAGACCTCACCATAGAGGATGATGAATTGCTTGTATCCTTAGATGTGAAATCATTGTTTACAAGTATACCTCTAGGGATGATAAGTTACATCTTAATGAGGAGACAAAAAGAGTTAGATGCCCTTACCAATATCCCTTTTCACACGATACTGGAGGTCTTACAAATCACTACATTTAATGGATACTTCAAGTATGAAGATCAAATATATACACAAAAAGAATGTGTGGCCATGGGAGGGACTCTTTCACCGGTGCTTACGGACCTTGTAATGAATGAGTTACTGGATCGGATTGGAGTTAATTTTGGATTTCACATCAAATTTCTTAAGAAATATGTTGATGATTTGTTCCTGATTTTAAAAAAGAGTGAGCTGGTGGATATTTTGAAGCCGTTCAATTCTTTCCTCCTCCACTACAATTACACAAGAAACTGAGGTAGATGGGAAACTTCCTTTTCTTGACTTAGTTGTCATTAGAGATAATGGTAAATTAATAACTAACTGGTATTTGAAACTAACCAGCTCGGACAGGATGCTACATTTATCATCCATCCATTCTTTCCAAATGATATTACTTTTTTTTTTCTTCTTCTCGGGAAAAAAAATTAATAAAGCTTAAATAGTGGCGGGACGAACCGAGAAGAGAAGCGCGAGAAGCAGGAATCGATTCGCGGCCTGCAAGATCCTGATCGGGAGGGCACTGGTTCCGAGACTGAAAAAACAAAGGAAAAAACAGCAAGGAGAGTCAGTCGGATATAGACGTTCCGAGGAAGAGGTGGTCTCCGCGAGGAAAAGAAAATATTGTTTTTTTAAAAAGTGTATGTGTATGTGTGGTTTGTGAACCAAGTCGGGCTGATCGAAGAGTTCCTACGAAGAGGAAGGGGCTGATCCCGGCAAGTGAAGAGTGATCCCGTGAGTTGGTACATTTCCAATTTCTTATCAGGCCTGATAATTCTGGACTAGAGACATTAGCTATAAGTTTCGGCCTTTTGTTAGTTTTTAATTTAAAAGGATTTGTCTATGTACTTGTAAATAGAATAGTTGTGATTAATATTCATTTTTTTCAATCGTAGTTTTAAGCCCTAATACCTTAAGATATCTTGCTTGTGTTAACGAATTAACTCGGATAGAAGCAGGAAGAACTTTATCATCTAGCTCCCATCATAACCCTGGTTGGAAGCGCCATCAGAAAGAAGAGAGCCAGAAGCGCTACATCGCTACCCTTCCTTTTCCCTTTCTTCCTATTGTTCTACTGTTCTTTTCCTTTTTATCCCTTGGTTTCGGTATTTATCCTTCCCCAAAAATACCGTGGCGCTCAACATAACATTGCTTCCCGATTTACTCATCGTCAACAAGACAAGAGGATCTTTAACGTCCGCACCTGGTTCNACTCTTGAATCGCACATGGAGGCAAGGGGGAGGTGGTCAGGCTCCCCCAGCGTCAGAAACGGGAACAGTCGAACAGTCGAGCCCAGATAACGTGGGCTGCGCCTTCCGCTGCCTCTCTTGAGACCCAGAGCGATCAGATAGCCGACCATCCCTAACCATCCGCTCAACATAACACCTATAAATAAACTTCACCTCCTCACCGACCATCACTTGTCTCTCCCTTCAACACGTCCCCCCCTTCTCGTCCGAGCTACCGCCAACGTACATGCAGCCGCAGTAAGGAAGCTGTAACAATGAAAGTTAACATAGTTTATAACCTCATTGATAGGGCTCTGAAACTGAGCGATGATCGTTTCCACAGTGAGAACAGGAAAAAAGTGCACTCTATGTTAATAGATAATGGTTACCCATGATCATTAATAAATAGATTAATGGAAAACAGGACAAGAGCAACAAGGAATGAGAATATACTTGTCGAGCAAAAACTTTATCAACCAGTTACATATGTAGCTAGAACATCAAGTAAGTTAAAAAAAAATGTTGAAAGAAAAAACAGATAGTACAAAAATTGTTTACAAATTTAATAATAAAGTGGGTAAGAATTTTTACACAAAACTTAAAAGTAAAGAACCTCTATTAAAAAAAATCTAATGAAGTGTATCGCATCAAATGTGCACAATGTCCCACTGAGCATTACGGCCAAACGAAACAATATTTATCGGAACGTGTGCGGCAACATAAGTATGACTGCAGTGATGAAGAAAGGCCGGGAACAGCACTACCCAAACATACACATGCTACGAAACATAATTTTGATTTCGATGGAGTCAAAATAGTGGCTTCAGAACAAAATACAGGTCGTAGACTTTTGAGAGAAATGATATCTATTTATCAGGATAACATGGCATGTAATTTAAAAACAGATTTGAATAATTTGAGTGTGAAGTACAGTGGGATTCTAGAAAAAGACAAGGCCTCTTTCTAAAGATCGTAACAATACTTGCATACATATTTATTTATTATAACAGGCGATGATAACATAGAATTACCAATGTACAAGAAATGAAGATTTTGTTTTAAAAATTGTGGAAAATAATTGTTATCAGCAGGTGATAGTGTGGGGAACCTCCCACCTGATAACGTGATAAACACAATTTTCTAGTCAAACGCCTGTGATATTTATGTAACCAAAGAATACCAATTGTTAAGTAATTGTTACTGTTAAAAAAAATGCATATATATGTAAGAAGCTATTAAGAAGAGGTTTTTATTTATTTATTTATTATATATGGATATAGTTTGTATATATACATATCGTGAAATGTGTAATGTGTTTATGTTATGACTTTGTATCTGTAAGTACAATTATTGTAATTTACAGTAATTTATAACTATTTAAATGATTATGTCCTTATGTCTCTGTAGATCCCCTGAAGAAGGCAATAAAACTTGTCGAAAGCTTGGGCGTTGATATAATAACATTGTATGTTTGAAGACCACAACATCCCGAATCCCAATCAACATCATAGAAATTTTGACGGTGGATTTGTTCGCGCGAGGGTTAGGACACAATATCAGGAAAATTTGTGGATCTTACTAATTCAAAGTTTAAGAGACACTTGTTGTCAAGACACCTTGTAGATAAACATACCGCCTACCACAAGTTGAAATTTTACCTCGTGAATATTGAATTGTTCATGGTGGAGTTTATGGCGGAAGGTATAACATACAAGGCCATGTAATTTATGGAACTTATCAATCCATATTAAAAAGACACTTCCTGTCATCATAGGTTCAATATAAACATACCACCAACCAAAGATTCAATTTTTCTCGGTGATTATGGATTACTGTTGATGGAGTTTATGGCGAAAAAGTTAGGAAACAATGCTAGGCAATTTATGGATCCTAAAAATCATAAAAAGTATAAGAAGCACTTTTTGTCGATTCACCGTTTGGGTAAACATACCGGCCGCCTTCAGGATTGTTAATGTTTTATTATCGTTATTATTGTGTTTTCTACTTATCACTACTTAAAACTACTACTTAGTAGTGCGTTTACTCGGTTGTTCTAAGTTTGCGGAAGTGTGAAAACCCCCGTTAGTGAACTGTTTATCGCGGCCGGTCCTCCTGGAGGTGAGATTCCCGCCCCCTGGGGCCGTGTTAATATAATTCACGCATTATCGGCCACCTGCAAATCCCCGGATTATCCGGTCGGCTAACGTGCCTACAGGTCCTATCTTCGAAAAGGGTTGGCCTAAGGAGGCAAGACAGTGGCTGCGATTCGTCACGGTCGCCCGGTCTCGATGTGGTGAAACTGTGAAAGTGAGGAAAAAACCGGACACGCTCAACCCCCACTCCGAGGGCGGGAAACTTACCGGGACAAGGAGGAAAAAAGTTAATTGGAGGATATTAGAAGAGAGGTCTTTTAATTGGAACCCCCACCCACGATTTTTTTTTACTAAGTCAATTAACCTTTCGCATTCCCGGTCCCAGAGTTTTTATTACAGTTCGACCTGCCGACTTTACAATTCAATTCGCCGACGAACTCAATTGGGTCTTTTTTTCTCTCAACGGAATGATGCAATAAAAGTACATACATAGAACGTCGAGACTATGCGGATCCACACCGGTGATTACGAGCGCCGGGTCCTGTTCTATTTGACCATTTGAACCTTCTTGTCTTATTAAAACTGAGAGGCAGATGAAAACACAATGTGCCTTTTAAGTTATGGATTTTTACAGTCCGCCAATTGCCTAGCTTGTTTCCTGATCGTTTCGCCAACAACTCCACCAGTTCAATATTTACTAGGGATAAATTTTATCTTTAGGTGGGCGGTATGTTCGTGAACGATGTGCTGATTACAGATATTTCTTCAACTTTGGATTGGTAAGTAATAGAATTAACCAAGCTAGATTTATTAACCCTTTCGCCATAAAATTCAACTTCAATAGTTCAATATTTCCTAGGAACAATTTGAACTTATGGTGGATGGTATGTTTATCTTTTATAGTACGTTGACAAAAATGCCTCTTAATATGGACTGGTAAGGTCCAATAATGATTTTCCCACATTTCAAGGTTATTTTGCAACAAGTTTAACTTTGATAGATAGTATGTTGTCAGGTCTTCAGATCTAGAAAAATAATTTCAACTTATGCTGGGAGGTATGTTAAGCTATAAGGTGTGGTATTAGATAGTTGGCTAAATCTATAAGTCCTGCTGAATTTGGTAGTGATTTACATGGTAATGACCAATTATTGCCACCAGCAGTTCAACAAAACAGGGAAACAAAGTTGAATTTTGGTCGGCGCGTAATGTACAATGTCAGTGCTTGAGGCATTTCTTAATTTTGGAATAATAAAGTCCACAAATTATCAATCACGACACCCTTTCGCCATCTACTACACCTTCACTAGTTCAATATTCACCATGAAATATTTAAAAATTTGGTGGGCGTTATGTTGTGATAATTAATCCCCGGTTTATTGCTAAAATGAAGAATTGATATGGGTACATTTCTCATGAGAACGTTTAACGACTATTTAGCATCAGCTGCATTAACGTGTTTTCAAGAGTCAATATAAAATTTTGGGGGGCGGTATGTTTATTCGAAGATGGTATTGTTTAAAATACGCCTGTAAGGCTTGGAGATTTATAATTTTTCTTCTATTTGTCCTAAACAGGAATCACAAAGAAAAAAAAACAATTCAATTTACAACAATTCTTTGGTGGGCTGTATGTTTACAAAAGGTTT
The DNA here is from genome assembly GCF_000648675.2 of Cimex lectularius. Taxonomy (NCBI): domain Eukaryota; kingdom Metazoa; phylum Arthropoda; class Insecta; order Hemiptera; family Cimicidae; genus Cimex; species Cimex lectularius. The sequence continues at coordinate 1,182,695 of NW_019392637.1, read as the reverse complement.
TGGCTATATCATAGCTTGAATGTTGTCGGGTCATGGGCCAAGAGTCACCGATTGTTCAATTGAAGTGTTTTTAAACTCCGCACCCCCGTGAGAATAATAGGGGGTGTTTTTGACGTGTTGACGGATTGGGGCGAAACGATCAAGGGCGTAAGAGGATTTCCATACAACGCGGATTTTAAAAAAAGGATTTAAGTGGAGTAGGAAATGGGGTAAATATTTATCATTCGTTGTTACAAACATGGTTGGGTTTTAAATAATTTTTCCCATTTCCATGATGTGGGGAGGGATTTGTCTTCCAGGTCGGAGTAAATCCCGGACAAATATCCAAGGTGCTCCTCGGCCATCAAACAAGCCCTGGAAGCCGATTTGTCCCACGCGTCAGGCCCACGTGCGAAGCCCCGGAAGGACTTCGCCCCCCCCCGTAAGCTCCGATAGATAAATTATGCCAGCTAACGTTTTCATTTACCAAAGAAAAAAAGGGACAAATAGGTCGGGAATTTACAACATGAGACGTCTCAGATTCTAAGAGGGTAAGGGGGTGATGTATTGAAAGGGGGTTGAGGAAAAATTGTCATCCAAGGGGCGTAAATGATTTTCGGGTGGGGAGGTGAAAAGGGAGGCCCTTTCTGTCGAACTCCCAACTCCTGATATTTTAAGCAAACCCGCTAATCTCGGATACACAGGGGGAGATTATCCGGATCGGCTTAGTCCCCCCTATTGGATTTGTCTTTGGATCCAACCCCCACCCCCGGAGGATCTGGGGTGTATTTTATCCGAAGTTAAACTTCGGCCGGCCCGGCATTATGCGGAAACTTCCACGTCCGCGGGTGTAAGGCCAACTGTTGCGTGCGCGCGCGCTGGATCTCGGGGTGAAAAAAATGGACTGAACTAGCAGGGAAAAAGTTTTTATATACTGCCTGCTCTCGGCTACGCGGATTAAGAACTAAGCACCTAAAAGGGGGGGTTAACCCTCCTTGAGGCTTAATCGCGGTTTTAAGCAGCCTGATTAGATTAGAGACAAAGTACGTCGTAGTTTATCCCAAAAATTTTCCTTACTCCCTCCCTCTCTCTCTCTTTTTTAATTTTCAAATTAAAGCATAATTTCTACCTGGGCGACTTAAAAATTAATCATGACGTACTTAATATATTTTGGACTTTATACTTAGTCCAGGATGGTGTCCTAATTAGCCAGTTCAATCTGAAGGAATTATAGCTTTTCTGAGTTGTGGGCTATCGGAGGATATAAGTCTGACGGTTAGGGGACGTTTCGAATTTTTCCCCCATCTTATGACCTTGCTTTCGCAGTTTTTCTCCAGTTTTCCTGAGTTCAGGAATGTTAAGCAATCGAGTAGAGCGTTTAACGGGGTGGGAACGGCGCGGTGACGCGTCGAGCCGATCGTGCACGAATGCCGTTTGCGGGCTCATTCACCTACTCCTATCAAACCTCGTATACAAACACAGATCGGTTCCCAGGGAAAGAAGAATCCCTCATTTTCCCATGAGGAAAAGTAGTTTCCATTTTACGACCTCCCAATCCCCAAAAAAGGGCTGGTTTATTTTTTTTAATACGTCCAACCCCGGGCTTCCGGGTTTTTCCTTCGTTTAAATAAACTATGTTGTAAATTTATTCACCAGCCGCAGCCCGGAGGGAAACTATCGGACTGGGAAATGGGCTTGGGATATAAATTTCGACGGGAAGCTTTCCTAACCGCTCATACGCCTAATGGCCCCCTTTAAGAGTCAAAATACCAAATAAAATAAAATACTGGGTTAAAACAAAGGTTGGACATTATTCTCAGACAGTCCTGAGGCGACAAGCGTATGTATCCGTATCAGGGAGAGTGAAAAAAATCCAAAAAAGCTACTTAATTAAAAATAAAACCTCGGGTTTAAGTTGCCAACGTGGAGGCTTATTTCATAAAGTTGTCCTCATAAATTACAAGGCTGGGTGTACTTAAGGGTGGGGACTTAGCTTAGATCCCCTTTTTGAATCCGACTGCGATGACCATACCCGTCCTATTGTGGGGGCGGGATTGGACTTCTCACGTCTAATTACCAACCTCCCAGGCAGATATCGGATTTCAAAAAGGCACCTCTGAAAATCTTTCTCCGGGGACCTTTTGTTAACCGAACCGAGACCACTTTTCTTGAAAATTTACAACCCTCCCGAGTCGTTTCACCCTGAAAATTAAAATACCATTCTAACCGAGTACGACGATAAGGATTCTCGTGGATCAACTGCCTGATAGAAATCAACAAAAGGAATTAAATCAGGTCGAAATGGGAAACATTTCGTATCGATCCCGGGCCAGGAGAGGCGAAACCGAACGGACCCTCTCGAGTTTTAATTTCAGAAAAGGGCCGGCCCCTTTGGGAAATCTACGAGGGCACGGGGTGAAAACCGTGAAGGGGTCGAATCTGACCGTCTGGCCTTACTATAAACGAAAGGTTTTGTTGACTCACCTTCGGCAACCTCCTGCGGGCGGTAGGCCACATCTGAAACAGAAAGGTCAACAGATGAAAGAAAAATTCTTCCCAAAACAAAAGAAGAAAACTTAAAGAGAAAAAGCTCAACAATTAACTTGACTTTCAAATGGGTACGATCATCACAATGAATACGGTAGATAAACAGGAGTTCATACTTTCTTAGTATATTTCATTTTATAAATTTAATGACTAGTCTGTGAAAATTGACTTACAAGTGAATAGGAGCTCGTGGTTTAATATCATTTTCTATAAATTGCTCGATTGACTTGTGTAATTGACCTACACACATTAACTTGTGGGCGTGGCTTGTCATCAACAAATATAAACAATCACCACTGGGCGTACTTTTTCTTATGACGTCATAGTTCATTTACACGGGGCGTGGCTTATCTTATCCTGACGTCATGGATCATGTCTCGGGCGTGGCTTATCAATACAGTATTTTTAACCGTAGTGGCTAATTCCTCACACTTTTTCTACTTCCAAAACTCAAGAAATAAAAATTTAATTTAAAAAATGATAATTAATTAGTTCAATTTAGTAACCTTTTGGATCTCGGTCCACGGTTTTCTCACCATGTCCATCGATAAATAACGGATGTACTTAACTGTTCATGTCCATACGACAAGGGGTGGGCGTTTTGTGGAAATGTTTCGAGCCGGAATGTCCTATCTATTTTAGGATGGTTTTAATTTTGTTTTCCGCCTCGTTTCTTTTCTCTGCGTTCAATTTGAGTCGGTTTCGTTAAAAAAAATCCTTCGGGTGACGTTTCAAATCAATTCTGACAAGAGCCGGGGGGGTCTCGACAGGAGGCGGAAGCTTGTCGATTATTCTCGACGATTTGGTGTCGTGTTATCTTCTGTTAAATGGGTCCGTTGAAGACTGGCTTCACGCTGCCGAAGAATCTTCAAGCTTGGATTAAGCTAAGTTATCAGTGAGTGATTTTTGACTTTAGACCTGAGATGATCCGACTTAAGACTTTCTAGTCGGTTTTTTAACGTAAAGTGCTCGGCCTGAAAGACAAATCAGGATTACAAGCACGTGTAGACGCCATTTGCACTGCTTGCGTTGCCTGTTTTTCTTTTTATCGTCTCCTCCTTCAAAGACAGTAAAAGAATTTAATTAGACTAGAACCGGCGCGGACCGTAAAAATTGACGTTTATGTTGGAGAATTGACGCCCCTGAGGACGTCAGGAGGTGATAGCACGTACAATAGGCAGCGATCAAGGCGGTCAATTTGATGCATGGATAACCTGTCTATTTTTTAAATCGATAGCCGCGGAGTACATGCAAATTGAACAACTCAAAACATTTGTAAACGACAATTTTCATTCACAAAACATATGTTCCAAGTTTCTTTGACGAATAACCTCTGTCCGTTGAGAATTGTTACGAGAGACACAACTCGATCGATGATCCAAAACCAAGAATGTTTGCTAGGATGCTAAACCACACCAAATGGGATAAGCCACGTCCACTAAATTTGGACTCCTCTCATTTGGTGCTAAGACACGCCCATTAACATTAAGTCACGTAACCTATTACTAACTAAACTTGCTCTAAACATAACGCTAAGTTAATTCAACTCCGCCTATTGTATGCAATATAACCCTTTTGCAACCAAATCATATACAATCCTAAGTAGTTTAATTTTTTTTTTTTACCATGACTCTACCTAACCTAACCCTATTACAATCCAACTCTACCATAACTCTCTTCTAACCCACACTCTATCCAACCTGTCTCTATTATGTGGATCAAGGTATCCTCTTTAAGAAGAAAGCATATTTATTGGTTTACTACAGCCAAGCTTTCGACCTATTTTAGGGCAATCATCAGGGCAAAACAACTATGTCTACAGGTTGACATATTTATGTTATTATAGGCGATCTCAAATTTTCTCGAAGACCGACTTAGTCCCAACATTGTCAAGGACTGTAACAGTACAGATCTATTACTAATGCTGACAGTTTAAACCTAACCATCATATCCTAACTTATAGATATGGTAATTCAACTCCACATATCGTACCATAATCCTTTCTGAACCAAGGGGGTAACCTAACTTAACCTGCCCTAATCCTTACCCTGATTCTGCCTAATCTGACTTGTCACTACTGGGTCTTAACCCGTAACTTTGTCGAACCTAACATAACCTTTTCATAACCCTATCTAACTTAACAAAAAGTTGGTCACGCAAAAATTATAAGTATCTATCCCGAAAATACGTTAAATATGTTAAAATTGTGCCAGCCCTGGGAGGGTAACACGATATCCTTTAGCGTGAAGCAACGCCCATTAAATTTAAACAACGCCAATTAAAGTTAAACCACGCCAACTAAAGTTAAACCGCGCTAATTAGGTCTAAACCACGTCTATTGATGTTAACCCACGCCCGTTAAATGTAAATCACGCCCGTTACAGTTAAGCCACGCTTATTAAAGTTAAACCACCCCCCATTCAAAGAAAACCAAGTTCATTTAAGTTAACCCAATCACGCCCATTTAAGTTAAAAATCGTCAATTAAGGTTAACCCAAGCCCATTTAAGTTAAACATCGCCCATTACAGTTAACCCAAGCCCATTAAAGTTAAACCACGCCCATTACAGTTAACCCAAGCCCATTTAAGTTAAACATCACCCATTAAGGTTTACCCAAGCCCATTGAAGTTAAACCACGCCCATTGAGGTTAACCTAATCCCATTGAAGTTAAACCACTCCCATTACAGTTAACACAAGCTCATTGAAGTTAAACCACGCCCATTACAGTTAACCCAAGTCCATTTAAGTCAAACCACGCCCTATACAGTTAACCCAAGCTCGTTGAAGTTAAACATCATCCATTAATGTTAACTCAAGCCCATTGAAGTTAAATATCTTCCATTAAAGTTAACCCAAACCCATTGGAGATCACATCACCTACTTACATAACGCCCATTTGAATTATCGTTGGGTTAGGGTTGTAATCTATTAACTTTAGATACAGAAAGAACTTGTAATATGTGTATTTTTAGTTTAACTAGTGTTGTTAGCCATGTTCTGAGAGTTTTCCGAGTCTATGTTGATATTGAGCTTTGTAATAATAACCTTAAATAAGGCTTAAATCCGTTGTTGAATGCGTCGGGATCGACGGCTTCTCACGAGCCGGCCTTTTAAGTGTCATCCACGTATAAAACTGGCTGCAGGAATGGCAATTTGGCCCAATCGGACATCGGATCCGGGAGGCGCAATGCCACGGGTGCACAATGGGGCTAATAAGGGGTGAAGGAGGTATCGAGTCGGGGGTCGCGAGGGGGTTCCACCCCAGCTCCAATCTCCGATGAATAAATGAAGGTTCCGTCGATGCGTTATCGGCTTTTCAACCTTAGACGGACACCAATTACGTATTCACCCATCTTCCCCCAACCCCAGTTGATAAAAGTCTAATTAAAATATCACACCGGTTTGACGAGTTGGCCTATCGATCGGGATAATACTTCAAAACTGTTTGGAAAAATTGCTCAACCATTTCTTATATTGATGCTTTTTTTGCTCATTCTAGTTATTATAAGGCCTGATATTGGTCAGTAAAAGACTCTTGCAAAAAATAAAACCTGATTTATTCATCCTGATACAAGAACTCACTTCTGCCTTCTCAATCCGTATCATATTGGCAGATAATACCGAAAATTGAGCTCATGTCAAACTAACCTGTCGGATTAAACATTTATACTAGCTATCCTGGCACCCCCCCCCCAACAGCCATTTCTGTACAAACTAGCTTCCTTCCAACCACTACATCCCTAGGGTGGGTAGACCTCGGTGACAATATACCTGGTCCTTTAAGTTTATATGATTTTTTTAAGGATTAATGTTAACAGGATCCACTGTGAGACCCAATAGAGCCGACCTTAACTTGCTGTCACCTGGATTCCCAATTCTCAGAATGATGTCTTCATCGGACCTAATCGTTGAGACATTTATTTTACTGAACTCCTGGAATTGAGCTCCTAAGGAGGAAAAAGTTCAGTCCACCAATCCTTGTACCTCTTCTAATTAGCAAATAAGTAGAGAAAAGTGAGCTCCTATGAAACAAATCTGACGGAATACCGAGCTGTTTATGCCATCCTGATACAAGAGCACAATTCTACTCTTTCCATCGGATATTGGACAAAATAGTGAAATTCTAGCTTCTATGAAAACCTTGTAATCATCCGATACACTTCTACCTTTTCTGTCCTGATACTTCCCGAAAGGGAAAGTATTAGTGGAATATGAGCTCCTATGATACAACTCAAGCCAAATACATAACTTGTTGTCAACCTGATACAAGAATTCATTTATATTTTTTTCATTCTGATACCTCCTGATAAGAGAGAAACGTAAACTCCTATGAAAAAGCTCTGACAAAATAGAAAATCAAATTTAATCATTCTGATACACACATCATCCTTTCACATGTTGATACCTTCTGATAGTGTGCTCCTACGGAGGGGACATTCCAGTCTTCCAATCCTGATATCTCTTCTAATTAGCAAATAAAAAGAGAAAAGTGAGCTCCTATGAAACAATTCTGACGGAATATCAAGTAATTTATACCATTTCGATACAAGAGCTCACTTCTTTCCTGCCCATCCTAATAACACGTAGTATTGGGAAAATAACAGTGATATGAAAAAAAAACTCTGACCAAATCCAAAAACAGATTTGATTTATTAGAGTTTAAAATGTGTTCTATTGACTAGTTGTTTGGTAATTCACGTGCATGGAAAAAGGAACTAGAATGGGGTTTAGTGAGATGAGGAACTTGCTACTTTTAGGCGTAACTTGTTCTCAATGGGGGCTAATCCGTTGTAGTTTAAATGGGTATGGCTACTTAATAAATAGGCATAAACCATTACACTAGAGGTTTTTATTTTAATTAGAGTAACTTTTTGTGGGCGTGGTTTGTTTGAAGCAGTCGTGGCTTATTTTTACAAGGCGGGGCTTATCTCCCTAGGGTGTTTTTAACCATGCTAGCCAATTCCTCAAAATGTCTTTTATGTTTAGGATTCAGAATTACTTTCATGGCAGGTTATTTGGAAGTGGCTTGTTCCCGATGGACGTGACCTATTTCTGTAGTTTTTCAGCACTAGTAGCGAGTTCTACAACATTTTTTCCATTTTTAAAATCAATAATAATTTTTTGGCGTGTAACTTGATCTTTATGGTAAAAGGAATATGAAATTGTGTTTTTATGGGAATTAAGCATGGTAAGGCGTGATTTATTTTCACAGGACGTGGTTTGACCTGTGTCATTAAACAATTGATTTCGGGCATTATAGGAGCTCATCCTTTACTAATATTTGCCATTCGTTGTATGCCAATTGATCTGTATAACCGCCTGAACAGTAATTATTGACTTGGGACGACCCAATTTGCCACTCGGCACCACAAGGTTATGCTGCATGTCGTAAATCGTGCGTTTAAATCCCCCCGGGCTAATCATTTACCCCCCGGTCTATTTCCACCGGGTCGAAAGGGTATTTTTATTCTAGGGAGGCGGGGTGCATCGGATGAAAATGATACCGTAGAGGGGTGATTTATTTTGCGCGTTTTCTCCCTGGGCGTTTAACTGGGTGGCATATTCTCTTCCTTTGTGCCTCGCCAAGTCTGGATTTTCATTTCTCCCCCCCAAGACGTAGATGTAAAATGCATCGGGGCCGCTTTCCCGAGGCACCCGCTCAATAGGCGTCAATTATTTAAGGTTTTCCCTCTCGGAAGTACGGAGTGTGACTGATGCCCTTTCAGACCGACCCGCCAGCCCTTTACTCCGGTAGAAAGGTTGTCTTGAAAATTCCCCGGTGTTTATTTTAAAACCGGGCCCGGATTATTCATGGCGAGTGCCTGTTTCGCCGTTTTTCACCTGTAAAAACCCGTGATAAATAATAGAGGGCAGGGAAAATCGACTTTTACAAGGGTTAAAACGGGCGTAGAACAAACTTGATGCACGACTCAAAGAAAGCTCCTGTCCACTTTCACCGTATTGAACCTGATTGACCAGAAAGACGTGTAATTAGTCATCCTATAATTAATTCTAGCCGGTTCGCTAAAAATATGTCGATTGGGCGTAAGGGTAAACATTAAGGGATAAGGTATCATGAGCAAACCACAGGTAAAACTGTAAATTTTAACATGAAATCAAGCTTTACATTAAGCTTAGTTCAATTAAACTTCCATAGGACCGCGGTCGGTTCTTTAGAACCCAAAAGTCTACAAGAGAAAAAGGATATTGTGGGAATTGACTTAAAGCAGGAGCTTGTATTTTGAAAATATATTTGGTTTTAGATTGGTTTAGTTTAATTGCCAAAGGGAAGAAAGAGTATTTCACTGATATTTGCTGTTTTAAACTATCCCTTCTCATAAAACAATAAGTAAGAAATGATGATTTTTGGTGGGAAATTTAAGAGTTGGGCCTAGAAACAATGTGGAGTATCAGGAGGATCCCAGCTCTAATATTGAGCTCCTCCAACCACACGCCACTTCAGATATCCTTGAAAATTGATTTACAGCTATAGCATGTGTGTTTAAATTGCATTGTGAAATAAAATTAAGGATTTGAGAAAATATAATGGAAATTTGTTCAATTGAACTACCTTAAGAGTTCATTTTGCCAAATCATACTGGATTGAAGCTCGCCCAGAGCGAAATCTGATAGGTTAAAAAAGAATATCGCCTTTCTTTCTGAAGAAAACAGATGTGAAGGTTTTGGCGATTCTTTATGGGAAATACTGAAGGGGAGTTTAAAAACAATGTGGAGTTCCAGGAGCAAGGCCAGGTCCAATATTGATATCTTCACCTTATTAACCGATTGTCATTCTTGAAAATTGATTTACAGTTGTAGTATGATTTTTTAAGCTATATTTTGAAATAAAATCAAGGATTCGTGAAAGTATAAAAGAAATTGATTAAATATTGTATTTTTATGAAACTGGAGATTTATGAACATGCGGCACCCTGATTGCCTTTTCCCATTGTTATATGTAAAAATTGACTTGAAGAACAGAAGATCCTTTTTTATTATGATTGCCTACATCCATTGACTGTACCTTTGTTTCCAGTCAAAAATTCCTTGTTATAGATCAGATTCTCGTTTTATGATTTTTCGGTGTATCTATCTAATAGCCATACCATTATCCGTAGCAAGTTTTACAGGAAGGCAGGAGCTCTCATCTTAGAGGATGTCTTGAGCTTACAATTTATATTAAAAAGTCTCTAGCTTAATTGGAAGTTAGGAGTCGTATATTTGATAAAGAACAGGAGCTTGTTTCCTACAAATATGAAAAAAACCCACAGAAACTCGTACATCGAATGATAGGAGTTTATCTATTAGAAATATCAAAGTGCAGGATAATATTACGTCGAATGACAGGAGTTCAACTATTAGAAATATCAAAGAATAAGAGCTCATTGTAGTCGAATGGCAGGAGTTTATCTATTAGAAATATCAAAGAATAAGAGCTCATTTTACATCGATGACAGGAGTTCAACTATTACAAATATCAAAGAATAAGAGCTCATTGTACATCGAATGACGGGAGTTCATCTAGTAGAAATATCAAAGAATAAGAGCTCATTGTAGTCGAATAGCAAAAGTTTATCTATTAGAAATATCAAAGAATAAGAGCTCATTTTACGTCGAATGACAGGAGTTCATATGTTAGAAATATCAAAGGACAGGAGGAGTTACAGCTGTAGTATGATGTGTTTTATTATATTTTAGAATAAAGCTACGGCTTCGAGAAAATTCAAGGGAAATTTGCGTAAAATCAACATACCATACAACAGAGCTCACGATTTTTTTGTGTACAGGCCATTGTTTAAAAAATCATTTGTCGAAAAATGTTTTATCTCTTGTGCCTGCTGGGTTCGGACGACAATTATCCACGGTTTTATAAATTAAGCCTTTGTTAATTTAGTTTTATCATATTTCGATTGAGCGAGTTATTGGCGGGTTTTTTAATACGATAGCGGGGATAATAAAACGATCCGAGGATGTATAAACAGAAGGTTCTTATCACACTTGAACTGTTTGTGAGGGGAGGAGGGCGATAAGCGGTTGTTTTGACCGGTGGAATTTTTTTTTTTTTTTTTTTTTTTTTTTTTTTTTTTTAACCGATATTCAACTCGCAAGAAGAGAATCATAGAGCCGCGTGGGCTTAATAACAGTGGTGTTTATTCAAATTGTGTGAGGGGGCGATTTTCGCCCTGCACCCCCTTTTTCCGACCCCTCGGTTCAAATCGATGTGAACCTTTTCATAACACTGTTTAGGGTTAACACGGGTCGAGAGGGACGACTGTATTCATGGACGCGTCTCGCTTTTCAGAGGGTGCGCGGTTTCATTGTTGAAAACCGGCTAACGACACTTGGCCCGGTTGGGAGCATTCACTGGGATCCTTTCCATTGTAACCCCCCCCCCGGCTCTTGTAACGATGCTTGTTTTACCGCCCCTGTTTGGGGAATTCGGCATGCCTGGGACCTTTACGAGTGGCAGATTTGTACCGGCGCCTAGTTTCCTCCCCCAAGGGACCGTGTCGTCACAATTCACAAAGTTCAACAATTAGTGGAATCCGTGCTGTCGGTTCTAGCTTGTTGTTAGGGATAATGGTACTACATGACTATTAGATATACCGAACGATCATAGAACGAGATCCTAACCTCTATAACAAGGAATTTTTGACTGGAAACAATGGTACAGTTTTGGGCAGACAATCAGTACAAGATCACGTTGACATCGTCGACAATAATAAATGATTCGGATGAAAACGGGACGGCCTGTTCAATTTATATATCTGTTGTAACTCGATAAGTCAATATGATCTAAAGCCTCCTATTCGACCTATACAACCCTTTCTCAAATGGCCGTTTTAATCTATAAACCCCTCCTGTAGTTTCCTACAGGGTTCCTCTCATCCTGTCCTTTGATATTTGTGAGAAACAAGCTCCTGTTCTTTATCAGATATACAACCTTCTGTCTTCCAATTAAGCTCCTGCCTTCTTTGTCAAGACACTACTCACAGAAACACAAAAGTTTGAGCTCCTATCTTTTGATATTTCTAATAGATGAACTTCTGCCATTCGACGTACAATGAGCTCCTGTCCTTTGATATTTCTAACATGTGAACTCCTGTCATTCGACGTAGAATGAGCTCCTGCACGTGGGCATTTCTAATACATGAAATCTTGACATTCTTCGTACGACTTATTGTTTTATTTATTATATATATATATATATACATATATTTGTGGGAAACAAGCTCCTGTTCTTTATCAAATATACGACCTCCTAACTTCCAATTAAGCTCTTGTTTTTAATATAAATTGTAAGCTAAAGACTTCCTCTAAGATGAGAGCTCCTGCCTTCCTGCAAAATTTATTGTTACGGATAATGGTATGGCTATTAGATAGATATACCGAAAAATTATAAAACAAGAATCTGATCTATAACAAGGAATTTTTGACTGGAAACAATGGTACAGTCAATGGATGTAGGCAAACATAATAAAAAAAGGACCTTCTGTTCTTGAAGTCAATTTTTACATATAACAATTGAAAAGGCAATCAGAATGCCGCATGTTCATAAGTCTCCAGTTTCATAAAAAGACAATATACTTTCACGAATCCTTGATTTTATTTCAAAATATAGTTTAAAAAATCATGCTACAGCTGTAAATAAATGTTCAAAAATATCTGCCAATCAATGAATAAGACGAAGAGCTCAATCTTGGACCTGGCTCCTGATACTCCTCCTTATTTTTTGGCGCCCCTCAATATTTTCAACCAAAATTCACCCAAAAACTCCAAATCTTACTGTGTTCTCTTCCGAAGGGAAAACAACCATCAGGGTTTTCCTCTCAACGAGATTTAATCAAGCAACTATTTTCCTTATCGAGCCCCTAATAATATAATTGAACAAATTTCCATTTTCTCGAATATCGGATTTTATATAACAATGTAGTAAAAGCAACCATGCTACTGCTGTAAGTAAACTTTCAAGAATATCTGACAATCCGGTAATTTGGTGTAATTACCACCACTTAATCTTGTACCTGGCTTTGCTCCTGGTATTCCACATTGAAACTTGGAACCCCTCCAAAATTTACCATAAAAATTCCCCCAAAATCTTTACGTCAAGCTGTGTTTTCTTTATAAGTAAATGTATGAACAGTATATTATTTAATAATTCATCAAGATTTGACTCTGAAAGAGCTCTAAATCATGTAAGGATCTGGTAAATTGAGCTCCTAAGACAGTTTATTTGGACAAATTTCAATTATATTTTCTCGAATCCTTAATTTTTATTTTACAATGTAGTTAAACGCACCATGCTACATAAATCTTCAAGGATAACTGATCATCGGTGTGGGAGATAAGGTCGAATCTGGGCATCCTCTCGATAGTCCACCTTGTTTCCTCCCGCACTTTCAACATTTCTCTATCTTGAGAAGTAAAAATTAAGACGAATTTCAACCTGCCCTTTTGCATATTCGACCGTTTTCAAGTCGAACTCGATCTCTCACCCAATACAAAAGGGTCGGGAAACAAGCGAGAAGGTCCGGGGACACGGCTATGGATTGTTCTTGGAAGACTGATGATCTCGCCTTGTCTCCCGCATTGCTTTACCCCCTACGTATGACTAAATAAACATAATTAACGCCACAAGGGGGGGGGCGGTTGATAAATCAAATCGGAGCTCATGCCGGTGAAATCCTCCATTGCCCGGGGCCGCGTGCAAAAACGATAAATGTGATAAAGTGTGTGAAAGAGGGAAACAATCACTATAAAGGATAACGACAGCTTTTGATGATCACGTTGACATCGACGTCAATAATAAATGATTCGGATGAAAATCGAACGGCCTGTTCAATTTATTTATCTGTTGTAACTCGATAAGCCAATATGATCTAAAGAACCCCTCCCCCTATTCGACCCATATAACCCTTGCTCAAATGGCCATTTTAATCTATAAACCCCTCCCTGTTATTTTTTATGTAAGATGGGTTCCTGTCATCCTATAAATGATTACCTCTTTTCATATTTGTGAGAAACAAGCTCTTGTCCTTTATCAAATAAACGACCTCCTGTCTTCCAATCGAGCTCCTGTTTTTTATAGAAAATATGAGCTCTTGACTTTCTCTAAGACGAGAGCTCCTCCTTCCTGCAAAGTTCCTGATCTTTGGCAAGGCAATTCTCACAAAAACACATAAGTATGAGCTCCTGTCCTTTGACATTTCTAATAGATGAACTTCTGTCATTCTTGTTTTTTTTTCATTTTTATAAGAAACAAGCTACTGTTCTTTATCAAATATACGACCTCCTTTCTTCCCATTAAGCCTCTGTTTTTAAAAAAAATTGTGAGCTCTTATCTTCCTCCAAGATGTGAGCTCCTGCCTTTCTGTAAAGCTCCTGATCAAGTCAATTCTCACAAAAAACAAAGGTATGACCTCCTGCCATTTGATATTAATAGATGAACTCCGGTCATTCTACGAAAAATCTCCTACCATTCGACTTAATGTGATCTCCTGGCCATTCTGAAGTTAACACAAAACACTAAAAAGCATGAGGTTCTGTCCATTTAATATTTGAAAAGGACTATTTCCTGTTCTTTGTTATTCACAGAGTCCCTCGTAAAAAACGGCTGTTCGTTGATGTGAGTTGTCATGAGTGCATCTCAAAAGCTCCTGATATTTGTAAGGAATATTGCGGTTTGCGGTCCTACTAAAAACGAACTTTTGCCTTTTACCAAGTCAATAGACACAAAACTCTAAAAAAAAAAAAAACCGTCCTGATATTTATAAAGAATAAACTCCTGTCCTCATTTCTTTGTTTTAATTTCTCAAATGGCTGTTTTAATCTATAAACCTATTTCCCGCGTCCGTGTGACGTTTTGTACATTTCTTTCATCTTGTGAAACTCCTCATTCGGCTAGTTGTAAATCCTCAATTTGTCTTTTAATCCCGGACGGGCCGGTGGATTATTTAAGAGGAAACATCCTGGAGACAACTATCGGAGAAAAGAGAACGGTTTAGTACGAGAAAGATTCAATTTAAGTATGTTAGCACAGGGAGAAGTAAAATCATGATCGATGCCAAGTCGTGATCAAAACAAACTAACGTCGGCTTTAAAATGTTCAGGAGCTTACCATCCGAATTGCTATTTGATTACGAAGGAGATGTTACGGTAGGACAAGATAAGTAGAAGAAGGCTAGAGAACCAAAGGAGCTTTGAAATTCATGGTTTCTTTAGCAGTCAGAATGAAAATAGGAGTTCGTTTAAGGATTTTGTGAGGTCGTCTCAACGGTCAGGAGCTCGTTTTTTGATAATAAACAAGAGCTTATCTTTCAGGCAGATCTCAAGCTTGTTTTTAAATTTTACTAGAATTAACAAGGCAAACGATAGAATCTCGCTTTATGCTGGATGACAAGAAGCTCCTATTTTCGTGAAATTTTCATATTTCGTGAATCAAGCAGACAAGGGTTCAATTTTCAGAAGGACAGGAGATCACCTTCTATAACAAAAACCAGGAACTCGTCCTTTACAAATACCAAAGGACAGGACCTTATAAATATCAAAAGACAGGAGCTCGTACTTTAGTGTTTATGTTTGTCTTCGCCAAGGTTAGGAAGACAGGAGATGATTTTTGATGAAAAAATTGGGAGCTCGTATTTTAGAAATAATTTCAAACGGACATGAGCTCATCCTTCAAAAATATGGAAAGACAGGAGCTCGGGGGTCTTACGAATATCAACGTACAAGTGCTAACGCTTTGTTTTAATAGTGGCTTGGCAAGGGTCATGAATTTGGTAGAGAGGATCAGATATGCAGCAGGACAAGGGCTCATTTTTTTTATAGAAGGACAGGAGGTCAACGTTTAAAAATATCCTTGTACAGGATCTCTGGCGTTTTTGTGACAATTGATTTGACATAGGTTAAGAATTTTTTAGGAACACAGCAAATCATTTTAGAAGAGAACATGAGCTAATCTTTTTTAATAAACACCAGGAGCCTGAATTTTAAAAGCCAAATTATTTCTAAAACGAATATGAAAGGAGAGGAGCTCATACTTTGGTATATTTTTGTGCGAATTGACTTGGCAAATAACCGTATCTTTGTAAGAAGAAGGGAACGCATTAGTCGAGGTTAAGAGCTCACATTTTATAACAAAAAAAACAGGTTTTATACATTTCAAAGGATAGGAGCTTATACTTTTATGGTTTTTATGAGAATTGACTTCCCAAAGATTAGGAGCTTTGTAGGAAGAAAGAAGCTTATTTTAGGGAGATCGGAAGCTCACACTTTCGTGTTTTTGTGGGAATGTACTTGGCAAAAGATCAAGATCTTTGTACGAAGACAGAAGCTCATTTTTGAGAAGATCAGGTATGACCTTTTATAACAAAGAACAAGAGATAATCTTAAATATCAAAGAACATGAGCACATCTTTTAGAAATATCTAAGGACGGGAGCCCATACTTTTGTTGTTTTCGTGAGAATTGAGTTGGTAAAGCTCAAGAGTTTTGTAAGAAGAAGGTAAAGCATTAGAGGAGGTTAAGAGCTCACATTTTATAACAAAAAACAGGTTTTATACATTTCAAAAGAAGGAGCTTATACTTTTATGGTTTTTATGAGAATTGACTTCGCAAAGACTAGCTCATTTTAGAGGAGATAAGTATGTCACATTCAAGTCAGAAGCAAGGAACATAAGAACACTATGTAAAATGACAGCTGGTTTTTTACAAATGCCGATAGGTTTTTGAGGTTTTGGCTCGTCTGAGCTGTACAAACGGAGAACGGGAGCTCATGTTCTTTTCGGCGTTTTGTGGGAAATTGACTGGGTAAAAGAGTCAAAAGTTCTTGATTTACACGGAAATAAGTCTATCTATCTAGAAAATGAGACTTGCATGACACGTGAGGCATAATAAAGTTATGACGTGCGATTTTTGAAAAAGTACCACAAAGTATCAAAAAGTTTTTATTGGATTTAAATAATTTTCTCTTTTCCTGTTATTTTATTTATTTATTTTTTTCAAAGTGTAATATTCAGGTTGGACGGAGAGGTTTCATAACAAATTAACCGCTCGGAGGAATCCCCGGAGGAGCCGTAATTAGCCGGAGTGGCCGGTTCAAACCCTCGCACGGGACCCGTTTTCCTCGGCTAGCCGCCACCTCCCCCCTGGGGGGGGGGGCTTTTACCCCCGTAAACCCCTAACAACTGCCCGGATTACGGTAACAACACCTTATTCATCGAGAATGTGAAATTGAGCATCGATCTTTTTTTATCAGTGATAAGCGCGTGCACAAAGTTGATTAGGATTAAGGAGAGATCGCATTGGCCTGGTGTGAGGGAAAATTGAGGCCGTTTTGCTGGATTTTTGAATAAATGAAGAGCATCGATCCCATTTCGGGATCGATAAATCGACAATGCGTACATGCCGAAAGCGATTTGGACTAACGGACACGGGCATGCTTCTTTTTTTTCTTTTCTTTTATTTTGTACCCACAGTTGTAGTAGAGCAGGAGGGCTGAGAGAGATGCAAAGACGAGCGAGACCAAGGTGACGGCGAGCGCTAGGGCGACCCTCGGCCTCCCGGAAGAATAGGAGGCGGTCACGACCACCTGGGTGCCGGGGGCGGACGATCCCTCCGCCCCTGGGGCCAGCAGGAGGCTCCTGTACGCCTCGCCACCTGTCAACATGATTGGTTTTTGGATTTTTTTTTTCAAAAATTCCTTTAAGACAGTTTCATCCTTAGTACCGTTCTTGGACTTTCTCGTTTGCGTGCCCTGTGCGGTATCACCGTAATACTGGGTCATCGCACGACCTTCCTCCTCTCAAGGGCGCCATTCCGGTTCTGAAATTTTACCTGGAACAGACAAAAATAAAACAAGGTCAATAAAGGACAACAACCTGCTATAAAACATAAGCATTTAGGGTATTTTTACGACAACCAAGAAAACTAAACTGAAAGCACGTCATTTAACAAGTCGATATCAAGGCAAATCCAGAACAATTGATCAATTGAAAATAACAAAACTGCCAACTCATTTTAGCCAGTGGGCCAGGTCGAAATGGCGGATTTCACCGGACGGGCGTGGCTAAAATTTAACTTTGTTAAGTGGGTATGGCTACAAATTTAACTTTGTTAAGTGGGTGTGGCTATGTAAAATGTTTTTACCCGTCGAGCGTGGGTGGAGTGGCTAAACTGCTTTTACATGGCTAAGAAATGTCACTTTGAGGGCGTGGCTAAGTATGCTGTTTTTACAGGCTAGAGCAAGGCTAATCCGTTAGCCATTCAAGATGGGCGGAGCTAGATAGTATAGCTTTGCATGGAGGCATGGCTAAGCACAGTTTATACGGTGGGCGTGGCTATGTAAGCTCTAAACGCGGGGGCGCAGCTAATCCATTGGACTTTTAAAGTATGCTGGGCAAAACTGTTGGCTTTATGCTGTTGTCTTTATAGGGTGGGGGTGGATAAAAAATTTTATTGTAATGCGAATGGATAATTAATGTCGGACGACTTTATTGTGTGATTAAGCAGATTGGCGTTACTTGGTTCGAAAGTTTAATGTTTCGTTCCAGCCACCGTTCCTTTTGAAAAAATTGTATTACGGTTTGCACCATCCTGCGAGCTGTTAAAGAACAGTTTGGACAAATATCAAGAAAAAGGAGAAACAATGTGATTTACGTATCTGGTAACATCCAGAGGTGGTTTCCAACGGGTCGGGCGTGTGACCCGAGTGGAATTCGGGTTGCCCAAGTCGACGTCGGCTTTTCACGCATTTTTGCGGCTTGGTCCGGATTAGGGGATGATCCGCCCGGTGGAGCGCAATCCTTCTTCCTCCCAATTAACAGTTCATTTTCCTGCCTATTGGGCACATTTGGGACCCACAGTGATTCACCTTTGACCCCTGACCGAAATCCGCCTTTGCCGAAAAAATGTCGATTAATTGGCCTAATGACTTTTTACAGAAAGGCGGGTTTAAAAAAAAGAAAATTATATTATAAAAACTACAGGCAACACGGAACATAACGGTGGGTGGATGGCTGTGGCGTTCAATTCCGTCATTTTATTGCCACCCTCTCCTGGTTTATTTACGGCCTTTGGGTGGGGGTGGGTAATTGACGCCGGGGCATAATTGAAAAAGAAGCAGTTCAAAAAAAAGATTGGGGAAAACAGCATCAAAAGCAGAATAATGGCTGATAACCTCTGATTGTACAACCAACTGTTGTAATCAATTATTGACTTGTTATAGGTGTAAAGGTCAATCGAGAGAAGAACAACAGAAAATTAACAAAAAGCGCCGTATGTGACGACTCACGAGGACAATGTATGGTCGGAAGTTATGTGGCCCCTATACCATACCTGCAAGGAAATGATGTCTCCATTAATTAATGACTTCTAATTGATCCGAAGGTCCATCGATAAAGGAACAATCACTCAAGATAAGCAAAGATTGCTGGGTGGCGTAGACGGCCTAAATTAATCATCGACAGAAAAAACATTCAAGATAAGCAGAAATTGCTGGGTGATGAATCCGGGAAGTATGTGCTGTATGAAATGGATGAACCGTATGATCTGCATTTAGGAAATTGTCGGCCAAAATAATAATTAAATTCTAATAGATCCGAAGGTCAATCGACACAGGAAAAACCATTCACGATTAGGAAAAATTTTTGACTGAAGGATGTAGCAAGTAGACTGTCTAACGAAGGAGGTCAGCGTCACTATATGATATACCTGCTAGAAATTGTTGTCATCGTCAATCATTAACTTCTAACAGATCAGCACTTCATTTGAAAAAGGTAAGTAGGTAAGTTAAAAAAGCTGGGTGATATACAGGCAAGAAGGAAATGTGTATTAAGAGGTTAAGTGTTGTTCCCAATTGTGACTGATATAAAGTCAATGACTAACCTCGCAGGTCTTTCCCACCGTGTTTCCTGATTGTTTTTTCTTCGAAGGGCGAATAATGGGATAAAACCAAAATACCCTCACCCCCTCGTCAGTTAATTCAACAGGTGCCGTAGGCTGAATCCGTACTTGCATAAATCGAGTGTCCTGGGATAAATAATCTCCACCCCCGGGTAATTATTCATCCGCGGCGTTTAAAACCGTCCCTCGATAAGAAACGAATGTCAAAATTGTTTAAACCCTCCACCTGGCCCCTTCCGGGGATGGGGTAGAATTAATAGACCTTCTTAACCCCCGCCGTCGGAAAACCCTCTCGTCCTCAATTATTTACATGGTTATAATTTTCACCCCCAACCCTCAAACTCGATCGGAGGGCCAAAAAACGAACGATTTAATTTCATCTCGGTTTTACCGAACTCGTGAATCAATTAGCTCAAATCCTCCCTCCAAAAGGGGCCCCCCCACTAAGTTTTTACCCGTCAGACCTGGAAAATGAAAAGGCATTAATTACAGCTTAAAATTAGCCAAGTTAGCCGGGGCAATAAAGGGGAAAATCCGCCTCTTATAAATTAGAAAACAGGTTAAATTTTCCCATGATTGTTTCGAAAATGTCGTTTTTCCTTCCCTGGCGTTATGTTTCCTTAGTATGAATGGGCGGTCGCGTCGTGGCTGACCGGTTGTCATCCCTCACGTCATCATCAGCCGGTTTTCACGGCGACACCTGTTGGTCCCACCTGCTGTCGCGGAATCGTTCGGCCGAGAAAGTCCCGAACCCTTTTTGCCCCGGGAACGGTGGCTCGGTTCCACGTTAATTAGTTTCCCCGACGGCTGCGGCTTGGAACCGAGGAGGAGGTCAGTTTGATTAATTAGCCAGGATTTCGCCTCCCCCTTTGTGATGACACAACAGGTGGACGCATCATTACACCCCTTGCACCCTACGTCCTCCTTTGACCAGGACTCCTTTTAAATCTGCGAGGTAGGAAAAACAGTAAAATGACGAAACAGATTCTAGCAGGAACGAGAATCGATTTAAAGTAGTACAAGATGGCAAATATTATGCTGAAGAGAAAACAATTTTAAGAGATATTTATGAAGGAAAATCAAAATATAATTTATGGAAGGAAATCCAAATTAGTAGAAATAATAATCCAAATTAGGGCCAAAGTACGTGCAGAAACTACCTAGAAAAACTAGGTAAAATCCTCAAGAATTTAGATACGTAAAACAAATTCTAAGATGAATTTAATTTTAATTCTTCTCAGCAGAGAAATATGAGAATATAATGAGAATGGTCTGCGGTCTCAGCTGGGGATCGGATCCGAATATCGCATTGCTTTTTTACAAATCAACGGTTCGATCTCTGTGTATTATGCATGCAATATATGGACAACCTAGGCCCACGTTGCTGAATAAACTGGACGTTATCCAAAATAGGTGTATAAGACTAAGTTTGGGTTTTTTACAATCAACACCTATTAACGAGAATCCGGACGTCTTTACACCATCGAAGACTTATTTTAAGTGGCACGAGCGGGATTCGAACCCACGAACTTCGGCTAGATACGCCGCTGAGCTATCGTGATGTTTCACTCGGACACTAACTTCCCATCTCAACCCCACCGTTTGAAGTGTCCGAGCGGATCGAGTTCACAATAGCTCAAGTGGTAGAGCAGCGGCGTATCGAGCCGAAGATCGTGAGTTCGAATCCCGCTCGTGACACTGACTTTTTTATCTCCACTAAAAACCTTAATTAATTGTTTCAAGAAGAATTAAATACATTATTTCCAATAGAATCTCTTGTGCTATACTCGGACGGCTCGAAGGCTAATGGGAAATCGCGATGCGGGTTTTATGATCCAATGAAGAAGTACGGACAAAGGTTAGTCACCAGCCATTAACTGTGAGCTTCAAACAATTAAGGAGCCCCTACTTTTGCACGCTCAAATACTTCCGATAAACTCGTCTTCTAGTGGATTCCTGCTCACTGTGGAATTCGTTGCACTGAAAAAGCGGATTCGTTAGCGAGAGAAGCAACCAGAGAACCAACATTATTAAATATCAGATTACCATACCAAGACTATTATCCCATGGCCAAGGCGAGAGACTCAATACAGTGAGTGTGGTAAGGGGCTGCTGTTTAAAAAATGTTTCCTGCCATTTCGACAACATCCTGGTTTTCAACGATCACTCTTAAAAAAGCGACGTGCAATGGTGAGGCTTAGGTCCAATCACGGAATGTGTAAATATTATTAAAAAAGGTAGGTTGAGATGGGAAGTTCGTGTCCGAGTAGATCGAAGTCACGATAGCTCAAGTGGTTGGAGCAGCGGCGTATTGAACCGAAGATCGTGGGTTCGAATCCCGCTCGTGACACTAACTTTTACATTTCAACCATAACCTTACATAAACGATTAAGTAATTGAAAGAAGAAATTTGGTCAATAGACCACTAAATATAATGGATTATTTAAAAAAATAAATCATGCTGCTGAATCTGCTATGGACACTTTTTCCGCCAAATGGAATGAGCGTTACCCGAACATAGCCAGTCCTGGAAGAAAAACCGGGCACCGCTGATAGTATTCTTTGATTTTCCGCCCGAAATTTCTAAGACGATACCACCAACGTGATTACGCAAGATCAGCAAAACACGAAAAAGAGGACTTCTTGAATAATATAAACAAAATAGTATGATTATTTTAAAATAACGGTTGTAATAATAGTTGTAATTATTGTATTAATTAATTTTTTGGCATCGGCCTGGAGCCACAGCCATACTGTTGTTTTTAATTGTTATTTTGAAGACATTGTACATGAATGTTGAATGTTGTTGCAAGTGTTTCTGGCAACCAGCTGATGCCAAAAATAAATAAATAAAAAAATATTTTTAAAAAATGTTTGTGTTTGCTTTAATTTTCTGGCCTAATAGATTCCTAACCCTAATAGGTTGTCCTTTATACACCTCTAAAAGAACCCTCCATCAGATCCCCAATCCATACTAAGCAACAACTCAACATCAATAAACAAAATTTTTTAACTTCTTAACAGACATCCAACTAATTGATAAAATCTAATATCCCATCTCCTCAACTCTTGTTTCCTTTGCTGGTTCCCCATGTTGGCGGTGTGGTGCGGCTGACTTCTGGCGATGCCCGTGAGGGGCCTCGGGTGCTGGTCGGTCTTGGGCTGAATTGAGGGGTGCCTCCCCGGACTCTGAGGTCAAGGAATCTCCAGCGAGCTTAGAGGAGGTGTCGATGGTGACTAGACACCGACCCCTCCTCAATAAAGTCCTGCGCGCAATATTAAGACTAAAAGCATCAGTTGCGAGAGATCCGTGGGGTTCCGTTCTTTCCAGGCCTGGGACTGCCACTGCGCCGGGGTCTGCGGGGGCCTCGCTCTGAGGGGGCCGGGCTGCGCCGTTGACTTGCAAAGACTCAAGGCTTAATGACCAATAAGGTCGCAGCCTTTAATTTATTTTAAAAAAATGTCTGGCCATTTATGGCTTTGGAACTTTGGAATTAATATAATTGAGAATTAATTAAGGTTTTTAGTTGATATGAAAAAAAAGTTAATGGCACGAGAGGGATTCGAACCCACGACCTTCGGCTAGATACGCCGCTGCTCTACTACCTGAGCTATCGTGAGCTCGGACATCAACTCCCCATCTCAACCCCACCTTATGAGTTTTCCCTCCTTTTTGCCATTTTTCAATAATTGAGAATTTTGCTTTTAAACTCTCTGGACATTCTGAGTTTTCCTGTTTATTGCAATTCAAGAATGGACGAAAAACGACAAGAAACGGATTGTGAGGTTAATACTTTAAACTAACACGATCTTACGGATAGTTGAGAGCAGAAAGTTTTGGGAGAAAGCGACCTGGTCCACAAATTGCTAAGGGGACTCGAGGAAAGTGCAGCGTATTGAAACTACTCCAATCCCTACAATCAATTTCAAATATTTTCTGACACTGAAATGTCAAAAATAATGGAGAAACAAAAGATACGAAACCTCCACCGATTTACATTAAAAACGTAGCGAATACTAATTCACTAACAAAATTTAATAGGACGCGTCAATTCCTTCATCATAGAAAACACTAAAAATTCTTTAAAACTACTCGCTAACAAACCACAAACATACAGAAAATGTATACAATTTTTGGGAAAAACTCCAACTGAATTTCATACGTATCAAGTACAAGAATGGGGGCCGCAATATTTAATATAAATAATGACTATTCCAGGCAGTTTAAACTCCCACCTTTGTGTACGATCTTCTCCGCTGAAGCTATAGCCATAAGGGAAGCTATAAAATACATTAAACAGACAAAACCAGCCAAGACCATAATTTGTTCGGACAGCCTTAGTGTTCTGACGGCCCTGAAGAAAACGGATACTCCTGAAGATCCCATTATTCTAGAGATCAAAAACATTTTGTTAGCCTGCGGAGCGGTATAGCTATTCATCTTCACTGGGTCAAAGGCCATAACAGCAACCGGTTTAACCAGCGGGTTGATGCATTGGCAAAGGAGGCTGCTCTATCGGGAAACGACATCAAAGAGATCTCAGCTTGGGACATTGTATCGCAAGAAATGGCAAAGCGAGTACGAACAATCATCCAAAAGCAAAGGCATCTGGTACTCTGCCTCCCAACCAAACACCCAGTCTAAACCCTGGTTTTCAAACGTCAAAAGAAATAGAAAATTCTTTACCACTACATGTAGACTGAGGTTCAACCACAATAGACTCCCATCACACCTGCATAAGATAAGAATTATACAAACGTGCAAATGCTCGTGCGACGATACCTCAACGGCGGACGCAAACCACATCATACTGGGATGCCCTCTGAAGACTACCGGAAGATAACATATTTTTAAAGCGCTCAAGAAATATAAAATCCCTCTCCCCACCTCGATAAACTTAATACTAAACTATACAAACTGCATTGAAATACTAGAAATACCATATACAAATTCATCACCGATAATGACATAGATTGGGGGGGGGGTTTTTGGCGCGGGGACGGTTTGGCTAGGGACCGATGGGGGTCATCTCTGCGTTCGCAGAGCGCGTTATGCTCTGGACTGGGTGATGGTGTTGGACTTTTCCAAGGGTAGCTTTACCATGTAAGGTTTTTATCCACCACCATCGGGAACAGATGTTAAATTGAGAATTTACCCGTTACAAAAGGAGAGCCCAGGTGTCGTTCCTGGCCGGCCTCGGGGGCCGTGCTGGCTCGGCGGGGGCCACCTTCCGGGGACCGGTAACATCAATCAATGAATGGCTAGATGTACACTAGTGCAAGAAAAGAAAAAAAGTATTAAAAGATCTACACTTCTCTACCCCTACAGGATTACTAGTTGAAGAATTAAGCAACAAAGGGTACAAAGTAGTTAATTGCGTTTACGCTCCGTCACGATTAAAGCGGGGAACAACAATACCCGATGCAACGCCATGCGACGCTACCCGATGCAACCCGACGCGTTGTCTCATTTTGGTACGGTGTGCACATCTATGTAGGATGTTCACCGCCACTACGTCAACGGAGGCCCTACATGGCGGGAACTCTGTCTCTCCCCTCTATCTGGACCCCAGCTGACAGTTTGAGTTGTTACCACCACGCGGTCCTACGAACACGTTTCTTCTTACGCTAATGTATTTTAATGTTAACTAGTTATCCTTTTACTTTTGTTTATGTGTTCTTTATCAATAAACTTTAAATCTTTATCTTTTTATTTGTGGGAGACCTTTAATTCCCTACATCTATGCGACGTCAAGTGCACGCCACTGACACATAGCGTGTATCACAATAATAAGCATCACAACAAGCATATTGCAACGCCTCTATTGTTCTTAACGCACTATTTTGAGCAAAACCTTGTAATAAATTGTTAGTTCAATTTTATGAGCACAACCATCTAATAAATTTTTTGTTAAATTTAATTGTTTTAAACAAAGTTATTCCGGTGTTTCGATAAATTGTCTGCCTAGCCATTATAATTAAATAATTCTTATAAAAACTCATGAATTTTTGATTTCGTTTAATTTGGTTTACATTAAAATAAGCTTGTTGTTATTAATATAAAGACAAAATTAAATATACATAGTTCGAAATAAACTACAAAAAATATGAGTGCCCAATTCCATTCAGCGAGAAAGCCTCCGTATACACGAAAATGGTGTAATTTTATGAGCAAAATCATGTAATAAATTGTTGTTTAAATTTTATGAAGAAAAGTATGTAATAAATGTTAGCTAAATTTTATGAATAAAACCATGTAATAAATTAATAGTTAAATTTTATGAGAAAATCCATTAAATAAATTGCTAGTTGAATTTTATGAGCAAAATCGTGTATAAAATTTAAGTTAAATTTTATGAGAAAATCCATTTAATAAATTGTTGGTTAAATTCATTTCATGGTATTCCGGTGTTTTGATGAATTTTCTGCTAAATCATTAACATTAATTATTTTAAATAAAAACTAATGAATTTTTGATCTCGCTTAATTTGGTTTATATTCAAATAAGTATGTTGTAATTAATATAACGACAACAATACATATAGTTTGAATAAAAATATGAGCGTCCGGTTCTTTTGTCATCGACTGAACTCGATGCTATCCGACAAAACTCGGGACAGTGGGTAGCCTTACACGGCATCGAGCAGATGTGCATGGGGGTAGTACAATCTTATGGAAAATTGGATTTTGGATTTGAGTTGGGTAGCATCGAGTAGCGTCTCGTCGGGT
Organism: Cimex lectularius; assembly: GCF_000648675.2. Classification (NCBI taxonomy): domain Eukaryota; kingdom Metazoa; phylum Arthropoda; class Insecta; order Hemiptera; family Cimicidae; genus Cimex; species Cimex lectularius. Next base: position 1,156,536 of record NW_019392637.1, on the reverse strand, counting down.
GTGTTCCCCGCTTTACACTACCGTTGAACATTTAAGAGGAGACAAATCGTGTAATGCACACGGTGCCAAGGCGTCGGGAACACCAAATCCTATCGTAGACATCAGCATCGGAGTTCCATGTGGAGATCAACACGAATCTGGATCTCGCGGAAAAAGCATAGATACTAAATCAAGATTTTGTACTTGCGCAACAAAAAGATTTCAGGTACGACCATTCATATGTGTATTTGCATTTGGATTTAAAATTGTTTTTGTTCCGTTTGTTTTTGACGACAAAACCTCCTAGCAACGGAGCGCAGAGGGAATTTTTCCCATTTATTGGCTTTTTCCTTCAAATTTATTTCCCTCCCCGCTGGTTTTTTAGTTACCGTGCATTGAGGGAAATTTTCCCTTTTTCCCTTTCAGCTGATTTATTGTTTATCTCTGAAACGGGAAAAATCCCTTTATTTTTTTATTTTCCCTTTTTCCCTTTTCCCTCTACCAGCTGGTATTACATCAGTACATAATTTGTTTTTTGTTCTAAATTATTAATTTTTTAAATAGTACTCGTATTATTTAAACATTCCTAGAAATAAATGAACCATGGCCCCACCTGAAAAAACTCGCCCACCTTGGAATGGTAGTGCATCAGGAAATAATAGTTTGAATACCATGGCCATTCCAAAGGATAATAATAAGCAAGCCATTAAAACTAAAAGAGTTCCAAAAGATACCTCATTATCGGATGCATCTATCTCCAGCGATACAGACCATAATACCCAAATTAAAAGAAAGAAAATAGATCCCATCGAAAGAAATGTTCACCTGTCCGGAAAATTAGAAACAAATCAAAAAACGGCTCATCAAATTAGGGAGCAAATCGCCCAATATTTGATTGAGCCTGCTAACAAATGCCCTAAACCGGCTGCTGCACACATCATACAGCGAACCGATCAACTAATCAGTATTCTGCATGACCTACAATTGAAAACACCTTCCTGAAAAGGAAAGCAGAAAACACACCTATGGACACAAACAATTTAGTAGAAGCACTCACCAAAGCGCTGATACCTGCAATCAAAAATATAACGGAACACATCAAACAACCACAGCCAACAAGAAACCAAAACCCTACAGTCACCACTCCCTCGGAAATTGCCAACAACTCAGGGAAACAACCAATCTCTTGGACTACTGTTGTGAAAAAGAAATTGCCTAAAATCAAGCAACTAAATCAAAACAGAAATAACACAACCTCAAAAACTCAGCCTTCAGATAAATTGAGCAACTATACTGATAACATAGAAAAAATTGTGTACATAGACCCTCAAGATAACATGAATTCAACAAAACTCCTCACACATGTCAAACAAATTATTAACCCTAGGGAAACAAAAATAAGAGTCTACAACATAAGAATTACTGCTAAAGGAGGATTAGCCATTAAAACGGACTCTGCCGAAGATCGACAGGCCATAGTTGCCAACAAACAATTGCAACAATCTGGCCTTACGGCGCGTATAGCCAGCAAGAGATCCCCCAGAATACTTATATTGAGAGTACCTAAAGAACATACGCCTACTCAGATTGCTGACCAACTAACAGCAAACAATAGCGTAGAAGCACTATGGAAACCGAACACCGTACCACACTAAGGTATGAAGGCAGGATCAAGGCAAGACTCCCAATTCGTTTCCTGGGTTGTGGAAGTTGATCCACAGACGTGGAAAGCTGCCATCAACCGGGGCAAAGTATATCTTGATTATCAGTCCTGTGTAATCAAGGAGTACTCGGGAGTAACTTGTTGTTACAACTGCCAGAGATATGGACACGTTGCAGTCAATTGCCCGAAGAAAGATCCTACGTGTGGAATATGTGCGGGAAATCATGTCACAAGGAGCTGTAACAGTTCACAAGCCAAGTGTGCCAATTGCCAGAACCAAGGCATCAGTGATAATCACTATGCATGATCAAAACAGTGCCAAATACATCTTCATTCATTCATCTATAAGATTGCTAGAGGGAAAGTAACCAACCGACGCCCGTTGGAACCGTTCGGATATGAGCTAGCTACAAGAATGAAAGAAGCTGGTCATGCTTTATTAGAGGAGGCTTTCCCTGCGGACGACCCGTCAACAGATGATACAGATCAAATGCATCTCAGGGCAAAAACCTACACATTCCAAAGTAATCAAACTACTGATCCATGGACAGAATATGATGTATATATGGCTATTGGTAGAATGAGAAGAGGATCGTAGAAAGATCGTGTTGAATCGTTTGTAGTAAAGGCACGTGCAGATATATTACTACCTTATATCCACCAACTCATGGTAGACTGCCTTGCATTAAGATACTTTCCAACGGCTTGGAAGAAGTCTCAAATCTGTGCCTTCCTAAAATCAGGCAGACCTGCGGACCAACCAGCGTCATATCGAATGGTGTCCCTCTTATCAGTGCTTTAGTTAAATTTTATGAGCAAATCCATGAAATAAATTGCTAATTGAATTTTATGAGCAAAATCGAGCATAAAATTTAAGTTAAATTTTATGAGAAAATCCATTTAATAAATTGTTGGTTAAATTCATTTCATGGTATTCCGGTGTTTTGATGAATTTTCTGCTAAATCATTGACATTAATTATTTTAAATAAAAACAATAAATTGTTTGTTAAGCTTAATTGTTTTAAATAAAGTTATTCCTATCCGTCATAATTAAATAATGTTTATAAAAACTTATGAATTTAACGTCTGCCAATGGGTAGCTTTCTCTATAACGCCGTAATGCCACAAACATAAATTATCCAATCTGCTGGTTGTATACAATACATGTACAGTTGTAGATAAAAATAAATGAAGTGAAAAAAATATGTAGAAAAAACCAACCAAAAGTCTAATTTATGCAGGAAAACCATTTTAAGAACAATTTGTGTATAAGAAACCTCAACTAAACTTAATTATATGTAGGGCGGACGTTTTTCAAAATGCTTTTATGTAGATGAAAATTTCCTAGTCACACAATATCACGGGAAAACCATTTTAAGGTTAATTCATATAAATGAACCATCACGTAAAGTCCAATTTATGTAGATAAAATGTTTTAAAAAACAATTTATGCAGGGGAAACCCCACTAAAGTAAACTTTATTGAGAAAAAAATTTAAGACGTATTTAGGTAGAGGGAAAACCCATCTAATGTAAAATTTATGCAGGAAAGGCCATTTTTTTAGGAAGAATTTATGTATCGGAAAACCCAACTAATGTCGATTGTACGAAGAGAAAACATATTTGTAAGACTTACATGGCCTCCTAAATTGATGAATTAATTATTCATTTGTTTTGGAAGTTCGGAACATGTGACGGATCTTAGTCTAGACCTCATTTTTACTAGAGTTACAAGTTGAATAAAAATGGAAGTACTGAAGAAATTACACATACACACTGTCAAGAGAGTCGGTCGATACGACCTGGCTGTTCTATCCAGTAATAAAATCGTATAGCATGTGCAACCAGATAATTCAAAAGATTTAAGTTTACCACAAAAAAAAAATTGTTAGGCATTCAAACAATTTCCAATACTATCAAATCCATTACTTAAGGAAGGTTATAGAAAAATCACTATAACATTAAAACCACAATTACATGAAAATTATTTAGACGAGGATGTCAATTTTTGTTTTTAACAATCATTATTTGAAACAATATGTAAAGAAAGGGGATGACATGAGAGTTATTAGATCATAACAGCCCTTCGAATTTTTAAATAAAACGTGTCCAGGAATTGGAGACAAAAATCAATAATAATCTATTGGATTTGATTGAAGTACAAACAATATACATCAGGTTATTTGATTGATTTTGTGCTTAAGAAAGACCTTTATTGTTTGAATCAGAAACATATATACCAGAGGTAATTGACTTAAGTTTATAATCTTCCACTGCAGGAGGAAAATAACAAAGAGATAAAAGCAAAACTGTACAAAATTTAATATAAGATTTTTTAAAAAATCAATGATTCCTTTGTTATCAAAAATGTAATAGGTGTAAATTATGAAGAAAAGAAAAATACAGCTGTGGAACAAAAGAAGATCGTTAAAACAACTGAGAGACAACCATGTCCAGTATGTGTGAAACTGGGTTATAAAACAATACAGCCCATCTAAAAATTAATTTGAATGAACAAAAAGAAGATGCTGAAGAACTAATCCGCCCGAGAAAATCCACACCATGCTTACTTATTAAAATGAAAATAATAATAATAACATAATAATAAACATAAATTAGTTAAAGCTGAAATAAATTATTTTATGTAGGCAAGTCTAATCTAAACTCGTATTTATGCAGTGAACAAAATACCTATAGTCAATTTTATGTGTGAATTTTTTTTTTAAAATGGATTCATGTAGTAAATAACCCTAAACTGAAATTCATGGAGCGATAAAATACATTTTTAGGTTAAATTATGTAAGAAAACCTACCTAAAGTTGAAATTATGTATGAATAAAATATTTTAAAATGGATTTATTTAGTAGAACGCCTACTTGAAGTCAAACTTAACTTATCTATTTTAAATAATTATTCTTTTTATCTAAAGTTTTTAGTTGTAAAAAACCCTAAAGTGAAATTTATGGAGCGAAAAAATACATTTTCAGGTTAAATTATGTAAAAAACCTACCTAAAGTTGAAATTATGTATGAATAAAATATTTTAAAATGAATTTATTTAGTAGAAAGCCTACTTGAAGTGAAACTTAACTTATCTATTTTAAATAATTTTTCTTTTTATCTAAAGTTTTTAGTTGAGTTGAAAAAACGAATAATTAATTGTAATAATTAATATGGTCAATTATTACCACTAAACATATACGGATTAATCTATTTTAAAATTATTTTATGTAGGCAAGTCTAACCTAAACTCGCATTTACGTAGTGAAAAAAAACTTAGTCAAATTTACGTGTGATTTTTTTAAATGGATTCATACAGTAAAAAACCCTAATGTCAAATTTACGGAGCAAAACAATACATTTTTAGGTTAAATTATGTACGAAAACCTACCTAAAGTTGTTATGTACAACTTTGTATTATGTACTACACCAGGTGTTCACAGCTGACATGCCACCACATCTCGAAACCACCAGATTTACATTTGCAGACGATACAGCAATTCTCTCTAGCAACTCCGACCTTGTCATTTCCATTCGAAACCTCCAACAACACATCATACTACTAGAGTCTTGGTGTAAAAAGAAAATGATAAAATATGATACAGACAAATCCACCCACATTACTTTCATTCTCCGTAAAACGATCTCCCCCAATAATATTCCCTTCCCAACTGCGGACAAGGTGCGGTACCTCGGACTGTATATCGGCAAAGCCTGACGTGGAATCCTCACACACGACTGAAACGTCAGGAGGTTATGACACGATATAGAGCTCTTGCACGACTTCTTGACAACGTTCTAATTTACCTCTCAAATATAAAAGTCTGCTTTACAACACCATAGTTAAGCCGGTATGGACTTACGGACTGTAAGTGTGGGGTTCGGCCAAACATTCCAACATCCACCGCATTCAATCTGCCCAGTCCTTAATACTACGAAAAAAACTAGGTGCTCCATTTTAACATAACCACACATACAGACTTACATATCCCTTTCGTTCAAGATGAAATCCGTTTCGTTACCGCAAATTTCATAAAAACCTCCCAACTACCGCAAATCAGCACATCAGAAACCTGGCATCCCGACGAATCCCCTCGAACTCTCCTCGCCGACTAAAGAGACAATGGCCGCGAGTTATCCTAGGAGGTGAGGCGGTGATAGTAAAAGTGATAATGATACAAATATCAATTAAACAGACAATATTTTAGTCACACTGGAGTAATACCAATGGGTATTATAACCATTCTTGTTTTTAATTTTGTAAAAAAAAAAATAACTAGGTTTGTGGGGAAAGGGACACTTTAACGGTATGTTCTTAATCATAAGGGTCAATCGACATTCTGAATTATTTACGTGGGCCATAGAAAGGAAGAGAAATCCGATTGTCTTGAATATTGCAGAAAAACACTGTTTGCTGGAAACGATCGATATTCACCGTTTTATCGATTGAAAGGGGCCCAGAGGCCATCGGAATCGCTTATTAATCAGGCCAGTTTTTCCCTTGTTCGAGTGGAGTTTTCCCTCTCAATTTTTTACCCCCTTCCCCCTAGCTGATAAGAAGGCCTGATTTGTTTTCATTTGGCAAACAGGCGCGTCCGTGTGTTTGTGCACGCGCGGTATCTCGCACGGCCAGGCCGCCGTATAAGTCAGAAAGGCCCTTACGGCCCCGGCCACCCTAGCCAGTTGTAAAAACGCAAAACGGGGGGTTGAATTATGCGTCCGTGGTGCTTCGTTGCGCTTTAAAAAAAACCCTGGATCGCAGGCAAATCCTGTAAATCTCCGGCCTGGGACAAAAATCTGGCCCATCCTCTAACGAAAATATTAAGAATTTTCTTTAATTTTCTTTCCCCAGCGAAGGATCGCTGAAATTGTTCAAAACCCTTGCAGGAGAAGAGTTATAAAAATTAAAAAACCACGCTCAGAGGGAAGATTGAAATTTTTTGAATTCCAGGCGACGTAGAATCAGTTAATGAAGCCCTCTCATCTTTGATGTCACATTTTCCTCAATTTAACACGGCCTTGCGAGTAATTACCCGCGAGGGGGTTGGAAGGGGTTAATTTAAAAAAAGCCAACCCTCTACCATCCATCCGAGTCTATGCGTAAATTCCATTCCGCCCCCTGACATCCCTTTGAAAATACCCTTTTTTTCTTCTTTTTTTAAATCGAAGGATCTTTTTTAACCCGGTCCCACCCCTGATTTGGATTCATGGAAATCCGAGTTGGTGTGGAGAAGTAGTCGAGGTTTTCCAAGTGGAAATCCCACCCCCAGCCGGGCTCATGATTTGTTTCGACGTGTAAATCACTCCGACCTGATTGGCAGGGCCAGGTGATTGGCGGTGTCTTCAATTTAAGCGCGGTTCAATTCGAAAATTCAGCCAAGATGCGGTAAATTAAAAAAAATATAAAAAAGAGGGTGGTCGAGAGATGTTAGGACACGTACCATCCAGAATTACACAAAAAAGAAAAAAGAAAAAAATTGAGATTAACAATCATGATTTTCCATCAATTCAATTATTTAAATATTACAACACTTATAGTTTAAAGGATAACCTGTACAATCAAAATAAACCACGAAACTTTCACAGTTTTCGACGTTTTGAAATACTTTAGAATTATTACAGCCATGATTTCCATTCTAACCCTTACTTATCCTGTTAGTTTACCCTAAATAATCAACACAAACTCATGGAATTGCATGAATTTCTCAAGTTTTGATGGTTTTTAAACTTTCAAACTCCGAGATCTGAATTCCAATTATGCTTTTCAATTGTGCAGTTTTTGTGTTATGATTTTATTTAACTTTTACGTAAATAATCAGACAGTTTTTAGGTTAACCTGTACAATCAGACCACCCCATGGGGTTTCATGAAACCTTTACTATTTTCGATGTTTTGCGACTCTATGATAGAAGTTTAAATCAGGATTTTCCATGATTAATTTAAATTTTAAATCATATTGATGAGCACTATTTTCTACAATATTCTTTAAAAACATTCTGGAAATTCGCCGGCAGTTTAGGGGTTGCTATAAGTCAGCTGTTTGTTCAGGGGTAGTTATGAATGACCTGACACTGGCATGGTCCCTGGGCACTTAGAGCATAGAGGCAACGAAAATGTTGACATGTTGGCCAAAAAGGGGGCCAACATAGTGGAACAATACCACATGCGAAGAGGTTCGTAGAAGGACCATAAAAAAGAATTATTGGAAAGCAACCGCAACCGAACCAGGATTCTGGTTGGACTCCTAACAGGGACTTAAGAACTTAAGAACACTTAAGAAGGCACATGCTCCAGACAGAAGTACACTGTACAGATACTGCCAATAAGAGGAGACCGCAGAACACATTCTATGTTTCTGTTAAGGTCTATGTAGGTGCAGGTTTTTGCAACTAGAACAAGAAAAACCACAAGCAAGATTCTACACTAAGGAGCCGCTGGCAAAGCTATGGAGGATGATTAATAACCTGAAGCTGGCCAGTGAGTTCAGATCGAGTGCAGTAGGCCATGTGGCCGCCTGTTTTATCCCTATTCCTATCCTATCCCTAGAAGTTGTTCGTTCCAGACTAAGAGATTAAACAGCTGTACGTAAACTAAACGCTGAGATAGCTTCTTTTAGGTGATATCTACCTAGGTGTTGTTGGTGCCATCCCGTCTGGACAATAATTAGTTCCATTTCGACACGCATTGTGCCTCGACTTTCTGCCTCAATTTCATCAAACTCTTAGGACTAGGTTCAGCAGGTTACAACTTTCCTAGATGGGGAATCGTACATTGACGCCTAATCCCACTCCAGTCATCGGCAGGGCTAAACGCCCCCTCCCCCTTAATACAAAGTCCGTAGCCGGGGGCGGAATAATCCGTTCCACCGTATTTATTAATGATCGTGGGCGTACCTAATACCAGAAATGCCAGCGTCGGCCGAGACTTGATAAATCGAAAAGGGGTCGGAGGGGCGCTAATGCAGTTCCTTCTGTCGACCCGGTGATGCCGTTCTCGCAATCAGTCAATAGACGGAAACTGGCCTCTTTGCTTAATTAATTTCCGACGGAGGACTCATCTATTTCCTTTTTTCCATCAAATCATCCTTACGTCGATTGATTATCCTTTATTAATCGCTCTTAAGAGACCGCCTCAGAAAGAGAAAACAGGAACATTTAATTCGATTGGAGCGATCAACTTTATGAGAAAAACAATGAATTTATTATCATTTGGAACTCCCTAGGAGGAGTTACAAGAAAATCCCTCAGTCCGAAATGATAAAATACAATAAACGCGGCGAATCACTTAGAAAGCGGCGGTTTCGAGGGGGTGGTTCAAGGTCTAGGTAAAAATACTGAAAATTTTAATACTTGTAAATAATATGAAAACATTGAAAATTATACTGCTCATTATAAAATCATCACTGAACATGAATGATGGAGTTTCCAAGAGTAAAACATGGCAAAACGTTGAATATTCTGAAGAATTCATGGGTTAGTCTGATTGTACAGGTTAACCTGAAAACACACAACATTCGGTGGAAAGTAATGATTGGAACTCAAATCATGGAGTTTAAAATCATCAAACAAAGGAAAACATAAGAAGTTCCTGCGATTTCATGAGTTAGTGTGATTGTACATGTTAACCTACAAACTGTTAGTGTTTGTTCACCCAGATCATTAAGAAATACATGAAAGGACGAAGTGAACATTGGAAAATATCAAAAATGGCGAAGGTTTCATTTGTTAGTCTTATTGTACAGGTTAGCCTCTCAACCATGTTCAATGTTGGTTCATCAAGATCATAAAGGAAACGGCAGAGAACAGTAGTGTGTTGTGTAAAATTCATATGATTAAAACTTAAATCTTGAAGTTTTAAATCATAAAATATTACCAAAATTAGACAATTGTATGATTTCATGGGTTAGTCAGTTGGCACAGGTTAACCTCCAAACTTTTTATGTTTGCCTATGTAAATCATGGTAAAAGGCCATAAAACAGTGCTCATTGGAAAATCATGATTGGAACAGAAATCATGAAAGGAATACGGAAACACTGCCAAAAGTCGAAAATCGTGATAGTTTCATTGGTTTGTCTGTTTGTACAAGTTAACCACCAAACCTTTTATGTCTGTGTATGTAAATCGTTAAAAAAGGCCTAACATACAACAGTGCTCATTGGAAAATAATGATTGCAGAACAGATCATCAACGAGGAAATGAGTTTAAAACAATTAGCATGAATAACACGGTGTATACGAATAATTTCACTCCTTGTTTTCTCTGAATTATCTAGAATCGGATTTTCCAGATTTGACTGGGGATAATCCCCCGGGAGGGAGGAGCTTTAGCTGTAGCAGCGTTATGAGATGTTAAGTAGATTTTTGAATTATCTGAGGTTTAATCACCGCTTAACTAGAGATGCTTATTAACTTTCTTTCCTATGTAATTTTTTTTTTTATGCGTATTTTGTAATTTTATTTTTAATTGACTTTCCGTGTTGACAGTTTGTTAATTGATTTTGAAACGTCTAACGGCTCCAATTGACCTCCCAGGGGGGCGTCAGTTTCCGTTTAGCATTCCCGTGTAGCGTCGCAATAACAGTTTAGGAACAGGGCCGATTCATTTGTAGTTTGCATTCATTGGGGGAATAAAAAAAGAAAAAAAGGGGAAAAAACTCGGCTTTTTCCCGTTTTTTCACCCTTTCCACCCCTTCCTTACAACGGTTTGAAATAATCATCATTCCCCCGGAGCAATTGAAAAGGCTCACCCTCGCCACGGAGGAAAAAAATCGTGTCTGGAAAAGCTGATGGGCCGAAGCCATGCGAAACGGCTCTAATTCAGAGGGGTGAACGAGGAAAATTAATATCCACAATCATCTTGTTATAAGACCGTCAATTACGGGACGACCTCCGAACCGCAAACACCGCATCAAAGCAGAATGACACGTAGAATGTACGACGTTAAACCAGGATGACTTTTAACGATATGATGATTCAGTCATCACCGATACCATGGTACAATGGTATCTCACACCTGGTAACAATTGTTCCAACTTTCATATCCGACGAACCAATCGTCAGGTGTCAAGCCTTCATGATATGGCCAAACAATTTGGAGGTTAACATTTCCAATTAGACTATCACAGTTGTATATGGTTTACAAGTTTTTAGCTTTCAAACTCTACAGTCTGTTTTAATCATTTCTAATGGGCACTGTTATTTTCTACGATGCTTCATGATTTACATGGGAAAACAACGAAGCTGAGAGGTTAAACTGTACAAACACGCTAATTTATGAAATCACTTCAACTTCTGATATTTTGTAATTAACTCACATTTAAACCTCATGTTCTGAGTTTCGATCGTTATTTGCCAATGCACACAACGTTCTTCTATGATTTTCTTTATGATTTGGGAAAAATATCGATAGTAAGGAGTTAACCTGTACAATATGACTAAACCAAGAAACCTTTTCTAATTTTCGGTGTTGTGAGATGTTTACGCTTTTAAGCTATACGAACTCATTTTAAATCATGATTTTCTCATGTTCGATGTTATTGTCAACGATATTCTTCATAATTTACAGGGGAAAACCCTGATTATTTAGAGTTTAACCTGTACAGTCAGGCAAACTAATGAAACCGTATGAATTTTCATAAATTTTACACTGTTATAGGCTTTTAAATCCATGATCTGACACCAAATCATGATTTTTCAACGCGCAGTCACTTTTTAAGGGGTTTTTTTCCGAATAGGATGAACAAACGCTTATAGTTTGTAGGTTAACCTTTATACTCTCCAACTAACCTATGAAACCTTCACAATTTTCAAGGTTTTGCTATGTTTTGTGCTTTCAAACACAATGGTCTCAGTTCCAATGATGATATTCAAATGGAGGCTGTTATTTCCTACGATTTTAGGTAATTTTTACATAAATAAATGTAGACAGTTTTGAAGTTAATCTGTACAATCAGAATAGACCAAGAAACTTTCAACATTTTCGATGTTTTATGCTTTCAAACATAATGATATCAGTTCCAATCATGGTTTTGGAATATATCCACTGTGCCCTTCTCTGATTTTCTATATGATATGAATAATCAAGACTAACTCATGAAACTGCATGAATTTCTCACGTTTTTCTACCTTTCGTGCTTTTAAACCTCCATGATTTGTGTGCCAATCATGATTTTCAAATACGCGCTTTTATTTCCTATGATTTTCTTCATAAATAAACCGGATAAATAAATATGGACAGTTTGGAAGTTTGTTATACAATCAGATCTTCTCTGCCATGATTTTATTCATGATTTACATGGCAAAGCACTGGCTGTTTAGAGGTTAGAGGTTCCCAATCAGGCCAACCATCACAGTTTTCGAGATTTTGAACAGACTTAATAGTTCTCCTGGCAATGATCAATGATTTTATCATGATGAGAAATTTAGTGTATAATTGACTTGAGAAAACGTTAAAATTGACAGGTTAACTTGTCTAATAGCGGTTGCACACGATGCCATCACAATTTTCATCCTTCCGCCACCCCTTTCGGGTAAAGTTTTCACCGCAACTTGTTGATTTAACGTTACAACCTAAGCTGAAATCGTTTGATAATAAACATAGCGCGTCCTCCCACCCCACGGCCGACGGGTCGGTGATTTATCGGCCGGTCACGATTATTAATCGGCCGGCTTATTAGCTAAGTCCCCAGCCCCATTTTCCGTCCTTCTGTACGGATTCGATAATGGGAAAGTTATGTGGGACGGGATTGACCGACTCATCCCCCGCCATCTCCAACGGACCGACAGGAAGTCCGACCAAGTCCCATTAAGCCTTTTGACCCCAAGGAGGGAAAGTATTAAATGGAAATTAATAGCCGTTGTATAGGAAGGGCCATTAAGCCCACCACCCCCTTTACTTTCACAGCCACCCTGGCAAACCTGAAAAATTGGTAAACATGGGAATTTTCATCGGACCTATGTTCAGTTTGCTGAATGTCCATTTCAATCATGACACGAAAAAACAATGAGGTAGAAACGTTATAAAAACGGACACCTGTTTTCATAAGCTGAAAGGTCAACACATCGAAACACAATCTAACATTAGTATTTCTTAACCTAAAATCCAAAAATGGTTCATCTCTGAGATCCGAGAAAGAAAGGAAAAGTCTGGAGAAATAAGGAAAAGTCTGGAGAAATAGAAACTCCTGAAATCCTGTTAGAAGTTGCTTGTTTTTTTGTCCTTTTTCCACGTAGAAATCAGATAATTCCAAAATATATAGAACCCGTGTTTTTCGGAAATACAAATCAAAAGCCACTCCTGAAAGCCATTTCAGAAACACTGCTGAAATCATGGTTTTCCTCTGTTTGCAAAAGTAAATTCCTGCTTAAAAGGAACTTTTTCGTAGAAATCCACAAGTAACACGAACTTCCTTAAGAAAAATCCTGTCACAAGAACGTGGATTTTATCCTTTTTCCACGTAAAAATCAAAATAATTGCAACAAATGCATATAAAACCAAACCTTTTACACATTATAAAATAAAAATAAGAAAAAACAAGTTTTGCAGAAAAACCCAAAGTAACAGGAGCTTTCTTAAAGAAAACGTCTTGAAATCCTGCCACAACGAGCTTGATTTTGTTTGTTCAGCTTTTTGTAATATTAAAATGCGACAAAGGACTTGTTAAATCTTAATTTTAGTTTAATCGTGTAAAAATAAACTCTTGCTTAAAAGGAACTTTTTCGTAGAAACCCACAAGTGACAGGAGCTTCCTTAAGAGAAATCCTTTTATAAGAAAGTAGAAAAAAGATTTTCTGGTATAATTCAATTTCTATGTTGAAAAAAAATCATGCTTCTTGAACCACAATTTTTACTTTTACTTCGAGAAAACTCCTGTTACTTGAAATTTTTACCATTCCATTTCATAAAATTTGTAAAAGGAGTGGTTTTTTACGATTATTTGAAATTATCTGATTCCTACGTGGATAAAGGATAAAAACTTGCCATACTGATACTTGCCAAGGATTTCAACACGTTTTCGTGACGAATGCTCCTTCAAAGAACTCATTTTAAACACAAGTTTCTTTTTTTCTTATTAAGGGGAAAACGTTGTTTTCCTCAATACACTCAGAAATTATTCAATTTCAAGATGGAAATATGAAGAAATGAAGCTCTTTGGAACAGGGTTACTTTTTAGAAGTTTCTGTATCTTGTGGCTTTCTAGGAAGAGTTGCTTATAAACAAGTTTTTTTATATAATTAGAGGAAACCAAGGTTTTTAGCAAAGTGTTTCTGAAATAATTAAATTTCGATGTTGAAAAAAAAAATCAAGTTCCTATCACAATTTTTAAACTTTCACTTCGAGAAAACTCCTGTTACTTTGAATTCCTGTTTACAGTTCCATTACATCAGGAGTTAGTTATTATTTTAACTTTGAAAAAACACGGGTGTTATATGATTCCTTGAAATTAAGCGATTTCCACCTGTGAAAAAAATACGCAATAAAGCTCCTGACAAAATTTCGGAATTTTCTTAAAAGAAAAATTTGTGTTGCTTTACGAAAAATTTATTTCTTACAAAAGTTCTTCCTTATTAGGAAAAAATATGGTTTTTCCCAAGAGCCTTTGAAATTATCCCTTTTCCATTTTTTGATAAAAAGTAGAAAATCAAGCTCTATGTAACAGGATTTTAGGACGTTTCCTTCTAGATAAATCCCGTTACTTTCGTTTTTTCTATACAAAGCATTAGGAAAGGATGGACGGCGAGTATAATAATGAAAAAGGAAGCTTTTTAAGGGTGGAAAAGCGTAAGAGGGAGATTAAGCGGACCCCTTTGGCGAAAGACATCCCATGTTAAAATTTAAAAATGTTTATGATTTTCGAGTGTTAATATGTGTTTAAAAAAAATAAAGAAAGAAGCTAGAGAGTAGGAAAAAAGAATTGTCTGTTTACTTGTCAGCTCCATTTCCAGAGGCGTTGATCACGTGGTTTGCGTAATTTTTTTCGCCCTGATGCCGTCGGGCTTGTTCGACCCTCCTGGAACCGAGGCACGACTTGGACTGGCGGTCGTGCTGACGGGGGTGGTCGCGAGGGGGTGAGCGAGACATGCGTTCATCCGCCGGCTCTTGCTTGATCCACGGCAGACTCCCCTTCTAATAAAATTGGCCCGTTCAACAAACCCATTTCCACGATGGACGACCGGGAGAGGGAGGGTGTAAAAGGGGAAAACAAACATTGGGAAAGGGTTGAAGGGAAAGAGATAGTGCCCGCCTGATGGAGAGGGACGACGTGTTGTTTAAGCGGACAAACACAAATCCTTCGGTAAATAGTAATACGTCTTTTTCACCCCCTTTCAAAACAACCGAATACACCTGCCGATCGTTGTCTCCTTGTTCGACATTGAGCACTGGCTGGCATATAGTGTTTTTAACATTAAATTACAACGGGGAATACATGTCACATAAGAAGGATAGTGGGAAAGATGTATGGGTTAATAGCTTGAAAAGTAGGTCGGACGACTGAAAGGTCGATCAAATAGAAAAGTCGGACGGACGTACTGAAAGGTCGACAAAGTTGAAAAGTCGGACGAACGGAATGAAAGGTCGACAAAATTGAAACGTATGACGGACGACTGAAAAATGGTTGACAAAGTTGAAAGGACGGAGAACGGACTCATAGGTCGACAAAATTGGAAAGTAGTACGGACGACTGAAAGTTCAATAAAGTTGAATAGACGGACGGACGAACTAAAAGTCAATAAAGTTGGATGGACGAACTCAAATCTTGACAGTCGAATGGCAGGATTATCATTTCAGGAAGGGTTTTTTTTTTTACTGAACGGACGCGCCTCTTCTAGGGTACCATACCTACCTCGTTTCCTTAAGTGGTCATCCTCCCTGGAAGAGGCCCAGAGGACGTGGGCCGGGGGTGGTTTTGCGGACGGAATTTATAATTCAAAGGGCCACGTGGACGGAAAATTGCCCCCTGCACACCCTCAAGGCCATTTCCCTAATTGACACGTGAAACGGGCCCCGTTAGCTTCGCTTAATCACATCCGGTGCAATTTAATAATTCAAACCGCAAGGATGCAACATTAGCTCCCGTTTGTCAATAATTTGTCTAATCATTAAATTGTATTTCGCTAATCCAAGATAATCCTAATCCATGTAAAATTCCTTCTGAAAACCATACCCTGACCTACAAAGTCCGCAGAACAACATACATCCTTTGAACACTTCATAATTCCTGAATAAATCTCAAACTTAATGTTATTACAATCGCACAGAAAAATCTTTACACGCAAATAAATCGATGAAAAAAAATGTAAATAGCTAGTGAATCTCGCTAAACCGAAATGAAAGGGAGAAGAGATTTCATTTGAAGTACTCTGAAAATAAAAGAGGTCCTAAGAAGGACCCGTGTGAAATGTCGTAATTAATAAACCCAATGTTAGATCTTTTGAAGATATAATTGACCACTTGTGAGCGAGCATAATTTAGCAAAAGATAGGCTACTGCGCATTATGAAATTGAGAAAAATTATAGACCTTACCGACCAGTCTCTTAAATGAAGAAGATGGGCAGAGCAGAGAGAAACTTGTTATTTCGACGACCTTCCTAATATCCTAAAATATTTCACTTATCAACTCTACGCCGATGTCTTCCGAATTTTTTTTATTTTCATGTCCTCGCTATCACACGAATCCAATAGGGTCTAAATACGGTCAGTTCCTTGTTGAAAATGGACTCTCTCAAACTCAATGTCCCAGGCTGTGTCAAAAATCTTGAGATCGTACTTAGTAGAGAGTACAGAAGTAGATTCGTTGTTTAATAAATAATTATTTTTGTTAAAGAAAAAGGTTAACAATTCTGCATGTATGTACACGTTATATATACTGAGAGGCAAAAAAGAAGTGGCCGCTCTCGTTTTATTTAAGTAAATATTTGCAATCGTTATAATTTTTATTTTTTGATGTTTACTCCATATTTTTGAAGAAAAATATATAACGAAATAAAAAGATGGAAACAATGAAGAAAATATTCAATTCACAATGGAGTATTTTGTCCTCTTGCGTTGATCACCGCTTGCATTTGACGTGGCATCGATTTTTATGACGATTTGAACATAGTGCTGACAAATATTTTCATACCACTCAAACAGAGCCATTAATTCCTGCAAATTCTCTGGCATCACTGGGCGACTTTTTACCCTCGTTAACGACTCGTACCGAAGGTAGTTCGATAGGGTTTTAAGTCGGGACTGCATGCCATCCAAACGTCGAATAGAAACTTGTTCCAAATAATCACCAACGATCCTAGCTGTGTAAGGCCGTGCGCTGTCATGCATAAAACCGTCGCCAATTAGTGGGAAATAGCGAAAAACCTCTTCTCGTAACACATATGTATCGTGCAGCTTTTCGGGAACTCTGGATGAATACCAAGTTGGTGCGACATTCTATAGCAATAGAAGACGAGGAGGATAGGACCTCATGGCCCGTCTGTGCCTGCCTCCTCGGTCACCCGATTTAACTCCACCTTACCGTTTTCTATGGCGCCATTTAAAAAACAGTGTCTACGCCAATCATATCCCTGCAACCTAACCGTCCCTAAGTAATTTTGGAGATTTCGCTGTCTAAAAGAAAGCTCCTGATCGGATCTCTTCCCTACCTTTCTGCCGATTGCTCCATATTCTGGTGTGAAAAAATGTCCATGCATCTTCAAGGGGGTATAGGTATGTCTAACAGAGTATCATCTTTCGTACCATCGCCTATTGACTATTTTCTGTGGGCCATTTAAAAAACCGTGCCTACGCTAATCATAAACCCAGCATCCTCAGTTGAAGAACTGCGGTAAAGTTTGAAAAATGCTTGTCAATCCATCTGAGTTTCAAGACGAAGAAAAAATTTCGATAGATTCTATTATCGTACTCGCATCAAAAAAATCAAAGGGAAAAAAGGTGAGTTTTGGTGATGAAGAACTAACTGTTTCATGTCTTGAAAATTGTGACTTTACTGGAGCCAATATAGCCATTTTCTGTGCTGGGACTCATGTTTCTGAAAAATATGTGCAAATTGCAACTGAGGCAGGATGCATTGTACAGAAAACGTTATAAAACAGCTTCATATCTGGCTTTTACAATTTTCACATAAAGATCAAAGGCACATGGGAGAATATAAGAAATTTCCCAATCATGTTGAAGCGTTTGATGAATCTGGAAAAAGCTTAGGCATAATTTTTGAAACATTCTATCGTTCTGAGCACCGATGAAGAGTGGTTAAAAAGAGCAAATCTTTGCACCTTTACTCAAGGCAGGCAGTTCAAACATGAAATCTGATTAGTAAATAGACAATGAATGACTGTTTTTTTTCAAAACGTATTGCCATAACTTTGACTTTTTTTTTTGACAAATTTAAAATCCAATTGCCCCATTGTTTTCAGCGTAAAACATCCTTAAAATGATTTGTCAGGATGTATAGGGTCGTTGTTGAAGGAGCCGCCGAACACTCATTAATCGATTAGTCTGTTGTATGTATCGATAGGCGGCGCGACCGTCTGTTCAGTCTAGTCTTGTGCATGTGCACTCGCAATAAAGTTCTCTTGTTCTCAACACTGTTTTAAAGGTTATGGGTCCAGAAATGAACTGTGGGATCTATACAAAAATCGACCAGTTGTCGAAGGACAACTTCGACACATGGTGTATCCAAATGCAGGCGATTTTAATCAAAAATGACGAGTGGGGATTCGTGGACGGATCAAACCCGGAACCGAAGAAGATGGACCGCGACCACGTGGAATACCAAAAGTGGCATGAAGCAGATCAAAAGACCAGGTCAGATATTATTTTAAGTATTTCACCCACGGAATTAAAACAGATAAAGGGCTGCAAAACCTCCCGAGAAACGTGGCTGAAACTCGAGCAAATCTACCGGTCAAAAGGCCCCGCGAGAAAAGCCAACCTACTAAAACGTCTCACACTGTCCCGAATGTCCGAAGAGACCGACGTCCGCGAGCATTTGAACGAATTTTTCGACACTGTCGATAAGCTCAGAGATATGGACATAGATATTAACCCCGATTTATTGGCTATAATATTACTTTACAGCCTCCCACAGAGCTTCGAAAACTGTAGATGCGCTATCGAAACACGTGACGATTTACCTACTTCGGAAGCCCTCAAAATAAAAAGATTCTAGAAGAACCAACCTAAGCAATTATTCCGAGAACGCCATGCTCTCAACAAAGAACAGCTGGTATAATCGAATTCCCGCGTACCGAAATCGTCTGGAAAATGTAGATTCTAATGCCGTAGATGCCGGAAATACGGTCATAAAGCAAATGAATGTCGCTCGAAAAGAGAACCGGCCAAGAAAGCTGAAAATGTAGCATTGTGCGCATTGAGCAGTTCTGAGAATAGCTCCCAGAAAAGCTCTTGGTGCCTCGACAGTGGTGCTACGTCCCACATGGTCAAAGACTCAACAAATTTTCAGAAACTGGAATATCCTGTAGATAAGGAACTACGAAAATCGAGTCATCTGGAACAGCTTCTTTCGCACCAAAGTCTTCGGAAATTTGAAGAGCATTACTCTAAACGACACTTTACATGTCCCTGACTTGCGTACAAATCTAAATTCCGTCGCCAAAATAACTGAAAAAGGATATAAAGTCTCGTTTACACAAAATCAGGCGCTTGTTTATAAAAAACGTAAAGACGTAAAATTGATTGCCGATCGTGTGGAAGATTTGTATTTTGCGCGCCAAACCGAGAACTCAAATTACGCTGCAAGACCGAACAATGACTTGAAATTATGGCATGAGAGGTACGGTCATCTAAACGAGAGGGACCTAAAGGAAATGATACTGACTAAGTCCATACCCTACGGAAATATGCTCAAGGACAAATTACCCATCTGTGAAGAGTGCCTGAAAGGAAAAATGACGGCAGTTCCCTACCCGAAGAATTCTAACCGCGTTACAGAAAAACTGGAAATCGTTCACACCGACATTTGTGGTCCTATAAGTACTCTATCGAACGGTGACTTCATCACGTTTATAGAAGATAGTATATTGCGATATTGCGTAGGCAAATTCCTGAAGAAGAAGTCCGATGCATTTAACGCTTTTGTGGAATATAAAAACATGGTCGAGAAGCAGACAAACAGGTAAATCAAGTCACTTCAATCAGACAGTGGCCTGGAATATTGTAATAAGAACTTCGACACTTACCTACAAAAGGAAGGGATAACCAGAAGGCTCACTGCACCTTACTGTCCGCAACAAAATGGAGTTGCCGAACGTCACTACCGTACGATAATGGAAATGGCCAGGTGCCTATTGAATGAATATAATATAAATCATTCTTTCTGGGCTGAAGCAGTAAATACTGCATGTCACATTAGGAATCGTTGTCTGAACGGGCCCGACAGAAGAACTTACACGAAATGGACTGGCAAACACACCTCGGCAAAATACTTCAGAAAGTTTGGTTGCAAGTCTTACATCTTAAAAAAAGGGCCAAAGAACAAACTCGACATGAAAGCCGAAGAATGTATTTTTGTAGGATACTCAGACGAATCAAAGGCATATCGCGTTTGGCTACCTAAACAGAGAATAGTAAAAATCTCGAGAGACATTAAATTCGTTGAAGGAAAAAATACAGAGAAAGAAGATAAGACAACCCAAGATCTAAAAAAGGACGAGGATTTCAACAGAAATGTTGAAGTTCAAATTAAAGGAAATCGTTTGGCCACTCAAGATCAGCAACTGACTGAAGAAACCGAACTTCAAGAAGGTGAAAAAGAAGATGAAGATGGAAGTGAAGAAGTCGGAGAAGAACGAAGAAAAGAAGAACAAGCACAGAGGAAAGGGCGCGGAAGACCCTGCATACAACGGACAGGAAAGAGAGGAAGACCCAAAAAGATCTACAACCACTTAGAGGACAATCAGTCGAGGAATGCCACGGAAGAAGAAACAACGAAAAACGACATACCTACTGGAGATAGTGCGAACTTCATTGGACCTTCTATCAACGAGGCTCTTAACAACTCACTCTGGAGAAAAGCCATAATTGAAGAATTTGAGTCCATCTTAAAGAATGACTCCTGGAAAATTGTTGAGAGGCCTGTGAACAAGAAGATTATCGGCAGTCGTCTATCTTAAAAGACAAGCTAGATCAGAATGAAAAACTTATTCGCAAGAAGGCTCGACTCGTAGAAAAAGGTTTTTCAGATGTCTAATAGGAGTTGCTGTACCAAACAACTTGTCCATTCGACAGCTGGACGTGAAATCAGCTTACCTCAACGGAGAACTGGAAGAGGAAATTTTTATGGAACCCCCCGGAATGCTTGTAAACCCTCTTGGAGGAACTTAGTAACTCACCGGACAAGACATTGAAGAAAAAGGATTAGATATGCTAGGGAAAACAAGAAAAGGAAACATAGCATGCCTACTGAAGAAATTATTGTACGGCCTAAAACAGTCAGGAACATATCTAGGAGAAAAGGTGAGATTACATAGCCGTGTACGTAGATGATCTAATTCTTTGTTCGAATGATAACAACCGCATGGATGAGATAATCTCTTTTCTACAAAGACAGTTCGAGATTAGGGATATTGGAAACATTCACCACTTCCTAGGTTTCACATTCAAGTATGTACAAAGCGGAATTTTAATGTCACAAAAGAATTACATAGAAGACATCTTAAGAAAGTACAACATGGAAGATTGCAAACCTGTCAGTACACCCCTGGACTGCGATTCCAAACTCCAAAAGGAAGAAACTCCAAATTTAGATCTAATGAACAGGTATCCTTTTCAATCGCTCATCGGCTCATTACTGTATTTATCTGTTGGAACCAGATCAGACATCACCTTTGCTGTGAACTACCTCAGCCAGTTCAACAATAACTACACCGAAGTTCATTGGAAAGCGGCAAAGCGGATTTTCAGGTATTTGGAGGACACAATGGATACTGGCATCGAATTCAAAAAAAAGAAACCATTCATTCTCACTGGATTCTGTGACGCCGATTGGGCCAATTGCCAGGAGGACAGAAGGTCCTACACAGGATTCATTTTTATGTTGTCAGGAAGGACCTGGGAAGCCAAGAAACAGAAGACTGTAACATTATCTACTGCCGAAGCAGAATATATGAGACTCACAGAAGCGTCAAAAGAGGCACTTTACCTTAACAAACTACTTACGGAAATTGGCTACCCTCAAGAACCGATCACCCTAATGAGCGACAGCCAGAGCGCTTTGAAGCTAACCCAAAATGAACGTTTTCACCCGAGGACCAAACACATAGCAGTGCGACACCATTTTGTGAAGGAAGCATCATCGGAAGGCATCGTCTGTTTAAAATACCTATCAACTCAAGAGATGCCGGCGGACGTCTTAACGAAGCCACTCACCAAGCACAACACGTGCATAGCAAGGATGGGCATGGATGTGTCTTCGAGGGGGAGTGTTGAAGGAGCCGCCGAACACTCATTAATCGATTAGACTGTTGTACGTATAGATAGGCGGCGCGACCGTCTGTTCAGTCTAGTCTTGTACATGTGCTCTCGCAATAAAGTTCTTTTGTTCTCAACAGTGATTTAATAGTCGTATTTGAAATTTTGAAGTTGAAATGGGCCCCAGGTACTATGTATATTTTTTCTCCAATAAAGGTAAAAATTTGAAACAGACTAAAAAATATTAAACACTAATTAATAGGGTGGGTCATTGGTTCGAATGAAATTCAGCCTGCCCATTTAAAAAGGACACCCTGTAAATTACAATATTTTTAAGGGCTACAAGTCGATTGTATTTAGGCTGGCTTTTCAAAAGCTTTCGATTAATTTCTATATCCTATTAAATTTAGCTTACGCTACATCAGACTCGCTACTAATTTGACCATAAACTGTTAAATATCTTGGCATCATTATTGATAGTCAGATAAACTTTCACATGCACATTAGTAAAAGTATTGTTAAGGCAAATAAAACTTTTGGATTTATTACACGTCATACCAGACATTTCCATGATTCAGAGACGCTTAAAATTGTATACATTTCCACTAATTACCGTTCACCTCTTTGCCCCCTTTCAATCTACCTTTGTCGCATAGAATCAATAGAAGAAAGATTTTTACAATAATTGACAATAATCTGGAAAAAATAAATGTATTCAAAGGTAAATGTCAAAGACGATGCCTGGGGATTGCATCCTCCAGACACTAGTAAAAGTATTAGACGCGGAATCAGGTGAGCTACCTTTAAAATACAGGAGAACAGAGTTGTAAATAAATTTCATATTAAATTATATACCAATAATAGTCCAATTTACATCATTTAAAACATTTCTTTAGTTAACATCAAAATCCTTACAAAAAAAAAAAAAATATTGGGAAAAGAAAAACATATATAGAAACTATGTACCACCTTGCTTATAGTTTGAGATTCGAGTTTAAAAAAATTTAATGTATGTTTAAATCACAGCACACTAGCAGAAAAAAGTATCTTCACCGGTACACCACAAAGATCTGTTCTATCTCCCATCCTATTCAATATCGTGGCTGCGTATGGTTATGATTCTGTGATCTACTCTACTAGAAGAATCATTGGAGAAGGTCAAATCTGCGTTCAATCCTTGGAGGAAATCGGCTAATACTCAGACTGCAGACTCCGCACTAACCCCCCCCCACCGTAAATGTTAAAGTAAGATTTTTACACTACGAACAATCCCGAACCCTCCTGAACTAAATACCGAAGGAACAAACATACCTTGGAATCCCAAAGTCAGCACAGTCAATACCTGGGAGTTTACTGTGTGGTATGTAACTCTCAGGTACATCGGGAAATACCATTAGGGAAAATGACGAAAGATTCCTAAAGTTCCACTCCAAACTCTTATTTGGTAAAAGGAGCATCAGATTTTCATCAGGGCGAAAACTGGCGACTGGGATAAGCTGGATATTGGTTGAAGTGATCACAGTGATAATGTAATATTTTTTAAAAGGATAGTTCCTACTCACAGTAAGTTGTTTTGCAACGATCCGGATTTCGAGCCTTTTACCTCATCAACAGGTTGAAGGACTTCTACAACCACGTCTCTCGACATGAATTGTCATATTTAGAATAGCTTTTAGAAGTACGAGTTCACTTAAAAACATCCTCTCAAAACCTAAAGACAAAGTAGACAACTTGGAAAAAAGTGGGGTTTACCAACTCAATTGTAATGATTGTGATATTAAATATATAGGACAAAGCGGTAGAGAAATAAAAACAAGAGTAAAAGAACACTGTCTCGGCTTTATACCATCGTCACGGCTTCTCTTAACTCCCAGTCACTAAAGATGTATTCGGGTGTGATTTAGGTTTATAAAAACATTTTATATCTGGCGCCATCTTTTTGATCATTATTGAAATCATCTTCAGGGATCATTCGTGCACTTTGAAGCGGACAAGAAAATCGACAATCCCGAATACTTGCAATTTTTTTCTCCAAAAACACCGGCACCCTGAGGGTTTGTATGACCTCTGCTATTGCGAACCCTCGTTATATATAAAGACATATTTTTTTAAAAATCGACAAGCCGAGTACCGACGAATATTGTTATTCGGCCAAAAACCAAGCACACCCCCCCCACAATAGTCGGGATTCGGCGAACGTTTGCTCGGCATTCGGTCTGGAGCCAGCCACCTTAAGACTCATACCACTGACATGGAACGAATACAAATTAGAGCTTGTACATATCTTTTCGTTAAATCTGCACTTAGTTTATCATCATATGCCCTTAAAGTTTTGAATTTATTTTCGTTAGATTCACGCCGATCGGTTGCTTTTCTGAGTTTTGCATGGAAGCTTTTTTAACGGGCTTTTCGATGCCACAGAAGTTCTTTCTCTCCTTTGTTTTAAACTCCCTAACCGTAGTCTACTTTTTTACAAGTTGTTTTATGTTCTGACTTTCAGGACAAATTTGTCGTCGACTAAATGTGTCATCCGAATATCCGGTCTATTAAATAAATTTAAAAATTGTTATCCATTTGGTGACAGTCTGCGAGTTTTCAAAAGGAA
This sequence comes from Cimex lectularius, assembly GCF_000648675.2. Classification (NCBI taxonomy): domain Eukaryota; kingdom Metazoa; phylum Arthropoda; class Insecta; order Hemiptera; family Cimicidae; genus Cimex; species Cimex lectularius. The sequence goes on along the minus strand of NW_019392637.1, from coordinate 1,131,865 downwards.
AATTTATAAATTTCAATTACAAATTCCATTTATAAGTTAAAGCTTTTATAAAGTTTGAAAAGCTAAGGGAGAATGTGTTTTTATTTAAACTTATTTATTTTTCCTTTAAATTTTGATCTTTATTACATGTTACTTATTTTCTATTTTATTATTTATTTATTTTTTCCCCGGGGGCTTCCAACAATAAAGTCATTTCAGCCCCCTGTCACTGCACTGTTATGGCCGATGGGGTACACAATATTCCTCCATCGGTCCTGCAGTCTAAAAGATCACCCACTTACAACAAACAAATAAATAAATTACAAATAAATACACGACACAATAAAACACAACACAGATACACTTATTTACACAGATATTCACGTTTTATACACTATTTACAAGTAAGGAAACACCTCCGTTTCTCTTAAAAAGCGGAATAGGGGATCCAACATTTTACTTGCTCGCCCGAGTACCGTTTTTATGTCGGGGTTCATGCCTACTCGCTCCCTATAGGGGGCCAAGGCATGGTACTCCTCGACAAGATGAGACACACCGAGCAACCTTTCTCTACAAGCGGGACACCTGCGCGGGTTTTGACCCAGAAGCAGATGTCCGTGTGTCAGACGGGTATAGCCAATCCTCAACCGAGTTAACACGATCCTTTCATTTCGTTTCAGATTCTCATGAGGCCATCGATCAGTCGTGCCCTTAACTCGCAGGAGCTTCTCGGACGACCCGGCCCACTGACGCTGCCAACGCTTTCCCACAGCGTTCTTTACTGCTCGCACAGCGTCACCGGGCCGGATGGGCGAGACGTCCCAGCTTTCGCTGCCTCGTCTGCACGTTCGTTGCCCTCCAGCCCGACGTGGCCGGGTACCCAGACAACTACTACCGTTTTTCCCAGGCGCTCCAGCTCAGCTATTTTATTGTCTTGTTTATATTATGTACTTAGCTTTATTTTGTTATAATTGTAATTTAAAATTTTCATTAACTTAAGGCATTCTTTTGTGATTGTTGTTTAATTTTGTTATACTTTTTTAAAGTTTTAATAGCGAATAATGTAAGTGATTCTCATATCCTGGGGGGGGGGTTTGTCCCTGTTTGGACTAATTTGATTGATAAATAAATAAATTCATTTAACATTTGCCCGATTGTTACTAAAATTGATTAAAAAATTGATTAGTCAATAAAATTGACTAAATTGAATTATTATTTTTATAGTAATTTAATAATATTAAGTATTTACTAGTATAATATTTATTTGTGGTATAATTTCCGCGTTTCGCACGTTCAAATTGAGCGCCATTAAAAAAATCAGCTGCTAATTGGAACTTCGCGTTGGCGGAGGTATCAGCGGGTTCACTTTGGCAATTCATGTCGAGAGACGTGGTTGTAGAAGTCCTTCAACCTGATGATGAACTAAAGGGCTCGAAATCCGTATCGTTGCAAAACAACTTACTGTGAGTAGGAACTATCTTTTTAAAAAGGATTGAACAATTAAAGAAGGGAAATTTTTATAAGTAACATATTTATAAAATAATGATTTAAAAATTACATAAAATGACCATAGTGAAATAAATTGAATGTATACTGTAACCACTAATTTGTATTAATCTGGTTTTTTTTTTTGTCTTTTTTTTGGAATGAATAAAACTATTACTGAGGTCAGGCGCTGTCAAACACAAGCTAAACTTACTGAGGGCAGACTCTTCATTTTATATTATTTTGTTCTAAATTATCAATGCATTCAATGTATAGCAGTAAGTTCTTTTTTTGTCTTGTCTTTGTCTTTTGTAACATTAGAAAATCCTAATCCGCGGATTACGTGTGTTGTAATAATGTTGCTTTTTTCTAATTTATGATGACACTTCCGTCTACCCACGCTGCATAACTGAACGTGTCGCTGTCGAAAATATTCAACCATATGGCGTGATGTTCTTTGTTTTGATAAAAAAGACAATATTTCGTCCTGGGTCGAGACGGAGTCAATTGAAGCTTGTGGTGCGCCTCGCCCACACGACCTCGGCCCATCTCAATGCCGACGAGGAATCGCTTTTTTTTAAACTTTATGATGCGTTTTTATTATCCCGTTTCGCTGGGATGAAGGAGGAAATTTAATCATTAGAAAAACGCGTCTTTTGGCGGGTTTTGTCGATATATCGCAGAGATATGAGTGTTTCCTCGCGTTTTTCAATTCTCAGGACGGTCTTTTGAACTAGAAATTTCCGAAAATCTTCTGTGTTGAAAATTTGGCAGAATTTTTCACCCTTAACCTAGCGAATTTCAGGGTTTTTTCAAAGTCCGTGGATCCTCAAAGTTTATTATTTCTTGAAATTCTTTATTCTTAACGTCCCAATAATAAATACCAAAGAATGAAACAGATGGTTTGATGGAGAGTGTAAAGAACTAGAAATATATCTTTTACGTTATTAAATTTATTTAGCACTGATTCCAATATAGGCGGCTTATATGAAAGAAAATAAATTTTATAAAGCATTATGTAAGAGGAAAAAAAATTTTAATCTAACTGAAAGTCTTACAAGAGGACGATTAGGTTGGTGGGTCACGGATTTGTACCAAACTTTTTTTAGAGATTCTACATACCAAAATATCGGACATCTATCCATCACTTGTTGTTTATAGGCACTGGTTTCGCAAAAAAAAAAATGTTTGACAGTTGAAATGTTTCGTATTTTATTAATATTTTTTTTTACGCCTTCCACTTGTTCAAATCAACTTGGCTACATTTTACAGCATTTTTTATGTCGTTTGTCATAAAAATATACTAAAAGCTATCAAAAGCTTTCTATAAACCAACTACTACATTGCCCATTTAAAAAAAAAATTATTAGATTTTCTCTAGAGGTGCTAAAACTAAATTTCACATCAATTTCACGAGAAAAAATTAAGACCTAGTTTACTTGAAAAACATTTGGCATTTAGAATTTTTTTGATTATTGATAGACTTTAACAGCTTTTAGTATATTTTTATTGCAATCTACATGAAAAATGCTGTAAAATGATATATTCATATAGTTGATTTGAGCAAGTAGAAAGGCGAAATAAAAATATTAAAATACCGCTAATCTCAACTTTCAAAGATTTTTTGGCGAAACCAGCGCTTATTCATAATAAGTGGCGGATACGTGTCCGATATTTTGGAGTGTAGAATCACGAAAAAATTTTTTGGTAAAATCCATGACCCTGGTCGTCCCTTTATAAGCAAGATCAAAATCATTTCATTCAAAACTTGATATCAATTATCTAGATGTTTCAAAAGCTTCATGAGGATTCTTTTAATAATGTGTAAACTTATTATTCTTGTGCATAAGTGGCTCTGACAGATGGTCCAAGGACTATAATAATAATAATAATAATAAATCTTTATTTGCAAGAATAATTTTACGAAGTGAGTTTATAGTTACATTCAGAGTCTTAGTGTAGCATTTATTTGTATCTCCCCAGGAAACAATACCATCGGCTATTAAGGGTGCAAGTGAAAAATATATTGTCCTCAAGAGTTCAATTTTCATAAAGTTGCGTAAAATTCTAAATTTATAAAAAAGCTTTCTCAGAATGAAAATCAGACTGTCTATTGTCACGTAGATTTTTTTTTTACTTGTATATAAAATGTGAAAATATTTGATAAAATAAAACATTATTATAACATTCTTGAGGTCCTGGGTTTTTGGACGAGACACGCGGCGAGTTTCGAAGGGGAAAGCGGGTCCCACGTGGGCGAGGGCCGTCCCAGATCGGACCGGGCCACGTGCGGCTTTTCCAGCCTCCTGCGCCGTCCCCGAGAAGTTTTCCCGGAAAGGACCAACGGGGGGTTTTCGCACCGGGTGCAATTTGACGGAATCACCCGGGCCCGGCCGGTTTCCGCGGTGGGAAACTGTGGAAAAACGGACGCCCGCAGAAGTAGAAGAGGAGGAGGAGAAGGAGGGCTCGGCGACGCGAGACCCACGGTCTGGGCCCTTTTCGATCGTTAAGACTTTAAAACACAAAAAAATACAAAACGTCCTACCAGCAAAAAGAGCCAGGATCGACATAAACCTTTGTTTTCCTCTTAATTAAATCCTTAGCTTTGATTATGCTCCAGAGTTTATAAATAAGCGCAAGAGAGAGGGAGAGAGAGAGAGTGAGTGATAGGGAGGTATAGAGGGTAAGAGTGAGATAGACCATAGATAGATAGATAGAGGAAGAGAGAGAGATAAAGAGAGTGAGAGAGATACGGAGGGAAAGATGGTGAGAGGTGCGATAATGTGAGAGCGATAGGGATGGAGGGAGGGAGGGAGGGAGGGAGAGAGAGAGAAGAGTGAGAACGATAGGGATGAAGGGAGGGAGAGAGTGAGAGTAAGAGAGATTTAGGGAGGAAAGAAGGTGAGAGAGATAGGGAAGGAGAGAGAGAGAGAGATCGGGAGGGAGAGAGGGTGAGAGTGAGAGAGATAGGGAGGGAGGGAGGGTGAGAGTGAGAAAGACATACATAGAAAGAGAGTGAGAAAGAGTGTGTGTGTGTGAGAGAGAGAGAGGAGGGGCAAAGTGAAATAACGCCCGAAACAGACAATTAAGACATGCAGAAAGAAAAAGAGGGAGATTCCAGCATTTACACAAAAAAGACATATACAAACTGGTACATACCTAGAAAGAATGAGAGGTAGAGGAACGAATTCCGGAGACGAAGTTTCTGTTGATTTTTCACCTCTCCTTTTCAGTCTGCTCGGTCTCTCTCTGTTTGTGAAATTGTCTCACTCTCTACTTGTCCGCCTTTCGTACTGTTCCTCTCACCTCTCATTCTTTCTGTATGCCTATCTGTATCTCTGTATCTGCCTGTTTGTATGCATTCATGATTGATTGTTTGTTTCTGTTGTTCTTTCAGTTTTTCCTCTTTTGCCTATTATTCTCTCTCTCTCTCTCTCTCTCTCTCTCTATATATNTCTCTTTCTTTTTCTCTTCCTCCCAAAAATATTAGACGATGCTAGAAATAATGTAAATAACACAAAATAGCATAGATTGAAATTGGTTTTAGCAATGTCTTCAACGGTGTACGCACAATTACTTAAAATTTTAAAAATAATTGGATTTTCCAAATAATTTAAATTCATTTTTTAAATCCATTATATTTAGTGGTCTGATTGACCAAATTACTACTTTCAATTAATTAATCTTTTTGTGTAAGGCTTTGATTAAAATGAAAAAGCGGTGTGGGATTTTATTTATTTTAGGGGGATTTATTTTTTAAATCAAATCTAACTCATAGAAAAAAACTGTTAATTTGAGATTTTGCAGATGGAAACGAACAAATAGAGGAGTTCTACAAGGATCAACGTTATCGTACTTATTTTTCCGCATATCTGTCAACCAAATATTAATATAATAAAAACTAGTTGGTGAGTAATGTTTGCTGATGATATAAATATATATAAAGATAGCAAATTACACATAGATGAGTCTGTAAAAAATTGAAATGAAGACTTAAAAAGTATATCAGATTTTAAAAAATGGATTAAAATTGAATCCAGACAAATATTCATCATGTAAAATATTGGGAAACGCTCGACTTATTCACAAAATAAATAAAATTCCAAAATAAAAATTATTGTTGTTAGAATTGAATTAAAAATTGAAAAACACTTAAAATGTCTTCGTGTTCACATTTTAACAAATTTGGATTGGCAGAAACAAGTTGATTTTATTAGACGAAAGGTGTATGTAAAAATGTATACTATAAATAACGTGTTAAAATGTAAAATTATTAACCTCCCTTTTTTCTGTATACGTGATAGACTCTACCATTCTGCCTTATTTTTTCTGAATGTGTGCGTGCATGACTTTCTTTCTTTCTTTCAGCACGTCTCTTTTTGTTCTTATTTCATTTTTCCCCATTCCGTCTGTTATTTTGCCTATATGACCATACTCTCAATCTGTTCTGCGTCTATCTCACTTTCTAGTTGTCTGTCTGTCGTATTGTCCTTCTCGCCTGGTATTCTTTCCAGATGCCTGTCTGTAACTGTCTTCTCATGTTATTACATGACTCTCCTTTCAGTGGGGTGAATGAGTGAGAGAGAGAAAGAGGTAGAGCGAGATTTAAATATACAGGGTGAATTGCTACTCGTGCTACAAACTTCTCCAGTAGATTCTTCACCCTAAAATGAACAAAAAAGTTCATATGTCCATGGTCCGATTCTCAACCATTTCAGAGTAATTTCGCTGTTTATCGATTTTGAAAGATATCACGTCCTGGCGTCGGAAAATCGTGATATCTTTTAATCTAAACATTTCTCTGAAAATCTAATAGCACCGTTGAAATTCCCGTTAATTTTTCAATAAGAAGATGACGGTGGCAAAATGTTTGGGCTAATTTTTTGTGTTTTATTTCAGCCAGAACTACAAAAAGAGTGGAAAATTGTGTAAATCGGAAAGTGTATAAAGTAATCCAGAGTTTCTAATTTTAGTCTCAGAAGGCAGCAAATTTGAGGAAAACTACCTGATTTAATAACGCTTCCAACGCACTCGTCATTTTCTTATTTAGTGGTTGTGAGACCAAGATGTTGATGACAAAAAGAGAAAAAATGGTGGTTCAAGGATTGCTAATGTTTGAGAGTGACTTGCTACTCGTGCTACAAACTTCACCAGTAGATTCTTGACCCTAAAATGAACAAAAAAGTTCATATTGACCATGGTCCGATTCTCAACCATTTCAGAGTAATTTCGCTTTTTATCGATTTTGAAAGATATCACGTCCTGGCGTCGGAAAATCGTGATATCTTTTAATCTAAACATTTCTCTTAAAATCTATAAGCACCGTTGAAATCCCCGTTAATTTTTAGAGAGAATCAAAATCATAATTCCATTGAAATTTTTTAATTTAATTTAATGCCCATTTAGTATGTAATGCTTAAGAAGTTTACAAACAGCTAGAAGGTCAAGGAAGAAAGACCCAAACGTTTTGCCACCTTCATCTTCTTATTGAAAAATTAACGGGGATTTCAACGGTGCTTATAGATTTTAAGAGAAATGTTTAGATTAAAAGATATCACGATTTTCCGACGCCAGGACGTGATATCTTTCAAAATCGATAAAAAGCGAAATTACTCTGAAATGGTTGAGAATCGGACCATGGTCAATATGAACTTTTTTGTTCATTTTAGGGTCAAGAATCTACTGGTGAAGTTTGTAGCACGAGTAGCAAGTCACCCTGTATATAGAGAGAAAAAGAGTGAGAGAGAGAAAGGGGAGGGGAGGGAGAGAGAGATAAAAGAGAGTGAGAGAAAGGGGGAGTGGAAGTGGAAGAGGAAGAGAGAGGTTGAGATAGATAGATAAATATATCTATAAATAGCCATATAGATAGATATATAAAAAGAGAGAGAGAGAATAACAGGCAAAAGAAAAACTAAAATAACGACAGGAACAAACAGGAAGACAGCAGAGGAAAGAGAAAATTAGAATCATGAATGCATACACATAGGGAAATATAGACAGCCATACAGAAAGTATGTGAGGTGAGAGGTTCAGTACGCTAGACAAGCAGAAAGAGTACACAAGTAGGCAGAGAGGCAAACTCAATGAAAAGGTGAATAAAAAGAACGATCAAGAAAGAGACAAATGACTGTGGAGTTCTGAGAGACGGGAGAAAGGGCTAAAATGTCATCACAGATGAAAGAATTCTGCTCGGTGTACGGTTAATATCATTCGGATAATCCACACGTTTACCTACCGATTTTGTCTTTTTCCAATAATGTGGAAAGCGTGTCTATCGACTCGAATCAGGATTGACAGCGACAACGACAGCGTCAAGGATCGACAAAACCAACAAAAGGGCCGTAAAGGAAAAAAAGGTGTGAGGTCGAGGGTGGTAAGAAATAAATAGGGCGATAAATCCAAACTCAATTAGTGGTCGAGCCGGCGGGGTGAAAGGGCCGGCAGGAGGGGAAAAAAAGGACGAAGGACCCGGCGGATCGTGGTTTAACGACGCTTCGACCTGTGACTTACGCCCCTCAGCCGGGAGGGGAAAAAAAATTGGTAGCCGGTTCGAAAATCCATCATCGGAGCGATTAGAGAACAATGGAGATTTGATGATAGCGCGTTGTAGTAATGATTGCATGGTACTAAAAGAAAATATATGTAGAAATTCCATGGTGAAACGTATATGTACTGGTGAGAAAAGGAAAATAGGCAGAAAGAATGGGATAGATCTTGAATTTACGTGCCATATGGGACAGTCATGACTCATGAGATCTCTTTGCGTCTTAGTGACGGGGTCATTTTACGTTACGGTCTCTGGACTTTTATATGGGTTTAATATTTCATTGATCGAAAATTAACAATTCGGGCTTGATAATGGCTTTCCGGAAGTAGCGAGACCATGCGGCCGGGGAGTTCGGTAGGATTGTAGATGTATTACCTGTTATTGCGGTGACGATCTTAGCAAGATTTGACAGCTTCATCGTGACCGGCGGGGCGGCAGCAGTGCCGTCCTCGTTTACAAGGAAGATCCTCGTATCGCCGACGGACGGTACTCTCATCCCCCGGGCGAACCGGACGTCGACGTCGCCCTTCCTCGACCCCTTGATGAACCTGACGGGATGGATGCGGAGGTCGAGGCCGTCCAGAGAGACGACCGTGCCGGTAAAGACGGCCGAGGAAGACGCGACGATTTCCCGCCCCGGAAGGGAGAACGTGGAACGGTGAGGGGCCGCGGATGTGAGGAGGAGGAGGAGCAGGAGGATGGACATCTTCGCGAAGACTGGAAGACCGGCCGGGCAGCCCGCGCCCACGCCTTCCCCCGTCGGGACGGCAACCTTCTTCCACACCTGTTTCCATAGCGCCTCGTTAATATCCCGACTATAAACAAAAAATCTTGGACCCGGTCAATAGAGAACTAAAAAAAAATTCAAAAAGGCCACCCGACGATTTACTAATTTGAATAAACCACTGACAAGGCAATATGGGGCCAACATATAGCTCTAATTGGACTGTACTTTCTCATAAGTCAAAATTACAATAGAAAATTCTAACACAATCCTGCATATTTTTGTGCTCAAAATAGATAGGAGGTCCTGCATTATTTCTGTGCTTTTGACACACTGAACCTCTTACATAATTTTTTCTGAATTTTTTTATCCTGGCACAATTGTTCTCCTGCCTATTGTTGACATCCTGATACCTTCTAAAAGGTCCTGAATTTTCTTTTCTAAAGATGCACAGGAGCTCCTGCCTCCTATGGAAATCATGGTGCAATCTAGGAGGTTCTGGATTCTTTACTCCAGATGCACATGAGACCTTGCGTACGGTGACTTTCTCTGACAATCCAGGAGGTCTTGAATTTTTTGCTTAAGATGCATAGAAGCTCCTAGGTACTGCTCACATCCTAATACAATCCACGACGTCCTGAACTTTCTTTTCAAAAGAAGCACATTAGCCCTGATTGCTGTTCACATTCTAATACAAACCAGGAGGTCTTGAATTCTTTACTCAATATGCACAGTAGCACCTGCGTACTGTTGACATCCTGATACAATCCAGGGGGTCCTGAATTGCGTTTTCTAAAGAAGCACCGGAGCTCTGATTGTTCATATCGTGGCACAACCCAAGAGGTCCTGAACTCTGTTTGCAGGTCCCATCCTGATATAAGTCCAAGCGGTCCTGAGCTTGCTTGTAGGTCTCATCCTGATACAATGCTGGAGCTCTTGAATTATCTCTCTTCAGGATGTACAGCAGCAGGTGCTATTCACTTCCTTATACAATCCTGGATTTGCTGCACTATTTCTTGCTCCTGATACATTAGAACTTTGCCTTCTCTTAACATCCTGATACATTTCTGGTACTTAGTGTAAGGATTTGCGTTGTTTATTCAGGCACAATCCATTTTTTGTGTTCATTCAAAGTATTTTAATTTGCTATAAGTGCCTTTTTTCTAGGGATGGTGTTGTTATTTGCAAAACCGGTCAAGCCTATACTTGGAATGTTTAAATGAAGATCATTAGTGAAAATTAAGTATATAGGACCCAATACAGACCCTTGGAAATTCCCACGTTGATCTTTACAAAATCTGAACTTTTTTTGTTATCTAAATTGATTTATAATTTTTAGAGTTGAGATGAAAAAATAGTGTCACGAGCGAATCAACGACATTCGGCTCTCCATCCACTAACCACATGAGCTAAGAGCGACTTCGGGCCCCCAGGACAACTACTTATATCCCAACCTACAACCTTTTCCAGTTCTTCCTCTCTTTTTGCTAACCACCTAGTAAACATTATATTACTTGTGATAATTTTCATTCTGTTTGCATTATAAATTGTATCTTATATATTATTGAGATGCTTACGTTTAAAAGTAGTATAATACCTTAATTATAATATAGTTTTTTTGTTTTTGTTTTAATTTGTGTTACATTTTCCCGACATTTATCACAATACATTTGAAAATACCCGCCCGCCGGAGGAGGTGTGACAAAAGAATGTAAGGGAGAAGCGAGAGAGGAAATGAGCAAATCTGATCGTGCCTTTGAATAGGACAGTTAGGCAATCCGAAGATTAAAAATAAGAGAAAAGAGAATAATAAGAAGAGCGAATAAGAAGAGAGAATAATAAAAAAAGTTTTTGTTGTTTCCTTTTCAACATTATGTAATCAAGTCGCCTTTTTTATTTTGTGGAATTAGATTATTATTGGCACTAGCGCAATTTTTCTTTCAAAACGTTTGTTTTTATTTTATTTACAAAATTATTTTATTGGCAAAAGGTTTAATTTTATATTCTGTTTTTCAATAAATTGTTAGTTTATTTTCCAATCGTAGTTATTATTTGACCACCAGTTCAATTTAAAAATTATTTCTTTCAGTTTTTTTTCTCCAATTTCTACATTGAGGGATCCATATGTCACATTTCAATTTATTTCAAAGTGACAATGTTGTGATTTAGATTTCATGATTAGGCCTAGAGTAAAAAATAAGAGAGGATCTAGAGAATAGGAGGCGAGACAGTCAAGTCTAGAAGTGAACAAGACCATTCCGGTAGATGATAGACAAAAGAAGTGTGCGATCCTCAAAAGAATTTAAAAATTTTTGTATTCCTTAAAATAGAGTGTTTCGGTCCACTGCGGATTGACTGTAAACAGTGAGTACCTATCTACCCTTGTTCCAAATGTTTTGGCAAACCAAATTCCAAACCAGGCAAACGGTTTGCATGAAAGTATTGTTTATTTAAATTTAAAAAGTTTTAATTGTTTGTTTAAAATTTAAAAGGAAATTAATTGATTTTAATTGTTATTTTTTTGTGTAATTAATAAATTGTTTTCAAACTTTAATTAAATTTTATTATAAAAAGGCACCTGATCGGCTGTATTTCAGGTTCGATCAAGACCTCTGGGGCTCTGTTTCTCATAAAAAGGATTCAGAGTTGGGCCCGTCTTGTTGAATCGAGAATACACCGTGACAAAATTGGTAGCAAAGCGTGGTTAATTAAATTTAAAAAACATATTTAAAAAAATAGTTCAGCTAATATGTGTGACTCGGAAGAAAGTAGTCGAAATGAAGTTAGGGAAGAACCTGATGTTTTGGATACCTTTCCATTCGAATGAATACATCGAAATATGTAATAGAAAAGGAAATTTCAGAATTCTTAAACGATAGCCCGCAAATCCTACAAAGAAATCCCGTCCCGAATTTTAAAAGCTTTCGAAGAAAAAAAGAAATTTATTACAGATCGGGAACTTTTTCGCGAAGCCTACCGCCGCAAACCGTAGAATTTAAAACTCCAAAAGGCTTAGAATGCTTACCTTTCGCTCCATCAATGGCGATGAAGCCTGCCCTAAGCCCAACCGACTCAAATTATAATCCCGATGACCAATTCATTTCTAAATTTGTAAGCTCGGAATCCGAGGAAGAAAACCCGCGACAAGTTAGAAAATTGGAAGAAAAATTTATCAGGGCATCCAAGCTACATCATTCCATCTTAAACAGAATAAATAAATTACCGCCATTAATATTAAATGATCCTGAATCTATTTTTAATTTCTTGTGTGCATTGTATCCTCTTTTGACTCATTATAAATCGTTAACTTCGGAGATTCTCTTTGTTTTAGCTTAAAATAGCCACGGATCCGTAAGCTCCTTACTGTATAATGCCGCACAAAGAAAAGATATAAACTTTAGATCTTTGCGTGATTCGATATTCGAGTTTCAAGTATCCCCACAACAAATCCTCAAATTAAAAACCAAATATTTACTTCGGGCATTCAATATGCGAAAATATTCCGGGAAACAACGGAAATAGAAACGGTTCGTATTGTTATTGAGCGACTCAATCCTAAATATTTGAGTTTATTGGGTACCAAATTTAAAATATATTCCATAAATCAGCTCTATAAGGAAATAAGTAAAATAGAATTAATTCTGACCAATAGAGCAGCTACTTCACGTAAATTTTTTTATTCGGACAGCGACTCAGATTCATCTTATCAACCTAGCACTAATAAAACAAAGGACACCGAAAATTCATGTCGTTAGGCCTAGAAACTAATAAAACCTTTCCCGAACCGATTGATAGAAACCGAGAAAGAAAATACTTCCGCGGATACGACAGACTAATATCATCATTGTCGGAATCTGAATCAAATGGTCACGCAAAACCAAAATTTTTTAAAGAGAGAAGATCTGGTTATTATGTAAGTAACAGGAATGTCGATTTCAAATCAAACCAGAAGGAACCCAGACATTTTGAACCGCGATAAAATAATCGAATAATAATTTTGGTAGTAATTTTCACAATAGACAATACTGTAGCGACTTTTACCAACAAGGTTATGACAAAAGAAATAGGTTTAGCAGACGGGAATATGAACAGAATTTGGAGAGAAGAAATAGTCAGCGTACTCTTGGAAGAGACAATTACAATAAGAGACATGTCGATTTTGATTACAGAAGGTACAAAAATAAAAGTCCGAATTTTCATTGCACTGATGCACGCGAACCCCTTCAGGATATTAATAAATTTCATGACCGTAGAAAAAAAAAAATATATAAATAAATTTAATGAAGGCTTTGGTAAAGGAAAATACTTGGTGTCTAACGATTTCGAGATGGATAGAAAACAGACAAGGTTTCAAAAAGATTATAATTCTGATAACTACCATCCGCAAATAAATAGGAACGAAAACAGGATCGACCCGCACTATTTTAATAAAATAAAATATCGACCATTTAAATTTCGGGAATCAGCAAAAAACGGAGAGATCTCCGACCAATCGCGTCGGAGAAATTAACAGTAAATACACCAAATTCATCTACAACGGAACAAAATAATAAACATAAACTAAAGCAAAGAAACTTTAATGATTTAATAGGATTCATAGCTGTCATTGATAAGATCATTTTAAAATATAATAAATTTCAAAAAACAAATAATTCAAAAGAAAAAACATTGCGCTGTCAAAAAATCATGTAAATTATAACAAGGGGTTGGATTAATTACGACCATTATAAACAACAAAATTTCAGTGAACGCACTAATAGATTCAGGAACAACGAAATCATCAATTTCAGAAACTTTTTATCATAGGCTTGTAAATTCAAGAATAGTTAACCAAAAAAAAACGAATTTAAGACAAATTTAAAATTAATAGCTGTAAACGGAGAACCCAAAAAAAAAGAATCGAATTAAAAATTATAATTGAAGAGTTTGCATGGAAATTTAGGTTTTTGGTCATAAAAAATCTTTCGGTCTCAATGATTTGGGGTATGATTTTCAAAAACATAGCGACTTGATTTTATATCTGAGACAAAATAAGTACTTCTTTGGTTGTATTGTTTAAATGTAACGCATCAAAATTTGATAGAATATTTACAAAATCACAAAAGAAATACCAAGGTCCGTATTTGGTTAAAAACATAATAAACCAAAAAAAAATAAGAAAGGCACACATAACGCAACTTAAAGCATATAGTCAACCTAGTATAAATTAAGCTATATTTTAATCCTTAACTGTTTATTGAAAGTTACAAAAATTAGACTCTTTAAAGTTTCATTTTGTTGTTAATTTGATTTATCAAATAAGTACAAAATCACGCTCTTAAAAGTTCACTTCATTTCTGTTAAAAAACAGAATAAATAAAAAAGAAACAAGAAAATAATAAATTTGACAATTATAAAATTTAATAATAAAAGCTAATTTTTATTGCTATAAAACAGGATTTTTTGTATAAGCTAATGCCAGGTCTGCCCCTCCTTGCTCCAAATGCTATCCTCTTGATCAAAACCTACTCACTACTTCGATGAACAGAAGACATATGATTCCAAATCGTAGCAAGAATTCAGTCATTATGGACTTGGCTACATTTGAATGAAATTGAACTTTATGGCTACATCCTTTGATCAACCAAGAAAGATGCATAGCCTCAAGACTACTTCAAACCATCGCAGAAAATGGTTCAAGTATTAATCAAGAACGAAGAAAGAAAAACCAGGTGCGGAATTTTGGACTTTTCACATTTATGACAAGACCTTAATGGTTTTTGGGTCCACAACATTATGATGTCTCATCTTCTGAAACCCACGGATATCCGGCCATCCACACATTGTACGAGCATACATGACTTCAGAGGAGCCCATTCAGCATTTAGATGCAGCGAACAGCAAGACATTGATCATCATTAGTTATTCGAAGGGGGTCAAATGTACGGTGGGGAGAATATTGTAAATACTTTTAAGTTTGAAAACAAACTCGTTTTTTCCAGTCCTTTAAGGGAGAGAAATTTTGTCACATTTCAATTTATTTCAAAGTGACAATGTTGTGATTTAGATTTCATGATTAGGCCTAGAGTAAAAAATAAGAGAGAATCTAGAGAATAGGGGGAGAGAAAGTCGAGTCTAGAAGTGAACAAGACCATTCCGGTAGATGATAGACAAAAGAAGTGTGCGATCCTCAAAAGAATTTAAAGTCCACTGCAGATTGACTGTAAACAGTGAGTACCTACCACCCTTATTCCAAGTGGTCTGGCAAACGTTTTACATGAAATTATTGTTTATTTAAATTTAAAAAGTTTTAATTGTTTGTTTAAAATTTAAAAGGAAATTTATTGATTTTAATTGTTATTTTCTTGTGTAATTAATAAATTGTTTTCAAACTTTAATTAAATTTTATTATAAAAAGGCACCTGATCGGCTGTATTCAGGTTCGATCAAGACCTTTGGGGCTCTGTTTCACATAAAAAGGATTCAGAGTTGGGCCCTTCTTGTTGAATTGAGAATAGACCGTGACACACGGAATATTAGCATCACTACACAACAAACTCCAAAGCAGTTTAATAAAATAGCTAGGCAGCCAGAACAATCAATTATAGGTATAGGGAAGGAAGAGGGGTGCCTTTGTAAGAACTAGAATAGGCCAAACATGAATCACAGTTGGGCATTTTATGTGGCAGGATACTCCCTTTATATGTGACAAGTTTAACGAGATACAATTGAACATTTATTTACCTAACCATAGGGATTCTTTTGGTTTGGTGAATTGTTTGAAAAATCTAATATCATGTGACACTCTGGACCGATATGTCGTAGCCAAAATATACTAGAGAAATAAAAAGAGACCTAAATCTAAGGCCAAAAAATTTATTTAAAATAATATATTAAACACCCCAGACAGTTTGAATCTACAAGCCTAGAATTACCCATCAAAATTCAATTAGAAGTCAAAAAACATTTTGTTATGCAAATAAAAATTAAATATTTTTCAAAACCAATTAAGCCAAAATTTAAAGACCACACTCATATGAAAGTTAACTATTTGTCCTTAAGAGAATCGTTAGGAGGCCTTTTCTATTAGCCAATGTCTCGAGAACACCTGAAGGCCCTCAGTACCTCACCCTTGGTTGTTGGAGCACTAGTCCGTTAATTTAAATTAAAGACATAAATATGGTGTAATCTCATTTCCCTTAAATATAACACAACTGCATCCAACCATACCTTTTAGTTTATTGTTTTAGTTATCTGTATGTATGGAGTATACTGCATCTTCTTCAAGTGGTATCTCTGAAATTTTTATTAAGTTTGCTGGATGGTAGGTTTTATGTAAGGGTAAGGGTATGTCAATATCATACCTAGGCCCTACCTATTGAAATAAACAATGTTATAAATCCCAGGCCCTGAAGATGATCTAAAGATCAAAACATTGGCACAATAAAAAAAGTATTTTTCTAAACCTACATTATAGCAAACTGCATCCCAAGATCTCTAAATAATTTTTAATTAACGGTCACTAAATGCCACACACTTTTCTATTATGTTAATGCTATTAAATACCTACATTTTATTGATTGCCAAAAAGTTCATTGCCATCAAAGGTTAAAACAAAAATTACATAGATTTTTTTAAAATAAGATCTATTCTACTTAGTATTTGTACAATAAATCATAGATTTTTCATTCATTTACCTATTAAATTAATTTTCACTTCCAACTCTTCACCGTTTACTTGGAGTGTTCAAACAGTTTCATTGGTATATTTTATTATTTAATAATTTACTAAATACACTGAACTTAATTGATTTTGTACAATTATTTTCATTAGATTTTACACAGTCCATGTATTTATTTATTTATTTATATTTATTTATATTTATTTATTTATTAAGGGTTTTTTCCATCGTAAATATCAAAATTCCCAGTTATACCCTTAATTAGGCTGCCAATCTCGTTAAAAAGGCGCCCCTTTTATTTCTATTGTCGGCAAGTAATTGTTTTATTTTATCTTCTGCAATTGTTTTAGTCTGGTCAAGTAAGTAAAATTGGGTATTGTTTCACCTTTGATTGAATTATTTCGTTTGATAGAATCATAGAATCGGCGACATTGACTGTTTAATATTTAAAATTCTTCAGATAAGTTTTGTAGGACAAAATAATGAATTAATGTGTGTGTTGTTAGTTCTAGCTTTGCTTTTACCAAGTTAATCGGTAATTATCTTGGGCTATTGGTTATACTTCTTATGTCGGTGTCTGAGGATGTAGCACCTCTGCCGAAGAATGCGACCGAATAAAACAGTTCTATGACTGACTGACAGACAATGCACAAACCAAATTGCTGGATTTAAAGGGCTGTGAAATTTTGGCATTGTAGAGAGTAGAAAACAATAGTTAAAAATGTGTAGTATTAGTTGTTTTTTTTGGCCTTATGATCTTTGCATATTGACGAATTCTTATATATGTTGTTCAAATTGGGGGTTATCGGGGAAAAAAGGGCCAGAGGCGACGGTGGGAATTGAAACCACGACCGCGGCGTGAGAGTCTCTCATGCTAACCACTCGGCTACCACGGTCCCCCAAGTATTAGTTAAAATAGTAAAATAATAAAATCCAAAATTCAAAATAATAAGAAGGGAAACTAAATTATAAAACACTCACTAAAGTAAACACAAATATATTTTATTAAACTATATAAAAAACCAAAGTAAAGAAAATGGCCAACACCTATTATATCCCATTCATTCAACTCACAACTTTGAATTTTTATCAAATGAAATCTATAATTAACAAAACCCAAAACAAAATTGTTAAAGAAAATTAAATCAGCTAAATTTAGTTGTAGCCTCTCTAAGGTAAAAAAACAAGAAAGCCCTGCAGGGGAACTCTGAACAGTCTTGGAGAGAATATCTCTCCATGAAAAAAGAATACAAAAAAGAGTTGAGGAAAACCAAACGAAAGGCCTGGAGGGAATATTGTCTGAAGACAGAGAATATTAAGGAAAGTGCTCGAATTTTTAAACTTTTGGAAAAGGATTATATTAATCCACTAGGTCTATTGCAGGACGAAAACGGGGTGTACTCCAAAACAAGCGAGGAGACACTGAACCTAATGGCAAGGGCCCACTTCCCAAGTTCAGGCTCCTCCGACACCCAAACCATGGATAATACACCTATGCCGAACTGGAGTAAGGCATATGAAGTGATCTCTTGGGACACATACAAATGGGCGGTATGGTCCTTCAAGAAGTTCAAGGCTGCAGGGATGGATGGAATATTTCCTGCCCTCCTACAACAGGATATGCCTGGACTATCCAGTGCTGTATGGGATCTCTTAAGGAATAGTCTAGCATTGGGGTACATACCAAAATGCTGGAAGGAAACAAGGGTAATTTTCTTACCCAAACCAGGTAAGGTCTCTTATCAATTACCTAAGTCATACAGACCTATAAGTATATCTTCTATTTTCATTAAAATAATAGAGAAAATTTTAGATAAATATATTAGACATGACTGTGGTATCAATACCTTGATACATCCTAATCAACATGCCTATTTACCAGGAAGATCAGTGGAAACTGCTCTGCATTCACTTGTAGGAAGGATTGAGAAATCATTATACAATAATGATTATACTTTAGGATGCTTCTTTGATATCCAAGGAGCGTTTGATAATGCAGATACCTCATGCATTATAGCAGCACTAAATAAATATAACATACACCAACACCTCATAGGATGGGTGAAAACATACCTAGAGGGTCGGATGGTCAATATGTGCTTAGGTAGCAGTACTCTGAGAATCAGGGTCACAGGAGGCTGTCCACAAGGAGGTTGTTTATCCCCTCTACTGTGGTTAATCACAGTAAACAGCTTATTAGAACTTCTGAATAACTCAGGCTTCTATAGCCAACTATTTTCAGACGATGGTACCATAATGATCACAGGTAAGGATCCTCTGACTCTATCACTACTGATGAAGGAGGCGACGGGGTTGCTAACCGGATGGTGTGATGACAAAGGTCTTCCGATAAATCCTGCTAAACTGGAACTGATAATGTTCAGCAGGAGAAGGATCAATAGGCCATTTTAAAAACCCAAAATGTCAGGGTATTGAATTAAAATTAAAGGATTCAATCAAATTCCTTGGGATAACGCTAGATAGGAAACTTGATTGGAAAGGCCACATTAAAAATATACATAGGAAAGGCACTATATCCATGGTGCAGTGTAGGAGAATCGTTGGTAGAACATGGGGTATTAAACCATGGGTGGCCAAATGGAAATACACCGCGATCATACTACCAAGATTTCTATTTGCAGCCCTAGTTTGGTGGAAAGGGCTAGAAAACAAAGGGGCTATTAACAAGCTAAGGTCATTCCAAAGACTAGGTTGTATGATGATGACGGGAGCATTTCCCACTACACCAACCCTAGCTTTGGAAGTGATAACAAACACTACACCTCTACACATTGAGGTCAAGGTTAAAGCATTAACCAGCTGCTATAGATTAATTAGTGAAGGCAGCTGGAACCGTAAGGGAAATAATATAGGACACTCGAAAATCTCTCAACTATTGAGTAAGGTTAACGGTCAATTATATATATATAGACTAAGTATAATATATATATAAGGTAAAAAACAAGCAAGGCTTGAACAAGGCAACAAGAGCAAGGCTTGAAGCACGCCTGTCGATCTGTCCTCCCCTCTCCCTTCACCATTATTGGGTGACCGCCGCCTCTAATGTGGCACCCAAATTTGGAGCACTCATGAGGGTGGCAGTGCATTCCTATAATGACATGGATAACTGTTAAGAAAGGATTTTTGGAAATTCCATCCCTATGTATCTATACATATAAAATAGTTCCATGTCTGTCTGACAGAGAATGCACAGACCAAACCGCTGAATCTAAAGGGAAGAATTTTTGAAAATTCATTTTCTAAGGGGATCGTATAGGCAATTTTTTACCACGTATAGATCGAAGTGAACCGTAGAGAAGAAGAATTTGAGAAATGAGATGTTATATTAGAAAGAATAATATACTAGCAATTTGCACCTTATTAGAAAGGTACATTAAAACCTGCGTAAAAGTCCTGCGTGAACGAAGTCATGGGTAAAAGCTAGTTGGTTATGTATAGACCTTTTACTGTATGTCGGGTGGTTCCTCCATGTTAGGATTTCCATTCTAGTGTCTTTCCTTTCTTTTTGTTTATGGAATCTTGGATTTTGATGTACAACGTTTGGTTCTTTTCTTATGGTTTTCAATGTAATTTTTTATTAGCTGTTTTTCTATTTCCATTTTAAAATGGGTACATGTTGTGATTGAATGTCCCGTGCTGTTGTAAGCTAAAATGGCATATTTTACATTTGTACTTATTGGGTATGATTTAAATTTTTCCTGGTTGTTAAATAGATGTATATATCCTGCAAGTGTACTGCGGAATCTTTCTAGTGTTTCATTAGATTCTGGGTGTTGTGTCGATGTGAAATATAGATTTATTTTGTGGAGATTCAAAATGTCTTTAACTAATTTATTATTGAATTAAAGTCCATTATCTACAATTGGAGTGGGTTATAAAATTTATTGCATCTACGATTTCACTACCTTGACTCGATTTCAATAAATATGCTTGAGCATATTTTGAGAATGAGTCAATTATTGTTAAGAATTTTTTGTTGTATTCATGTGGATGATCTCAAATGGTTTGCGAGGTGTAGGAGTTTTATTAAAGTTTCATTTTAAGGGAGTTCTATCATATTTTGCTCATAGACGACATCGCAAGTGTTGAAGAAGGTTTGTATGGAATTTTTTTTTAAATCCCAAGTCATCATAGACTGTACAAAACTCTCATTGGTCCTATCCTTCAATTTTCTACTTTCATATGGAATCCAAACTTTCTTCCTCATTCTTAATTTTTAGATAAAGTTCAAATAAATGTATTAGAATATTTCATTTTTGATCTCCTCTGAGATCCAAGAGCTGTAATTTTTGTTAAAAGTGAATCTCGCAGTTTAACACGTTGCAAACATAATTCATCTGTTGCTCCGATGTGTGCAGGGGATCAGTGTTCGTTTCTACAGAAAGCATATAATTTGGCGTTGACTCGGGGAGAGAGATTTTTTTTAAATAAACTATCTGAACACCTTTTCAACTTCTTCGTACTGCCGATAACCCCAGATCTTACACGCGTAGGTCAGAATAGCTCGGCATGCTCCGCTGAACATCCTCATCTTCCTGGTGGACCAGGGAACTAAGTCTTGCCTTAAAAGAGCACCCCATATTGAATTTGTTGAGGTTGCTTTTCCTTTCAATTGCTTCCTCATAGACAGTTTTGACAATAATGTAATTCCTAGATATTTATAACTGTTACAGATCTCTATGCCATTATCTTTATAGAACCATTTTTCAGATTAATCCCAACATCCTCTTTCCTCGAATATAACCATCTTCGATTTTGATAGGTTTCAGTTCAAATTCCATAAATCTCAGTAAGCCTCTTGGATCTTGATGTGGTGCTGTAATTGTCACAAATTGATACATCATCCAGAATAATATTTTTATAATGATATCTCCCAACCTCCCTATAAACTCGAGTATCTCATCCAAGTCATCAATGAATAAAGAGAATAGCAACAGACTTAGGGCGTAGCTTATCCAATCGATCGTCTATCTAAGGTACAAGATGCCTATTTTTGATAATTTTTTTGTTCTGTTGTCTATAATCTACACAAATTCACCTAGTTCCATCCTTTTTGAGCAGTAAGACCAAAGGGCATACTAAGAATCAGTCGCTTCAATTATTTCTTGCTTTAGCCACTATGAAATTTGTGACTTGACATATCTTAATTTATTAGCCAGCCTCCGTGGGTGGATTTTTACAACAGGGGATTCTGTAATTTTATTAGTCCTGTACCACTCCTTTAGGTCTCAAACATAAGTTCTAAGTACTGACAATAATTTCATTTACCTGGGGCTGGTAGTATTGAACATACGTGGATTCAACAATAAAATAATTAATTTTGTCAAATCATTTTGAGGGGTCATCGGCGATGAAAACATCTCAAATAAGAGCGCCTTTAGTATGGATTGTATTGGATCAGTGGGAGTAGGCACATTAGCCAAGGACCTAAAAGCCAGCACTGCTAATTGGATGTTGCAGATTGCTCGTCGAAAAATGACTTGGGGTATGTTTAAAATACTCTTTATTTCAAACATATATATTAAATAAAGTTTAAATGGCAATAATTAGGCTAAGTAAAATAGTACCCTCAAAGACATGACATCATAGCTACCCTTCTAGGCTAACCAAACTAGGAACAGGGCAGTGTGGACTATCTCCCATATATACGTACTGAGCACGAGGGTGCTCCGAACGAGTAGTGAGCTACTCTACTCTAGACCCGTCAAGCCTTTGTCTAGGATGTGTCAGGTTGCCCGGCCTGATGGGTGAGCACCCACCACTTTCCAGCCAACTATGTAGGGGTAGGTTTGGAAAAAGTCCAAACTACCAGCATAGAACCTTCAAGACCTTTTATTCAACAAGGCTGAACAATTCCCTGACTAATACAAATTAAAAAAAAACAATTTTCTACTTTTATACAAAATTCCCGACTAATACAAAGTAATTCATGAATGACTCTCGAACCTACTTATAACTAACAATTCACAACTCACACCTTAATTCTATTCTATTCGACTGAGGCGGCCCGACCACGACAGCTCTCTTCGGACCGCCCCTCTACTGTACGCCGGCTTCTTACTGCAGGCTCCTACTAACTTCTAACTTCTAATATAACTTCAAACTCTTAACTTCTAATCTAACTTATTCCTTATCTAACTACCAACTGAACTGACTTCGAACTCTTAATCTGATTCCTGTCCTTTAGGGATTGTATTTTTATCAATCAGTTGGACAGGAGGTGGGGAACCCGTTAAGCTTAAGAAATACTGTTATGCTACCTGGTGTCCAAAGTGCCTTTGTGTTCCCCAGGTCATTGAGCTTTTCCAGGTGAATCCTGGCATTAGCTAATGCTGGGAGTTGAGCAATAAGATCACTTGTCAGCACAACAGTACATATTAACAGGGCGATAGGCCCAGGATCGACCCATGTTTTTCAATTGTAACCACCCAGCTGTTATTTTGCCAGCTTTGTTTAGCTGCGTCTGGGAAAGACAAATGGCTCCCGCGATTCCAGGGCACTTCCGGTTGCCCAATCTTACACAATACGCTTTTCCAACAATTAGCCAAAATATTCATACTTCCAATCATAATATTTACTATACATTTAATTTCTAAAAAAAATCTGTTTAAGATTCCTTTCTGGAATCTTCACAATATAGGGCATCAATTAACAATGTCAAACAGGAATATTGATCCACTGAATCTCAAAGCAGCCTCGCCGGTGGCCACTGTTACCTCATTGAATTGTTTAAAACCGCACGCTTTTACTAATTCCTTAAGTTTCCTCAGTTCCCTCAACCACATTTTCAAGTGTCTCAAATTTGACAACGCAACATTTTTTAATTATTTCAGTTAAATCGAGTTTCACACCAAATCGACGCTTTCTTTCTTCGGCATATTCTGTTTTTTTCTCTCTTCAGCCGCTCGCCTTTCATTTTCTTTTTGCCTCCTATCTTCTCTTTTTGTCAAAAAGGAATTGAACAAACAACATGCAAATCCAACAGCACTAGCAGCCGCGAAAAAATTCATTTCTTTTAATGTGTTTTCTTTAAGAAAACAAAAATGGTTAGTAAATTTCAAAGGGTGTCAGTAGTCCACATACAGTCAATGCAGAGTATTAAAATAGAACAACAATTCCAATTCATATTGTCCTCCAATCTGTAGATCTGGAATCTTCAAATTAGCAAACACAAACGATCTCCTTATTAAGTCAATGACAAAAATAAAGAGAGAAAGTCTCTCAGTCTCAATGTAATCATACAAAGAATTACAATTCTTTTTTCTTTACTGTTCTTCTAGCTGTGGTCGAATCGACATCGCTCCTCAGTTGCTCCTCAATTGAACTTCGTTTGAGTGGTTTAATGAAGGCCTCTTTCCTTGAAAATTGGCAAGCATATTCAGGTAACTGTTTTGTACATGTTATCATGCTATTACCTTTTTCTACTTAGTGCGCGTATGAGACAGTCACTTAATTGGTGCACGACTTTACACGTGTCAACGTGAAAGTTTGTCATGTGTAAGAAACTATGTTATACGGTTGTGTATCAAGTTAGGACAAAATCCACCGAACCGTTTTTGAAATATAAGTAATTATTTCAAAACCGCGTGTTTGAGTTGGACACGTGGCCTTTGACGGTGCCGGTTCTCTTCCGCTTATTTTCCCGCCAAACTTGGCATCTTTGGTGGACATCTTTTGTACTTCATCTTCTTTTTGACATCATTTGCCCCTCCCCTTCCCCTCTCTCTTATTCCGTACCATTCTTCATTTCAGCTGTCAACTTCTTTGGCATCTTTCTTCCCTCCCCTTCCTCTCTCGTAAACTTTGCCATTCTTCATTTCAACTGTCATCCCTATTTGGCTCTTTCTTCCCTCCCCTTCGTCTCACTCGTATACTTCGCCATTCTACATTTCAGCTGTCATCCTGTTCGGCATCTTTCTTCTCTCCCCTCCCCTTCTTACGAATTCTTTGGCTTTCTTCATTTTGACTGTCAACCCTATTTGACATCTTTCTCTCCTCTCCTTCCCTTCTCTTGATTTCTTCACCTCTCTTCTTTTCAATTGTCTCTCACGTCGTTCTTTAAATTATCTCTTTAAATTGACTATTAAATAAGTTCATGTTATATTTTTCACCTGTATTACTGACATGCTGATGATGACGGAAGATATACGGAGTGATTTACCCTCTGATGCCCTGAGCCTTCCGGCGCATCTGATTGCCCTGACAGAGGCCGGTTACGTTAGGGGAAAGATCGCGTTATACATGATAGCCTACCAACAAATCCCCTAAAGTGGCAGCTTGTGTCATTGAATTAGCTGATAAATTGTATACAATCACTCGAAAAATTGCCCAAGAAAATGCCTTCCTATGGTGGCGGATTGAGCAAAGACAACGAGCCTTCATGAGAATACAGAACAGACTGCAGCTTTACCTGAGGTCGCAAATGCAATTACAGCTTTGCAACAAAGCATGGCCGAACTACGCAGCTGCAACGGGCAACAAGTTCAACCTACCAGGGCTCCATAAGTTAACACTACCAGGCCCGCTTGCCTGGAATGCTGTAGTCAAAAATAAATCGAGCAAGAAAAATTTGCCTTCGGTTAAAACTACTTCAAGCCAGCAGACCACCATAAAAAATAGAACAATGGAAAATGGAAATCTCATTATCCGCGTAGTTTCCCAAAATCTGAGCTGATAAGATTGAGCTCGCCTGTTTTCTTACGCGCCTAAACATTTCGTCGAAATATTAGGATCTATTTTTGTTTAGGTTGTATAAATTTTCCAAAAATGACATTATGGCCCAAGGATCATTTGTTTTGAGGTGCGGTATATTTTTTATTGCATCGTCTAAATATGTAGGGAATTTTTTGGGGGTAGGGACTCATACATCGTAGTTGCATTTTCGTGAGTCAATTCAAAGTTTGACCTCGCCGCGGAAGGTGTCGTTTCTGAGTGCGTAAAATCATTCATGGTCGCGTTTTCTTTAGGGGCTTCTTTTATTTGTGCCAACAAAGCATTAAGTTTTTGGATAAGCTCCTCTACTTGGCTTTGTAGAACACTATTTGCCATATTTAGCTTACAAACCTGTTCTTTTGACTGAGGTAAATGTTAATTCTTTTATCTTATGTTAATTTTAGAATTTTCTCCTGATGTCTTACATCATTCACATTACCACATCGCTCTCCTATCCAGACTCAGTTTAATAAAATTTTCATGAAATTTTAAATTGTCACAAATAAAATGATAAATATTTTTACAGATTGAACATATTGTCGCCAGGTCTGGGGCAGCCGAATTTTTACAGGGAAAACAACTTTCTATACTCAAGCTAGACTTTATTTTCTCTGAGCTTTCTGACGACATGATCGGGATGAAAAATAAAATTAAAATTGATTACTTCGAGGGAGAAAAAAAAAAATATATATATATATATTAATTGATGAATATTCCAAGTCTAAAGCGGCCCAAGACGGTCAATAATATTGTACAATATAGATTGCACAATAATTTGACGGTTGCCCCTTAACGTTCAATAATATTGTACAAAATTTTGTTTGTGCAATAAACTTGAATAGTTTGAAGGCGATATTGAAGTTTGTGCAATATTTTCCACTTGTTGATACCTCACAAACTGACTGAATTGCGCAATAATGCCAACAGACGGTGCAATATTTTCCAGGTTATACAATATATTTTCATCTTCGTCACTCATGCAATGTATTGCACAAACTTTCAATATCGTCTACACACGATCAATTAATTTGCACAACCCAAAATATTGTGCAATAATATTGATGGGCCGCTTAACGCGTGTATTTGTAGGGTTCAAAGTCCGCGAAGATAAATCGTAACGAATGAGTTGTTATAACCGGCGACTTTTCTAGTCTACAGCTTTTCCCGAAATTTAAAATTCATGCAAAATAAAGGAAATATTATTTTGAACAACTTTTAGTAACATAAAATAATTTGTTATAAACATATAAAACTTAAAATACGACTTATTAGGAATAATGGATAAAACTAAAAAAATATATATATATTTCTTTCAGGAAAAATGGATGGATCTAGGATCGCTCTGCTACCAGATTTCCACGACCTCCTCGACTCTTTGTTGATGAGATGGTGGAAAAAGAGGTGCGGTGCACTAAAAAAGGAGATTACGGGAATAAGGTTAAATTATTAAAAATAAAGGTACTTCTGTATTGTTAAGAAAAAAACAAATAAAGGGGGAGAAAAGTTTTATCCAAATGATGCCTTTTTGGGTTATTTTAATTACACTGCACTTAATTTGGGGGTCCCCTCTGCAGCAGGTCTGTCCACAACGTGTCCTTAGCGCACCTGGCGCATAACGCTGGCGGAGTCTCTTTCCCCGCTGGAAAAGGGTGGCCACGCCCCCGCTTCCACGGTTCACGTGTCGCGAGATCTTCTGAGTCGTGACAAGGATATAAAGCTACCCAAAAAAACCACTGCCGAACCAGCTAAACAACAACAGGAAGAAAGCGGTGAGACAGAAAAAGTAACTCACCGCGAGGACCAGTGGAAAATTGTATCAAAGAAGAAACATACAAAGGAAAGCACAGAAAACAAAGCAAGATATGATAAAAAGATCGCTGAAGATGTTAGAAAATCAGTACAGAAGCAGGATAAGGTCCTCATAGACTTAGCAGAGGGAATGTTCCCCTCTGAATTTCTTACGAACGTCAAAGAGGTCAACAATCCAAGACGCACAAAAATTAAAATAGATGGCATACGCACCACCTCCAAAGGTGGAATTGCAATTCGGGTCAACGGAGACGCTGATAGAGATGCCATCTTGAACGATCCGGCCTTCCAAGGAATTGGTGTTAAACCAAGTCCCCGGAGGAAGAGGAATCCTCGTGTCATCCTTTTAAGGGTTCCAAAAGAAAGGGATTCCAGTTAATGCTGAATATATCAAGGTTTACAGATGGCTTCAAAACCAAGTATGAGCCAGAAGCCTGGCATTTATGGTAATAAACCAGGGAATAGAATTCACACAAGCCTTGGATAACATGCCACCATATTTCAAACGGAAAATGTGGCTATTGAACATATTGTGCCAGGGAGATTGAAAGGTAAAATACCTATTGCGTGCCCCATCGTATCGAGAAAATCTGCGGGATTTTGCGGATACCTTATTGTTAATTGCAAATATATTTGAAGATGTGAGTCAACAGGACTTGGTCGAAATAATTAAACAACGTGTCCAGCCCAGATTCTTGGCACTGTTGCACGACGATCTACAGGAGAATTGAAGAAATATTCGCTAGTCGGAACGGATCAGGAAAAAACGGCAGGGAAAATATTAAATTGGGCGATAAAAAAAAACATCATTTGAGAGCTAAAGAGAAGCAAGAAATTTATTATTCGTCGGAAACAGAATCGTCGCTTAGCTCGGTACGAGTCGCCTCTTCTAAATGATTTATATAAAATATATAAATAGAAAACACTTCAAAGCTAACAGAGAATATTCCCACGTCGCACCGGCAAGGATTAAGGATATTTCTAAAACAAAAACAGATAACGTGGGTATGGATACACAGATTAATAGTCTGATAAGAACCGAACATGAATTATTTTGTCCAGATAGAATAGTAGCTGATTGGGTCGTATACTCCGGCAACCAACTCAGCTCAACATAAACCCATTTTCATAACAAAAAATGGAGTTTCAAAATCAGAAAGAAAAACTCACAAGTATCATGAAAGGATTAGGTACAATCAAGGATATTTCCGGCTCGCGAAGGCTATAGCGTAAATTAGATCGTGTCAGCATCTGTATAGATCGCGAACTGACGTGAAAAATCTGTAGTCTTTAGTTATAAATGACTTCTTCTTACTACATTCGTCCATCTTCGATGAATTCACTACTTGATTGTACCTAATCCTTTCATGATACTTGTGAGATTTCTTTATTATCTCGCCCAGTAATGTGCCTTCCTGTTGTGCTTGGCAGAAGTTTTGAAAGATTTCTGGGACTTCCGTCAAAACGACGTTTATTTCCTTCGGCTTTTCTTCACTTTCTTCCGAGAAATTACGAGATAAATAGACTGCAACGGTGTTGCATTTTCCGTTTATATGATGAGGAGTGAAATCAAATGCTAAAATTTTCAAAAGCCATTTGGCCAACGTTCTTTTGGCGTTTTGCATCTTAAAAAGAATGCTTAAAGCCTTGCGGTCGGTGTAAAGATCGAAGCGGTTGTGTTCGATGTAAACTCGAAAAATTTTCCAACGCGAAAATGTGCCCAGCCAATTCCATTTCGTATGCACTATAATTCCTTTGTTCACTATCCGTATATTTTCGGAAAATTTTTCGAGTTTACATCGAACACAACCGCTTCGATCTTTACACCGACCGCAAACAAGGCTTTAAGCATTCTTTTTAAGATGCAAAACGCCAAAAGAAGGTTGGCCACATGGCTTTTGAAAATTGTAGCATTTGATTTCACTCTTCATCATATAAACGGAAAATGCAACACCGTTGCAGTCTATTTATCTCGGAATTTCTCGGAAGAAAGTGAAGAAAGCCCGAAGGAAATAAACGTCGTATTGACGGAAGTCCCTGAAATCTTTCAAAATTTCTGCCAAGCACAACAGGAAGGCACATTACTGGGCGAGATAATAAAGAAATCTCACAAGTATCATGGAAGGATTAGGTATAACCAAGTAGTGAATTCATCGAAGATGGACGAATGTAGTAAGAAGAAGTCATTTATAACTAAAGACTACAGATTTTTCACGTCAGTTCCCGATTTCTACCGATGCTGACACGATCGAATTTGAGCTATAGCGTTCGCAAGCCGGAAATATACGAGTAGTGAACAAAGGAATTATAGTGCATACGAAATGGAATTGGCTGGGCACATATACAATGTAGAGAGTTTAGATCGAGGAAAATGGCAAGAACTTTGACAAACGAAGATGTTTTAAATAACCTTCTGATCAGCTCCGATCCCAGGATTTCCACCCTCAGACCAAACTGTTCATTGAAAAATCCCAGATGTTGCTTAACGTTAAGATCATTTGCCCGAAGATGACCTTGAAGATGAAGATGACACTTTTATGGATTGTGCTGAAGTACCTGAATCGCTATCGCTAGGAATGACCAGCGCTGATAATATGATGGAGTTAAATTAATTCAACACCATTTTAATTTTCTTTTGTATATTTTTTGGTTTATTTTGTATATTCTTTGCTTATTTTGATCGATTTTTTTTTATTCGGTCAATTTATTACTCTTCAATGTTTTGTAAATAATAAAATTTTAAATCGTTGTTCTTATTTGCCTAGTTGTTTTCGCACCGCTCCAATCACCAAAATGACCTCACTAATCGATTCTACAATAAAAAACAAAGAGAATACGTTCCACTATGAAATATTTATGGAGGAATGTCAGGGTAAAAATGCCATGTCGAGAAAATCGCACTATTCGTTCCACTGTGGAACAGTGCGACCAGTTTGTCACCCTTTCTCCCCTGGATGTTGATCTCCGGGTGTGGAAGCAGAAAGGGGTACAAATAAAATGAAATGAAAGAAAGCCAAAAATAAACCTAAAACAAATAAATATATGCCTTACACTACAATAAATAATGCCCTACACCAATATTATTTCAACAAAAATTTCTCTCGCCTGATTTTCTCTCTTTCTCACTTTTAAAGATTCAACTTTTACGACGGCCTGAGCGCTCAGGGCACCTGCCTTCGCTCGCTCAATCCTTCAGAGACCCTTTCAGTTGGAGTGGGGCTTCCCCGCCCTTACGGGGACGCTTTGGTCCGTGGCAGCCCTATCGGCGAAAGTCCAGAGTCGTTTGGGACTGAATCAGAGGCCTGTCAGACATTGGGAAAATAACAAAAAATTACCCTTGTCTGGGTACCAGGGCACAACAGATAGGCACCAAAGAGGCCGTTAACTTAGCTAAAGTTTGATGAGGACATCTTGACCTTAAACCCTTTTGTGGTACACCAAACTGCCAAAAACGCGGATCCATTTCCGTTCTCTACTAATATGGAAAAACATAAGGGCATTAAAAAATAACGTTTCAGGTGATTGAAAGTATGTATTAACTTGAAGGAATGTTGTGAGAGAGAAGGCAGATGGAATAATATTGAGTATTCTATTGAGTGGATATTAATATTAGAGGATTCAGCAAAAACAGAAACAAAATATCTTAAATTTTGCGATCGATTATCTTCGGTTAATTGATTCCTGTTTGGTTCTGCCTCGAATAATTTAATTCCTTACTCCACCCGACACCGAGCCGTGTTTGTTCAAATTTCAACGTTCAATGGTTGTGTGAGGTACAGCTTCATAGGGATGTATGTTCCACCTACGTCTCCATTGGCAAGGATCTGGGCGACATGGGGCTATCTCCAGTCCATCGGTGAGCACTTGGAGTAAAAGGACATTTCACGTCTATCTCTTGTTGATCAATAGGCGACTTTAAAGGGAGTCGGGAGTTGACAGCCAGAGGTGACAACTATTATCTGGCCTTCGAAGGGATCAGGTACGCTAAGCCGCCGATCGGGTACAACAGTTTCAGGGTAAAACAGCGAACAATTTAAAGGAGTATGGTTTGTGTTCATATTTTTTAAATTTGACAAAGGACCCGATCAGTTTCAACTATCAAGGCAACACGGAGCGTAAGGTGCACTGTATGGACATAGACTCAAACGGTAAAGTATTCGGAGAAGAAGACTGCCTCTGCATCAACGTCTACACCCCTTTGCCTTACGTCAGTACCTGATTTTTTTCCATTTAAATTGTGTATTTTAAGTTTTCTGGTCCACAGGTAAATAAAAGCTTGCCTGTGTTGATCTGGATCGACGGGCGCAGATTTCATTACGAAAGTGTCAGAGACAGCGTGTGCCAGCCTGCCCGGCTCGTGGAAAAATGGATGGTGGTCGTGACGGTGAACTACCGGCTAGGACCGCTCGGTAATTCGACTCTAATTAAGTTACAGCACAAGTTACAAGTTTTCTACTTCCTTAGGCTTTCTGAGCTCGGAGGGTAAGAGCAATCCGGGAAACTACGGACTCAAAGACCAGCAGATGGCCATCGAATGGGTCTTCAAGAATATACACAAGTTCGGAGGTGATCCGAAGAAGATTACATTGGGAGGAGAAGGTGGTGGAGCCGCGCACGTCCTCTTCCATTTAAACGGTGCTCTGTCGGGCAGGATCAGCAAGGGAATAGCTCTCAGTGGGTCTAGGTTCGCACCCTGGGCCATATCTAAAATAGGATGGGTGAAGCGAAATACGAGAACGATCATGGTCTCGTTCTGGAGTCTAAACCACCTGGATCGTTTTAGGACGATGACAAGCTCGGAGATAGTCGCCAAAGCGAACAAACTAAACAACCATTGGCTGGTCTATCGCGCCATCTGGTTGGAGAAGATCTTGTATCCTTTCATACCGGTCGTGGACGGTGCGGTTATCAAGGACGACCCTTGGAAAAAGGTGGGAACGCAGGGAAACTTTTCCCTCCTTCTCGGTATTAAGGACAAAGAAGAGTCTTTCATCGATTCATGTAAGTCAGCAAGTACACACATGAAACACTCATAAACTGAAATTTCAAAAACACAGTCCTCAAGAAAGAGAAAAAAATTGGGTCACTAGTGTCGTCGATCTTTTGGGACGACTTCAACTACGAGTTGATCGTAGGGAAGGCGAACAATCTTATATCGGACGACAGGTACAAGGTGGCAGAATTCTACAAAAGCAATAACGACTTAAAGAGCATCATCAAAGACGGTTGGTTTATCTTTCCAGCCATGGCAGAGGCCAAATTCCATAGAGGTCCTTTTGAGGCGTTCATGTACCAGGACCTACGAGGTACTCCCTCTCAGAACGAAACGATGAAAAACCTGTCAGACCTGATAGCCAGATTCGTCTACGGGAAGTGAGTAGGCCATCAGTACCGTTTCACCACAATTTTCACTAATGTAATTTTCAGCCCGTCCGAGCTTAAATCGTACTCGGAGGACAAGCGTTTATTCAAAATCACAGCCGCTCTCCACAACCCAAGACTCTTCAAGGAAATGGACGAACCAATGTCGAAGAGGATGCAGACGTGGAAGTCGTTAAATATGTTACCGCCGCACGATTCCACTTCCATCGCCTCCACAGGCCAGGAGGGCAACCAGTCAACCTCTAATGCCTCCCGTGAGATGTCGCAACCACACCTCCCCTGTTTTTCCTTCCCAGAACATCTATAAATAAATAAATTTTCCTTGATTTTTCTGAACCAGATATATTTCTATTCATTATCACCTTCAGTAAAAAAAGTAAAATTTACCGTTTCTAAATAAATTCTATATGTTTCTAGACAATAGTTCATGGCGCTCAAAAACAGAACAATTTGTTTGGGGGTTTGGGGTATAGGTAGGTGTACGACAGCATGCGGACTTCGTCAATTGACAATTGTAGAATACATCCCCCATAAAGTTATCTTCCCCTTTGCTATCTCCATATTTACTGTTAAATTGACATCCAATAATCTATCAAAAAAACCTGTAGGTGTTTGAAGTGAGTCTCGCCGTCGTCAGAGTACCCCACCGAATCTTTGACTAGACAAACACATTTTAATACTTTAAAAAACTGTCTGCCTCAGAATCGTTAATATTTTTCCACCTAGGTTCAAAAGTAAGTTTTGTTGTTGACTACGCCAACTGACCCGGGCCAACCCCAAAGGGCATTACCCCATACGCCCGCTTCTCATTCGAGTGTACACTTAATTTCGGCAGCGTTAGGAGAATGTGGATAAAAACCTAACATGGCCACAAAGGCCCCTGGAAAACTCCATCCTCCCCACTTCCCCCATGTGGAGCACCCTCCGGTTAAACCCCCAGCCAGGCAACCCAGCACCCTCGGAACTACCCAAGCTCCTGACCTCTTAATTAATCTATTGGTAAATAAATAATTAATAAATAATCTGTACAAATGTACCAATATTAACAAACAACAATATAAATAGTCAATAAATAAATAAATCAGTATTTACAGTGGTAATATATAACCAATTGGTAAATAAATAAATAATAAATTACTAATGTAAATATATAAATACTACTAAATAAGTAACAATGTCAACTATTAATAAATTAATAATTAGACAAATTTTGCGTTAATTAATTGATTAATTAAGCCTTCAGTTTATTTTTATTTAAAAATTCAAACAATGTTTTAATTACCATTTCATTTTCAGAAACCATAAGGTTATTAAAACTGAAGGGCCTCTCTACCTCTTTGTAACTAAAGATTCGTTCAAACGTACCAATAGCATTCCTTGCGTCTTCATACTCCAGACAATCAAACAAAATATGTTGCATTGTCTCGGATTCATGGCATGTTTCACAATTTGGAGAGGGTCTTATACGAATTCTGTTCAGATAGGCCCCACACATACAGTGATTCGACTAATTCTGATAATCGAAGGAAAAAACGCCTTGCTTCCCCTCATTGCGAAAATCCATGAAATTCTGAAGGGTACCAAAAATTTCAGCATTGACGGAGTTGGTTCAGACCAAGAGTTATCGCAAACGATCAAGGTAAAGCAGTAGGGTGTCTACTTAACGAGTCGCAATGTCTCATTTTGTCACCAGAACGATGTTTAATAGTATAAGTAAATTCATCTAAAATCATTGCCCAACGGGCAACTTTTGGGATAAGTCCTTTTTCCTTAGGGTTTGCTGAAAAGCAGCACAGTCAGTCACAATTCTGAATGGAATACCAACTAAATATACTCGAAACTTCTTAACAGCTTCTATCACGGTTAAGGCCTCAAGTTCATAACTCGAATATTTCTTCTGGGTTCCATCTGTCTTTTTACTCATGAAGTAAACAGCATGAAAACTTCCTCTCTTCTCGTCCTTTTGTAAAAGAATCGCTCCATAACTATCCTTACTTGCGTCCGTATGAAATTCGGTTTCAACCAGTGGGTCATAAAGAACCAAAACTGGTGCATCGCACAGTTTCTGTCTTTAAGAGGTTGAAAGTTACTAGTTGATCCGAAGTCAACGTCACTGGTCCTTTAAGGTTGCCCTTTAAAGGTTCCGTCAAGGGTAAAGCAATTTTTCCATAATCCTTCATAAATTTTCTAAAAGGACCAAAAATGACTTCAAAGTTCGGTAAGTTTTCGGTTCGGGGAAATTTTCTACGGCTTTGGTTTTATATTCAGATGGTCGAACAGTGTTGTTTTCTACTAAAAGTCCTAAATATTCAATAGACGTTTTAAAAAATTGGCAATTCTTCCAATTATCGTCTAAACCATATTCAGAACAACGACTAACTTTCTAAATTGTTCACCGCTTTAGTTTCATCTTTCCCAGGAATGATAATATCATCAAAATACATCATCGTAACATTTTTGTAAATCAAGTCTTGAAAAACGTTAGCCACATACCTCACAAAAACAGCAGGAGAATTACACAATCCAAACTGGGCTCGTAAAAATTGATAATGTCCAGCTGGGGTAACGAAAGGTGTGTATTTGCGGCTTTTTTCGTCTACTGGTACATGAAAAATTCCGTTTTTCAGATCAATCAAGCTAAAAATGGTAGCTCCCCGTAACTGGTCTAACTGATCGTCGATAAGGGGCATAGGGTGTCGGTCTTTAAGTATCTTTATGTTGAGATGTCGGAAATCGACGCAAATTCTTCTTGATCCATCCTTTTTCGGTACCAGCTCGAGTGGGCTTGCAAATTCCGAATGACTAGGTTCTATAATATTGTTTTCTAACCCGTCAGCGATTTGAGCATTAACATCCATTAACTGCTCTTGAAAGTCGTCGAGGATGTGAAAAAACAGGATTCTCATCGAATAAAATTATTCTCATTTTAACAACACCATCTTTGATTTTATCCGGCTTGCAACTATCCTTTAGTTCTTCGACAAATGATTTCCATTTGGGTATAGCAACGTCTAGTTCTTGAATTTGCGTATTAATTGAAAATACTTGGGGAATTTTTTCTTCTGGCACAAAGTTAATCTTATTTTTCACAATAATCTCCCCATTTTTCAAAAATTCTCGCCCAAGCAAAATCGAGACATTCAATACAGAATCATCGACTACGGAAAATCTGACGTCAGAAAATTTACGAAATATTTCACCACGTTTCAACCGAAAATCCGCCAAGTCCCTGGATATCAGTAGAAGGGAACAATAGCTTCCCGAGAGTAGCATATGCGGATTGTCTCATAATATTTACTTCCGAACCAGTGTCAATTAATAAAATAAAACAGCAATGTTGGCAGTGATGAGGCAACATTAGTCAACCATTGATGTTACGATTTTGGAGGGGAAAATACTTCCGGCAGCAGACGACGTATCCGACGGTGTGCAAGCATGATGCGCAGAATCGTCCTGAATGGCGCGAACTATTTTGGGTTTTTCAATCCTGTTTTCGTTTATCGCCGAAAGTCTTAAAAAAACACTTTTTCTCTGATGTCGGATGTTCCGCCGACCTAAAGGCCACCGTTAGATGTCCAAAATTTCCGCACTGAAAGCACTTGGGTCCTCTTTCGCGGAATGTGCAGTCTTTCTATTTATGATCTTTTCCGCCACGATTGTAGCTCGAAACGTTCGGTAGCCCATTTACCGGGTGTCTTATTAAATTCGCCTGAAATATTTCCACCTGCTCCCATGCTCTTTTTCTGCCAATTAGCCTTCCGATTATTCAAATTCTGCTTCAACTTGTCATACATGTACAGTTTTTTCTTAAATTCTGCTAAATCTAAATCTCCGTATAAAATAATTTTATTTCGCTCATGGTTACTGATGCCAGCTATACAATACTCAATCAGCGATGTTTCGTCGATATCTCCTTGCTGAAAAATTTCTTTTAGTCGAAAATAAAAAGCTTTAACCTTCTCGTTCGGCTTTTGCTTCGTATTCGAAAGAATTCGGTAGATCTCCGCAGTTGAAATTTTCGGCTCACACTCAGTCTTGTTTTGAGTGTTTTCCAACTATTAAATCCTGCCTCGCTTCTGATAAACGATAAAGCTGTCCCCTAATGATCTTTTGGCGTATATGAGCGTTTCCAGATCCGTCCACTTCATAAGAATCGCAGTTTCTTCAATTTGTTTGATCCATTTTACAACAGTAAACGCATCATCGCCGGAAAATGAAACTGTTAAATCCTGTAAATCTCTAATCGAAAAGCATAGGGATTTCTTATCCACATCGTCATCCATCGCCATCGCACGTGCTCCAAAATCGACAAATCCGGGAGAATTTTGTCTTTATTTTGTAGGCATATTTACTTTTCGTCGTCTTGTCTTGTATTATTATACCGTCTCTTCTTTTCTTTATATGCGTCACTTTTGTTTACTCGAAACGAAAGTTCAAATTTTCAAATCCGAGAACCGACACAAATCGAGAACAAAAACAAAAACCAACTAACCTCCTCCTAGCAAGCGAGCGGACCCCAATTTTGTAGGAAAATGGGGTAAGTTAGTGGCTATTGAAATTTACTCGAAATGACTTATTAATTTTATTGATTACAAGCAACAAAAATAAAACTTAATCACACAATTTGAACAAAATAAAATGATTTCGGCACAGCGCACACGATAAACGTCTATCCTTTTTAACGGCCAAATCTCAACTCGTTCTACCCGCCTGCGGAGTATAACTCAGAATTTTTTTTTACTTCTTTGTCATTTTTTTCGGTTCCAAACTAACGTAAAATGGCAGGAAGTTAGAAAATCTACCGACCCCACAACGAAATAAACAGGAATAAGTGAGAATTTTTTTTTTACTAGTTTCCCATCTACTTTCTTTGAAAACTGAAGTAAAAACGTTGGAATTAAGAAATCCGACCGAGCTATCTACGAGATATAAGACGAAAAGCGGACAATAAATGAGGAAATTGTTTTGACTAGTTTCCATCTAGTTTGCTTGAAAACGGAAGTAAAAACGTTGGAAGTAAGAAATCCGACCAAGCTATCTACGAGATATAAGAGGAAAAGCGGAGGATAACTCAGGATTTTTCTTTTGACTAGTTTCCCATCTAGTTTCTTTGAAAACTGAAGTAAAAACGTTGCACGTAAGAAATCCGACCGAGCTATCTACGAGATACAAGAGGAAAAGCGGACAATAAATAAGAAAATTGTTTTGACTAGTTTCCATCTAGTTTGCTTGAAAACTGAAGTAAAAACATTGGAAATAAGAAATCCGACCAATCTATTTATGAGATATAAGAGGAAAAGCGGAGGATAACTCAGGATTTTTCTTTTGACTAGTTTCCCATCTAGTTTCTTTGAAAACTGAAGTAAAAACGTTGCACGTAAGAAATCCGACCGAGCTATCTGCGAGATATAAGAGGAAAACATGCATATTTGTACGTTGGTAACAGCTTTAAAGGTTATGGTACCATAGCCCACTTTATTGGTGGTAAATTCGTTTTAATGCAAGACACGTTATATTGACATCAGATTTTAATGTCAATTATCATATGTTGCAGAAAGTTCTTCCATAGATGGTGGAATTCACTTTCGAAATTTTAACGAATATTAACTTCATAGATCTTTCGAAAGCACTGTTAAATTAAGGGGCATAATTAACTCGACTTTTTTATTCATTATTATTTAGTTGTTGTTTATCGGTTTCGTTGTTCTGTTATTCTTGACAAAATATATTTAAAGGGCCAGTACGTAGCCCGGAAGTAATGCGGTAAGATTAGACAAAGGCAGGTACAGAAATGACGACAAGCCGTTGAGCCAAAGAGGTGCACCTACATAGCACTGTCTAGTTATTCACGGCAATACAATGCAAGGGCCAAGTGTATAAAAATTTGTGCCTAATGTGCTCCATGCAAAAATTTATTTCCACCCAAATAGATATTTTTTTACAGAAATTTTACGGCACAGTCCGTGTGTGGAAAATTATCTTATTCTCTCCTGTACTCTACACAGCCATGTTTCGCAAACACCAATTTGGTCTATTGAAATGTATAATTGAAAGCAAACCATATTTGTGTTAAATTTAAAAGTAAAATATCCTGTTAAAATAATACAAGGAAAACAAGTACGGGATAACTCAAAAATAAAATTACATATCTACGTCTAGGAAATAGAAGAGGAAAAAGGGGAGGATAATTCAGAAAACATTTTCGACCAGTTTCACATGTAGTTCTGTTCAAAATCGACGTAATAACGTTAGATATATATAATAAAAAGGACCTAGACTTCTACGAAATATAAGAGAAAAAGCAGAGGATAATTGTTGATCATTTTTTCTACCACTTTCCAAAATATAAGAGGAAAAGGGGAGAGTAACACAGGAAATTGTTTTGACTACTTATCCATCTAGTTCGGTTTAAAAATTTTACACAATTAAAATTCAATTAAATTTGATTTATCAATAAAGTTTAAAATCAAAAAATTCATCTGGCCTGAATTTGGCCTAAATGTAAAGAAAAAGAAAAAAGTCCATTTCTTATGATTATAGAAAGATATATCAACTGGCCTTTCATGTCAGAAAATTTTCAAGTTAAAACTAGACATTGTAGGAAACATGCTAAAGAAAAGGAAAAATTCGCAAATAGATGTAATGTGATAAATTATAAGAAGATATATAAGATATGGAAATTGAAAGAATTACAGAATGGTAGGAATTTTAACAAATCGTATTTGTTGAACTGAACTCGATGACTTCATAGACAATGAGAACTGATCGGTAGGTCTCCAGTAGAAGCCTCTAAAGATCCTCAGCAATGCACATAAAGAAATACTTATCAATAGGTTGCTAGTTAAAAAAATAAAATAAAATAAAAAACTTTAAAAAAAGCAACAATCAGACTCAGCCTCCACTTACCTCCCACCACCAAAAATGAATCATTAGGTTTTCGTGGCTTGCCATACATTGGAGAACGACCAGAAAAAGTAAGTAAAATTCTAAAACGAGAAGTTTTAGAGTAGCTTTTAAAGGTCCGTGTTCACTTAAAACTATCCTCTTAAAACCTAAAGACAGAGTTAGCAATTTGTCAAAAAGCAGGGTTTACTAACTTAATTGCAATAATTGTGACATTAAATGTACAGGACAAAGCGGTAGAGAAATTAAAACGAGAGTTAAATAACACTTGCCTAAGTCATAAAAATATTTGGAATTTAAAGAACATCTAAATGAAACAAAACAATTTACATTTAAAAATAAAGGCAGGGCACTAGATTTGAAACTCATTTAACCTGATGGGGGTGTTTAATGCTCGAATTTGAGGTCACTGCAAACAACAAATCTGTCAATAGAACCTTCATTTACAAAAAGGGAAACTACATATTCACCCAACCTTTTCATCATTTCTACTAATTTTGACCAGATAGGAAAAAATCTAATACGATACAATATACAAATTTAGCACATAACTATAGTAAGTAGGGTACAGGAAATTAACACATAATTAATAATATACAATTACCATTTATAATTAACTAAAACTATAAACTTAAAATGATGATTGATTTTGATCTTAATTAAATTATAAATTAAATTAATGAGGCTACTCATGAGTGACCTACTTATAAAATAAGAGTGATGTTCTAAGGCATATAAAAGGGAATATGTGTAAGGCGAACCTAGAAAATTGAAGGAAAAATTGAATTTTAAACATTTATGAAAAAAATAATAAAAATTCTAACAAATACATCAAAAATGCAATGCTGTTTCACTTACCAAAATGACTCAGTTGCACTGACACTTAAAATAAAAATTAAACAATACACTGTTTGTTTGAAGTCTATGAATATAACACTGAAGAGAGTAGAACACTATCAAGTTCATAATATCATAATATCTTCAGTTTAGGCGAAAATGTAATCGTACTCAGTAGGAATCA
Organism: Cimex lectularius; assembly: GCF_000648675.2. Lineage (NCBI taxonomy): Eukaryota > Metazoa > Arthropoda > Insecta > Hemiptera > Cimicidae > Cimex > Cimex lectularius. The sequence continues at coordinate 1,091,622 of NW_019392637.1, read as the reverse complement.
CAATTCAGTTTTGATATAGGCTTAATGACTTATGTCTTGTCACAAAAATATATTAGCTTTGTAATATTTTGAACTAGTTATTGTGTGTATGTTTTGAGTGATGTGGGTGGCATGGACAGATTTTCTTCCTATTCTTTGGCCAAAACTGACATTTACTTGTATAACATTTTATTAAATTTGATTTATCAATAAAGTTTAAAATCAAGAAACTTCATCTGGTTGGAAAATCGTATATTTTTGGGACTTCTAATGTTTTAGTAAATGCAGTTCTGTACTAGGCGATGCAGATATTGTTTTATTTTTGGAACACAAGCCATTGGTGGGTAGGTTTCTGGATAATTTGAACACTCAGGGGAGAAGCAAACAGCCCAGTTTGACCCAGGAGAGACGCTGAGATATATCGACCAAAAATGGTAGTTTTTATCTAAAATCTATCCAGAATTTGCTTTAAAAGAAAACATGTAAACAAGAAAAACCCGTTGTACCTTTTTGATTGGGCAGTTTGTGGACAATTTGTGGATGAAATGCCGAAATTTTTACGGCCAGAAGTCAACGGGAGGGCCTTCTTTACTACCAGAGATGCTTAGCTTTTAGTTCAGTCTAAGGATGATTTGTGGACAAGAGAAACTTTCGACATTTCGACCAATAAGTAGGATGTTTGTTTTTCCAAAAATATTTTACGGCGACTTGCATTAAAGAATGGTTGGAGAAATGAACCTCCATGAATGAAAGCCTAAAAAACAGTCCAAAATTTACATTTCATAAATAATTTGTGGGCAGAAATGCTTGCCTAGAGACTGTGCTTGATAAATTTTTGGATAATTAGTGGACACTAAGAACTAGGGTGATAAGGTTGACTTTTGGTGTCATTTGTGAATTTATGACCAAAAACTGTCTCTAAAGGAGTTAATTAATTATGGATAGGAGACCTATGCAAGAATTTTCCAACTGTTGGGATTGGACAATCTCCATAAAAATATGCATTTCATTTATTGCGGACCCATCAGATTGAATCAAGATGATTATATTGGCTGCTGGGGCAATAATAAATATTAATACTAACATGCTCACTAACCTGGCTGCCAGCAGAGAAAGTTGACTTACACTTTGTAAATCCCTCCTGGAAAAAGAAAAAATTAAGTTAAAATTAAAAAATTGTAGAAAGGTGCATATAAAAAACAGATATATTATATAAATGAAATTTACCCTCTGAAGGCAATAATCCTTGCATTAAAACAGCTACGATGAACCAGCTAACTGTATACACTGTTCAACACTCGCGAAACAACTTAACGCACTGTTTAAATAGCACTTTGTGAAAAATGTAAAAATGTCTCAATGCCCTTGGAAAAAGAAAACAGAACTGTACAATGTGTACAATAAATTAAATGTAGTTTACACTCAAAAGTTATTTATCAGATCATAAAAAACAATTGAATTAAATGTAACAGCAACTTACATAAAGTGACCTACAAATTACATGCAGACAGTATTGAACCAAATTATTATATGGGCTGCTGGGGCAATAATAAATATTAACACTAACATGCTCACTAACCTGGCTGCCAGCAGAGAAAGTTGACTTACACTTTGTAAATCCCTCCTGGAAAAAGTAAAAAATTAAGTTAAAATTAAAAAATGGTAGACAAGGTGCATATAAAAAATAGATATTATATAAATGAAAGTTACCCTCTGAAGGCAATAATCCTTGTGTTAAAACAGCTACGATGAACCAGCTAACTGAACACACTGTTCAACACTCGCGAAACAACTTAACGCACTGTTTAAATAGCACTTTGTGAAAAATGTAAAAGTAGATGTAAAAACGTCTCGACACTCCTGGAAAAAGAAAACAGAAGCATACAATAAGTTAAATGTAGTTTACATGCAAATGTAATTTATCAGATCCCACAAAAAATTGTATTAAACATAACAGCGATTTATAAAAAGAAAGCAATAGGAATCCAAGATTAAGACAGCTTCAAGGACTCTGCAGCTTATTATTTTGCTTAAGTTGAGAGTCGTTTGGCTTCAGCTAACTAGGTCCTGGCAGTGTCTTAATCTTGGAGAACGAATACTCTGTAGAGTTTAGTGTTGGCGAGTAGGGTGGTACGAAAGTAATCTAAAAGTATGAGAAAAAAATTCCACAACCTCTTTAACATCAGCAGTTTTATGGATTCTGGCATTGCCCATAACTAGAAATGAAAGCCCATCAAGTTTAGTACACAGCTCACGTAAAAAATCACAAAAGTTGATCATTTTTCATATATTCATATTTTTTGATAAAATAATTTTACTTTTCTTAAATTTAAATAAAGGTTTTCATAACTTCTAGCTCGTATTTATTTTCCCCCAGCCGATAAAATCCCAAAAGGGGCAATTATTAAATTCGTTGAGGCAATTATTAAATTGGTTGAAAAAATTATTAATCTTACTGAAAAATGCTATATATTAATGCTAACAACTGAATACCTGGAATGTACAATAGGCAAAGTGCCATTGTCATCAGTTTTAACATGCCAGATTACATTATAGATGATTTGTAATTTCTTAATAAATGAAATTTTAAATATTTCAATTAATTATACTTTTTATCTAACGTCTTGGTTGAGAAACATGGCAAAAAGGGGGAAAATTAAAAGTTGTAGATTAAGATAAGAGTTGGTCTGAGTTGATCGAAGGCATGAAAGCTCAGGTTAGAGCAGTGGCGTATTGAGCAAAAGGTGGAGGGGTCCGAATCCCGCTTATTTTTCATCTCAACCAAGACTTTAAATAAAATATATAATTATTTGAAATAATTAAATAGGTCAATTATGACCGCTAATCATAAATGGATTAAAGAAATGTTAACATCTTTGCCATTCAATTCAACTCGGACAGCCAGTGGCCGAAAGTCTTTTGATATGTGAACCAAAATAAATAAATTATATCAGTATTATATAATAACTGAAAACTGATCAATTGTCTATATACAATGGAATTCATTTAAAAAAAAACAGAGACCGAGGCTTTTTAAACTAATAAATGTGAAAAATGAAAAATACCTTTTAGGAGGAAGAAAATGCGATGTTGAATTAATGGCCGCCAGGAGTGAAAGAGGGCGAATGGCGGGATATAACTTCCCAGTCCCCCACCTACACATAATTATTTGTACAATTCTTTCAGAAATTAATTTAAACAATGGAAAATGTTTAAAAATAATATAAACTGATTACTGTATGTAAGTTTTTTTTAATTACGGCCAATTCTTTAAAAAAATTAATAATAATTGATTACTTTCAGGAGAATGTTGACCAAGCTGGCAGTGAGCTGATAAGCCGACGATACCTTGTTTAGAATTTGTATAATTATTTCATTTTAATAATAAATAATTAATTCTTAAATATTCGTTAATTTTTTTCTATAATTTTTGAAAAGGATTTTGGGGAATGTAATATTTTTTATTTACACGGAAGGCTCCTTGAATCACCGTCAGTTTCCCGCCATTCTCATGGCCGATTCTTGTTGCAACTTGTGTTAAGCACGTCTTCTTTCAATGTAAGCTTTTATTTTGAAATATTATATATAATTTGATCCTTATAAAAGCTGCTTTCTCAGTCAAATCAAAGAGATATTGTTAAAGAATTTTTTTTATAGTTAGCAGGCTTCAAATATTGATTTGTTGGATGTACTAGTGGAACACAGCAATCAGTCTAAGCTTTTCGGATCACCTGGGTGACTTTGGTTAAATTTCCTAATGAATTAAATTTCTAAAGAGAATCCTAAAGCTAAGCAAATGGCTATTCACACTTCTCAGTCTACTGGCAGGCTCGAGAATCAGCAACACCGGAGGCAGACCTTACTTATCTGTCCAGCCATTGACGTTGGGATCTGGAAGGGCTGCTGCCAACAGCTACGTCAATTCAGCCGCGAATGTACTCAGTTCCAAACCCAATCAAAATCACATTCATTCTTTCACATTCATTCTTAAATCAATTCACTCTTATTTACATAACACACATTCAAATGGGGCGATGGAGTACTCCATATCACTCCATCACTTTATAGTTTATCATTTTTCATATATTTATATTTTTTGATTAAATAATTTTACTTTATTTTCTCTGTAATTTTAATTTATTTTCTCTCTGCCTATAAAGTCCCAAAAGGGGCAATTATTAAATTGGTTGAAAAAATTATTAATTTGACTGAAAAATACTATGTATTAATTTTAGCAACTGAATATTTGGGATGTACAATAGGCAAAGTGTCATTGTCATCAGTTTTAACATGCCAGATTGCATTATGGTAATTTCTTAATAAATGAAATTATAAATATTTCAGTTAATTATACTTTTTATCTAAGGTCTTGCCAAAGGTTGTGGGGTTCAAATCCCGCTTGTTTTTCATCTCAACCAAGACTTTAAATAAAATGTATAATTTATTGAAATAATTAAATTGGTCAATTATGACTGCTAAACATATATGGATTAATGAAATTCTAACATCTTTGCCATTCAATTCAACTCAGACAGCCAGTGGCCGAAAGTCTTTTGATATGTGAACCAAAATAAATAAATTATATCAGTATTATATAATAACTGAAAACTGATCAATTGTGTATATAGAATGGAATTCATTAAAAAAACAGAGACCGAGGCTTTTTAAATTAATAAATGTCAAAAATGAAAAATACCTTTTGTGAGGAAGAAAATGCGATGTCGAATTAATGGCTGCCTCGAGTGAAAGAGGGCGAATGGCGGGAATATAACTTCCCAGTCCCCCACCTACAGATAATTATTTATATAATTCTTTCAGAAATGAATTTAAACAATGGAAAATGTTTAAAAATGATATAAACTGATTATTGAATTATAAATCAATATAAATACCGATTTTTAAATTATGCCCAATTCTTTTAAAAATTTAATAATAATTTATTACCTTCAGGATATTGTTGACCAAGCTGGCAGTGAGCTGATAGGCCGACGATTCCCTTGTTTAGAATTTTGTATAATTATTTCATTTTTAACCCTTTCCATAGTGCCCGCAAAATTCTAAATAAAGTACAAGATGTTTTGGCTAGGCCTTTACCAACACAAGCAATTCGTAATCATTTGTGGGAAGTTGGCCTCAAATCATATGCCCCTTTGAGACGACCTGCAGCAACAGCTTGCCACCAGCCGTGCAGCAAGCACCTAGAAGATAATGCCAATTGAAATGCTGTTATGTTTACTGATGTCGCATTTCTGTCTGTATAGTGATAGCACCCCTCAGAGGATCTGACTCCTAGATGGGTCATCCACATCCGTTTAAGGAGGATGACACACGGACACTTTTGAACCAATGGAGAAGAGTCCTTAATCCAGTGTAAATCCCAGCCCCGATCTCATTACACCGCAAACTGCACGAATTAGGGCATTGTACACACCCCCTGTTCTCATAGACTCTTCGGTGCCTGCTATCACTATACAGACAGAAATGCGACATCAGTAAACGTAACAGCATTTCAATTGGCATTATCTTCTAGGTGCTTGTTGCACAACTGGTGGCAAGCTGTTGCTGCAGGTCGTCTCAATGGGGCATATGATTTAAGGCCAACTTTCCACAAATGATTATGAATTGTTTGTGTTCATAAAGGCCTAGCAAAAACATCTTGTACTACATTTAGAATCTTGCGGGCACTAAGGAAAGGGTTCCATTCTTACAGCAATGACAATATTTCTATCCACTTTTAACATTGTAATTCGCTGAAATCCAATACCAGACCTCCTACCAGCCTCTTGGAATTGGGCTAAAGCCCAGGAGACCACGCTCTGAAAAATTGCCAACTGCCTCTGTGATATCTATTTGCCTCATTCTCACAATAATACTGCGAACTTCTGTTTCAAAATGTCTTTCCATAGTTAAAGAGAATACAACTGGATTAAAACGGATAAAAGACGAGAAAAGGTGTTCATTTACAAAATGAGTAATCTTCATGTCTAGTGTCTACTATTCTTAAGTATATCCATCATTAAAAATAAGAATTAACATTTGTTAGTTTTTTGATTGTATTTTTTATTTTGTTTTATCCAACTAAAAAGAATATATCAGTTAATTTAGTTAAAATTAATGGAATAAGAATAAATTACAAATATTCCTATCCATTTTTTAACAGTTTGTATAGTAATAATAGTTGTGTACACCTAGTTTCTGTTGAGAGTGAATGTATTTATTAATCCATTTATGTTTAGTGGTCTATTGACCAAGTTACTCATTTCAATTAATTATTATTTTTATGTAAAGGCATGGTTGAGATGAAAAAGTTAGTGTCATAAGCGGGATTCGAACTCATGACCTTCGGCTAACCACTGTAGTGTCACTAAAGCTCAAGTGGTTAGAGCAGCAGCATATTGAGCTGAAGGTCGTGGGTTCGAATCCTGCTCATATCACTAACTTTTTCATCTTAACCAAGACCTTACATAAAAAGAATAATTAATTGAAATATTTATTAATGTGAGCAGTTCAATGGCATAATATCAAGTACCCCATCTACTTTCAATTAGGTTAGTCGTATATGTTAAACAGTGATGGAGTGATATGGAGTACTCAATCGTCCCATTTGAATGTGTGAGACTGCCAGTAGACTGAGAAGTGTGAATAGCCATTTGCTTAGCTTTAGGATTCTCTTTAGAAATTTAATTCATTAGGAAATTTAACCAAAGTCACCCAGGTGATCCGAAAAGCTTAGACTGATTGCTGTGTTCCACTAGTACATCCAGCAAATCAATATTTGAAGCCTGCTAACTATAAAAAAATTCTTTAACAATATCTCTTTGATTTGACTGAGAAAGCAGCTTTTATAAGGATCAAATTATATATAATATTTCAAAATAAAAGCTTACATTGAAAGAAGACGTGCTTAACACAAGTTGCAACAAGAATCGGCCATGAGAATGGCGGGAAACTGACGGTGATTCAAGGAGCCTTCCGTGTAAATAAAAAATATTACATTCCCCAAAATCCTTTTCAAAAATTATAGAAAAAAATTAACGAATATTTAAGAATTAATTATTTATTATTAAAATGAAATAATTATACAAATTCTAAACAAGGTATCGTCGGCTTATCAGCTCACTGCCAGCTTGGTCAACATTCTCCTGAAAGTAATCAATTATTATTAATTTTTTTAAAGAATTGGCCGTAATTAAAAAAAACTTACATACAGTAATCAGTTTATATTATTTTTAAACATTTTCCATTGTTTAAATTAATTTCTGAAAGAATTGTACAAATAATTATGTGTAGGTGGGGGACTGGGAAGTTATATCCCGCCATTCGCCCTCTTTCACTCCTGGCGGCCATTAATTCAACATCGCATTTTCTTCCTCCTAAAAGGTATTTTTCATTTTTCACATTTATTAGTTTAAAAAGCCTCGGTCTCTGTTTTTTTTAAAATGAATTCCATTGTATATAGACAATTGATCAGTTTTCAGTTATTATATAATACTGATATAATTTATTTATTTTGGTTCACATATCAAAAGACTTTCGGCCACTGGCTATCCGAGTTGAATTGAATGGCAAAGATGTTAACATTTCTTTAATCCATTTATGATTAGCGGTCATAATTGACCTATTTAATTATTTCAAATAATTATACATTTTATTTAAAGTCTTGGTTGAGATGAAAAACAAGCGGGATTCGGACCCCACAACCTTTGGCTCAATACGCCACTGCTCTAACCTGAGCTTTCATGCCTTCGATCAACTCAGACCAACTCTTATCTTAATCTACAACTTTTAATTTTCCCCCTTTTTGCCATACTTCTCAACCAAGACCTTAGATAAAAAGTATAATTAATTGAAATATTTAAAATTTCATTTATTAAGAAATTACAAATCATCCATAATGTAATCTGGCATGTTAAAACTGATGACAATGACACTTTGCCTATTGTACATTCCAAATATTCAGTTGTTAGCATTAATACATAGCATTTTTCATTCAAATTCATAATTTTTTCAACCAATTTAATAATTGCCTCAATGAATTTAATAATCGCCCCTTTTGGATTTTATAGGCAGGGAGAAAATAAATACGAGCTAGAAGTTATGAAAACTTTTATTTAAATTTAAGAACAGTAAAATTATTTCATCAAAAAATATGAATATATGAACAATGATCAACTTTTGCGATTTTTTACGTGAGCTGTGTACAAAACTTGATGGGCTTTCATTTCTAGTTATGGGCAATGCCAGAATCCATAAAACTGCTGATGTTAAAGAGGTTGTGGAATCTTTTTCTCATACTTTTAGATTACTTTCGTGCCACCCTACTCGCCAACACTAAACTCTACAGAGTATTCGTTCTCCAAGATTAAGACACTGCAAGGACCTAGTTAGCTGAAGCCAAAAGACTCTCAACTTAAGCAAAATAATAAGCTGCAGAGTCCTTGAAGCTGTCTTAATCTTGGATTCCTATTGCTTTCTTTTTATAAATCGCTGTTATGTTTAATACAATTTTTTGTGGGATCTGATAAATTACATTTGCATGTAAACTACATTTAACTTATTGTATGCTTCTGTTTTCTTTTTCCAGGGGTGTCGAGACGTTTTGACATCTACTTTTACATTTTTCACAAAGTGCTATTTAAACAGTGCGTTAAGTTGTTTCGCGAGTGTTGAACAGTGTGTTCAATTAGCTGGTTCATCGTAGCTGTTTTAACACAAGGATTATTGCCTTCAGAGGGTAACTTTCATTTATATAATATCTATTTTTTATGTGCACCTTGTCTACCATTTTTTAATTTTAACTTAATTTTTTACTTTTTCCAGGAGGGATTTACAAAGTGTAAGTCAACTTTCTCTGCTGGCAGCCAGGTTAGTGAGCATGTTAGTGTTAATATTTATTATTGCCCCAGCAGCCCATATAATAATTTGGTTCAATACTGACTGCATGTAATTTGTAGGTCACTTTATCTAAGTTGCTGTTACATTTAATTCAATTGTTTTTTATGATCTGATAAATAACTTTTGAGTGTAAATTACATTTAATTTATTGTACACATTGTACAGTTCTATTTTCTTTTTCCAAGGGCATTGAGACATTTTTACATCTACTTTTACATTTTTCACAAAGTGCTATTTAAACAGTGCAGTGCGTTAAGTTGTTTCGCGAGTGTTGAACAGTGTGTACAGTTAGCTGGTTCATCGTAGCTGTTTTAACACAAGGATTATTGCCTTCAGAGGGTAAATTTCATTTATATAATATATCTGTTTTTTATATGCACCTTTCTACCATTTTTTTAATTTTAACTTAATTTTTTTCTTTCTCCAGGAGGGATTTACAAAGTGTAAGTCAACTTTCTCTGCTGGCAGCCAGGTTAGTGAGCATGTTAGTGTTAATATTCTATTTGAGCCTAAACAACCAATTTAATCATCTTGATTCAATCTGATGGGTCTGCAATGAATGAAATGCATATTTTATGGAATTAGTGTTCCAAAAATAAAACAATATTTGCATCGCCTAGTACAGAACTAAAGTAAATGTCAGTTTTGGCCAAAGAATAGGAAGAAAATCTTCCATGCCACCCACATCATCACTCAAAACATACACTCAATAACAATAATAATAGTTGAAAATACTACAAAGCTATTATATGTTTGTGACCAGACATGTCATTAAGCCTATATCAAAACAATTGTGATTCCTACTGAGTACAATTACATTTTCGCCTAAACTGAAGATATTGTGAACTTGATAGCGTTCTCCTGTCTTCAGTTTTATATTCATAGTCTTCATAGAAACAGTGTATTGTTTAATTTTTATTTTAAGTGTCAGTGCGACTGAGTCATTTTGGTAAGTAAAACAGCATTGCATTTTTGATGTATTTGTTAGAATTTTTATTATTTTTTTCATAAATGTTTAAAATTTAATTTTTCCTTCAATTTTCTAGGTTCGCCTTACACATCTTCCCTTTTATATGCCTTAGAACATCACCCTTTTCTGGTTCATCAGTGCTAATAAGTAGGTCACTCATGAGTAGCCTTATTAATTTAGTTTATAATTTAATTAAGACCAAGATTTATCATCATTTTAAGTTTATAGTTTTAGTTAATCATAAATAGTAATTGTATATTATTAATTATGTGTTTATTTCCTTTACCCTACTTGCTATAGTTACGTACTAAATTTGTATATTCGTATTAGATTTTTTCCTAGCTGGTCAAAATTAGTAGAAATGATGAAAAGGTTGGGTGAATATGTAGATTCCCTTTTTGTAAATGATGGCTCTATTGACAGATTTGTTGTTTGCAATGACCCCAAATTCGAGCATTAAACACCCCATCAGGTTAAATGAGTTTCAAATCTAGTCCCCTTCTTTTATTTTTAAATTTAAGTTGTGTTTTGTTTCATTTAGATGTTCTTTAAATTCCGAATATTTGTCTGACTTAGGTAAGTGTTCTTTAACTCTCGTTTTAATTTCTCTACTGCTTTGTCCTGTGCATTTAATGTCACAATTATTGCAATTAAGTTAGTAAACCCTGCTTTTTGACAAATTGTTAACTCTGTCTTTTGGTTTTAAGAGGATGTTTTTAAGTGAACACGGACCTTTAAAAGCTACTCTTAAACTTCTCGTTACCTATTTACCAGTTCTCATTGTCTCTGAAGAGTCATAGAGTTCAGTTCGTTTTTTTAGATTTTAAACTTTATTGATAAATCAAATTTAATTGAATTTTAATTGTTAAATTTTTAAACTGAACTAGATGGATAAGTAGTCAAAACAATTTCCTGTGTTATTCTCCCCTTTTCCTCTTAAATCTTGGGAAAGTGGTAAAAAAAAAATCATCAATTATCCTAGTAAGGAGTATATTGAGAATGTAAGTCCTCCTTGTTTAGAGGCAGAAAGGCACTACAAAAAATCCTGAACAGATTCGATTAGGATTCAAAATATATGAATAGTTACTACTAAACAAAATCTTTTATCATTACTGTAACTTCAAATATAAAATGAATTGCAGAGCTGAATAAAAAATTAATTAAACCTTGATTCAACCTTAAAGTGATCAGTTATAAGTACAAAACAAGTGTTAAATTAATTAATTAACGATTGCCAGTTCACACTTTAAAAGAATGTTTATCCATAAAATTTAGAATTCTACCACTAACACCCCATTAAGGTACTGTATTTAGGATACCACATATTCAGGTTGACAGCATTTTTAAGGTCAAGGAAAATAGCAACAACATATTTCATTTTCCTGAAAGCCTCCTGGACTTTGGTTTCTACTTTCTAGTATGTCAATACAGTCCAGACAGGAGTGTCCCTTTCTACATCCAGATTGCTGTGTTATCATGAAGTTTTCTTTTTCTATGAACCATACCAACCACATCTTTACTACTCTCTCACACTCACAGTCACTTTGCTCAGGCAACTGGTAAGTGAAATTGGTCGAAAACTTTGACTAAACATTTTGTATATTCCAATTTTTAAGTCTTGGTATCACCTCTGCCTTTCTCCCAGAGGAGGGAAAAGAACGCTCACAAAGGATGTTATTATGTAATCTCAACAATCTCTGATTAAACGGGTTGAGATTTTAAGCGTAGTGTCATGGATATCATTGGGCCCAGGAGAAGACCCTCAGACATTTGATATAGCGTACTCAACTTGAGTTAGTTTAGAGGGTGATTGTCATCTCCTGTAACATCAACCTCAAAACTTTTATTTTGTATTTTTTGGGTAATGAAATCAGGGTCGTAGTGGTTGTTGTCCAAATTTGAAAACGCTTACCCAACTCATTAGCTATGTTCGTAGGGCCAGTCAGGGTTTTAATATCTACAGACAGTTCCAGCAATCTGGCTGGGAGAGTTCTTCCACGAACAGACCTCAATTTTTTCCAGGCCTTGGTAAGCAGTGTATGTCTGCATAAGGTCTTAGTAAACTTGTTTGGTGCACTTCTTTAAACATTGCTCTTGCCTTTTATTGCTTACATTTATTGAATTTTCTTAAGTTGCTTTAAGGCTCATCTTCTATTTATTAAAGCTTTTTTGCAGTCTTCATTTGTCCAAGGTCCAGATGGGCTATGGCTTTGACTGGTTGATTTTAGGAGAGTTTGATTTGCCGCCGTGATTATTAAGTTGGTAAAATTTTCAACTTCTAATTCGATATCAGTAGGAGGGTAAGTTTATCCCAGAATAGGTTCCAGTGATATTTTCTATCACCCATCAAGTTTTCTACTCAAGTGAAGGTTTTCAAAGTGTTTTTGGACAAGGATGGTCACATCCATAGTAATTTTCAGATACAGGCCAGATAAAAAAATTAAAAATGAAGTCTACTAAAAGACAAGTCTAAATTTGAAAAGATGCTGGTTGCACGACATATATGTGGGGTTTTTGGTAGGTTATCTTAACAGACCAGTTTTATTGTATAATCTCAACAAGCTGTGATTAAAGGGGGTGAAATTTTAAGCATAGTGTAGCGGATATCATCGGGTCCAGGAACAACAAAATAACGGATCTCTTCTGATCCATTTGAGAATATTTTCATGGGAGCTTGAAGATGACGATCCCCATGCTGTATTATGGAGATTAAAATTTCTAAAAATTAATGCAGGTTATGGTAATTGAAAAAATAAGTCTTCAATATCTTGTGAGGCTATATGTTATTAGAGGATAAATATATTCAAGGGATTGCGCATTTGAAAGGTGTCTGAAGTGAAACAGCAACGACCTGTAAATTTGTATTTAGTTGAATTATTGTAGAGTTGAGGGATGAGTCAACAAATATTGCTGCTCCCCAAGAGGATATAGAGTCTGAGATGTCTTTTCTAAATATATCAAAATTTTTAAAAGTAATTTTATGTTTCCTGGAGGAAAAGAATTTTCGGTTGTAAATCTTTAAGCAAGATTTTCAAATTGTCTTGACAAGCCGGGGAACCATTAATGTTCCTCTGCTCTACTGTAAAGGTTTGATTTGCCATCACTTTGATTGGGATTGGGGTCTCCTTTCAGTGGGGTAGTAGTTTTCCTATTGGAAGATTTATAAGTGTGAGAGAGATGGTTAACCACAGTATTGAAGATGGTCAGGCTGAGTAACTGATGCAAGTCCCTCAGACAAGATGACTAACCCGGGTCAGGCCAACCAGGTAGTGAACATCCTCCTCTCTGAATCTCTCTTTTACAAATGTAGGTTGTGATTGGTATTGTATGCCGTAAATAAAGATTATTATTTTTATTATTATTATTATTAAGAATATGGTGTTGAGAATATTGAGATATACTCAGGTAGGGGGAATGGATGGTTAAAAACTGCCTTAATCCTTAAAAATTATATATTGACAAAATGTACAGGGGAATTGTTAAAAAATCATATTTAATAATAAAACATTGAATCCAGTTCAGAACGGCATACGGTGGTCGACAATCGACCTAACAACACCGTCCCTTGACACCCTTTTATACCGCACAGTCTTCATCCTTCCTGGTGTGATTGAAATCGGCGTTCGGTTTAGATCTAGTTCAAAAAGACTCTCAAATAAAATATTTAAAAAAAAAAATTACAAAACCAAAAAAATATTTTACAATTGAAAGAGTTGTGACGGGGGGTGGTAAAGAAATTGTACCATTTACCGAATGATATCTATACTTTTTCAACCTAAAAAAAAGGCTCAAATAGTTAATCCAAATAATGTTATTACATACCTCCCCCCCAACAAAAACAAACAAACAAAGAATGTCAGTTTATTGCTTTCAAAACCCTCGTTTCGTCCAATTCAGTCTCCGTTTCTGGAATGACTGCGATGTCGCTCTGGCCACTCGTGCTTGACCGTTCGTCATAGTTGATCATTGAGTACTCGCTTTCTATTTAATAAAAAAAAATTAAACTCAAATTTGTAAAAATATTTTTCACCTACAACCTTCCATGCAGTCAGAGTCGATTCGAGTCGGAACGAACTTCGACGAAGGCTGTTTGTATTCTATCTTATCTAAGAGAGGAGAAGAAAGTTTAAAATAAATCATGCTGTGATCGTCATCGAACCGACCTCTCACCCTGGTAGCTGCTCTCTTCGCTCTCGCTGTCTTTGAACATGTTCTTCTTCATCTTTTGCCTGAGCCGCCTCGGTTCTGAAATGGGTATTGTTAGGTTCTTGTTTTTTTTCCAAATTGACGGTTTCACCTACGGTCAAAGTGCGACAAAGTGAGGTCACTGCGTTGGCGGATGGCCTTCTTTACTGGGTGGCGTTCGTAATATGAGCGGGTTTTGTCTATAACATTTCCATTATGAGCAAAAAAATTATTTCTGGCAAAAAATATTATAAATATTTTTAAAAATTGAATTTACCTTCCAGAAAGTTTCCCTCACTTCTGCTCTTCTGCACCAAGAAATAATTCCTCGAGAAGTTCGAGTCTGATTTTTTATTTTTGTTTTTAATATAAAATTATATTTTAGAATAAAAAACTTAAATATACAATAATATAATGTAAATTTTAATTGCCTTTTATGCTGTGACGCGCAGTTTTCAGGAATTTCTTCTGGCGTGCTGTCACTTTTACAGGCTCTGAAACGACAAAAAATTGGCGCCCTTACAGGAAAAAACAAACAAGAAAAGGCACCGCCCACGCCAAAAAAAGCCCTAATTTGGTTTTGTAATTTTATATTTAAAAGTAAAAAAAAAAAAAAAAAAAAAAATTACCTCTGATTGGCTCGACGACGGGCTGTGAACTGTACGAGAAGAAAGGTAGCGAGACTCTAAAGCCACGCCCAAGGATGATAGTCATGAGGAAAATGATGCACATGAGTGCAAAGATAGGCGATACAATTGGCACAATGATCCATGCAATAACTTCTGAAAGCCAGGACAAGCGGCTCGTGTAGTTGGCCGTCATGTGGCCGAGGGCATCGCCAATGATCGGCAGAGGTGTCATACACATCGATGTGAATGTTTTGGCCAGGACGTTGCTGAATACGACCTTCTTCATCGGATCGACTTGCGCCCAGTGATATTGCTTGCATTTTTTACTAGAACCGACTGAAATTCAACAAATCAATTGATTTTTACCGTTTAAGAAATTAGAATAGATTAGAATAGATATGTTTTTACAAAGCCAAGTTTTTATTTGGTTCATGTATGTGGAACTGGTTGAAATGCATTCTTCAGGTATGCTGTTCATCTCTGCGAGCGTGACGAGTGCCTCGATTCGCTTTTCCTCAATCTCAATCCACCAAGTGAAACCAAGACCTATGCTGAAAGCGATCGTGAAGACGAGGAGAAATGTCTTGGTCAGGGAGACGCCGGTCAGGACGAGCCAGAACGCTATCAGCACGATTGAACCGATCACTACAACGATTATGAACTCGGGACGAATGTCGGGCTGGAAAAAACGTGGTGTCTCTTCAATCTCTTCAGCATGTTGGGCGAGCTTTTCCTCAAATAAAAGGAACATTGCCTTGTCGAGGTCCGCCCAGGTGTATTCATGGCGTCGTTTCGTAGCGTAAGCCTGGATGATTTGCAGTGACGTCGAGTTGAAGTAGAGCTTCATTGGAACTTTAACATCCATACCTGGTGCCAGGTGAATACCCTTAGAAAAGAAAAAAATACATATAAATTGGACAGTTCACAAAAACCTCTGTTTAGAACAACTGTTTCAGTCTGTTACATCCGACAATACAAAAAATGTGTGTGTGCCACAATCATTTCAGACAGTTCTGGCCAATTTTTTCAGACTGTCAGACCCGAGAGTACAAAATTAGTGATAGGACATGCAACAATAATTTCAAACTGTCAGATCTGATATTAAAATAAATTATTGCTGGATGTCTAAAGGCCAGACAGTTGGATGAAACAATTTTTCCTGACTATCCAATCTGATAGTAAAAAATGTTTGGACTGTTCATGCAATGACTATCAGACAATCTGATCCAAAAACAGTTTTAAACAATCAGACCCAACAATCATTTCAGACTGCCGGATTCGACAGTTCTGTCTCATCCACCCTTTCTTTGGGCCCACCTGCAAGTTTGTTCTTCTCAGCAGATGGTTCAGGAATCGCATCATGTAAATGGTGCAAGCACTCTCATCGCATGACCTTTCCTGTTTTGCATCGGAGCCTCCCTCTCCGAACATGCCCGGCAGCCAGGACTGCTCGCCTGCCGAAGAGACCTCTACAAAGAAGAAAGTGTACCAAACCAACCCAACTGCCCATCGCATCTGTAAAAAAAGATTGACGCGTTTCAAAACGACCGATCGTTCATGATTTCACAGTTCAAAGTTAGTTTCACAAACAAACAAAACAATACAAGGAAACCAAAACATACAGGCTCGACTGAAATTGTTTCATCGAGTCAACGGAGAGACGCAATAAAAACAAATCAAATCATAATAATCACATTTTTATTAGATTTTATATTTAGTAAATAATTTGAAAAACTAATTAGAATATAATTAAATTAATTATTTATTTTACCTCTTGTTTTGTTTACGTTGAAATGTTGCTCGATGTAACCTCTCTGCTTTCCACCAATCGATTATCTCAAAATGTAAAGATCGATAAAAACGTATTTCTTGCAAAATAATGTTTTTAATTAAATTATAAACAAGCCATAAAAAATTAAAAACATGATATTATTTATACTTAAAATCAAATGAAATGTTATAATTTGAAGTTAAACTTGTTTACTAACAATAAATAGTAATCGATTGTATAGGAGAATCGATATGTTGTTTTCAATGGAAGCGTTTTTTAACTTTATTCGTTTTTCAGCTGCTCTAGTGAAATCAAAAGCCACATTAAGAGACACATACAAATCACAAAAGAAAAATAAATAAATAAATTTAAAAAATAAAAAAAAATAAAAATAACAAAAATTAAAAAAAATAATCAAAAAATAACAAACAAAAAAATATATATATTTGCAACAAATAATTACAAGTATAAAGAATCCATTTTTTTAAAACTTATTTGCGACAGTTGTTACGAGTTTTTCCTTGTGTGCGTCCATTTTAATCATTGTGCTCATCAGAAGATTGGATCGGTTTTTTTCATTAGGTGAAATACCAGATCTTTGGAATGGTATATTCTCTGACTTCTGGCATAATTATGTATCATTCAGCCAATAACAAGTTGATTTGAACCATTTTTTGTTGTTGTTGTTTTGTCATAATTTCGCTCATGGTTTGACATTTACTGCCTGTTTCGTTATCTTCCTTCACCCGGCCAAGAAATTATAGTGTTTTCTTTAGACTGAAAAAAAATTAAGCAATTTTTAAAGTTTTTTTACAGTTTTGTGCAGCTTGATGGGTTTGTGGTAAGCGCAAACTTTTTCTGTCTTTTCTGATATTGTTAAAATCAGAGTCGGTGGTGATTATGCTGATCGATATCGCGTTTGTATCTGAACTGTTTCTTATTTGTTCTCACCTAGACCAGACAGACGTACACATTTTAACATTTTGTCCGACCTCTTTGGTAATTCGGCTATGGGCCCATAAATGTGCACATCTTTCCTTTGATTTAAGCATACCTAGATCATAATGTCGACCAGGCAGGCATTCCAATTAAGAATACATGTCTATCAATCAGTGTTTCAACTGACAGTAAGCCAACATAAGACGGACTATTTATCAAAATGGATTTCGATGAAGAAGGCATGTTGATCACGATGGGATTTCGATCAAGTCGTTGTTTCGATCACGATATCTACTAAATTTCTATCTAGACTTCATTGCGATCAGGCGATTTAGGCGGCATCGCAATCTGAATGCCACATCTCACGAGGGCTTTTTTTGTAAAAATCTAGACAGCATGCCCAGCTAATCAAGTCGATTTAGACGGCATCGAGGTACACAAAAGTGAAAACAACCACAGAATTGCCTTCTTGATTCTTCTACATAGATCTTTTTTATATATTTATTTATATATTATTATTTATTTAAATATTTCTATAGTATTATTTCTATATTTTTATTTTTATATGCTCATAAATCAGTCTTAAGCCGGCAGTCGTCGAGTACACAACTCTATTGTTTCACTCAATAGTGTCAGAAGTCAGGTCGGAGTTTAGCGATGTCTGATAGACGACTCAAACTCCATGAATGTGGATGATATCAGCCCATCAATTATTAACCTTAAGAGACCCCGTTCATCATCCGAAACGGAAATTAGACCAACTACAAAAAAAGTTATAGTTTCGAAAATGTCTCGTCGACTAAAGAATTGCTGTACTAAGTATGTAAAACCGAAATAGCATACAGAGACCAAAAGAACTATACAGAAAACTCCAGCCACCAGAGTGTAAATCATGCGCTGAGTTGGGGAAAAAGAAATAGTAGCATCAATGACATTTCAGGTGACACAGCTAACTAAAATCTAGACAACGTTTACTTCTAATAACATAAGTGTTCCTCCTCCTTAGTCTATGAGTAGAACTTAATATTTAATTCGTAAAAAACAACTCAAATTACTTTATCTCCAAGAACCGTATTTTAAATCGAAAGAAAAAATATCAATAAAAAATGTTCGAAAAGATTCCATATCATTTTCCGTCTTAAAAGCTTTCAAGCTGGGTGGCGAGTGGGTCACAGCCCAGGAACCCCAGACAGCGGAAACCAGGGCCCCGGCAGTATCACGCGCCCCGGTACCCTTTCATAACCGCCACCCGCCTCTTTGATGTTGGTTGGAATTTCCAGCCGATGTCTTTCTCTTCATATTTTTTGCAATTTGTCAAAATGTGTTTTTCATTTCGATCTCTACTATATGTCGATATAAACGTCATTCCGCTCACGATGCCATTTTATTTTAGACTACAATTTCGATCATTACAACCTGCCGATCACGATGGCATCTCGATTTAGACGGCATTTCGATCACGGTCGCATGCCGATCTTGACGACTTGTCCTTCTAAACAATAATCCGACCTTGACACGACGTCGATCAAGAAGACATGTCGATCTTGACGGCATGTCACTCTTGCTCTGGCATCTCGATCTAGACGGCATTACGATCTCTATGGCCTGTCGATCAGGAGGATAGTTCTGTTGTAGGATAGTTCTATATTTATTTCTTTCGTGACCAAATTGCTGTCAAGTAGGTATGTCGGCCAAAATGCCATTTCGATGAAGAGGGCGTGACAACTTAAACGGAGTGTCGATCAAAATTGCATGTCGATTCACTCACGATAGCATCTTGATGTAGACGGCATGTCCATCTAAACAATTAGTCGAATTGGCCTAGTCCAAGCCTGTCTGCTTTTATTGTATCTTTTATGTTGTGTAGGATCTTTTATGTTTTTTTCCTATTAAACAAAGCAATTAGTCATAAGCAAATATTAAGGTAACTCGATGAGCCGGGGTACTGATCCGGAGGTGACAATAGTTTTTCAACTCAACCATACTTTGCATAATAATTGTGCAGGATTTTTAACGTAATATGCTCGAACTAGACAGAGTATCATGATGGCATCTCGATCTAGATGGCATGTTCATCTGGACTCGAAGTTGATCAATAAGGCATGTCGGTCCCAAGTACATTTCTTTCCTGGCATATTAGCATATTGATCCTGAAGGAATTACTTTTATGATGAATGAAATACATAGTGGTACATGTCCGATTTTATGGCATCTTGTATTTTGTAGGATTTGAACGTATTGTTTAACTTTGAGAGATAAATATCCTCTGTAGCGTTTGGGTGATTGGGCATTTGGAAAAAGATAAAATACACGTTCCCGTGGGGATTTTTGGTCGTCGACGTTTTTTTAATAAATCTTAAGTACTTCAGCGACTAGTCCATTCAACTTTTGATTCTTTTTCAGAGGTTTCGTTTAGGTCATTGGATAAAATAACTCCCCTACATTGGTCAAACTTCCACCCGGGTTGCATTAACTACATGTTGTTTTTTCTCACAGCGATTATCAAAAAGAGAATGTATAATGTATAACAAAAAAGTGGAAATAAAGAATCGAAATATAAATTCCAAAGAAAACCCGTTAAAATAATAAAGAAATCATGTTAAGAAAAGAAAAAAAGAAAAATTTATGCAAAATAAAATTAAATAATAAAAAAACTTACGAATTCGAAAAAAAGTATGGCACAATTAAAATATCTCAAGACAAACTGCCAGGGACTATTGAGAGACACGATTGAGCTGTGCACTGGACGACTGCCGGATTAGGACTGCCAGACTGCCATGATGTCGTTTAGGTTGACATGATGTCTTAGTAGTGCCTTCACATTAGAATTATTTTATCCCCAAGAATTAATACATGCTGTAGACATTAACTTGGAAAACAAGTCCGATATAGATATCCCGGCTTTAAGAAGAAAATAATTTAAGAACCACGCGCTGCTACCAATTTTATCACAAACAGAAGAACAATAAAAAAAAATTCCTTTTAAAATAAGGGTTTATTATAATTCAAAAAAGAAACCAAAACAAAATTATTTAAATATTCTTTTGAAATAATAATATAAAATAAAATAAACTCCTTGTTTTAATTCTAAAATCCAAAATAAATTTAAAATAACTAATTATCAAAAAATACATAACAAACTAAAGTAAAAGGTAAATTAAAAGAGAAGGCTCACGAGGCCTGGAACGTCTTTTTAAAAATAAAAATATAAATTCCACTAATTATTAAAAAAAAAAAAAAAACCACAGCTGGCCCTTTTCTCAATCCTGTCTTTTCAGTCTGACCGCTAATTCAAGACTCCTCTTTTGTTTACCTCTTACTTCTTTTGCTCCCTCCCCTCTGTGCACCTTATTGGCCTGTTGTAAGGGGGGAATTAATATCTCCTAGTTTATTTTCCATTATATTTTTTATTAATTATTTTCTTTTTTTATTTGATAATTTGTAAGGTTCTATCAAATGGGAACGTTACATAAGTATTCAACCATGTAGGTTGTTTTCTGCCTTGATCCAAGTTAGTTTGCCACAATGCTGCCCAGCTCTCGGGGACGGGGACAGGAACAGGCAGGAGAAACGAAATCGCTTCGTGATTTACTTCTTGATCGACGAGTAGTCCAGATAGCCTTGTTGATTAGATAGGTAAGCCGTCTAGATGGAGATTCTCTCTAGATGGACATGTCTTCTTGATCTTTTGCTGGTCGTCTCCCAGGACAACTGACAAGTTCTTGTCCATCTCTGGCGGGGCGTTACTGTTGGAAAGGAATATGTGGGATACATCGAGCCTTTCACCACACTTACATGTTGGAGGGTTTTTCGTTCTATGAGATATTGATGGATTAATGGAGTGTGACCTATCCTTAGGCGGCATAGTTCCATTTCCTCTCTTCTGGTTTTTTGTGAAGAGGTTTATCACTTTTTTGTTGAATTTTTCTTAATTTATTGTTAGTGGCTCTATACCAAACATTTTCACATTTTTCTTTATTTTTATTTTTTATTTATGTGCAAATCGTTTCAGATCTCTAAAACTCTACCATGTGGGTTGTACTTGAATTTAGGACTTGTTTTGTAACTTTATCCGTCATTTCATTTCCCTTGATTTCTACATGTCTAGGAATCCAGCAAGGGTTAATGATATTGTTTTACTACTCATATCATGTATCTGTTCATATATTTCTTGTATATACATATTATTGGAGTATGAGAGTAATCTTTGTAATGCTGCTAGACAATCCGAAAATATCATGATTTTCTTCATGTTTAACAGTGTGGGAAAGTCACGTATTGCAAACAGTATAGCACATATTTCAGCATTGTAAGCTGCATTGATGTGGGAGTTTAGTTGAGTATACTTTTTCTTCCATTACGTATGCACAACCTGTATTCTGGTCTATTTTGGAACCATCTGTATATATTTGAATAGAATCTGAATGCTTATGTTTAATTTCATAGAATCTTTGTTGGTATTCATCACAAGTTGTATTTTGTCTGTTGAAATTTGATAGTTCAAAATTAAATGTTACATTTGGTAAGGTCCATAGAGGGTTTTTCGGTGGATTTCTGTCTTTTAGGTTTGGGATATTTGGAAGTATATTTATTTCTTCTGCGTATTTTTGGGCTCTGTACAAAAATTGGGTGTTAAATTTGGGGTGGTTTTGGAAAAGTGGATGATAGGTTCGTGAATTATATTCTTTGCTAGAGGATGTTGAGTATTAGATTTTACATTGATGTAAACATTTATTACAAGGTCTCTTCTTCGCATTTGTAGACTATTGCCACGTCCTCCTCGTCCCTTACTTATGAGACGGTGGAAACAGGAGGTGCGGTACACTCAAAATAGGGGATAAGAGAAACAAACTTAAATTATTAAAATAAAAGGTACTTCTATATTGTAAAAAAAAAGTGAACTGTTAGACCCAAAGGATGCCTTTCTTTGTCTAATTTAAATACCCTGTACTTAATTGGGGGTCTCCTCCGCAGCAAGTCAAAGGGTGGCCACGTCCCGCGTTCACGTGTCGCACGATCTCCTGAGTCGTGACACCGTGTTCACCACATTCAGCTAAAATGCTGGCTATAGGGCTGCTTATAAATGCCCCTATACTTATTCGTAAATCTTTATGATGTAGTTTCCAGCATTTGTGTCACACTCTTTTTGGCTGAATCATATGCTACAGCGCCATAATCTATTCTTGATCTTATGTATGAGTTGTGAAATTTGATCCTTGTAGAGACGGCTTTGTTTATATAAGGATCATTTATGTCGGGTGTACTAATGACTTCATGGTATTTTTCCAATAAGCCTTTTCTATGTTTTATCTTGGTGTATTTGGTATTTGTTTTAAGGGTATCTTGATAGGTGTATAATCACTACCGTAATAATATTCTAAGGTACATCAGTCTACTAAGGGGAATAATGTGGGGTAACAAAAGGTTAGGTCAATATAAGAGTAAGTTCCTTTGATTAGAGAAAAGTGAATGGATTCAATAGTGTTAAGGAGGATTAAATTAAGGTTATCTTTGATTTTTTCATTATTTTGCCTCTAAAATTATGGTGGTTTGATTCCCAAATCCCACTGTGGGCATTAAAATCTCCAGTTATAATGAATTGTTCAGGTAATTGTTTTATTATCTTTTCCAAATCTCCTTTCTGTAGGTGTTCCTTTGGGAGTAAATATATAATCAGAATTGTACATTTATAATGTGAATTTAAGGAGATGGCAACTGCCTGGTGGTTAATTGTACTTGTGAGTAAGCGAGAGAGGAGTCTACTAGAATGGCTACTCTCCCGGCTGCTCTTAACGGAGAATTATTACTTATTCAGTAATTTCTTATAGCTTCATATCCAGTTTCCTGTATTTTTTGTTTTGCTTTAAGGTGTGTTTCCTGAAAGCCTATTATTTTGGGCTTGGTGTCATGGGTTAGTAATTTATCTTCTCGCCGTGTATGGTATTCATTTAGATCCCATTGGATTATAGTAAAATTATTTTCATTCATGTTCAGGCAGGGGTTGGAGTAGGGCTATTTTTCTCATTCAGCTGGGGTTGTGGCCTGTTGATATCTTTATTGTTAGTTATTCAGAGATCGTGAGATGCGGTCTGGTGTGATGTAGGTTTCAAAGAAACATTTTCTTTATCGTGCCAACATTTCGATCTTTATTGAGATCACCTTCAGGGCCTGTGATTTACAAACATTGTTTAAATTTAACAAATACATGTAGGATGTGGAAAAAAGAGAATTTATACAATGCAAAATATATTTTTTATATTCAATCAAAGTATTTCTACTCACTCAAGGTGTTTGTTTTCTGTGTAATTGTGCCATTCTCGCGTGTCGTGTTGAGAGTGCCAGTGAGATATTGCTGTTTTATGTTTATATACGTTGGATTTTGAAGGGGTGGGGAAGGAAGTCGGTATAGAAAAGACATTTTTGTATAAGGCGTCGGCTTCTTTGAGATGAAAAGAGCCGACGAAGGGAAAAAACGTTGGTAATGGTTCAGCAAACTGTTTTGGAAGTGAATATATTTATCGATTCTATCAAAACTTTTATTTGAGCCGCTAGTTCATTTATCATATTTTTCATTTCAGAAAATTCATTTTGATTTGTGCGTACTGCATCACTAAATGTGACTGTTGGTCTTGGTAATGGTGGGGGGTGGGGTTTTTTAAATTCTTTTTTAGCTTCAGTGTAGCTGACTTTATTTTGGGCTTGAATATTTAGGGTGTATTTTTGTTCTATGTATCTGGGGCTTTTTCGGTCAGTTGAAATGTGGTTTCCTTTGCAATTTATACATCTGTACTCACATTCTTGTGAAGTGGGATGTTCTCTTTCTCCACATTTTGGGCACATTACCGATTTTTCACAGTGTTTTGGGCGTGTTCAAACTTAAAGCAGCATGTGCATTGTCTCGGATGTGTGTGTACTGTCTTACATTAATTGATCAATATCCTGCTTTTATGGTTTCAGGGGGTATGGAGAAGAAAAGGTTAATATTTTGGTGCCTGTTGATTGTTTATTCACATTAATCATTTTGCTTTTAATGATCCTTGGGGGGAGGGGGGGTATTCAAGTTTTAATACTTCTTCATTCAATGCCGGTAGCTCTTTAGAGAAAATTACTCCCTTGGAGTTATTTAAATTACTATAGGGTTCAACAATTACTGGGGTTGTATGAATAATTTTTAAATTTGTTAGTTTTATACTTTGGCTTTCATTGGCACTATCAATTAAGTATTTACCATAGGTAGTTTTTTAATGGTTTTGGGATTCCCATTCTTTTGCAATTGCTCTATTGAATATAAAAGGAGACATTTTACATAAGTTGTGCTCGTCATTAGCATGTTTCGTAATAAAGTATTTGTAATGTACCATTTTTTTATTTTGTATTAAGGATGGCCTTTTGGTTCTTTAGAGGCTGAATTTGGTCTTGTTCATGTTTTTATTACGTTGAGGGTCGGGTGGTTTTAAGTTATAGGGATATTCCCCGATTATTAATAGTAATTCACTAAATTAAAAGGAAAAATTTAAACGATTTTTTTCGTTTGAAGAAAAGCTTTCTTCTATTAATGAGTAATGAGAGTAAAAAGTAAAGAAAAGAATTAAACCTGGTTTGTGATATTAATGTACAAAAGAAAAACGAAGTAGACTTTGTACTTTCCAGGTTAATCCTTTGCTTATGCGTACAAACAACTAGATGTTTACGCCTCTGCGTCTGGATTACGACTGACGAGCAGTCCAGGTAGGCTTTTTGTATGCCGACTAGATTGTAATGCCGTCTATATCGACATGCCTTCTTGGTCGACATGCTGTTTAGATGGGCATGCTGTCTAGATGAAAATGCCTTCCAGATCGACATGCCGTTTTGATCAACATGCCTTCTTGATCAACATGCGGTTTAAATGGACATGCCGTCTAGAATGAATAGATATGGAATGGCTCGTAGATCGACCCGCCGTTTAGGTACCATTGTGATGTAAATGACTGACATGCCTTCTTTATCGACACTACGTCGAGATCTTTTTTGCTTTTTTGTAGGAGAAAAACATCAAACGTTATCATCGCCTTTGTATTACCAGTGGTTTATTGAAAATTATAGAAATTTGTATAAGTTTATAGAGATTTCTCATTTTTAGACTTTCGAAGACGTGATCAATTTTTTTCTGTTCATTCCCTAACATTTCTTTTATAGTCCAGGGGATTTTGCGGGAATGAGCCCACTCAGACAAAAAGGCAGGGGGCGATTTTTCCTTGAGATGCCTGTGGGTCATATTTGTGTGCCCTATACGTAATTGACATAGTACGGCCTTATTATATATTATTTTTCGGGTTTGATCAGGATCTATATTCGATTATGGAAAGGTTTGCCCGATATATAAATGGTTTAAGCAGTTTAGGGTGGTTTTCACAGAATAACGTTAGGATCAGTTTTTGTTTGATTAAATAGGTGTTCTGGGTTGGGTGTTTCTGGGGGTAATAAAAGGACACAACTTGCTTCTCTCTCCTTCTATTTAGATTGGGTTCTCCAGCTTCGGCGAATATACTAAATACAATATAATAGCGAATATATTATAGGGCTAGATCTAAATGCGCCCGTACAGACACTAAGATGATGCACGGGGTCGAGCATTTTCAGAACATATTTTTTGCCTGAATCATAGGCAGTTGCACCGTAGTCGAAACGAGAGAGGATTAAAGCTTTGTAAAAGTGCTGCGATCTGCTCACAGAAAGTGTTGCTTAATTACGGAACATATCCTACATTCTTGGGCATGTTCCTTTTAGTTGTTTGACATGAAGCAGCCGTTAATTTCTAGTATTACGGATAGGATTTGGTCTTAATAAAAATAATATTGAGACGTATTAAACAGGGTTTATAATATATCCGTAATAAAAGAAATAAATACACAATCAAGTGTAATTAACACAAACAAACAATTATATTTACTGAATAGGACTCCACATATTGGCAAAACTTTGATAACCAAAAAATACAATATGTATAAAACAATCACCAACATTACGTATGGAAATTCGGATAACACTGAGCAAATCTGCCGAATGCCCAGCTGGTGCAAAGCCATCTTAATGTCCAGAGCCAACTTAATCATTCTTAATTAATATTAACAAATCGTAACACTGGTCAAAAGTGATACCAAGGAATTTGATTGTAGAGGTCGGTAGTACGTTGCCCTTTATAAAAAAGTTCTGGGTTTCTAACATTTCTTGTTAAAAACTATCATTGAGAACGATATGTGATGTTTATGATATTCGGCCTAGATCGACATGCCTTCTTGATCGAAATCAACATCTCTAATGGATTAATAGACGGGCAGCCTAGGTAGACACGTAGTCTAGATGGACATGCAGCTCAGATGGACATACCAGTAAGGTTCGTGAATATCAAGTGAATGTCAACAAAATTAAAGCTAATATTAGTCCATTAGAGAATCCCATCGGCTTAGTTATAATCTGTTTGTTGTTTTTTTGTTTCACCTGTTGTCCCTGGCCGTGGTAAACTTGGTCAAATCCTGGTAAATGACGCGTAACAGCTGTTGTTGTGAGGCATGAATGGCGATCCCGGGCCATGGGGGGTGGAAGCTGAATGAAAGCCGGGGGTGGCGCGCTTTTGTCGGGGGGCGGCCGCCAGCCTCAGTCTGAATCGTGCCACCGACTCCGTACCACCACGCGTCAGCCACCCGGATGGACCACCCTTTGAGGAATTCGACCTGAGGTAATTAAAAAGGGGGGGGAATAGGAAGGAGTGAAATTTTGTTATACTTAGTTCCGAATCATAGAAGGTGGGAGTTAATTAGGTCGATTTTGACTCCTTGGTGGAAGGGGGGGCGTGACCCAGCCGGCTTTTTGCGTTTTTTTTACCCATTTTCCCCCAAAAGTTATACCTTTTACCTAAATAACCTAAAATTTCCCCATATAAATTATTGAACCGTTTATGTGTGCCACAGGGACACATTAAATCCGGCGTAGATCGGTATTTTTTTTAAGGCAAGATTTGGCGGTTTTGGCTAATTGGGCCGCCTCCCTCTTTTCACAAAACCATAGCAGGATTTGCCGAAAAGGCGCAGGTTAATAAAGAACAAATTGAGCACAAGAAAAGGAGGAAAACATGGTGAATTCTATTTATGTACAAAATGTCATCCTGATACCCACCAATTTTCTTTAATACCTACTGTTATCATGAGACATTTCTGAACAAGGCCGGATTGACAAACAATTGGTATTATCGTTTTACTGAACCTCTTGTACATACTGGTGTCATGATATGCACCCCCTGATACATACTTCTCCCATACCCTTCAATAATAACCATGATATACACTGTTATTCTCCAATAACCTCTAGCACACCTTGACCATCTAATTGCCTTCAATAACCTCTAATATACCCTCGCATCATAATATTCTCCAATAAACCATGAAAAAACCTGGCATAATGATATTCCACCAATAACCCTGGTACACCATTGCATCATGATGTTATCCGTTAAATCCTGGTACACCCTGACCATCTAGTAACCTTCAATAACCTCTAATACACCCTTGCATCATGATATTCTCCTACAAACCATGTAAAAAACTGGCATAATGATATTCTTCAATAACCCTGGTATACCCTTGCATCATGATGTTCTTCAATAAAAACACCCTGACAATCAAGTAGTCCTCAATAACCACTGATACACCCTGCCATCATGATACAATAACTCTGGTACACCCTAATATTCTCCAACAAACTCAGGTACACCTGGCAATCTAATAACCTTTAATATCACAAATACACCCTGTTATCGTGGTATTCTCCAATAACCCCTGGTACAACCTGATCATCTAATCTAGCTTAATGAAATGATATTATACAATAACATTGGTACACCCTTGCATGATGTTCTCCAATAAACGCTAGCATACCCTGACAATCTAATAGCCCTTAATATCCACTAATACACCCTGCATCATGATATTCTCAAATAAACCCTGGTAGGATGTGTAAGAGGTTCCGTACCTAAGAGGTCATTGCTGCAGTGTACATGTCCTATTTCCGTTAATTGTAATGAGTAACCATGTAATGTTAACTATGCACAGATGCTTTTTGGGGTTTGGCTGTCCAATAAAAAGACCTACAATTTGAAGAAAATCTAAGATTAGGCAACTTAAAGGTGATATTCAGTTTTTAAACGTTCCTGGCCTAAGCAGGTTATCCGTCCTATAATGGTATTTTATAATGGCCAACCAGGTAAAGAAGAATTTTAGAGAGATTGGTTGACAAATAAAAAAACGTACAAAATTAAGCAAAGTCAAAGAAGTCATCTTCGAGGGTTTATTTGTTAAGACGTTTATGGGTTAAGCTGTTTATCGATGCGTTTTAGAACTATCCTATTTTTATCTTTTTTATTGGTTAACCACATACAGAAGCTTTCTGAGCCTTGGTTTACCCAACAAAAAGACCTATAATTAGAAATAAATACACGCAGATTAAAAGTGATTGTCAATTTTTAAGACGTTCCTAAGACGACTTAAGCAGGTCATCATTGTAGTTTAAATTTGTACTATTTCCGTCTTTTAGAATGATCACCCACGTAGAGATGCTTTTTGGACGATGGTTGCCTAATAAAAACAGCTGGAATAGTAAGAACATCAAAGACAATTAAGGTTTTAGGTGATTCCTGGTTTTTTAGACGTTTTCATCTTAACGCAGGTCATTGCTGCGTTGTAAATCTGCCCAATGCTAAGTGGGATGAGTTACGATAGGGTGCTGGCTGACTAAGAAATAAACATAAACTCCGAAGAAAATCAAAGAAGAAGCAAGTTTTAGGCAATTCTCGGTTTTTTTAAGACGTTCCTGGCCTAAGCAGGATATCGTTGTGTTACAGATCTGTTCTGTTTCAGATATCTATATATTTAATCATACAGAAAAGCTTTCTTTGGGTCGTTGACCGTTAAACGAAGCTAGAAAATAAAAAAGTAACTTTGGTGTATGGTATCAGGATATGGACTACCGGCAAACCTGATGGTATCTAATAACCGCGGGATTTAACTTCCTGGCATCCTGATAATTGAAAATTTGTTAATTATCCTTATGTTAAAGGTGATCTTTCTATTAATCCTGCAATCCTGTTACACCATACGTTATGTTTTTCTGTTGTAAAATCATTAATATAGAGTTGATCAGCACCTCAATGCTCGGATTGTGTTTTCGTTGGAGATTGTATTGTTAACAACCCTCTCGGGTCCGTCGTGCTAATGGTTCCCTTGTGCCGAATTTCAACAGGCAACTTTCCCATTGAAGACGGTTCTCCTGTTCGGCGGAATTGCCAACTTTAAGGGTGTAAAATTAATTTCGAGAAGCATCCCCCGGCCCCGCTTCATCCGACGACGGTACATCAATCGGGACCGTGGCCCCTTTCTAGCCCCGGAAACCGTGAGGAAGAAGCGGGGAATTAATTTGTTCGGAGATAACACAATTCCCCGATTCCCGTCCCTCGCTAAAAGGCGACACGGGCGCGAATTTTTGCCGTTTCTTTGAGTGGGGGAACTCTTTTTTTTTAATTTTTTTCTTGAAAGCAAATTAATTTTAACCTCTAGCCTACAAAGGTTAAAACTTGGTGTTTCGAAACTTCTGAGAGATGGGTTCTAAACGGTTGGAATTGACATAGGATTCAGGGCAAATATAAACAAGCAAGAGGATAATTTATATACGTCTAACACATAAAACAACAAATCCAGCCTCACGAGGCCATAAACTGATTTCTAAGTAATAGGTACATTTAATAACCAGGAGTTGTTGAAAGATATCAAATTACTCTAGAGTATCGAGTTATAACGCAGCGATGACCTTTTTTGGGCAGGTTCGTCTTAAAAATAAAATAATCCCCCAGGGATTGTTTTTTTTTTTTGAGGTTTTCTAAGATTTCTAACTTTTCCTCTTAAACAACCAAACTCTACAAAGCATCTGTGTGCGGTAAAACATTATAAAAGACTCTTTTAAAAGAAGACTTAAGACAATTTAAGAAAAGACTTAAAAATAGATGATCACCAAAGAAGTGTATTGTTTTAATTTCCTTCGGATTCTACCTTTGTTTAGTAGTCATCCAATTCCTAGAAAGCTTCTGTACGTGGGTGTTCATTCAAAACGCCATTATTGGGCAGATTAATAACGCAGCGATAACCTGCTTAGGACAGAAAGCTCGACTATCACCTGAAACTGACCTGCAAACCTGCATAATCTCATTTTTTTAATTCTACCTTTTTTACTAGAGAAGCAACCCAAAGTAAACTTCTGTAGATGATAGACCATTC
The DNA here is from genome assembly GCF_000648675.2 of Cimex lectularius. Taxonomy (NCBI): domain Eukaryota; kingdom Metazoa; phylum Arthropoda; class Insecta; order Hemiptera; family Cimicidae; genus Cimex; species Cimex lectularius. Next base: position 1,060,953 of record NW_019392637.1, on the reverse strand, counting down.
AAAACACCATACTAGAATAGAAATGCAGCGTAAACCTTCTTAGGCTATGAACCCCTTAAAAAACGACAATCAACTTAAGCCCTCATTGTATTTGATTTTCTTCGTATTCCAGCTCATTTTATTAGGAAACGATCGTCCAAAAACCTTCTCTACGTGGTTGACTAGGATTAAAGGTGGAAATAGTACATACTTAAACCGGAGCGTGTGTCGTTGACCATTATAGGGCAAATCTATAACCCTGTAACTATCTGCTTTAGTCACGAACGTCTTAAAGGCCAAATAATCAGGGCTGTTTTGTTTGAGGTTTTCTGAGGTTTCTAACTTTCCTTTTAAACAACCAAACTATAAAACGCATCTGGGTCATCACTAGGGTCTTTTAGGTCAATAGGGCCAGGAATGAACATTTTAAAAGATGAAGATCACGTTAAACATATAGTGCCTTAGATTTTAGTCAACTAACTCCTAGAGACCTTCTGTACTGTTTAGCTTCCTGATATCCTCTTGGTATCTCCTTTTATCCTGATAATTGGATACCAGTTGAAGCTCCTGTCGAGTATTACATCCTGATTTACTCCTGTTGTCCTGATAGACACCTGATACCTTCGAAAACTCTAGATCCTTATAATTGGAAATCAGTTAGAAAATAGTACCTGATTTACCTGGAAATCAGGTAGAGAATAGTATCCTGATTCACTGGAGAAACTATCAGATTACTTCTGTTTTCCTGTTAGGAACTAGATATCCTACGACAACTCTTGGACCATCCCTATACCGTGATAATTGAAAAGTCAGACAGAGCATCTGTCGGGCTGCGTGATACACACTTGATATCATCACATACCTCCTGCTTTCCTGATAGGCCCTAAATATCGTTCGATAACTCTTGGAACATCCTTAAATCCTGGTGATTAGCAAGTCAGTGGCCCTCTGTAGTGTATGACAAGCTAATCACTTGACAACCTCACAAACTTCCTGTAATCCTGTTAGATACTTGTAGTACTTCTGTAACTCCAGGTACACCCTGATATTGTAAAATCCTGATATACGCCTAACATCTTTGTTGACCTCCAATAATCCAGCTAGACACTACATATCCTCAAATGACTTTTGTTGCATCCTGATATCCTGATGGTTATACTGATTAGTAACCAGTTAAAAGCTCCTAAGGTGTCTGACTTTACGTTACTTGATACGTTACTTGCTAAAAGAATGCTTTCGTCCGCATCATAAATCTAGACACGTTTACAATAATTGTTTGTTTTTCACTTCACCCCCTTCCGTCCGCGGTTTTGGATCAATCGATAAATGAGGCTTTACCGTTGAAATATTTACAAATCCTTCGACACCCCCATCCACGCAACTCGTCATCCTCGGATTTGATTATTAATCGACTATCATTCGATCCCTCGCTTTTTGCACAAACTGGTTTTTATTGGGTTAGCCTCGTAAAGGGGTTTTTCCCCGACCAATATGGTCGGTGGTTTGATGTTAATTGACATATTGCCGTAATTTTTTAGAATTTATAATTTTTATCCGTCCCTTGGCACCTGTCTATGTACATTCTTCCGAGTGCCGAAGCTGGTTTTAATTCGTGTTTTTCTTCTCTCGTCCACGCGTTCGTTTTGATAGGGGATGGGATCAATTAGGCGTTGCGTAACCGTTACGCAAGTTTTGCGTCACAGTGGAACTGAAAAATGGGCCGCTGAGGTTCGCCACGGATTTTCGGAGGGTTCTCGACATCTGGAGGGTTGATACTTGACAAGGGATTTGCGAGAGGGGTCATTCATTCTGGACTCAGAGCAGTTAAATACACAAATTTGTGAATAAAACGTATGAAGATGAAGGAGGAAGAGTGATAGGCGAAAAAGGTCCCCTGGTCTTCTTCCTGATATCCTCTAATTATTTTCGGTAATTTCTTATAATTACTAATTATATAAATAGCTACCAGGTAATCCTTGCAAAATGCTACAGCAGTCATGACATCCCATTTTTCTGGCGGTAAAAAGGGTTATGACATATTTTGATGAAAACAGGAGTTGTGTACGATACCAAATGTATATCTCTGCTTGGTTTTCAATTATCAGGATATAAGGAGGTCCTATGTTTTATTGAAATATTTTAAGTATCTAATAGGATGTTTGGAAGTTCAAAGAGTTAGTCTAAGCATATGTAGAGTCATTTAAGATTTCAGGAGATGTAATAAATCCAAGTGAATATCAGGAAGCAATATCCGACAGGAGCTCTCACATGTTTTCAATTATCATGATATAAGGAGGTTCTAAGATATCCAAAGGATATCGGTCAATTAAAATTACAAGATTGTCGTATCTGATTATACGAAGTGAATATCAGGATGTACCAAGGATAACTAGTGCCAAATAGAAAAAATCTAAACATAACGAGACAGGAGCTTCATAAGCACTGATTCCTTATAATTGGAAACCATTTATAGCTGCTGTCAAGGACAGCTTCCTAATGTTGAGTTGGTAACCTTGCATACCTCTTGTTTTACTGACATGCACTAGATATAGAAAAGATAAATGATGGAGTGAGTGTGGTGTTCAATCCATTTTTGAAAAGATTGTTCCTACTCACAGTATGTTTTTAAGTGAACCCGTACTTCTAATAGCAATTCTAAAACCTTCTTGTTTAAAAATTTTACTAACTTTTTCCGATAATTCACCAATGTATGGCAAACAACGGAAACCTAATGATTCATTTGTGGTGGCTGAGCCCTATTATTGATTCGTTTAAAGTTAATTTTTTTATTCTTTTAACTAGCAACCTATCAATAAATATTTCTAGATACCCGTTGTTTTTTGATAAGATTTTAATAGTTTCTAATTCTTTTTTATAGTTAGCAGGTGTTAATGGAAGTTTTAACATACGGTCTATGAGCCAAATAAAACCAGCAGCCTTTTGGGACCATGGGTGGGAAGAATCCGCTGGTATCATAGTGTCTGTAGTTGTGGGTTTTCTATATACGTCTACTTCTATTAGGTTGTTTATTAGGGACAATTTTAGGTCTAAAAAGTTCAAACAACCGTCTTTGTTAATTTCCAATGAAAAATTTATATTACGGTGTAGAGAATTAATTAGTTGGAGAAATTCTTTGAGATCCTCTAATGTTCCCGACCATATGCATAAAATATCGTCTACATAGCGTTTCCAGAATGAACAGATTTAATTAATTTGTTCTTTGATTTGTAAAGATTTTTTTCGAAATTATCCATGAATATTTCGGCACAGAGTGGGGATAATGGAGACCCCATTGGTCTTCTTTCAATTCGTAAAATTTATTATTGAATTTCAATAATTAGATAGTAGGCATATATTTAAGAGGTCTATTATATCATTTTTTACAAATTCGTTAATAGAATTCTCGGTAAGTTTTTGCTTTATGAGTTTAGTATATTCTTCAACGCGGATATTTGTGAATAAATTAGTAACGTCAAATGACACTAAAACACAGTTGTTGGGTATATTGATGTTATGTAATTCTTTTATCAGTTCTAAAGAATTATTAATACCGAATGTAGGTGTGAGTTTTAATTATTTTGTCAATTTTACTTGCAAGTTTAGTGCATGGGGAATTATAAAAGGACACTACTGGTCTTATAGGTTTGCTTTCCTTATGAATTTTGTCTGTACCTATAACATTGGGGGTTTCGGTGAGTAGAGTACTTACTGTGAGTAGGAACTATCTTTTTAAAAAGGATTGACACTAGATATGTTTTCCTAACTCCTGGTTCATCCTCATATCCAGATATTTGGGAACCAATTAAAGCTGCTGTCCAGTTATAGCTTCTTAATGTTACTTTGTCTACTTGTTCCTCTTGTTATCCTGAGAGGCACTTCCCTAATTCTTGGTTCATCTTGGTAATTGGAAACCAGTTAAAACTTTTGTTAGTAATGTGTGTGGTGTTTAGTGACCGTTAGTTAATGATTATTTGAAGATCGTGAAATGCGGTCTGGTACGACGTAGGCTTTAGAAAAAACGTTTTCTTTAAAGTGCCAACGTTTCGCTCTTTATTGAGATCATCTTCAGGACCTAGGATTTATAAACATTGTTTAAATTTTACAAATACATGTAGGATGTAAAAAAAATGAATGTATACAGTGCTAGAAATTTTAGATTCAATCAAAGGAGCCTACAATGGGAAAAAATGGGTAATGGTTCGGCCTGATTGTCCTTTCAGTATTATGTAGGGGATAATTATGGAAAGGAAAGCCAAATTGTTGAAGAATTAGACTATGTAGAAATGTTTGTTGTGGGGAATGTAATGATTGTTTTATATGTCATATTATATGTTCTGTGAGATGTAATGATCATATATGTATGTTATCGATATTGAATTTTATTAATGATATTAGCGTAGCTGCGACTGAGTATACATGTGTCTGTTCTGTAATAGATGCTGTGTCGATGTAAACTATTTCTAAAAAGTTACGTTTATGTTTATTTTATTCTGTGTGTAATATTTTTGGATTGTTGAAGTCGAAATTGTGTTGGTGTTCAAAATGGTGGCTATTGCTGTAAGATTTTGTTTGGGTTTTTTGCAGTCATAGCTTTTGTTAGTATAGCTTCTTAATGTTCACTTGGTCTTTACACGCCTTCGGTTGTCCAGCTAGGCACCAGATAACATTAGACCTCCTGTTGTCGATATAAGCACAACATATCTTCAAATAATTCTCGAAACCTTCTGAATAATGAATATTCTAATAAATGAAAACCCGTTAAAGCTCTGCCGGGTTTCATCCCATTTAAAACGATGATGGACAAAACTTTGTAGGCATTATATCGTCAAGTTCCAAGCGTTAATAAATCGTTAATCAAATAAATCTTAATCCTATTAATTCGTTTAATTGTGGATTATCCTGTCGGGAAAAGTTTTCCATTGTTTCCATTCGTCACGCCGGCACAAAAACCAAACCGAGGAAAGGGGAATTTATTTCTTTTTGTTTTTAAATTGTCGTCATTAGTCGATATTTGTTTAAGACTTTGTTTTCTTTTCAGATGGACCTGAGGCCTTAATGATGGATACGGAAGGAGAGGTAAGCCCTTTTTGAATAGACAACATACATAACGAAATCCAACTCGGAGACTCACTGTCCCCCTTCGGTTCGCACCGTCTTGCGTGTCCCTCCTAGACTCATCTGTACGTTCTCAAATCCGACGTGTCGGTCCTTGATAAACAGACGGGCGAGGAACCACGCTGACAAGCGCGAATTGGTTTTCTCATCCGATAAACCGTTGCCATAACGACCTCTGTGTGCCATCCGGCCTACAAAAAGGTCAACCTCCCCGGCCTTTTACCACCGGTTTTTGCGACCAAGTTGCTATATAAATAAATATATATATATATATATATATATACATAAAGAACTTTCTCCTTTCTTTTATTTGGGTACTTTACTACATAAAAAAATACTAAGGAGATAAACCACTAAGCTCTTTAGTATTCAAAAATTGCAAATTTCTGCTTCATACATAGTTCATATACAATGCTAGAAAAAAATTGGCCAAGATGAATGGCTCAGTCGGCCACGCCCATATGAATATAACTCGCTTAGTCACGCCCATTATGACGTTGTATATCTCAACAGATTTGAACACGCCTAATTCCTAAAACCAATCTTCTTAGCCACGTCCATTGCGACGTCTTATATAAGAGGCTAATGCGTCATAGAATTCGAAGCTAATAATGCTCACATACATTGTGACGTCATTCAAAAATACATCACTATTCGAAGCCGATCGTGACTGCTCCTTGTTTTTAACACCAACTTTTTAGACATTCCCATTGTGACGTCATCTTTCACAGATGAACTTGACCACGCCCAGTTAGTAAATCCAGACTGCTTAGCCACGCTCATTCCGACGCCATCATCAAACATTAGCCTTCGGTGCTACGCCCTCTTTGGCGTTATCGCTCGAACACTCGACCTCTTGACCATGCCAATTGTAACATCATATATCATCAATCACATAATATCTAACCCCGTCCAATAAATGACACCAGCCTTTTGAACCGAGCTCATTATGACATCATCGGTCAAAAACCAGCTTTCTTCGCCATGCACATTGTGACGTCATTGGCGACAGCCACTCTTGACCGCTCCTTATTATACACATCAGCCTATTTAGCGACGCCTATTTACTTACTTCAACTGACATACATACTGATTATTGCGTCGGTCGAGGGGCCGAGATTAATTAAGAGTGACCTTGGGGAGACGTTTCTTTTGTAAATCCGATATGTTTGAAGATTTGGGAGTCATGTCGGTTTACACCTTGAATGTCTTGTTAACAAAACGGAAATACGTTTCATTCGTTTCATTTGGATGTATAAGATTTTGAGCAATGACTCTGAGTGAAATGTAGATAGGGTGTGTGTTAGAGAGAGAGAATAGAAGGGGTAGAGAAAGGAAAGGAGTCACTTTTCACCCTTAAATTGAAGTTAATAGGATCTTGTTCAGGATCGTTTCACAAGGTAAATTAGTTCCGAGCACAATAATTAAAAATTTAAAAGGCCTTCTGACGCCTTCTGAAATGAATATTCGCCTGATCCCCCAGAGACAATTAATTCAAAAGCAATAAAAGTGGGCAGATTTTAAAATTTTTCCCGAAGGAAAAAGCAAATGTTTTTCTATGTCTTCTGTCCGGGGATTCCATTATGCGCAAAACTGGGTCCGCGAGGCTTCCCTCTGTAAGAAGCGGAGGACTTCCTCCATCACCGTTTCCGTTAAAAGATCCAATTTCCACCCCCCTTTACATATTTAATATCCAGACATATAACACACGGGAGCCATGATAAAGTGATTTCTTCCTGGCCGAGGACAAGGAAAAAGGACAAAAAAATAAATAAGTAATATCCTCCTTAAAAGCCAAATTTCACTTTCGACGAACGGCTTGAACCCTTGTACTCAACCGTCACACTTATTACGTTACTGCGATGTACTATTCACATAATGACAATCTTTGGTCAGTTGGTACAAATGGAAAAGGCACTAAACTGACAAATATTTGTTGTTTTTATTTAATTACTCATTGTTTTATTTTTGTTATTACGAGCTTTTTTTTGACCACTCCTTTTGCAAATTCACTCTGTTGGATTTATAAATAAAAAAAGTCCAGTTAATCCTAATCAGTTTTATAGATTTGTTATTTGCAAACAGATGGGTTTAATGACCGAAAAAAATGCTAAAAACAGCCAATTGACTAATAACGCCAAATTTGGCATTGCCGTATCCTGATGTGCTTAAAGTTATTATATGACGCCAGCCCTCTAATTGTATGAAGCAACAATGGTCGCAGTTAAGTAGTAAAGTTTTAAAAAGTAGGCGTGGAGAGACGCCCGACTGCAAAGACAATCTGGGTCGGGGATAATATTACAGCGAAAGAGATACTCCGTCAATTTTTCATGTCCTGTCAGGATTTGATTAAGCCTGTGTTCATTCGCAGGTGGCTCTTCTGTAAGCGGCATGAGACCGATGGAAATATTCCATAGTCAGTTGTCCCTGGATAGAGTTTCACCAAATTTCTTCCCATCTAGCCAAGCTGCGGTGATTCAGCCATCTCTTAACTGCAGATAGTCTTCATTTTGGGAAGCAGCCTTAGCCATTTGGTCAGCGATCTCATTTCCCGCTGTTCCCACGTGCGCCCTGACCCATGAGAATGAGATCGTGCGTCTCTTCTCAATTCGCTTTAGGTTAATTCTTATTATGTCTTCTATAAGGGGCAGATGTATTTTGGTGTTCAGCAGCGAGTCAATGGTCATTCTACTGTCAGTAGCTATTCTTATTTTTTGTAAATTTTTAGGCTGACTGTCTACCCACTCTAGTGCTTTCACCATAGCCAGTTGCCCAACCCGGTTGTTAGAGCATACCTCCGCAGGAATACCTGTTAAAAAATCTGCACGTTCCCTCTGAAGACAACAAATTACACGGTCGCCAGCTCTCCTGCCGTCAGTATAAACTTCCAGATCGAATTGTTCATCTAAGTCCAGGTTGATTGATGGGTAACCGGCCGGGTGAATCCATGATTTGAAGCTTGAAGCACAATCCTCTAATCCCTCAAGAGGTTCTGCGCTTTGTTCATTCAATCCAGATCCTGAGCATGAAGAAAAATAGTTTTCACTCCTGCAATCACCATCGTCCGGTACCCTTAAAAACCCTCAGTAGAAACCTTGACCCCGCTCTACTTTCTTTGAGTTTTTGTTAATTTTTAGGGCAGAATGCCAAACCGGCACTGCATATAGCAGCATTGGTAAAAAAGCGACCTTATATATTCCCCCAGCCAATCCCCCAGTGAAGTTTCGCGGCTATAGACAACAAATTTACAAATTGCCCGCTCTTCTGGCAGACATGCTCTATATGCAGGTCCCACTTCATCCTCTGATCGAAGATTACACCAAGGTACTTCAGGCTATTAACTTTTTCCAGCCTTTCGGGGTCCAGATAAACCACGATGTTTGCTGGGTCAGGGTTTACTTTTCCAGATAAATCAATATGTCGTCTGCAAAGGCAATAACTTTAATGCGGCCTGAGAACGGTAGTGTCAACAGCGAACCCAGCATAATGGTCCAGTATCCGGGTCCATAGCATGAGCCTTGTGGACACCCTTTCGAGACCGACGCTTCTTTACTCACATGGGTAAGACTTAAGATAGCCTTTCTGTCTGTGAAATAATCTCGCGAGAGGAGGTACAAATTTCTTGGACAGTTTTTCTCTTAGAGCTCCGAGAATACCAGGCCATAGCGTCATTAAATGCACCCTGAACATCTAATGATAAAGGCAGCACGTCCCATTGCATGTTTAGGTAGTCATTAATTAAATTAGTGGCCGTTTTTAATGCGTCACGAGTATGTGTGTGTGCGCGTGCGTGTGTTTTTCTAACCTTAGACCCCTAAGGCTAGAGAATTTTTTTAGTACCTGATCCCGTAGTGATTTCAGATATTCATATCCATAAACAATTATTATTTACAATTAGTTTAATACAATTTTACTAACAAAGATAACTAAGGCTTCAATGTTGTCTTTAATCAAAATGTGATGGTCTGGTGGCCACCATTACATACAACGTCCCTTATTACAGCTTTTCGGTGTGGTTCTTGAATGGGGCAGTCGAATAAGATGTGGTCCCATGTTTGTTGAGTTCTCCCTGGACGGCGGTCGCATTCCGATTCCTACGTTATGTGGAATCTACACAGATATTCATGGCCGCTTATGGTGGTATTTCAGTTCTACTGCCATCCTCGATTCTACCGTTGGGAAGAACTTTTTGGTTTGAAGACCTTTAGTAGTACGCCTCCAACGTTCTTCCCCTTGGGCCAATGTCATTTTCGAGGCCATAGAGATGAAGTAGCTTTTTGGCACTACTGTGACTGTTGTTTCGAGTTCAGCGTTTTCTGTGGCTTCCTTTGCTGCTGCTTCCTCATTGCCTTGGATCCCTGTGTGCGCTGGTACCTTTTCAATACTGATCTTCCAGCTATTATCAAGCAATGATTTTATCATTTTGCTGATGTCGGATACCATCAGGCTTCGTGCTTTGGAATGTTAAATCTTATCAATGGATATGCGGCTGTCTGTCATCACTATCGCGTTTTTGTTCACTTCCTCAACATCCTTCTGCGCGAGCCATTGAAGAGCCTTCAGGATAGCAACGAGTTCAGCTTGGTTGTCCGAGCACCAGCTAGCCAGTCTAATTTGTATTATTTCTTGCAGGATGTTATCTTTTCCATAGATGACTAGAGCTGCTCCAACCTCATTATTCATTTTGCTCATCGGTGTATATTACGACTGATACTAACACTGTGATTGATGTAAGCCGGGTGGGGCCATTCATTTAAAGGCAATGTGGCTTCCACAATAAGTGCAGGGAGGGCTTTTTATTGGATGATCTTTTTGTGGTGAAGTAGATATCGGTTAGTTCCCTTAGTTTAAGTTCAATCGGGGTTACCCCTGCCATGATACAAGCTGCTTCATACGAAATTGTCCTACATCTTTTTACTATTCGTAGAGCGATTTTTCTTTGTACACCTTTGAAGTTTTTTGACATTTTTCTTATTGTCTACCGCTTTAATTACTGGGGCTGCATATATCAATAATGATAGTATGGATCGAGAATAGATAATTTGAAGTGCCTCGGATCCGAGGCCCCAGTGTACCTTTGCCGAACGAGCAATCATATTAATAGTTGTAATGCTTTTTGGCTAATGTAATCGACATGTTTCTTCCAGGTAAACTTTTTATCAAATATTACGCTCAGAGATTTAAGTTCGTTAACAATCTTTAGTTCTGTTCCTCCAAGATATACGATAATATTGTGAATGTTTCTCCTTTTTGTTATTACCATTACACTGGATTTGTTCGGGTTGAAGTTGATCTTATTTTCTGATGATCATTTTTCAACTACGAACATACATTTATTAACTGTATACTCGACGTATTAAATGTCACGGGCGCTAGTCATTAGGAGCAGGTCATCAGCGAAAGCGACAAGTTTTACATTAGTTGGAAATTTCAACTTTAGAATTGAGTCGAACATTATGTTCCAAAAGCCGGGTCCAGAGCACGATCCTTGAGGGCAACCTTTTTCTTCCATTTTTTGGACTTGGATAGTAACTGTGCTTAAATTGGCAATTCTGTTAGAAAAGTAATGTCTGGCCAGATTATATAGATTTCTAGGACAGGAAAAGGAGAGTAGTCGTAGCAATATGGATGGCCACCATGCAGCAGAAAATGCACCTTTAACATCTAAGGAGATCATTGCAATTGCTTTTCTTGGATCGCCGAGTTCTTTTTCAATATAGTCTTTAACTTCCATGAGCGCTTCCACAGTGTCTTGAGGAGTGCGATTTAGCTAAATGATTGCAACTTATCAAGTAGTGAACGATTCTGTCATCATAGGTCTTTCCAGAAGTTTACCCACTATTTGCAATAGACTATATTTACTGGGATCCTTGTTGTCTTCTTTTCCTGGTTTTATCAGTAGTATAAGGTTCGACTCTTTCTATATTGCAGGAAAAACCATGTGTGTGCGTGTATGTCACCATGTGAACCAACTGGTCGTGGCTAAAATTAGCACTGCATTCTATGACGTCAAAATTGGCGTGGTCATTATTAGCCTCTTATTACATGACGTCTCAATATGCGTGGCTAAGTAATCAGATTTCACAAACTTGGCGTGATAACGATCCGCTGTGACCAATGACGTCATAGTAAGCATCGCTAAGTTGTCTTGTTTTATCAACTGGGCGTGGATGAACAGAATAAACGAAAGTGTCGTATTACCTGTAACTTTACTTCTTTTAATTACTTAACGGTATAAAACTGGGTGTGGATCTGCTGACCAATGACGTCATATTGTGACTAATTTAGTACGAGTCGTTTGATGTATTTTGTCTGACTGTCGGCACCAAGGTGTATGTGGATGTATAATACTTAAGTAGGGGTCGCTAACTAGGTTTGGCGTGGTTTATGGGCCAAAGTGGGCGTGGCTTATTTTCCTGAAAAGGCGTTTTTGTCGTTGGATGGGATCATTTATTTTCATCAAAGTTCCCTGTTGACAAATTTTTTCAAATCCCACAAATTTAATAAAAATAAGCCAAATCCGGTGGGGATCCCGTGGTTTAAAAGGGGTTAGACACTCGAAAAGACCGCGTACGTGGGTGTGCGACTTGGTTTGTCTATCTCCATGGAGATTGCACATGCGCCACCCACTTCAACTTCACAACGGCGCTCAAAGATGGATCCACCGTTCAGATCCGGTGCTTTGATTCATTGATCACCTTATCATGATTTTTTAAATCCATTAACTGTCTATAGATAATATTTAGTCTTCTTTACTTGTCATAATGACGAAGACATCAACTTTGTTTTTCAGTGTTGCTACGACTCGCCGGTGTCAGTGCGGATCACACCTGACAACACCGGTGATGCTGTCCGTAGCCCCCCGCCAAGGTGTCAGGAGGGCAACTTCCTCTCTGTCAACCCGGGCCGGGCGTCTTTCGCTTCCGCCTCCGACTACAACATCAAAAACGGCCTCACCATCAAGCCGCAGAGGAGCACGTCCGCCCCCGCCACCGCCTCTCGCCATTGGCTCCAATCAGGGTAAGTCCTTTATTTGATGTTCGATTAGTCCGAAAAGAACTTCTTACCGTCCGTCATCATTAATTCTGAAAGAAAGAGAGGACATTTAATAGACGTTATGATGATATGAACGGCTGATAATATGACATGAAGTTGGCATCTTGTCTTCTATACGATCATACCTCATCTGCAATAAATTACAACTTCTTACCAACTTTATGAACTTTTTTGTGTGAATAAGCATCAAGGAAATAAGATGCAAAGTAAAAATCAAACCAATTTTGGTTTTAAGAAAAGATGGCACTTGGTATTTTAAGTAAACGTACTCTGACACTAGTATATATTACGCTTATTTATAAAACATTTACGACTTATTTAGGACTTTCTTAGGTCTTTAAGCATCAAGCAAGAAAGACTCAGATACAAAAGCCATCCAATTTTGGTGTTGTCAATGGGTGGCATGGCCCACTTTCAATCATCTTTACACTTCCCGGTGTATATTTTCGTTTAAAAAGATTTTTTTTTTTAAAGGAATATTTACGTGTTTTAGTCTGTGGTTAAGAAGGAGACAGATTTGATATAACTTTTCGTAGACTTTGTGGACTTTTTTGTGTCTTTAAGCAAGAAAGAATCAGATACAAAATCTATCCAATTTCGGTTTAATCAATGGATGGCAAGGCCCACTTTAAATCATCATTACACTGTCCGGTTTAAATTTTTGTTTTATACCTTTACGATTATTTCTCTGTCGGTTGTTTAGACGAAAACTTTTTTTTTAATGAATATTTAAGTTTGGACTTTATTGTGTCGACAAGCGTCAAGCATAAATGAAGCATGCCAAATATCATACCAACATTGGTTTTAATTCCGGATGGCATCGAATAAATCGCAAAGGCGGACGGTATTTATCTATCTACCATTGAAAATAAATACATTTTCAGAATATTTGAAGTTTGTACGAGGACTTTGTAACTTTACTAAGCACCGTTAGAAATTTGAAGCACACTATCAGAACTAATGGCCTTTGTTATTAAAAAGAACATTCAATTTCGATCTGAACTTAGACAATTTTCACCAGAAAACGTTTGGAGATTTCTACGCGGGGTGTTGAACAAGGAATTTGGTCGTTACCAATAAATTTATTAAATCCATTGCTGTAAAGTGCGTCAGACAGACGCAGTTTTCTACCAGAGGTGGTTGTTAAGGACTGTCTAGCTAAAAATAGTAGTCAGTAGGAAGAAAGCTTAGTAGATTTGTTCATATTTGAGTTGCCGAAGACAGATGGCATAACGTAGTATTATGATAATGACATATAAACGTAGCTTTAATGTTTTTTCATCACAGTCTGTTCTTAAGGATAATCTTGCTTAGAATATTATCCAGTGAGAAAGAAGCGTAGCAAATTTATTCATATTTGAGTGGTTAAGGATGATGGCATAATGTAAGATTATGATGATGTCATACATGTGTAGGTTTTTAAGATTTATACCATTAAAAACTGTTCTTAAAGATTGTTTAGCTTAAAATAATATCCAGTGGGAAAGAAGCGTAGCAAATTTATTCATATTTGAGTTACTGAAGGCAGATGGGATAATGTAGTGTTATGATAATGACATATAAATGAAGTTTTTACGGATTTTTTTTATCATAGTCTATTCTCAAGTATATTCTTGCTTAGAATACTATCTAGTCAGAAGGAAGCTTAGCAAATTTATTCATATTTGAGTCATTGAATGATGATGGCATAATGTAGGGTTATGATGATGTCATATAAGTGTAGTTTTTACGGATTTTTTCATCATAGTCTATTCTCAAGTATATTCTTGCTTAGAATACTATCCAGTGAGAAGGAAGCTTAGCAAATTTATTCATATTTGAGTCATTGAAGGATGATGGCATAATGTAGGGTTATGATGATGACATATAAGTGTAGTTTTTAGGTTTTGTCCCATTAAATGTTGTCATTAAGGATGGTCTTTAATAGTATTATCCAGTGAGTAAGAAGAATAGCAAATTTATTCATATTTGAGTTTCTGAAGACATATGGCATAATGTAGGGTTATGATGATGACATATAAATGCAGTTTGTTAGGTTTTGTCCCATTAAACGCTGTTCTTATGGATTTTTCAGCTTAGAATATCATCCAGTGGGAAAGAAGCATAGCAAATTTGTTTAAATTAGATTGGTTGAAGTCGGGTGGCGTCGTTTCCTTCCTCGTTCGCGTACGTGCACGTGCGATCCCGGTTGCTTGGAGGCGGATAAACCGCCTCCGAGTTCGGATACAAGCGGATAGGTGCCGCGGTGTGGCCATCACCCCTCTGCGCCCTGACGGCAGGGGCCCAATGCGCCGTAAACAAAACAGTCTCGTTGAGAGCCGTGAATAGGAAGGCCCCGGAAGGAGTCCTTTCCTTCTTCCCGCGCTTTTACGCCAGCTCGTGTGTTCCGTTTGTGTCAGTGCCCGTTCTTTTTTTGGATTACCGGCGGATTCCAGCGACACGACAGTAACTTTAACATTTCCAGGTAAATATCGTCAATTTTTAATGTTGTCAAATAAATGATAACTCAGTTCTCGTCTCGGAGATGCAATTCAAAAATTCGTTGTTGTAAATTTTGTCGAGATTAGACAATTTCCCCGTGGTAAAATAACTCGTGGAATGTTCTGCAGTAGTCGACGGTTGAAGTTCAACCGAATATTGATTGGGATCACGTAGGATTTTCAGATTAAATAGTAATCCCTTCCAAGTGTGGAAAGTCGGCCGTGGGTTCGGATCAATCGGGAAAAAGGACGGCCGAGTTGGGGAAAATGATCGATCGCTGTTTCATCAATCGCGGTATGCGGCGTCAGAAGAGACGGGATGGAATTTCACCCCTTCCATCACAAAACGGCCATCCAATATAATTTTCCCCTCGCCCATTTAAAGACAATATGAAAGAGGAAAAAAAAACAGTACGAATTTCATCGGGCCACACTGCGGGATAATGCGTGACGAGCGTGCAGACTCGCGTGACCAGACACGCCGGGCTCATCGATATGGTGCAACCCCGACCGGGATGGAAATCGTGACGATAATATCTTCAGTCTGCTCCACCCAGCATAACAGAAAGAAATATAGAACGTACAAGTTCCATGGGTCCCACCTTCTCGCTATTACTGCCGATTGTTCACTAATTAACATTCAATTCAAGTAAGGACGAATTTGGGTCCGCCTGATTTAGCTAGTCTATTGTTTTGTACAAACCCAATCAACAAATACGGCGGAATAGTTCTCACAGTACCATTCACAACCAGCAAGACCAGGAGGCCCAAGAGTTGCTGTACTAGGCTAGAATTACAGTAAAGAGCGAGACCAGGCGGACCCCATCGAGTTTTGTATAAACCCAATGAACTGAGTTACACATTAGCTAGATCTACGACAGTAAAAAACCCCAACTAATCGGACCCAGCGACCGTTGTACAAACCCAACGAATACGAAAGTTAGATTAGTTATATTAACGTTCACAGGTAGCGAAACCAAGCAGACCCAAAGCCCGTTGTGAGGACAACCTGAGTTACAATATTAGCTATCACAGAGTTTCGACAGTAGAGACCAGGCGGACCAAAAGCCTGTTGTATACACGACCTGAGTGCATTAGCTATCATAAGACACGACTTTAGAAAGCGCTACCAGGTGGACCCAGCCACAGTTGTATAAACTCAATATATAAGGACGAAAGATTTGCCATCAAATTAACGCTCATTAAAAGCGAGGCCAGGAGGACCCAACAATCACCATAAAAACACAACGACTTGAGGTACACATTAGCACATGACAGTAAAGATCGAGTGTAAATTATACCAACTCATACAACAGGAATTATGAGTTAGACATCATTGTTACATTGAAACAGAGCGAAGCCAGGCGGACCAAAACTGCTGCACAAACCTAATGAACTTAGAGTAACATAGTAGTAGAATGCAGTAACTTACATTACCTAGAGCCCCGTCAGTAAAAAGCGAGGCTAGTCGGACCCGTTGTTTTGCGCTCTTTTCTGTCAAAATTCGATGATTCATCGTATTTGTACTCGCTTGGTTCGACACGATGATAACCGTCGCTGTGCCCGCCTAGTTTCGCTCTTTACGACGGCTGTATGATAGTTCATATGTAACTCAGATCATTGGGTTTGTACTGCAGTTCTTGGGGTCCTCCCGGCCTCGCTTTTATTGAGCTTTACGTCGATGACTAACGCATAGTTTCTATTTATGGGGTTGGTAGAAGAAGAGTAATTGGGTCCGACTCGCTTTTTGCCAACGATAACTTGTTAACCAATCTATCGACCTTGTTCATCGGATTTGTACAAAATTCGCTGGGGCCGCCGTCTGCCCAAAAGAAGTTTCAGTTCAAATTTATCGTTGTCTTCGGTTTATGACGAAAGTTTGTTCAAGGATTGATCCATTCCTTTCGTGACTCGATGTGTACTTACCGTCTGGACGGTTCGATTTCAACGGTGTTCCAACGTCGACTTCGCTGAGGGATGAAATTTGTAATCAAGCCTCACCCCTTTTCACTGCTGTTATGACGACACTAAGCCCGTAATTAAAGCAGTTTAAGCCCCCCCCCCTCGGGAGGGGGAAGCAGGCCAACTTTCATAACTTTCCCGTCCCTTTTTAATTCTCGGCTAATTCATTTTAGTCCGACGACCCGGGGTACGAATTTGCATAACAGAGGATGTTAAATCCTTGCTGAAAAAAAAATCAAGCCGGTGGATTACACTCGCGTTTACCGAGGTCGATCGATTTCGGACCAATCGCGGGTGAACGCGAACCTGTCATTGATGACGGGATAAAAATCATTATTGACAGGCAGAACGCATTTCACTCCGGTCGTAGCACAGTATAGAAAATAATGATGTCCGTCAATTAGAGGAAGATGTTTCATGTTACCTTTCCCTTGGATTTCAAACAGTACTTGCTCATCCCTTCTCTCAGGGCCTTGCAAAGTGGAAACTTCACGAAGCACCTGTCAAAGGTTTATCTTTTCCGTTTTCTTAACAAGATCTCGAACCAATTCCTTTTGTTCTTCTCATAATAGCGAATATTCGTAAATATAAAAAGCAAGACATAACGGACCCATTTATTTCTTCACCTCGAAACAACCCCCAAACCCCGGGTAATTTTACATCCCCTCGTCTTTTATCCAGTTTGTGTAACAGGTTCGGCGTCGGCGGGTGGCGCAAATAAAGCGACCCTCTTAGGACGGTAAGTGAAAAGCCGGCATTGAATATTTCCCCCGGGGGGGTCGGACCTTTCCATTAGGTTCCGCCTAATACATCGTTGTGGCATGTAACGAATTTCATTTACCGACCGAAATTCACAGCGTTTGGTAAATGAGGGTAAACAAGGCGAGACGGAGCGGACCTGTCACGATAAATGCCGACTGTGAAAGAAAACCCCCGACGACTCATAAAACATATCCTAAAAAACAAAGAACTGAATAGAAACTGTTCATTAGTCGACAAACAATTTCATTAAGAAGAAAGACAGTTAACCCAGCGACTTTTTTTTGTAAACCTATGACCAAGTTAGTCATCATGATCGCAATGACAAACAGCAAAAACAAGCGGACTCAAGAGCGCTGTACAGCCAGATCTGATTTACATATCAGCTATCATAGACCCACGACAGTAAAAAGCGAGTCTATGCGGACCCAATGGCTCTTCTCATACCAGTCAAATGAAAAGAAACTATGCGTTAGTCATGATAGAAACGCTCACAAACAGTGAAAACAAGCAGGCCCAAGAGCCGCTGTACAGCCCCGATTATATGAGTTACACATCGGCTATAATAGAGTGCCGACAGTAAATAGTGAGACCAAGTGTACCCATTGGAGGATATTGTACAAATCCAACAAATCCAATGGAGAGTGACGATGGTTTAGTCATCATAGTTCAGTTCACAAAGAGTGAGACCAGGCTGACCCAAGAGCTTCTGTACAAACCTAGTAACCTCACTTACACATTGTCTAGAGCCATGAAAATAAAGAGCGAGACTGGTCGTATCCAGCGACTGTTCAAAATGGAAAATTACTTTAAATAATAACCTTAACCTAATGAAACCTAACCTTACTTTACATTAGGCCTTACTGTTGCTTAATCTAACATAACCTAATTATAATCAAACATAACCCTATCTGTACCCCTACTTTACGTAACATAACTAAACCTAACCCATGAGCACTAACGATATAGTTTCGTTGCGTTATACGTCTATCTTTGAAACCCAACACATTAAAGTTTTCAAATTTTGCGGCTTCAATGAGGAGTTTCTAGTATTGCCAAGCATTGCGTAAAAGAGAAGCTTACAGAGTTAGAGTTTACAAACAGCGATAACTGGCAGATCGAATGACCGATGCCATCCCTATACACATTTGTCCATTTAAAAAAATCGGGTTTGTAAGATAATTTTGCGTTTAATATATGAATAGGTAGACTGTAATGCGGTACGGTGATGTGATCTTCAGGCCCTTGTGAAACGGCGAGACCGCGCGTACCGGGTCAATCCGAGGCGGAAAATTTCAATTAGCAGGTTCCATGTTCCCAGGTCGTCGGGTCAATTGTCGTTTGGAGCGAACCTTTCAGAGAATCCGCATTCCGAGCAATTAGGCCCCCGGGGGTAGAAAGGTAAACGATGAAAGAAGGTCAACGATTCGGGGAGAACCAACCCCCGCAGGGGAAATGTCAAAAAAGAAAAGGCGAGGATTAATCCGTCGCCGGGTGCCGTCGTAAACCGGCACCCCCGAGGGTATAAAAGGGGTTTCGAAAAGACGTCCCCCTTAAACTAACATCGTCTCGAGTGCAACAGAACCCCTGCATCCGAGTCTCCATGGTGACCAGGTGGGATCAATGAGCCCTGTTCGCCGGCTTTTCCGCGAATTCCTATAAACTGAGAGCCTGCCTTCGCAAATTGTTAAAACGCTGTTAAAACCTCGCAACACCCTGTATATAAACTGATACCGGTGAGCGACGTCTTCGTCTTATTACCCGGTTAAACTTCCCCTGCTTTGAGTCATAATTTGGCTCCCATTTGAAGCTAATCTTTTAAATATTACTCTTTATTTTCTGTTAATTCACCGGATCGATAGCTTTAAACCGTAGAGTCTCACCAAAGCGGAACAATCGCGCGGCAACCGCCCTCTTGCGGTTTATTAACACCCCCGAAGCGAGAGGAAATGAAATTACAACAGAATCAAGTTGAGTGGGTAGACGTTAAAAACACTTTAAAAAGCCGTGAAGCGTGGAGAAGTGATACCAGGCGGACCTCTCAAGTGGAACACTGACTAAGGAAAATTACTCGCTAATCGAAAGTGCAGAAGTATACGGCACATATATGACTTCGCCACTGACACTAACCTCCTAATTTCAACCAATCTCAACTGACACTCTTCATGTGACTATCTCAACTGGCACTCAATTCGACTAATCCCTTCTCCATTGACACTTACCTTCCATGTAACATCATCTCAATTCAATACATTTATTCTGTCACTTCAACTCACCCCATCATCACCCTCACTCACTTCAACTAATACCATCTACAAAATGACACTCACTTACTCCAACTGACCCTCTATATGACTCCATCTCAACTCCACCCATTTCCTCTGACACTCACTCCAACTCCAATGACACTCATTTCAACTGACTCTATCACTTACTGACATTCACTTCAACTGACTCCCATCATCACAGACACTAACTTCAACTGACCTCATCTTCTTAGACACTCACTACAACTGACACCATCTTCATCTAACACTGACACTCACCAAATTTTAGTCTATCCACACTTAACCTCCAACCTATAACCTCATTTCTCTTCCTACGGAAAACTACCTCTACCTTGGGATATATCCATCATATTTAATAGCTTTGCTGGTAAAGTCCAGGTAACGATTTCGTTATTTCCAATTAGGAAATAGCAAACTCTGATCGTTCATCTCGAAATTTTTCATCCTAAGAGCTCCTATAAATTTTTGATTTCCGTTTGGAAAAGCTGAAACCTAAACTAAAATTTAATCACCTGGCGAAGTGTAATTAGCATCAAGCCGATTCGAGTCTCCAAAGAATATTTTGGCGAAGTCCCCTCTGAATGTTTGAAAGAGCGGGGCAAGGTGGACCGTGAGAACGCCGCCAGACAGACCTTATTCATGAAGCCAATTATAAAAGAAAAAAAACCCGCCGTGACCAGGCGTATAGTTCAGGACTTAAAAAACCCAACAGGAACACTAAGCCCCGGCTATTATTCTCTCTGGGGAATCGACTGATTGGGACATTCATTTAATTAAATTTACTAGTGGTGTTTTTTGTACGAACCAGGGGACGGAAAGCCTCGTGCTTGGTTTAGTCGGTGAAGGGTTCTAAATTTGCCTTAGAAGGTGGTGGAAAATGGTGAAAAAGAACATGTTTGAATCATGAGAAGGACACGATCCGTTGGATTTGCATGCTTATGCACTCCGTCGTTTCTCCCCCCCCCCTCATACCGGATAAACCGTAAAAACAACATTGATCATATCTGACAGATTAGGCTTACTTATCAGTGTTTAAACAGGGAACGAGAGGTTCTTCTACGGGGTCGCTTTTCCCCGGATTTTTTAAAAACTTTTTTATTTTTTCCTGGGACATCACATGTGGATAAATAAAGGGCTGAACCTTTTTCGGATTTGCGGATTGATAAAATGCCGATATCGTCTACCCCCCAACCCCGCACATAAAAGAAGACGTCGGATGAGAATCGGTTCGCTAGGAGCAGGGCTTATCCTACCCCTCCCCTATGCAGGATTCCATTGTTCGCCTCCTCTCCCAGGGGGGTAAAGATACAATGTTTTGTCATTTTTCGATATATTCCGTGGAAAAGAGAGAAAACACAAGAACACAACAGGGAAAAGTAAAAGGATTTCGACATCGGAGGGAAACAGAGCGGGGCTCAATGGACCGGATAAGTGGAAAAAAAATTAAACGTGACACAATACATATGTATCATCGTGGAATTCAAGAATCAGTTAAGCCGATCATGAAAGTTATGTACGATCATGATCAAATAAAGAAGTTTGGCCGTGGATTTCAAAATTAATTAAGTCGATTATGAAAGTTATGTACGATCATGAAAATCATGTACTGTTATGATCACATTAGGAAGTTTGGTCCGTGGTATTCCAGAAAATGTTATGTCAATTATGAAAGTTATGCTCTCATTTGAGTGTTTCAATTTAACTGGAATGATTCCAATGGCACAATACGTGACAATTCGTGATAAATCGACTTACGCAAGTATGATAAATCATTTTTCCACGGGAAAAAAATTGATGTTCGGTTTTCCCACCCCAAAAACCCTCAATACGAATTTTTTCCAATTTTTAAAACTCAATTTTTTTTGTTTTCTTCTTTTTGCACAGAAATTTTACACAGGCTTCATGAACCCTTCGGCCTGCTCATAATTACGTTAAAAAAGCCTCCGTGAATAAACCGAAGCAGGAGAAATTAAATAAAAATCTTAGAGGTATTTTTCCCGATTCAATGATTAAATCAAGAAGTTTTGGTTGTGGAATTTCAAAATTAATTATGTCGATAATTAAAGTTATGTACGATTATGAAACTCATGTATTGTTATGATCACATTATGAAGTTTGGTACGTGGAGTTCCATAAGTAGTTANTACGTGGCGTTCCATCAATAGTTATGTCGATTATGAAAGTTATATATAGTTATGATCACATTTGAATGTATCAATCTAACTGGAATGATTCAAATGGTACAATACGCGATAAATCGACTTAGGCAAGTATGATAACTTATTTCTCCAGGAAAAAATAGATATTCGATGTTCCCACCCTAGAAAACCCTCCATACAATTTTATCAATTTTTTTATATATAAATTTGTCGAACACCTTTACGAGCAAATTTAGTTGCTAATTCCAAACTTTCGACCTAGTTTAAGGACCATCATTAGGGCAAAACAGCCTTAAATATTTCTACAAATTGATATATTTAACTTTGACAGGCGATCTCAAATTTTCTTGAAGGCTCATTGAGATCCAACATTGCCAAGGACTGTAAGGATTCAGTCGAAACTGTTTAACGCAACAGTGTTGGGGCTGGGTCAGCCTTCAAGGAAATTTGAGATGGCCTATAAAAACGAAAATATGTCTATCTGTATACATATTTAAGGTGGTTTTACCTTGATAATTTATTAATTAAAATAAGTCGAAAGCTTCGCAATTTGCAACAACTAAATTTGCTTTCTTCTTCAAGATCATACCTTGATCCAGAGTGTTCGTAAGTGAAAAAGTGGTCGATACTTCAAATATTGAAAATATAAGTGTTACACTGGTTTCATGAACCTTCCAGCCATAAAAAATCCGTAGAAATAGCCTCCGTGAGTAAGCAGGAACAGGTTATAGTAAATAAAAACGTTAGAGGTATTTTTCCTTATTCAATCCTGTTTATTAATTGAAAGTGAATTAAAACCCACATTGTCTGTACTGGATGAAAGAAGAGACCCCTAGCTGTTCAACGGTTCTAACAATCTTAAATTTGAATAAGAATAAAAAAAGTTTTGAATTTTTTGTGCAACTAGTTGAGATCGGGCTGAAAAAAATTGCCTATAAAAAACATTTGTTGGAATCAATCCTGCCTTAAAATCTATATTTTTTCATATCCGGGAGAGTTTTGAAAGAGTGGGAAAAACGAGTCCGAACGAAAAAAAAATATATATAAAAAACAATAAACATTTTAAACAGAAAAAGAGAAACTTACATAGAAAAGAAATCCAGAAAATAATCAGGAAAGAAAGTGAGAAAAAATTCTAAACAAAAAATAGATGTGAAATACAATTCGTACAAAAATAGATTTGTCTAAGCCCTAAGGGGTTCCAGCGTTTGGCTGGTTCAAGGCGCGATTACACAGTTTTGCAAGACCCGCAAGTCACGACGGTTTAGTATAACTTAGACGCCGTGAAAATGATGAAACCACCCACTAAGTCAAACCAAATGTACCAACTTTAAACATTCATAATTCGCGTTGATAAAGTTTTTAAAAAATTTACTCTCTTCCTGAGGGAGGGAGAGGGAGAGGGGGAGAGAGAGAGAGAGAGAGAGAGGGAGGGAGGGAGGNAGAGAGAGAGAGAGAGAGAGAGAGAGAGAGAGAGAGAGAGAGAGAGAGAGAGAGAGAGAATATATGAGAGGAAGAGAGATCTAATATCAGTTAGGTCAGGCCTGGATCGATTTCCGATAAAGCCGAAACCGTATTGTAGGTTACTCGACTAAAAATTTTCACCCATATTTATCCACTTGCAAATATGTCAAAACAGAGTGAAAAAACCACCACCCATCCGGGAAGAAACGGTAAAAATTGGCGTTTTTTTTAATGACGACCGGGGTCGTTTACGACCCGTGGTAGATCGTCAATAATGCATCAGCTCCTCTCCCCTCATATCGTGCGATAATATGTTTTATTCAACCCATTCCCCACAGGGGGAGCAAAAAACGGGACTCATGTGTCCTCTTTCGGCTTTTTAACTTCAAAGTCTTCAGCCGGAAAAAAAGGGGCCGCTTTGTCTCTCTCGGTTTTCTATGAACTCCGGCCGAAAAAGAAAGCACTAATCAAAACCCACTTGTAATCTTAGAAAAAGAGACAACAATTTACTGAAATTTCTCGAAATCACTCAATTTCACCCCTTCGGCCTCGAACGGACATTTTTTCTCTACAAATAAATAAAACTTTCAACGTTCAAACGCTCAAGGGAAATATTTATCATCTCCGATGTATTTTAATAATTCTCCCTCCAACCCCCCAATCGACCCAAGAGCAAAAAGGCAAAAAAGTAAAATTGGGAAAATACAACCTTCGACCCCACCACCGCACGGCGGAAAAAAGGGATGGACTTATCTTCCTTTTCAAACATACGCGTTTTTACCCTAAAAACCAACGATTTCAAGATAAAAAATCGCCTGAAAAATTTTGCTTTTGATAAATATATGTAAATCATGAATATTTCAGATTGGGATCATAATGTTCCATTTAATCATAAAGTTAAAAAGAAGTGTAGTAAAGCGAATTTACGACTTGTATTGATCATGTCTAATATTTTATGTTACATCGATCATGAAAGTTGACGGTTTGATCATAGGTTGATTAATTCGGAACTGGTGTGATCATGATCATGGAAGAACCACTTAACGGTTAACTCCGGGGCAAACAATCCGCGACCCTCCTTACCCTGACATCGTACAAGGCTTAATTGAATATGCATTCGTACTTTGTAAACTATTGAAATATTCATGACATTGGATCGGAGGCGGGGTCCGTTCGGTCTCGCATTGTTTTGTCTCCAATTTGACCCTCGTACATTTACACAATATTTACGACCGTGCGCTCCTTATATACAGGGTGACGCAAGGTGGCCGTGGCCCCCTACCTGATGATGCCGGCCACGGTGATAAATTGCCCTCGGCGGGATAAATCAGACGCCTTTCACCCCCCCCCCGCCTCGGCTGGATTTACGGCCGCCCAGGTGCGCAGAAATTACAAGCGGCCCATGAATTTTATATACAGGGTGTCGCGGGCGATTACGCAAGGTAGTAGCAAACAAAAAAGAAAATATATCATAGCTAAGATTCGAATCCGTTGCGTCCCTAGGTTTATTCTCTATTGAACGGCTGTTATTAATTGACCGTCGATGATACGCCGGATTGACCAATTTGACCCAAAGGGAATCGGGGTTTTTCCAGTTTATGAAATCAATTAGACAAGTTGGCCGAAAACTGGGTTTATTACGGTTCTCTAATTGGTTAAAAGCCTCCCTCCGAGGGATGGGAGATCGTCTCGCCTCCCCATTAAAAAAGAAAAATAAGTACTTTAAAAAGTACTTGAAACAAAAATTTAAAGCGTTATTTTTATTAAGACTCGTTAATCCTAAGCCTATACGGTAGGGCTTAACTGACACTTTAAAAACCGCGGTTTATTTGTTCAAAGAATCTCCGAGACGTTTCACGTTGTTTTTTTCCCCATTTGTCCAAATTGGTGACCGCTTTCGTCCACAGATCCAGCCACGGTGGCAGCAAGGGCTAAGGAGTGGGGCCGCAGGGCGTGCTCTGAAGGAGGTACAGGTGGCCACCTATGGCGAGGAGGCTCTATGAGGCAGCGAGGCCGTACGCGGCGTTCCTGGCCCGTCGCACCCGGTCAAAGAAGGTAAGGACCTTCACATCCTCTCAACCCTTTATACACTCTGAGCACCAAAATCCTTCAAAATTAAAAAATCAACCCGGGGAAATAACCTAAACTGACATCACATATGACCTGGCGTTTGATCTTAAAGGGCGATATATCCGTAATTATTAAAACCTCGAAAACTCGTCGTCTCGGCAGCGATGTTCCTAAAATCAGAATCAGGACTGATCTCATGGAATTTGCTGAAGGACGTCCTGGAAGCCGAGTTTGCGAAACCACTGAACAGCGCAGAAATCCACATGCTTTTATCGACATTAAGAAAACGGAAAAATGAAACGTTACGACAGAACTTTTAACGCCTTCGCCAGATCGCGAATCGGGGTAAGATGGACGATAGTGCTTTATTTACAGACGTAATCAAAAGGATTCCAGACAAGGAATTCAATAAATCCGTCCTGTGCGGGGTTAAAAATATATCAGAATTTAAAGATAAAATGTCCATTTACGAACAGAAGATGAAAAACAGTACCCCTACAAAAAATGACACGTTTCCATCTATTCCAACATCGGTGAGGAAATCCGCCCCCTACGACCGAGAAAAACTGCTATTACTGTGGATCGAAATATCAGTATCAAATGCATACGATGCAAAACGGTAGAAAACGTTTTAATTATAATAAATTGAAGGTCACACTTTCAAAACTTGTCCTCTGAAAACGAAATCGCCGAATTATCTCACAAAAGGACCTCCACCCCTTCATCTACGGTGAGTTCGTCTCTTCCTAGTGAGAGTTGAGATGACCTTTCCACCTAAACCCCTTCACGCTCGTTCTCCATACACTTGTCGTCACCATTGGCAATTATTGTACTATAGGAATTCTCGACACCGGCTCAGACTTGACCCTGATGACGCCATGATTTTTCTCGCCTCACGGAAAAATTTCGCTCGACCCAGGAGGCGTACTAAGTCCATTTCGGGTAATAAATTCGTGTTGAAATTTTATGTGATCGACGACAGCTTGATAAACTATGATATTCTTATAGGAAAGGATTTGATTAAAACCGATAACGTATCAATCCAACAAGGACGCGCCTCAATACAGAAACTAAACGAGGATAACTACTTAATTTTAAATATTAATATTGATGATTTACAATTCGAAGTTGGAAACTCGAATTTTTACAATTACGTTCGTTCCCCTAAAGAATACGATTACCGTCAATTCAAACGACACCGTTTAAGCTAATGATCGGAGTTGAGATGAAACAACCAAACGAATTACGTTTTAAAACCTCATCGAAGAGGAGTGCGTAAAAGATTTCATGGACTTGAAGAGGAAAGAATCAAGACTAGAGAACAAATTCAATCCGCAACAGGAGGAACAACGAAAAATGTACAACAGACGATGGACGCCGCACCATCCTTTCTACATCGGAAACTTGGTGGCCATACAACGCTCACAATTCCATCCTTCAGGAAAAATCAACCGCAAATATCTAGGACCATACATACTAACTAACTTCTAGGACCAGACAGATTACATGATGAAACCACAGACGACCAAAGCTAGCTAAGCTTTTACTTATTTTCTTGAGGAGATCCGTTAGCGGTTTTGCGATTACGGCGTATTCACAAATAAATTTGCGGAAATATCCGGTTAAGCCAAGAAATTGACGTAGACGTTTCAGAGACGTTGGACGCGGAAAGTTAAGGACAGCGTTTACTTTTGATGGCGATGGTTTTACGTTGTTTTTCTCTACTAAGTTTCCCAGATACTTGATTGTACGCATGAAAAATTTGCATTTCTTCCAGTTGATTTCAAGACCGTATTCTTCGCATCTTCTTAAAATCACACAAAATCGTCATCGTTCGCAGGGATGATTAAATCGTCGAAGTAAATAATGACGATACCTTTGTTTATTAAATCCTGGAAAATTTTGTTGATATATCGTATAAAAACGTCTGGGGAATTGCATAAACCGAACGGGGCGCGTAAAAATTCATACTGACCTGTTGGAGTGACAAACGACGTGAATTTTCGTGAATCTTTGTGTACCCTTACGTGAAAAAATCCATTTTTAAGATCGATAGTGGAGAAGACAGTTGCGTTACGAAGTCTGTCGATCTGATCTTCTATCATTGGCATCGGGAAACGATCCTTGATTACTTTCTTGCTGATTCGTCGGTAATCGACGCATAAACGTGTCGAACCGTCGCGTTTTATTGTCAGAACGATCGGGCTGGCGTAGTCTGAAGAACTGGGCTGAATTATGCCATTTTCTATCCAGTCCTTTATTACATGTTCAACCGTCAACGTTTCTGGACAAGAGAGTCGACGTGGATATTGATACACGGGTATATCGTCGGTCAGTAGTATTTTTAGTTCTTTGCCGGCTGATTTTGTTGCTCGAGGTGCGTATTGTTCCTTAAGGGAACGAACGTAATTGTAAAAATTCGAGTTTCCAACTTCGATTTGTGAATCAGGGGCTGCAATGTCAATTTTTAAAATTTCGTAGTTATCCTCGTTCAGTGTCTGTACTGAGATGCGTCCTTGTTGGATTGATACGTTAACAGTTTTAATAAAATCCTTTCCTATAAGAATATCATAGTACATCAAATTGTCGTCGATAACATAATTTCATTTCGAATTTATTTACCGAAATGAACGTAGTGCACGTGAAGCTTCCTTTTGTATGGAATTCGTGAGATCCTAAGCCAGTAATCGTTACTCCTGGGTCGAGGGAAATTTTTCCGAGAAGCGAGAAAAATAGTGACGTCATCAGGGTTAAGTCTGAGCCGGTGTCGAGAATTCCTATAGCATTATGATTGCCAATGGTGACGTCAAGTGTCATGGAGAACGAAGCGTGAGGTGGTTTGGGCAGAATGATCAGGCACAATAGGAAGGGACGAACTCTCCCTAGGGGGAGGGTTGGCGGTCCTTTTGTGAGATAACAATTTGGTGATTTCGTTTTCAGAGGGCAATTTTTGGAAATGTGACCTTCAAATTTATTACAATTAAAACATTTTATACCTTTTTCCTTTGAATCGCATGCATTTGAGACGTGATATTTCGATCCATAGTAGTAGCAGTTTTTCTCGGTCGTAGGGTGTTTCCTGTCCGGTGTTGGAATAGACGGAAACGTGTCATTTTTTGTAGGGGTACTGTTTTTCATCATCAGTTCGTAAATAGTCATTTTATCTTTAAATTCTGATACGTTTTTAGCCCCATAGAGGACGGATTTATTGAATTCCTTGTCCGGAATCCCTCTGATTACGTATTTACGTATGTAAAGCATCGTCGTCCAACTTACCCCGATTCGCGATCTCGCGAAGGCGGTAAAAGTACTGTCGTAACGTTTCATTTTTCCGTTTTCTTGATGTCTATAAAACCGTGTGGATTTCTGCGCTGTTCAGAGGTTTCACAAACTCGGCTTCCAGGTCGTCCTTCAGCAAATTCTATGAGATCAATCCTGATTCTGATTTTAGGAACATCGCTGCTCAGCCGACGAGTTTTCGTTTAGCAAAAATGAGTTTTTGCGTATGATTCCGTTCGCACAATAAGGCCGTTTCCTCGAAACTTGCGATCCAACAGGCAGATCGAAGTCATCATCACCCGAAAATGAGGGAATCGCTTCCTTCATGTCGCGAAATGAAATTGAACGAACCTGGTTTCCATCTGCGTCGAAATCGGTTTGTCTCGTTTGCTTTAGGTGACATGATGCTGTTTTTTGAGAACGCGTCACTTCAATTTTACTTTTTTTTAAAGACGGATTGTAGGGAATTAAAGGTCTCCCACAAATAAAGAGTTAAAAGTTTTTTGGTAAAGAACACCTAAAAAACACGTACAAGAATAACTAGATAACATGAAAATACGTTAGGTTAAAAAGAACCGAGTTCGTAGGACCACGTGGTTGCAACTACTAGACTGTCAGCTGAGGCCTAGACAGAGGGGAAGGCCAGGGTTCCCGCCACATGGGCCTCCGATGACGTTATGGCGGTCAACATCCTACATATATATAATGTTAAAAGGATGAAATAATATGAACGGGTTGAAGTTATAGAAGAAATGAAGATTTTGACCATCTTGGGGATGGACAGAGTCCGTTAAGAGCGAAACTAGGCGGACCATGATATACTCTGAGCCTAACAATCCTTTAAATTTAAAAAATCAACTTAGGGAAATAACTTTAACCGACCTCACTTATGACCTAGGCGTTCGATCCGAGAGGGTCTACACGTCTGGCAATCTATAAAACCGATTTTATCTCAACAAGAAGATCTTTTCAGGAAAGAGCAACATAAAAAAATACCAAATGTATGGTGTATTATATGGAGGAATCAATCGAAATGACACCTTGATCTACCTGATTGATCGTCTAACTTCAAAATTGTGATTAATGACCAAGGATCATTTTTGACCCTGACTTTTTATATGAAGAAAAAAACAAATATTTATTTTTTGGGTATGTCCCAGAGCTTGGGTCGCATTGGTATGAAGATAAAAGTTGGATGGTAAAGTTAGATTGAAAAAACTAAGATGAGGAAATAGTAAGGAAAGGAGGTTGTTGATCATCTTGAGGATAGGGTTTGTTAAGAGCGAGACTAGGCGGATCTCGACTCCAAATTTCAACCGTTTAACTCCTTTAACTCACTCACGGCAGTAATCTCAGCTCAGTAAAACTTATGAAAATCCCACATTCTCGTCAAAAACGCTAGGGTGGGATCCGATATCCGTTGGTGTTTTAATTAATACAACCCTTTTGACCCGGAAGGTGTAAATTTTCCTGCCAATTACATGCGAGAATCGATCCAGAAACGGGTTGAACCAAGTCACAAAAGACGATCATTACAAAGGATTTTATGATTTTTTGTGGATTGTCCAAGCGTAATTTTTCAACCCGGGTAATCAGTCAGAAGGAATTGATTTTCGGGTCGGAACGAGATTTAAGAAACGGTAAGCCCTTGGCTTTTTTTATTGAGATACATAATATATCAATGGGTAAGGCATGGTTCGATATAATCGCTTAATTACTCTTTTCTTTACCCATCCCCCCTTCCACCGGCTCCGCGATACCTGGAAGCACCACCCTGTTTAGGGGGAGGCTTTTTTGAAATTCCCACCAAGAGGTCACTAGTGACGGGAGCTGGTACTAGCCGAGACTGGTCGGACCGGCCGATCACAGAATGCGCCTCATGGCCGTCCCGGGCCCGACTTCTTTTCAGAATAAAAAAGGGGGTCGTTAATGATCTCGACGTGTTTAAAAATAAATAAATAATTAATTAATTTTGATTATTTACAACCTTTTTGTTCTTTATTACCTTTTCCATTTTCTTTATACGCATTTCAGCATGCCGACCTGTCACTCATGTTAAAAAAATTCTTTTTTCTTACCCACTTCTCTGTCTATCTGTCAATCATAATCCCATATTTTTCTGTTTTATTTATCGTTTTTTTTCGTTTTCTTTATCAATAGTTCAATTTTCTTTTGTTTATAAGTTAACGATCCAAACCACGCTACGTGAACGTCATTGCTTAGATATCAGCCATTTAATTAATCAACAAATTAAGCCACTCCCACATCATTAGATAAACGGTGGCTACTTCTATCTATGCATCAAGAAGTTAAGCTAATGACAAATCGTAAAGGTTGATATCGCCAAACTTATAATTTTGATCATATAAGCCACGCCAGATTTAATGCACTCTTTTGCAACGTCCATTGCTGGTTATATAAGCCACGCCCCCGGTGACCACCGCGACCTCATAATGTTGACTTGAGGGGTACCAACATTAATGTCAGGTTGTAAACCTTTATCACTCCTACCTCACCAATGGATTACACAAGCCAAACATCATTTATTTATCAGGTTTTGATTATAATTGATCGCCTACGTCATAGTGAGGACTGTACAAGCGTGCTCAGAATAATCTCAAATCATAATATATTGACCACCCACCTCATACTGCTGTCTATATAAGCGACACCAACATTAATGCCAGGTGGCCAACATTGACCACACCTACACAACAATGTTGATTATTTAAGACACGCATAATTTAATGTGTCACGCTTTTAATAACATTCACTACGCCATCGCATCACGTTGACGTAAGCTACCCTCACGTTACGCAATATGGAAATCTTTGAACACGTCTTCCTTATAATGTTGGCTATTTAAGACCCGTCCACTTCATAATGTTGATTAAAGCCCCACCTAATCTAGTGTGCAAAGATTTTACTAACCACTATGCCTAATCCATAATGATTATTATATAAGCTACACCCACGTGTACGTAGTGGTCACGTGGTCACATTATTGCAATATGGAAATCTTTGAACACGTCTTCCTTATAATGTTGGCTATATAAACCCGCCCACTTCATAATGTTGATTAAAGCCCCACCTAATTTAGTGTGCAAAGATTTTACTAACCACCATGCCTACTCCATAATGATGATTAGATAAGCTACACCCCCGTGTACGTAGTGGTCACCCTTACCCACGATCATATATAGACTTCCCAACCTGAGCCATGTACTGAATTTCCATTGGGTTAGCATTGACCACGTCTATCTATAATTTGGTCCGTGTTGACCGATACTACTTAATCCACGCTTTAATGTACGTCATTAGGTAAAATAAGCCACGTCGATTCATTGATTAACATGTTAAAACACGCTCACTAAACGTCATTGTGTAAACATTAGCCACACCCCGCAATATATAGACACCTGTATGTATGTCACTGGGTAAAAACTATTTACTTCCTTGTATTAGATTGTTCAACAAGTTAAACCATTGCCACCTTGAATGTCTTTAGATAGGTAATGCACACATTTATGTACTAGCCAACAAGCTAAGCCACGCATAGATAGATATTAGCTACACCCATGTATTTGTGAACATGTATGCCACGCCTACAGTACTTCAATGTTTTTTTCACTGTCTGATTTCTCTCTGTTTGTCAAATCACTCCAAGCCTCACTACATTTTGTTCTCTTTATACATATTTCATGTGATGTTTTCTATCTTTGTCTTGCCGTCACTTTCTCGTTTAAAAGAAATTGTACTGCCTGTTAATCATTGCCGCCTATTTCTGTTCTTCGACGTTCTCTTTCTGTTTCATGCTTTTACTGTTCTCCTAGGGAGAATATCGTGTCGTTCTGTTTTTCAAGACACAGCTGGTGTCCCGAGGGCGGGGCCTTGTGGCAAAAATCCATATCTAGCTCTGTTTAAAACATAAACGTCACTAGTCGCCACCTAACCGGATGAGAAAATATAAGAAAAACAACCTTATGAAAGCCCATTATAGAGGGGTTTTTGGACAAAATTGAAACTGTTTTGTTGCACAGGGGTTGCGAACGACAACCTGTTGTTGGGAGCAACAAGTTGCAATCCGACTGAGTCAGTCGGGACACGGATCGATGACGCTGCTCGGACGAACGACGGTATACAAACCCCTTTTCCAAAAAAATCAAGATAGGAGAAAAACAAAATGTCGGGGGAAGAAAACAAAGCTTTTTTTTTTACAAAAATGGTAGAAATTAATAAACAAACAGCCCTTATTTTGAACCTTGTACTATTCTCAATAAGTCTCCTAAAGTCTCCTTTTGTAGACTGTCAATGTTAGGTGTATCTCCTTTTCTTTTTTACTAGTTTTTATTTTATATTATTTTTATTAATTTGCTTTTTTGAATCTTTTGTCCAAAAATGTTTCCGAGGTGGTTTTAAAATGGCGTTTATCGGCCGGCGCAGGCGCTCCACCCCCGGCCTGAGGATCGATACCACGTTTCACCTGCCCCCAGGACGTGCACGCGCTGGATCCGCCGGCCCTCGCCGTTTTCGAGAAAACGCCGAAACGACCGAGGCGATTTTGCCCAAAGAAGAACCTTTCTGACCGTTTGGCCAAAAAACAGGAGGCCATTCCAATCCAATATCCCGTGACACGTCTCAACCCGGCCAAATCCACTATTCATTATTCACGCTCCCGTTAATGGTGTTTCCATGTTCGTCGAAACGCCCCTATCAACCGCTAAATGAAGACGGGCAGGAAATCTTTCCGACTAAAACCGATGGCGGGTTTTATCCCTTCTCGAACCCTTAGATCATAATCGTAGGTCAATTTTGTAAATGGAGGCGGGCGTTGAAGAAGGAAACAGGTGTTAAGTTCCACGAGAAATCTGATTATATCTCAAAAAGTTGCAAAAAGAAACGACGCACTGCTTAACCACGCCTACGTGCATCAGTATAAACATAAGTCACGCCCATCTATTAGTCAACAAGCTAAGACACACCCACTTAAATTCATTATGCAAACGTTAGCCACGTCAATGGACTAGTCACGCCAAGGCGGACGTAATATTACTAACTATTACAATCCCAAGGCATTCTTTGATCATCCTCTGTTTAATAATGATCATTTGGCTAATATTGAAAAAAACTTGTGAAAATGTTATTCGGCAAACTGCGACCACTGCCTATTTGTCCGTCCCGCCACCACACGGCTGCATTACAGTCTACGCTAAATTTAATATATCACGTTTTTTCTAATTGTGACCTCGCCTCATGACACTGAATTTATACGCCACACGAGCGTATATGGATTATAAAAACCACGCTAACATGAATGCATTTGGTGAACTTTGACCATGGCCACCTCATAATTCGGATTATACAAGCGACATCTCATTTATAGTACGATGGTTTTACTATAGTTGACTACCTCTTAATCGTGATTATATAACCATTGCATCGTTTATTCTATAAGGTTTTTATTATATTTGATCACGCTGGCCTGCTAATGTGATTATACAAGCAACGCCTCATTTATTGCATCAGGTTTTTACTAATTTTGACCACGCCTACTTCATGATTTTTGAATACATAAACCAAGCCCAATTTTTTGCACTAGGTTTCTTTACTATCATTGACTACCACCTCGTATTGGTGGCTATGGAAGCAACGACCACAATAATGTAAGATGATAAACTTATACCCATATCATTATGTTCATTAATTGCTACCCCCTAATTTATTGTATCTGGTTTCCGTACTATCCTAGACCACGCCGACCTCCTACAGAAGGTTATGGAAGCCACTGGTAGAATAATGAAGGATGGTAAATTTATACTACGCCCAAATCATTATTTTCATTAATTACTAATCCCAATTTATTGTATCTGGTTTTTGTTCTATCCTTGACCACACCCACCTCGTATTGGTGGTTATGGAAACAACGATCACAATAATGTAAAATGGTAAACTTATGCCACGCCCATATCATTATGTTCATTAATTGACACACCCAATTTATTGTATCAGGGTTTTACTAATGTAACCACGCCCACCCCGCATTGGTGGTTATAGAAGCCACGACCACAATAATGTAAAATGGTAAACTTATATCACGCCCATATTATTATGTTCAATAATTGCCACGCTCAAATTATTGTATCAGGTTTTTGTACTATCCTTGACCACGCCCACATTGCATTTATAGGATTTGACAACGCCCACATTATAATGTTGCCAATACAAACCAAGCCATACTAATTTTGCCAGTTCTTTACGAAAATTGAATCCTCAGCCAGATGACATTTTTTTAACAACGTTACCTTGAACCACGTTCTCTCGAACAATGTGAACTTTGGCCCCATCCAGCTTTTAGCTTTCGCTTTACCAACCACGCCTAATTTATTAGTATTAGGCATTTAGCCACGCCCATATCAAAATTAGAGCGTTTATCGTTATAATTATATAATTCCATACTAAAGGCAGTACCTTTTTGATTGCAATATTTTTGGTAAAACAAAGAAATTTATTTTTGTTTTTTGGGTCGTAACTCCAGGAGGTAAGATTTGCTGCTCTCCTTAAACGGCAATTAAAAACACGTCGAGTCGGAAATTCGTCCGGCTCCTCCGGCCAGATCCCTTTTTCGAAACAATTGAGACCAATTGGTGGGAAGGAGTACATAGCCGTGCTTGTCGCGGGCCGATTAACCAATTGAGTGGATAAAATAATCTATAGCGGGGGGCGGGGTGATGAGGAGGATTTGACTGGATAAATTGCCGGGGGGTTGAGTTCGGCCCATTGTTTTCCTTGTTCCTTTGTAATTAATTTTGAAAATGAGCGAATATGATTGAATCGTGTTGATATCGAGGGGTCGTATATTGCTGTTAGGGTTTCCGGTCACGTTATATGAGCTGGAGCGCCGAGATCCCAGCTATGCCACGACATTTATGTCCACCCCGCCGGCCTTGGGGAATGTAGTATTTTATGCCTTTTTCTTCCCTCGTCCCCTCCCATAAACTGCTTCGAGTCATAAAAGCGTCGACCGTCCCCCTCGACGTCACGGAGAAATGCTCCGGGGATGGGCTTTTATTTTCCACCCGGGTTCCACGGTAAGTCGATCATTTTCCAGGGTGGGTAGGGAAAGATGTAAAAAAAAGAAATAGCAAACTTCGCCGACCAAGGATCCTTCCGATCCCTTTTCATGTTCTTTTTGATTGACTATTGATCCGGGAGTCAATAAGGGGCCGTGTTTACTCTGGCCGGCTAATGGCCTCCGTTGCCGGGCGCAACTGTTGTCCGTCCGATGCTAATCTAGGCCCAGAACAGGGAAAAACGCCTACCAGTATTCCCAACAAAACGAAAAAACGAAAACAAGGACAAGACAATGAGAGAGAGAGAGAGAGAGAGAGAGAGAGCCCAAAGCGGAAAGATCAGGAGGTTACAAAATAAGAAAAAGTAAGCTCCTGCAGAAAAATAAGAATTAGCAGGATAACATGAGAGTAGGAGCTCGCATGCACAAAGTAATAAGATGTGAATTCCACCAAGACAAGCGGGGTTGATCAGGAATTTACACGAATTAGTAAAGCCAAGTTCGTCAATTACATTTAGAAACTGGATAAAAGGAAAAGAGCTTACAATCGCGAAGTATAGAATAGGAATATCAAGACGGATAACCCAATAAATGAATGGTCAGGAGGTGACGAATTAGAAACCTTAAACTACTGAATTACGGGCAGAAACAAGATAGCAGGAGAGGAGCTCCACCCACGAAATGTCAGGATTTAAATGGTACAAAGAAGAGACGGTAGTCAGGGAGTTACATGAATTAATAAAGTTAAGCTTCTAATTTACAGTTAGAAAAAGAATAGACACTTTTTTTATTGACTCCAAAATATTTATATGCAAAATATTATAATAGTAATATAAACATTATACATCATTTTTTACACTACTTACTATATTCCTAATAAAACTATACAATTCACGGTACACAGCTAATTATATATACGATATTAAAGCTTTGTATATTCTGTTTGGTTAGGGAATTCACTTGAAATACTTCAATAACTTTTCTAATCACATGGTAACCTGATAATTGGAAAACAGTTAAAGGTATTGAATTCCTGCCGATATGACATCTTCTTGTTATCCTGATAGACACTTGATACCATCAAATAACACTTCGAGCCTCCTTATTTCCTGATAACTTGAAACCAGTTAAAGCCCCTGCTAGCTTTAACTTCCTGATATACTGGAATGTCTCCTGCTTTCCCGATAGGCCCTACATATCTTTCCATAAATTAATCGTGTTATTTGAAATACTGCTAAAGCTTCTGTAGTGTGTTGCATCCTGATACTCTTGATGAGGAAGAAAATTATTCGTATTGTCTTTTTACAAATCTATTTTATAATATTATAGTAATGCTAATAAACGCTAATACTAATACTAATACTAATAATAATACTAATAAACATTTTATACAACATTATTTACACAATTACATTGATATTCCTAATAAAACTAAACAATTCACCGTACACAGCTAATTTGTTGACGATATTAAAGCTTTACATCCAATAAACTGGTTGAAGATTTATTTCTTTGTCATTTGAGAGTGTCGAACATATTTTTGCGTTCATTTGCATGTTTCTTGCAGTGCATGATGATGTATTCGAGATCCTCGTATGTTCCGCCTCCTCATAATTAGGTGAAGGGATTATATTAAATATATTGAGATTGAGATTGCACAGTTCGTGAGTGGATCGTATTAACCTTACTGTTGTTTTGAAAAATGCCTTGGTTATAATAATTGCTTTAGATAACCAAGTTCAAGTGCCACCATAGGAAACATATTTTTGTATCTTATCCCTTTGTTATTTGACAGGCATTCAACTTGCCAATCTATCTGCAGCTGTAATCTTATTTTGCATGAAGATCTTTTCTGGATGCAGGCGCTTTGAGAGAATTGCCCGTTGTGGTGGTTGATAGCCACTCGAAATGCTTGAATAACTATTGTAACCTCCTGGATACTGATATTTGGAAACAAGTTAAATCTCCCGTCGAGAATTACATCTTGCTATACCCGCATGCCAGCTATTATCCCGATAGCGATTAGACTTTCATAACTCCAGGTTC
This sequence comes from Cimex lectularius, assembly GCF_000648675.2. Taxonomy (NCBI): domain Eukaryota; kingdom Metazoa; phylum Arthropoda; class Insecta; order Hemiptera; family Cimicidae; genus Cimex; species Cimex lectularius. Next base: position 1,023,227 of record NW_019392637.1, on the reverse strand, counting down.
TTCCTAAAATTCTATTAATTGAAATACAGTTCAAGCTTATGTGGTACTTTTTACGTAAGGTCTTGGTTGAGATGAAAATGTTAGTATCACGAGCGGGATTCGAACCCACGACCTTCGGCTCAATACGCCGCTGCTCTAACCACTTGAGTTATCGTGACCTCGACCCACTCGGAAACTTCCCATCTCAACCTACAACCTTTCGTATTTTTCCTTCGTTTTTGCCATTTTTCAAATGTCGTGTTGAAAAGAGTTAAAGCTTCTGTCGTGTAATACATCCTGATATACTCGCATTCTTCTTGTTATACAGATAGACATTTGATATCATCAAATAACATTTCGAACCTCCTTATATCCTGATAACTTGAAACCAGTTAAAGCCCCTGCTAGCTACAACTTCCTGATATACTGAAATGTCTCCTGCTTTCCCGATAGGTACATATCCTTCCATAAATTTTTGTTACATCCTAAAATCGTGTTATTTGAAATACTGCTAAAAGCTTCTATGGTGTGTTGCAGCCTGATATTCTTTATGAGGAATCAAATTATAGGATCTCGTTGTGTCCTTTTGTAAAATCTATTTTAAAATCGTATTAACTGGATAACAGTCAAAGCATCTGTCGAGTACGACATCCTGATATACCCGCATGCCTCCTGATATCCCGATAGACACAGAATATTACACTAACTCATGAAACCTCCTGGGAACCTGACAATTGGAAACCAATAAAAGCTACTATCGAGTATGACATCCCGATATACTCGCATGCCTCTTGTTATCCTGATAGGCATTACATATCCTTCCATAACTCCTGGTACACCCTAAAAGCTTCTTATTTGCAATAAAGTTAACGCTTCTATGGTGTGTGGCAGTAAACATTTTATACTCCTTCCATTTTTCAGAATGGAGTGTAATCGTAGTATATCCTTCTTGAAACTTCACGGTAACTTGATAGACACTTAGTACCCTTCAATAACTCTTGGAACCTCCTTTTAGTAGAGGTACGGAATAACAGGTGATCGCTTTCTCTACTTTCCATTACGCTTCTTCGCAAGTCATGTTTTATTTAAATATTTACAGTATCTTCTGGAACATGCGCAATAATAGAAAGAAAAGTCTGTCCTCTTCCGGAAATGCTTGAGGGTTATTGGCCGAGTAGGCTGAGCCGTCCAATAAAATTGCCGTCCGAGGAGAAAGCCTTCTTTCAACCCTTTCGGCCGCCTTTCACCCGCCACCTCGACACTAATGAAATAACCCGGGGCCCTTTTCTCCCCCTTTTATTTTCGAAAGGACATGTGTCTTTTTAAACAAATTTCCTCCATCGGTTTTTACAAAAATCTATTTTTATCTTTTTACATTTGTTTGCTTTGTAGACCGACGGGCAACAAGCTATGTACTGAGTATATTTTCACAACGACGGATTTACCCTTGGAAACATCGAACAATGTATGGGGAAAAGGGGTTCGCCGTTGGTGCGGGGGCGGGCGGCGGTTCGATCCGGTCGATAGCCCTTCTTCCTCCGTTACTAACGGCTTTAAATAAATAATTAATAATCTGCGGGGGCGAAACGGCCTCGTTGTTAAATTTATGAAAACACCCGCAGGCGATTGCACGTAAGGGTGGGTCTTTTAATTTCCCTCAAGGGATTGAGATTTGTGCGAACACTCTTCCATCGGAACTACCCACGTAAACAAACAGCCCACGTGATACGTATGTTTCTCTATTCCGGCCAGATTCATGATTCGGGTGTATATCCTTGGTTTAGTAGTTTCAAAGGATTGCACCTTATTATGCACGATCCATGTATGTACTCGCCTACTTCCCATTTACCCCCTTTTTATTCTCACGCCATAAAAAATCCTTATATGCTGGTTGGTTAAAAATAGTAAGGTAGAAATTCCAAGTTGTGTCAGGTTACAGGGAGGTTATAAGAGTGTTTTTAGGTTTTTATTTAGGTTACAACGTGTAAGGGGGAATTTTTATATTATGTGCTACAGAGAGGAATCGCCCTGTTTCACGTGACAAGTAAGAATTTCTCCCTAACACCTCGAAACCTCCTTGTACAATTACACAATTTCCAATAGCTCTCATACCCGTTGTAACCATTCAATCACTCTTGTAACCTCCCTGTTTCCCTACACTTAGAATTTCTCCCTTACACCTTGATACCATTAATGAACTCTAGTAACCTCCCTGTTTCATGTTACAAGTAAGAATTTCTCCCTTAAACCTTGAAACTATTAATGAACTCTAGTAATCTCCCTGTTTCATGTTACAAGGAAGAATGTCTCCCTAACACCTCGAAATCTTGCATGAACTCCTGTAGCCTCCTTGTACCATGACACAATTTCTAATTTCTCTCATGCCCCTTGTAACTCTTCAATCACTCTTCTATCCTTTCTTTTCCCGTTACCCTTAGAATTTCTCCCTTACACCTTGAAACCATTCCGTCACTCTTGTAACCTCCCTATTCTCCGTTACACTTAGAATTTCTCCCTTACACCTTGAAATCATTCCGTCACTCTTGTAACCTCCCTGTTCTCCGTTACACTTATAATTTCTCCTCTACTTCTTCAAACCATTAATGAATTCTTGTAACGATGAACTAGATTATCGACCTGCTGGAAACATGAAGTCTTGTAACCTCGTTGTACAATTTACAATTTCTCTCATGCTCTTTGTATCCATTCAATCACACTTTTAACTCCCTGTTTCACGCTATAAGTAAGAATTTCCCCCTAACACCTCGAAACCTTTTATGAACCCTTGTATTCTTCTTGTACCATGACACAATTTCTAATTTCTCTCGTACTCCTTGTAACCATTTAATCACTCTTTTAACTCCCTGTTTCACGTTATAAGAAGAATTTCTTCCTTCCCCCTGTAACTCGGTAATAACTACAGTAGCCTTATTGTACACTGATGATTAGAGATTCGTCGACGTCCTAATGACCCTTATAATCTTTCTGAACGCTAAATATCTTCATAAATAGTCTTCAAGTAGCTCTGAAGACATAGTTCATGCCTGTCATTCTTATAAATCTAGGTACATAATTAGCCGATGACCTTGTGGTCTATGACATTCCCGTACATCCTGCCGGTCTGATAAAACGTCTGTGTTTAAGAGAGCGTGTTTCCTGTGCAAGTAGATTTCCGTTTCATTTGTTCATTTTCATTTCGCGAGTGACAAACCCTCGTGCATCGGGCATCGGCCGATTGTGAAAAGGAGGCGAGATAACGTCCTCCTGGTCTGAAGGTGGGGGGCCGTAAACCGTCCTCGGTGGGGGCGGCCACGGCGCACGTTCCGAGTCCGGAGGCGGCTCAGTCGCGACTCGCTCTTGCCACGGGTCTCCTCGCCGGGGGCGGGATTTTTCTTTTGTTTTAGTTTTAGTTTGACGGTTGAGTGAGAATCGAAGAAGGGACGAAGTGGGGGGTGTGAGTGGTGAAGAATAGAGAATAAAGAAAATAAAAGAGGGGGGAAAAGAATAGGAAGAATCGAACCGGCCGGCGTCGTGTCATGTGCTTCATCTACGACGTGAGTTCTTTGTGTTCTATTCAACCCTTTCTTGTTTACCACCGCTTATCACCCAAAAAAATCGCCCCTAGACAAAAAAAAGTCCATATTCTCACACAAATCTTCAGGAAGATCCACGAAAGCAAAAATCATATTAATTTTACATTTCTATTTCTATTTAAAAAAAAGTCAAAAAGAGGACAGAGATGAAAGACATTTAATTTTTATTTATAAAGGTCTAGACACGTTGCCAAAAAAAATTCAAGACAGATATAAATTTTGCTCATCTCGTTACGAATGTGTTTCTCATTCTCATTCCTGGTATTTTATTTTATTTTATTTTATTTTTTTAATGTAAAAGGACCGACTAGGGTCGCCGAGGCGTTGTACTATTGACCTACGACCCCCCCCCCCCAAGTTCTGTTGACTCTTTACGGCCCTACTAGATAAACTTTCTCACCGAGACCGGTGGTCAATCGGCCGAAAAGCGTGGTTCAATTGACCCCCCATGCCCAACGGTCCGACAACTGTGTCATACGCTTTAAAAGCCTCTGACCTTTGGACGATTAAATCAGGATCGATACAGGTTTCAAACTATGCGTTATATACTCGTAAATGTAAATCGAGTCATATCTCTATCCTAAGGCGATTGGGCCAACTGATGCATTTGACCCACGGTACATAAGATTATCACATGATCAATTGATATTTCATGACGTCATCTTCATATTATTGACCACTTGTTTTCCCCATGAATAAACACCATAAAATCTACTGGCCAGATAATATTATCGAAGTATTGGGACTCTTCCCCTGGACCGCTTTTAGCTCAAGTTGAACATCACAATAACCTATGGAACCTTTTGCAAGGAGTGATAATACCAGACAGTTTTTAAGTTTACCAAGGAGAAGGTTACGATCTATGGTAAGGTTAAAGACAAATAATCACATTAAACTTAATGCGTTTTACCAGATACCAAAGCTTCACGCTGTGTGTATCAGACATACAAGGAGTAGGAATCACAGACTGCATAGGCCTAAACATTGACAGAGGATGGTTTCTGCATGTTGTTTGTCTTGGCATTGTAGTGCTACAAGGGCCAATTAACATTCTAGTTCAGCTATCAATTTCACTTAACATTATAGTTCTCTCTCAGGTGTACCTAACATTTTAGGCCCTAGCATTAAAAGTAGTGCTCTCAGGTCTACGTAACGTTCTAGTTCAGTAATCATGTCCTCGGAATATTCTGATTCAGTTATCAAGTTCACGTTACATCCTAGTTCTGCTTCTAGGTTCACATCTCATTTCTAGTTCAGGTGTCAAGTCCTTTCTTGTTGTGCTACCATGTCCAGCTATCATTCTAGTCCTGAATCAGGTCCGCTATCATTCTTGTTCTGCTCTCAGGTCTAAGTAAATTTCAGTTCTGCTTTGTGTGTACCTTACATTCTTTTTTTGCTATCATACCTCCGTAACATTCTAGTTCTGCTATCAGACCCACGTAACATTCTAGTTCTGTTATCAGACCCACGTAACTTTCTAGTTTTGCTATTAGACCCACGTAACATTTTAGTTCTGCTTTCAGGCCAGTTGTGGTCTCAGGTGTACTTAACATTCCAGTTCTGCTACCAGGTGTACATAACTTTTCTGCTCTGGATATATACCAGTAGACCGAGGACTTATTCTTAATCCAATGTCCGATATCTACGTTTTGGTAGGAAATTCTGTGTTTGCACCGAAAGAAGATGTGTTCTGAATGTTCCTCTTCCTGACAATAATTCCTAGGCTTGTTTACCTTGATTCGAGTCTATATGTATGCTTCCGGAGTCTGCAGCGACCTACCATCGTAGTCCTGCTACCAAGTCTGTCTATCATTCAAGTCTAGACATGTGTTGGATTTGTGTTTTTGGCTATCTGATAAGACAATAAATGGTTCAGGGCCGAAAGATATCCACATCGAGCTTACCTTCGACCTAGTGCCTATCTGCTCTTTATGACCTAGTACCCAATCGAGGATTTTCTTCTTATTCTCAATTTCTGACAAGGACTTGACGCAATCCCGAACAATTCTTGACTACCGATGACGTAATTTTAGTGCTTCCTAGATTCTTTAGTTGGTCACCATTTGATTTCACTGGCACGGTCCAAAGACGACGATGTCCTCCTCGTCATCTTCAATGTCCAACGTGTAATATCTATGTGTCGGTCTTTGAAAAAGTATAAAGACACAAGGAAACTTTTTTCCTAACGATTTATGACGAGCTTGTCTCCTTTTTGACTGTGATCACATGTATTATTTGCCCCTTATTCTCCGTCGCTTTTTTAATTTTTTTAAAAAATATTTTCGACGTTAGCGGGCGGAATGAAAGAAGTCTCCAGGTTCAATTCCAGAAATAGTCAGGAAGGGCCGCTTTCTAAATATAGCCCCCCGGCCCTCTCGAGGAGAACGTCTGTCAGGACCAAGGGGCTTCCATTTTCCCCACTCACGTGCCCTTATCGCGTCGATCCCCCGGGCCCAGGTTTGAGTTAAAATAGCAAGCCGGAGGAAATCGGGGGAAAATGTGTAGGTAGAGGCGAAAAGGGGATCTTGACCCGATACCATTAGAAAATCCACTTTAACCCCTTTTTCTCTTTCTTCATTTCTTTCTGTGTTTATTGATCATTGATCTGTACAATATACGAGTAAAAAAGTACTTTGAACTTTTCAATTTGCCGATGTTCCATTGTGGTCTGTTTCTTGTTATCTGTGTTCTTGACACGGGATCCGTCACTCCTGGCCAATTTTCATTCTTTTTTTTCTTCAGATTTTGCCCTTTTCTCGTTTCATTTTCATTTCCTTTCTGTCAGTCTTCCCCTGTCACACTTCTTCCATCATATAACAGACAAATACAAAAGTACTTACAAAAATCCATAGAAACTAACTGTAAGAGTGATTAATAGAGTTTTCTTTCTCCTTTTCTTGGAAAAATTCTGAAAGCGCAGAGAATGGGGAGTTGCCTTTATTTCATTTCATCAATTGGCCGGCTTTCGCAACGATTAATCCTTCATAATGGAATAAAAAGGGTTGTTTTTTCAGGTTTTTCTCATAAATAAATTCCCCCCCCCCCTTATTTTATTTCCTATGAAGTTGTACGTAACAGGTCCGACGTTTTTGTATGGCGGTGCAATTTCGAAAACCCTCCCATATACCTAAAACGCGTTTGAAACTTTTGACATGCTTCACTCGTTCGTTTTCACCCCGTTAATAAATCAACCTCCTGTTTGTTCCTCTTTGGGGTTCGCAAACTAGCCCCTTGACCAAAACCGTAGACAAAAAAATATAACATTGTTACATTAAAACTCACATTTATCAACTGCAAAAAAATATTATACAATAAATTTGTAATTATCTCCCTGTTGTTGTTTTTTCTCGGTGCTCTTCTTATGAAACCGACCTCCCCTTTGTCGAAAGCAGTCCAAACACGATTAGCCGTGTCATAATTGGCCGTTATCGGTTTTTTTTGTTGTGGGTTTATCGGCCGGTAGATAGATCGATTCGCGGACTCAGGGCTAAGGGGAAAACATCTTGCGACCGTGACGTCATCGCTGAGCATGGTCAGATAAAAGAAATAAAGCTGAATTTTATGAGGATATCGGAAAGAAAAAGGGCGTTTAAAAATAATAATAACAGGAGCCTAAGTATCAGGAGGCAATGAGGTCAAAAGAGCTCGATTTTCAAAAAGTGGACTTATCTATGAGAAAATTACAGATTTTTTTAAATGCTAACAAGGTGGTTATATTTTGTGGATCATGGTGGTTATATCAGGACGTTATAAAAAACTACCGGAGGTTAAAAACCCATTCTTATTATGTTTTGAGAGGACAAAAGGTCAGGTAAAAAAAACTGGAAAAACCAATCGACAAATTTCATTACAGGAGCTGAGACAGAAAATGTTAAAGTATTAGAACGTAATGAGGTTAGAAGAGCTAGATTTCCGAAATATGAATACATAAACACATTTAAAACTGACAGTAGCTCTGAGGGAAAACCCATTCGACAAATTCTATACAGGAGCTCAGACAGAAAATGTTAAAGTATCAGAATGCAGTGAGGTCAGAAGGGCTCTATTTTCGAAAGATGAATATATAAAGACACTCCAAAACTGACAGTAGCTTTGAGGGAAAAACGTTTGAATAATTTCATACAGGAACTGAGGACAGAAAATGCTAAAGTATCTGGACACAATGAGGTCAGAAGAGCTCGACTTTCGAAAGATGAATATATAACGACCCTCAGCACTGCGGGTAGCTTTTAGGGAAACCAATCGACAATGTTCATACAGAAGCTGAGACGGAAAATGTAAAATATCAGGTGCAATGAGGTCAGAAGGGCTCGAATTTCGAAAGATGAATATATAAAGATTCTCAACACTGAGAGTAGCTTTTAGGGAAAACCAATCGACAATGTTCATACAGAAGCTGAGACGGAAAATGTAAAATGGAAAATGAGGTCAGAAGAGCTCGATTTTCAACAGATCAAGGCGCTATAAAACTAAGAGCTTGAATAAAAACCTTGAGGGTTTGGGAGGGCAGGAGCTTTGATTTGAGCACCCATAGTGATTTTTTCAAAATTTCTATTTCGGAGATCAAAAGAGCCCGATTTTCAAAATCTAAATATTTCAGTATGCCTACGAAAGACCAATAGTAGAGGAAAAAATTATCTTGTTTTTCTTCCCTAAACGATTTATTAATTGAAATAGTCTTAGACTTGATTGATCCGTGATTGGGCGTAATGATGTATTCATTAGTTGTGGAGATGGAGTTTTAATTGAATGTGCCGGCGGTTCGACCCATCTATTGATTATAATGGGACCAATCCAGTGATTAATTGTATATTTATCAATCAGCGCTCGGTGCCCAGAGGTTCACAGGTCGAGCCTGGTGATTAAACGATACTGTAAGGATTTCGTTCTCAACCCATTCGAACTGTGTTACGTGACGTCATGAAAGTAAATTCATTCATTCGTCAGAAAGTTCATTTTAATTTTTTTGATTTATTGTATTGGGTTGTTTCACATGAAATGTCCATTTCAAAGGTAAAGATTTTTTTAGTAAAATTACTATATAAAAACAAAATCATTTTATTCAAAGTATTTACCCTCATTTTCTACACGTTTTACCCATCGCTTGACCAACTTTTTATCCCGGAACTGAAGAATTCTGAGCATTGAAATGAAAGAAAATCTGAAAACGCTTTTTGAACTTGAACATTTTAAAAAAATATTCCTGTGACGAAGTTGTCTAAATTTCTAAACAGGTGAAAATCTGTTGGAGACAAGTCTGGAGTATAAGGTGGAGGCTGAAGAACTTAGTAGCAAAGCTCTTTCAATTTGTTCACGGTGTGTTTTGAAACGAAAAAGTTGTTGAGTAATTGTTTCATGCATTTCGTCAATTCCTTGCGGTACGATGTAGAAGTAATGGTCTCATCTCTAGGAAAAAGGAGTGGTGAATAATTCCAGCCATGGACCACCATACGGTCACCATCAATATTTTTGGGTGTAAATTTGGTTTTCATAGATGTTTAACCACTGCCGTGACTGATGCTGATTGTCATATATAATCCATTTTTCATAGCAATTGATTATTCTTTCAAGAAAAGGCTCTGTTTTTCGTCTGGCGAGCAACGAAACGCATGTCTCAAGGAGCTTTAACTGCTGTCGCTCAGTGAGCTCATGAGGGACCACCCATAGACCAAGCTTTTTGACTTTTCCTATGTTCCTTAATTGTCTTGCCACGGTGCAATTGCATTTAGTCGTCCTGCGAGTCCTCTGACTGTTTGAAAGTGGTTTTCTTACACCTGAAGATTAAGGACATCTTGTCAATTAAAGCTGGAGGTCTTCCGCTGGGCTCGTTTTCCAATTCTCATCGGAAAACTTAGCAAACCAACGGCCAATGGTACGTTCATTTACACTCTCTTCCCCAAACGCCTTACTGATGTTTCTTGTAGCATCAGCTGCCGAATGCGTTTAAACCCGTAAAGGAATATTACAAGAAAATTCTATACTTCCATATTTGGAGGTATACTAAAAAGTGTGTAATGGATTAGGGGAGCTCATCGTTATAAACAAAACCTTAGGATTAATATGTAAACAATTGGAAGTAAACAACAGAAAACCACTACCTTCTCTCAGAATTTCTGAAACTATAAAATCGTACATTTCCTGTGAAACAACCAAATAATACATTTTAAAAATAAAGAAGGTTTACTTTGATGCTTTATTGTTTTATGATTCTAATAATCAAAGTTTTTTGCTAGTGATACTACAGATGTCTAGCTAATTGTACGGAGTAAGGACGTCACTAAAGCAAATAATTAGTTCATGTGTATTTTTAAGGCGAGAAAGAGTTTTATTTTGAAACTTTTTCACATTTTATTGGTGCGATTTGATCATGACCCTATCTACTTTTTTAGTGTAATTGTTGGCCAAATCTTCAACGATTACGTCATCAAAGTAAACCAGTTTGTCCATTTACTTACTATGATTCGAATAAATTTTAAAAATAATAAAGGTTTTCTTTGATTATAAAACAAACAAGTTTTATGGTTTTAAATAATCAAACGTTTTTTGATAGTGCAACTACAGACAGAGGTATAGCTAATTATACGAAGTGATGACGTCACTAAAGTAAATAAATTAGTTCATTTTTAACCTGGAAACGGTTTGGTTTTGATATTCTTGTATTTTATAGTGAGAATGTAGTTATGGATATATAGTTACATAGAGAATATGTAGTGTTGATCATAACTTGATGCACTTTTTTAGTGTGATTGTCGGCCAAATAATTCTCACTGATGACGTCATTAAAGTAAACCAGTTTCTCTTTGTATAAAATGGTATTTTTTTCTATTGTTTTATTTCAGTTTTTACAAGTGCCAACCTAAAGCATTAATGTAGCTCATAGTCAGTCTAGTCATACTGATGACGTCATTAAAATAAATCGGTCAGCGGTCTCTCAAAGAGGGGGCCAATTTGTCGGAGAATCCGGATGGTAAAAGCGGTCACGCGAGAAAGTTCGAACGTGGGTCGAAATCCATCCCATTATTTTTTCGGTCGAAAAAAAAAAAACCCGGCGACATCAGGAAGCGTTTATCTGTTGAACGGAGCCGGCGGGTTGATAAAACCAATTCACACGCACGCGGGCAATTTATTAAAATCTCGATTTCAATCTTTTACAAGTGGAATAATTGGGAAAAAATAGGGAAAAAGATAAAAACCCCTAGGAGGACGCGATGTTATTGATCAAGTAGGCTTTCAAGAGGGGAATTGGTGCGTGCGGTGGCACAATTTCGAAGCCTCCTCAAAGGAGATCGTCGCGATTCAACTTCGGTGGCCCCCACGTGGATGAAATATTCATTTCCTAACTTCCAAACCCCAAAGGGGAAAACATCGAACCGAGCGAGGCAGAGCGGGCCCTAAACGTGTCTGAAATCCTGAACTGAACCTTAGCAAAGCCCCATCACAAAAAGGTCCTCTAGAAATTCCCCCTCACCCAAATGTCAATTATGCATCTTGAAACAAAAGGTTGAAATTAATTAACGTAAATAGCCTTTTATTCTATTAAGTTCTATTACAATCTATTAGGGTTTATGAAAGAGATTTCCCCTTAATAATGCTACTACCATGAATTAGGCTCATTTCTCAATTTGCAAACAAAACTCGTCCTTCGTTTGTAATTAAATAATCCATCCAGTTCGTCAGGTCCTTTTTACGGATAAGGAGGTTCGACCTCCTATGTAAAATTCCATCCTGGGACACGGGAAAGGAGCTCTGATTCTCATAAGAAATGCCCTCGTTCGAGGAGCTTGACGTGTTGATCAAAAAGGAGCTAATCCTGATACTATTGTCCTTGAGGTCATATTCGGGCAGGAGGTTCGACATACTGGTAGACAAAGATCCTGATATTTTTCAAAATGGGACAGGGACTTTGACACGGCGAAACGTCCAATTTTAAACAGACCCTTTAACATCCTGTTAAGAAGCTAGTCTTACAGTAGCTTGACCATTAGAACATTTGCGAACTGGAGCTTTTACATCCGTATTTTCGACAGGTTCAACATATTGGTACGTAAGCCGCTAAGCCTGATATTTTCTGAAAAGAAGCTCCTTCATGGAACATATTCGAACAGGAGCTTTAGCATCCTGATATTCTACGAGCTTCACACTAATCCTGATACTTTCTTAAAAGTATTCTTTTTAGATAATTTAGTTAAAGAAGGTTGGAAATCTTGATATTCGAGGTGCTTCCACACAAAGCAAAATTCTTACAGGAGCTTCAAGACAGCGTAATAGAAATGTAGCCAATCCTGATAGGTTTGAAAAAGGAGTTTGACTTGAGAACAATTTCTGTTATTAGCTTTTACATCCTGGTCGTTAAGGATATGTATAATTTTAATACTTTTGGAGAAAGAAACTTGACAAGGAGACCGTTTTGGCAGAAGCTTGTTAATTCTGATAATTCCAGTAAAGAGCTCTTTTTATTCATACAAAAGCTTCAAATTGTTGATTTAAAAAAAAGTCGACAATCCAGATGCTTTTTAAAAAGGAGACTCGTTTTTTTGATCAGGAGCTCGGACATCTTGATTTTCAAGGAGGTTACACCCAAAGTAAAAATCTATCAGGAACTTCGACAAATTGATATAGAATCGCTAATCCTGATCATTTTGGAGGAGTTTGACATGACGAACAGTTTATGCAGAAACTTATGATATCCTGGTAGTTTTTTTAGTTAATCCTAATAACTTTAAAAAAGAAACGGCCTGGAGAAGGGTTTGAGCAGGGGCTTTTACATGATGGCGAATCCTGATAGTTTTTTCGAAAGTGTTCGATTCTTTTGCCATTTTCGGGCAGGAACTTCGACATTTTCGATTAAAAAAAACATAGTTAATCCTGATATTTTCAGATAATGAGCTTGGCCTTTAGATTATTTTGGAGAGTTTTTAGTTTAAGTTTTAAATACTGACAAAAATTTGCTGAAGCTTTTGAAGAAGGGGCTTAACTTCGAGGTGTTACTCGGTAGACAAAAACTTTCGATATCTTGATGTCTAATTGTACAAGAAAAAGTCAAATAGGAGGTTCGACAATTTGACAACACCAGCTAATATAGTAGACGGTTATGTAAATTAAAGGCTATAAAAAGGTTTATTATAAAATANCGTTTTATTTTTAAAATAATAATATGAATATAATATAAAACGTTCATAATTAAAGGTTGTATATAAATCAGGATTAGCTAATATAATACTTTCCCAAAAGTAACTCTACCTTAGGAACGTATTCGAACAGTGGTTTCGACAGCCCGATAGTCAAGGAGCTGGGACGTTGCTAATCCTGCTGGTCTGGACCTAAAAATCCTGTTATCAACAGGGCAAAGCATGGCTGTTTTGGTTTTCTTCTCTCATCCATCTCCAGTGCTTTGCAAACGAGAGGTACCAATGTGCCACGCTTGCGATTTGCCAGAAAGCTCTAGTAACGCACCATCTTAAAATGTCAGGCTTAAAATGGTCTGAAAAGGAGAAATTTTTAAGAATCTTGATAGTTAACATATTCTAAACCTTATTTGAAAATAATGAGATTATTCAATGTTATCCCTTTCTGACATGAGCTTTTATGTGAAACGTTCTACTGTGTACTCCTAATCCTGATAGAGATTTGGTGAAGAGTTTGATTTTGTGTCAATTTTCGGGCAGGAGCTTTGACATCTCGACTTTAAAATACGTAGCTAATTCTGATATTTTCTGATAATGAGCTTGGCCTTTCTAGAGTCGAAATTGCTGGAACTTTTGGAGAAGGAGTTTAACATCGAGGCGATACTCTGGCAGGAAAAAACTTTTGATATCTTGATGTTTAAATGCTCCAATAGGAGGTTCGGCCATTTGACAAAAACAGCAAATATTGATTCTTTCCCAAAAGGAACTCTACCTTAGGATCATATTCGAACAGGAGTTTCGTCCCGATAGCCAAGGAGCACCCATAGCAAAAAATCTAATAGGAGCTTGGACGTTGTTAATCCTGTTACTTTCTTAAAAGGAGTCGGAGAGAAGATTTTTAAGAATGCTACTAGTTAACATGTTCTAATCCTTATTTAAAAATAATGATATTATGCAATGTTGTTTTTTTCTGACAGGAGTTTTTATGTGAACCGTTCTACTATCTACTCCTAATCCTGATAGATTTGGTAAAGAGTTTGATTTTGTGTCAATTTTCGGGTAGGGGCTTGATTTGACGATCAATTCCTGTGATTTCACTTCTGATATTTTTTTGAAAAAAACAAAAAACAAAAAAAAAACAGGTTGACCTTGAAGTAGTGTTATAATAGAAACCTTGTTCTCCGTAAAAGAAAGGAGCTTGTGTCACGACCGGTTTGGGAAGTAAATTCACTATTATTATCATCGCAGACAGTGGTTTTAATAACATTTTTAAAAACATTTTCTTTTATTTTCTTTGTTTATACGTTAATAATTCGTAGCTGTGTGAGAATATGGTTGTAGTTTAAAGGTTGTTTGGGTGCGGTGGTGGGAAAGGGGTCCGAACCGGAATGCAAATTGTTTCGGCTTTCGGCTCTAAAAGTCTTCTTTGTCCCCAGGTCGTGATGGGTTGATCAGCCGGAAGATCCCGTCTCTGAAACAACCGGAGTGACTAGTGTGAGTGTGTGTGCGTGTGTCCGTCTGAAGGAAGGGTGGGCGGGCCTCGAATAACCGGGCTGTGGAGACTTGGGGGGAAGGTGCTGCAGGTGGTCCGGTGGGGGCGGCTCGAAGGCTGAGCCGACGGGGGCTGGCCAGCCGCCTCCGCCCAGCGACAAGTCCGAGAGGCGGCGGGTCCCGGGTCAGGTTCCGCTCGTCGGCCTAAGGCCCGGCCTCGGTTTGGACGACATACAGGAAGAGGAGGAGGGCGGGGAGGAGGGAAGGACGACGTCAAAGGAGAAGAAGAAGATGCAGGCCGAACAGGGGAGTCTGGGACAGCTACACAAATACCACAACAGATACCTCAAATCGAGGAGGCATACGCTCGCTAATGTCCGGTAAGTCCTATGCACCAACAACTCCCTTCTTCTCCTTAAAATGAGCACATCTGTCACGAGGATTAACGGAACGGGATTAGCTTGTTGACACCTCGGCGCCTAATTTATTTAACCAAGGCCTTAGCCGAATGTGGATCGAGCAAACAGACAGATGTTTTTTACACTGGGCCAATTAGACTAATTACCGCGGAGATTTTAAACTTCCCCCTCCTCGGTCTTGCACACTTGAAGAACTCGGTCAAATCAGGCCGAGGGACGAACTACTCACTTCAATTATTGCTTCCATTCTATCAATATAGATCATTATAAAAGAGCAAACGATGTCTCTTTTTCTCAGACCTGGTACTATTTCCTAGGAATTCACATTTTGAGGAACAGATCTCCAAAAGCCCGATATATGATTATTTTCTATCCTAGTATATTTTCCAACAAGGGCTTTTAACCCATCGTGATCATCCTAAAAGAGCATAAATCTTGTATACCCTGGTCGTGATTTTTTCATCCTGATACGTTTTCCTACAAGAGAACTAGAACCAATTTTGACAATTCTTAAGGAATTCAAGCTTACACATTCTGATACTTTTCCTACAGGAGATCATGTTCGACAATCCACCTCCCTTGTCGTGAGTTTTTCATCCTGTCAGTTTCCCTAACAGGAGCTCATAATCAAGAACTCACTGCTCTGATTGTGATTTTTCGTCCTGATACTTTTCCTACAATAGCATGAATATCAATCTTGACAATTTTAAAGGAGCTCAAGCTTGCACATCCTGATACTTGTTGCATAATACCCACAGGAGCTCATGTTCGACAAACCACTTCTCTGGTTTGTTTTTTATATCGTGACATTTATCCTACAGGAGCTCATGTTCGACAACCCACCTCCCTGGTCTTGGTTTTTTCCCATCCTTATTCGTTTTACAACAGGAGCTCATAATCAACACCCCACTTCTCATATCGTGATTTTTTCATCCTGATTCTTTTTCCTACAAAAGCAAGAGTAACAATCTTGACAATTTTAAAGGAGATCAACCTTGCACATCTTGATAGTGTTCCTACAGGAGCTCATGTTCGACAACCCACTTTTCTCGTTTTTTTTTGTTTCTTGACACTTATCCTACAGGGCCTCATATTCAACACTCTACCTTCCTCGTCATGGTTGAACCATTATTGACAATTCTAAAGAAGCTCAAGCTTGCACATCCTGATACTTTACCCACAGGAGCTCATGTTCGACAACCCATCTCCCTGGTCTTGGTTTTTTTCCCGTCGTTATACGTTTTACAACAGGAGCTCATAATCCACAACCCACTTCTCGTATCGTGATATTTTCATCCTGATTCTTTGTCATACAAAAGCCCGAGTATCAATTTTGAAAATTCAAAGGAGCTCAAGCTTACATATCCTGATACTTTTCCCACAGGAGCTCATGTTCAACAACCCACTTCTCTGGTTTGTTTTTTATCGTGCCACTTATCCTACAGGACCTCATGTTCGCCACTCCACCTTCCTGGTCATGATTTTTCTATCCTGATACTTTGCCTACAGGAGCTCATATTCGACAACCCACTTCTCTGGTTTGTTTTTTTACATCGTGATACATTTCCTACAATAAGCAGCTAGCAGATTCCCGATTACCACCCTGCAGGCTCTTTCGTCATCTAACTCGAACGTGTGATAATCTGCGTTACGTTGGCTCAGGTACTTAATTATGCCTCTCCAACTTTCAACTGTTTTGGCGTTGATGATGAGATCGGTGATCCGCGCTTTTGCGGTGAATTTGTCTTTCCGCAATGCGATAATGCACTGCACATCATTGCAAAGTTTTTAATGTTCTTCACATATATGGTAGGTGGTTTGTGCGCGTGGACTTTTGGGGATGAAGACGTCTCCAAGTCCCGTGGGACACTTAATGGAGAGTTGTTCGTAAGCACTCCTGGTAGAGCGGTAACTACGACTGACATTCCTTTGTTGGAGCTTGGTTGTTAGCCATTGGTGCCTAAAAGTTCTATGGTTTTGTGGTTCTGTCGATCTCCTGTTCGATCAAACTTCTGGTCTGGCGTCTCGAGCCTTTTTTTAATAGCAAGTGTAACACACAGTTTGTTAATAGGTGTGTTGGTGTCTCCTCTGCTTCTTTGCAGCATCTGCACGTGCCATCTTGGGATATACCAACCTTTTTTAAATGTCCGTTTAGTTTGCAATCTCCTGTTAAGAATCCTGTTAGGTTTCGCAGTTTTTTTTTTTTTTTGCTTCCTTTGATACATTCTATTACTTCTTTCCTTTCGACATTTTTGAGGAGTTTCTTGGATTGTGTGCGTCCAATGAGTGAGTTCCGTTGAATCTTATTTTCTTTTTATCCTTTTGTCTGAGGTATTCATTGATAGTGTGGGTTCCTATTTGTTCTGCATACCTAATATGTTTTACAATTCAGCACCATATTTGAGCTTAGCGCTTTGATGGTTTCTTGCCTACCTGACATGATAGCTATGTTCTTGTTTTTTTACCCTTTAGTCAAGTTGAATTGAGTACATCTCTCGATTGCGCAGACCTCAGCTTTGAAGATACGGGTGTGTTTTTCCATGGGTTCTGAGTTTTCGGTTCCAGAACCGAACATTCTTACCCCTGTACCTTTTCGTGTTCTAGATCCATCTATGTATCAATGTGCCGCTCTTAAAGGAGGTGTTTTCCTCTCGTTCCCATCCTTTTTTTGGTACCTAAATTTATTTGGTTTGATAAGATTCAAATATCCTGTTCATGTCGTCTTTTGGAGCCATGAGTATCTTACGGTCTTCCGTTATGTTGTTGCTATCTCTCTATTTTAGTTGCATTCCTGTTGGAGGTTTCCCTTTAATAATACTAATAATAATTTTCTGTGCTGCCCTTATTATCATATGGTATAGGGGGATTAATCCCTGTATCTTTTTCATACCAATTGTCGGACATGTTCTCATCGCTTCCTTTATACAGATGCACACAAGTCTGTATTTTTTATCGAAGTCACTGTGTCTTAATTATACCTTAAGCGGACGTCAATAAGTCTTCGAAAAAAGCAGCACGGCTCTAATGACTTGGCGGAGTGCAAATCTTTTATGTATTTGTCTCCTTAATCGTTACAAAATCTGAAATTTTAGGGGAGCTTTTGACAAGATCTTTAACGCAACTGAAGAGCTCCTGTTAAAAAAATTATCAGAATGAAAAATATTCGCATATTTCAAAAGGAGCTACACCCTAATATGTGAATATTTTTCATCCTGATACATTCTTTCAATAGAAACTCTTGATCTAATTCAATCTTCAATTACATCAAAGCTTAAAATGGCACTTCAAATTCGTCGTGTAAGATAATTAAGCTTATCAAAATGATTTGTAGGTTGTGAGCCCTAGATCGAAAGAGCAGGATGCAAAAATTTCTATAAATAAATGCAAGAGCTTTTTGCCATCCTGATACATTTTCAAACAGGAGCTTAATAACCATTCTAAAATTTAAAAAGGAGCTTTACCTTTCACATCCTTGTCGCTTTCTTTCCATCCTGATGCTGTAACAAGTGCTTATAATTCTGATACATTAAATTTTAATTTTGACTATCCTAAAGTAGCTTTAAACCAACAAACGCTAATACTTTTTCAACAGGAACTTTTAACAATAGAAAATCATGGCGTTTGTACTCCTTATCGAGATTGGTTGTCGTGTATGAGCCCTTATAGGAAAAAATGCTTCAGGACCGACCTCACATCGAACATTTTGTTCATTTTAAAGGAGTTTAACGTACACCTTGATATGAATTGATGATTATTTTCCATTATGATACGTTTCCTTACAGGAATATAATTCTAAAAGAGTTTAAAGATTGTACATTGTGATTATCATGTCTGCTAATATTTCTTTTTGTTTCTATCCCGATCAGCCGTAGTTTTGCTGTTTTTTACCGGTTCGGTATCGCCCTTTGTGAACGAGACTGAATAAACGATTCAAAAACTACGCCATTTACCTAAATAAACAAAATTTTCTTTTAACAACGTAAGCTTTTTGTTTCACTTTTATCATTGCAATCCCTTTCATTTTATAACGGCTCAAGTCTGACGTCCAATTAAAAAAGCGTCCTTTCTTCCTTCATAATCCAGCTTAACAAGAAGTCTAAAGGTTGTATCGTTATAATTGGTAAAAAAAGAGATTTTTTAAGCTTTAAAGAAATAAGTAATTAAGCTCGTGATTTTTCTGTCGTTTATTTTGTGCTCGAGGTTTATTTCTTTTAAATTTATTTTTGTAATCTTGGCTGTATAGCAGAATCTCCTTAGTGTTTTTTCTGATTTAATTTACCTTTGGGTGTATTCTTCTACATATTTTTGTCTCGATTTTAGATGTGCTTCTTTAATTCTGTTACTAATTGTTCAAAAAGAGCTTGATTTTTTCATTTATTTCTCGAACGTTATTCTCTGATGTATGTAACTTTTACATCTTTATACTTACTGTATCGACATTATTTTTTATTTAACTTTCTGTACTTTCTTGGTCTATAAAGTTTTTTCGTCCTGATACTCTGTTATCCTGCTACTCAACTGTTGTACAAGAGGTAATGTTTTGTAATTTTTCTTATTTCTGCAACATGATCAGAAAGTTATCCTGATATTTTTTTCAAGGAGCTTCGACCTCTAGTATATTTTGTCTTTATACCTTTGACTTAACTGTATTACATTGTCAAACAGAAGCTTTTTATTATCAATTCTGAATGAGAATATAAAACCTTGTGCCTCAACAATCAAAGAAAATTTAAACAGTGGGGAACTTTTCGGCTTTGTACTCTGTTTCTTCAACCGGGAAGAAAGTCCTGGAGGGGGGGGAGAACTTTTCCCAAGGAAAACTGGAAAAGCCTTTCGCCTAGTGAAATAGGATTTCCCGTTTTTCACCTCGGCCGTGTAGAAGGAGGTGGGCTTTAACCCCGAAAGGGTTAAACGTTGGGATCAATGCCATGACCTTTTTCGCCCTTGACTTCATGAACCAGAATCCGCGCGGGGTTCGTAATCACCCGCTTTGTCGCGAGAAAGAATCCCGTAACGTCTCGTTAAAATACCTTCCCCTAGAGGCAAAAGTTAACCCTTATATAAAAAACCCTTTTACCCTGTTTTCCCCGTCGCCGCAACCCCTCCGCCGTGTAGGTTGATCGATGGGGAGTTCATTTATTTACATCTGGGACTCTATTTCGGGCGCCCCCCCTCAAAAACCCTACCCATGAACTGCTTTTCAACCCCCAGACCTTTTCTTCTTATATAAACGTGCAAATATTTTCAACAATTGTCCTTTTTTCAACCTTTCACCACTTAACACCAATATTAGAAGTGTACAATTTTCCTCCCGGAACAACACAACTTTCATCTTGGACCAAGTTTTAATTAAAGGGCGCCCATCTCCGCGAGATGGGAAGCTTCTCTTGGCCGAAGCTCAAAAGGCTGAAGACCTCGGTGAACTTATAGAGAGTTTACGCGGATCCCCCTCCAACAACTCAAATCGCCATCCGTTATTAATTAAGGGAGAAATTAATTTGTAATCCCATCTTTTCAGAGAGCTTATTCACGAGAAAATACCGCAGGATAATAATGTCATTACCTTCGATAAATATATTCTAATAGTTAGACACACTTGTAATCATGCACTAATTAGTTCTTTCGTTAAGTCACTCTGTCGTTTAGTCAAAACTACATTCATTTAGCCGGTGAATCAAACTTTAATACTTTCATTAAATAATTATCACATTCACTCATTTTAGCATTCATTAGGTAGATTAATCACACTCGAATTCATTCATTATTCATGTCCTTCTGTCGTTCACTCAATTACATTCTTTTCGTCTGTCAATCACACACTAATTAATTCATTCGTTAAGTCACTCTGTCGTTTACTCAAAACTACATTCATTGGGCCGGTGAATCAAACTCTAATACTTTCATTAAATAATTATCACATTCACTCATTTTAGCGTTCATTAGGTAGATGAATCACACTCGAATAAATTCATTATTCAAGTCCTTCTGTCGTTCACTCAGTTACATTTTTCGTCTGTCAATCACACACTAATTAATTCATTCGTTAAGTCACTCTGTCGTTTACTCAAAACTACATTCATTGGGCCGATGAATCAAACTCTAATACTTTCATTAAATATTAAATCATAATTATCACATTCACTCATTCAATCAAATTCTAATTCATTTTTATTCCATACCCTCAAACATTCTATTGGCTCGCTAAATCACTCACTAATTCGTTTATTCGTTGAGTCATTCTGTCGTTCATTCCCTCAAACATTCATTGGTCCGCTGAATCTCTCACTAATTCGTTCATTCCTTCAAACATTCATTGGTCCGCTCCCTCTCTATTTCGTTCTCGCGTAGTCCTACTCTGTCGTTCTTTCACTCGTGTATTTATTGGGCCGGTCAATCACACAAAAATTAGTTGATTCCATAATCTGGGTGGGTATTCACTCATTATTACATTCATTAGGTAGATTAGTCACAACCAATTAGTTCATTCGTTAGATCCTTCTGCCGATCACTCACTTGTGTAGTAATTGATCCTATCATTCACTCACTAGTTTGTTCATTCGTCAAGACATTCTTTCACCCGTTTTAACATTCATTAGCCATGATCAGTTAGTCACTCACACACCTTTCAAACAGTAGTAAGTCATTTGTTCATTCGTTAGTTCGTTCTATCGATCATTCACTCATTCGTTCGTGAAATCATTCTGTTGTTAGCTCACTCATATTTTATTTGGGCTTATCAATTTCTTTTTCATGCACTCATTCGTTCCTGAAGTCATTCTGCCATTTGCTCACTCATCCACGGCCAGTTACTCATTCCCAGGCTTAATAGAACAGCGGTTCATTCGTTAATTCATCCCGTCATTCACACGGTTGAGTTTCTTTCGCTTTCGGGAACGTGTTCACGTAAAATTGGAGCGTATGTGTGAAGCGAGGCGTGATATCGATTGGCGATAGAGACAGATGGGAGACGGTGGCCCGTCCGTCAAATGACCGTCCACGATTCAACGGCTGCCAGCTCAAGCGAAACGGTGCGCATCCGACCCAGGACGAGATAGGGGAAAAGGCGTACGTTTTATCGTAGGAGAACTAGGGCAGATATGCTAATGGGCTTTTCCTCTTCATTTCTTCATTGTGGACGTCGAGGGGGAAGTTAAAAAAAAGAACGGCCTCGTTTCCCGTATCGACCGGGAAAAGTTAATTAATCCGTTTGACGTCCATCGGGCAGGTTGAAAACAGGGGAAAAACCTCGTTATTTCTCACCCCATCTACTTTTTCCCATCCTGATATTCTTTTTTTCCTCCAACCTCATTCGACAAAACTGGCAGAAAACAAAGGTAATAAATTGTCCGCCGGTGGTCGTTACATCTCTTTCTAAGTGATGCCCTACCCTAAACTTCAATCATCTGACATTTCCCGGGGACGGATCGATTCTCTTGCCAAAGGGTGGAACGGTCCTAATTGGGCCTTTCAGGTCTTTTGGAAGGAAAAAACCTCATTCGGGAAGGTCAGGACGAATAGTTGATCGCCATCAACTGAAGACTTGGAAAAGAAACACTATTGCTCCTGTTCCACCACCCTTAGTCATTTTGGAAAGGAGCTTGAATCGTGAATCAACAAAGAACATCTTGATATCGTGATTCATTACCTTAAGGGGTCAAATTTAGCCATGGGATAACAGGAGCTAGCAGTCGAGTAGATTTTTCAAGAGGTCAACAAATTCCATGAGGTTATCTGTAATCTGAAAGAGTTTGACCAATATGAGCTCCTTCCATCCAGTCCCTCTATTAGAAAGTCAACAATCATGCGAGCTCCTATCGCTTATATTGCTAGGATAATGCATTGGGTTTTGAGCTCTTCTTGAAAAATATATAGAGCGATAATGTTGTTTATGTGCCAAACCAAAATTATTCTGTGTATATGTCTTTGAAAAGATCTTCGTACGGTTAAATGGGTGGCTTTTGATAAAATATCAAAATAATACAACCCCCCCCCTTTCCAGGGCTTATTGTAATGAAAAGCTAGGGAGAATCCTTTGAGGGTTTCAATGGGTCAAGGGGTCCGTGTAATCAGGGGCAACCACTTCTAATGTTTCAATTACAATGAAATTAATGTACGTGTGTCCCTGGTGTTGATTTAATTCACAACACGTGCCACGGCTTTGTTTTAACAGCCCCAGATGTCATTGTTTGCAAGGATGAAGATATAATTTTTTTTACAACTTTCTCTTGGGTTCTTTTTAACTTTTTGGTGGGAATATTGGGCAAAAATTTTTGTTAAAAAATAGGGTTAAAAATACTTTTTGTTTTCTTTTCTCTGCCGATCACATGTGTGCTTGAAATAAACACGAAGTCCCCACCCCCGCTTGGCGAGGGTTCAATCACTGCTCCCCAGGAACATCAAAACAAAAAAGTAAAAGGGCCCGAAAAAAATCTATAGGGTAAAATTGGCCGGATTAATACGCCCTGATTACAAGGAAAACAATTGCAGGAGAGCCAGGGGGTTAAAAATATAAAAAATACATTTAAAAAAACGGAAATTCTAGACGAAGTTGGGGAGCCATAATAAAGAGCCTCTCTCAAATTTCCATGAATCTGAGGCCGTATATTAATCGTAAAAAAACAGCCAATAATTGAGCTTGAGTAACCTTCTTGTTTTTTCATGACAAGGATAATGGGAGGAAAAGTACAAATAAAATTAATCAATTAATTCAAGACGTTCAAGAATCTTATGGGGTTTGAGCTCCTATAGAAGTATCAGGTTGACAATACTGAATTCTTTCTCCTGAAAGAAATAGGATGACAACTATGAACTACTTTTGACAGTATTACCATCGACCCCTAGCTCATATTAAAAAAGTAACAGGATAACGTAAGCAAGATGCTGAGAAAAGGTTAAATTCTTTGGAATTAAGGCCCTATCAAAAAATATCAGGATGACAACTTGACTATGAGTTCCTGTTAACTGGTGATCTAGATGAATAAATCATTTCTTAAGATTTGAGCATCTCTTGAAAAAACTAACAAGATGACCAATTCAAGACAGTATCAGCCGGAGGTAATGTAAGCTCCTAATGCTCCTAATTCCTCCATAATTTGAACTCTTATGGAAAGTTTGACAGGATTAATGAAAGCTACATGCTGAAAATGTTGGATTTCTTGGATTTGAGCTTCTCCCAAAAAACATCAGGATGATATGATGAGGTTGAAAGAAAACAAAGCTCAAATACTCCTAAGAAAGCAGGATTCCAAACTCCTGTGATTCAAGTTCTAAGATTCCGGACAATCTCTGGGGATTGCTCTTATTCGGCCAAGTATCAGGAGGACCAAAGGGAGGAAGGATCATCACAGGATTACGTAACCTCCTATAATTCTTAATGTAACAGAAACAGGCTGTTGACTATAAGCTTCTATATATTTGATATCAGGATGACAGAAGCAGAAAATATCAGGACGTTCCGAAATGACATAAACTAATACTTGTCTTTCTTTCTAATTTCTTTGGTCCACTTAACTGATATCAACTTTCCCATTATTACAAACAACCCCTCGTGGCGTAAGCACCATGGTTTGTTGATTCTATCATTTTTCTTCTGTCGTCGTGAACTTTTCCGAATAGGAGCTTAATGCGAAGATATATGCTGGTTCTTCAAACACATAAAATAAATTCTCATAGTTGAATTTAATTAAGAATGTAAGAGCTTTATGTTCTCTTTCTGTGCTATTGAATCTTGCCATCCTGATATTTTCGAATAGAGCTTACATCCCAGGAAGAGTTTGTTAAGGAGATCAAACCCCGTGGGTGTGTCATTAATCCTGGCAACAGGAGCTCACGATGGACATCTTCTTTCGAGCTTACGCTATTGTATTAATTCTTTGCTTTGGTCATCCTGATACTTTCCGAAAGGAGCTCAAATCCCAGCAATCTACCTTTTCTCAACATGTATTATTTTCTTGATAGGAGCCCAAAGCCCGAAGGTTTGTCATCAGAACTAGCAACAAGTGCTTATGAGAGGAATCTTCTTTTGTCCGGAAGTGTAGGAGGTTATACAGTTAACGATTTTTTTTGTGTTATTGAAATTGTGTGTTTCGTTTAAAATAGGAGCTTATCTCTCGATGATACTTCTTCGGTTTGGTCATCCTGATGCTTTCCCAAAGGACCTCAAATCCTAGGAATCTACCCTTAATAACATAACCTATAAACTAACCTTAATATATGCTGGTTCTTCAAACACATGGGCTCATAGTTGAATTTAATTAAGAATGTAAGAGCTTTATGTTCTCTTTCTGTGCTATTGAATCTTGCCATCCTGATATTTTCGAATAGAGCTTACATCCGAGGAAGAGTTTGTTTAGGAGATCAAACCCCTTGGGTGTGTCCTGGCAACAGGAGCTCACGATCGATATCTTCTTTCGATCAGAGGCATTATCAGACGTAGGAGCTTACGTTATTGTATTAATTCATTGCTTTGGTCATCCTGATACTTTCCGAAAGGAGCTCAAATCCCAGGAATCTACCTTTTCTCAACATGTATTATTTTCTTGATAGTAGCCCAAAGCCCGAAGGTTTGTCATCAGAACTAGCAACAAGTGCTCATGAGAGGCATCTTCTTTTGTCCTGAAGTGTAGGAGGTTATACAGTTAACGAATTTTTTTGTATTATTGAAATTGAATGTTTCGTTTAAAATAGGAGCTTATCTCTCGTTGATACTTCTTTGGTTTGGTCATCCTGATACTTTATCAGGAGGAGCTATAACGACTAGAGTTTCATGCCTATTTTATCGCACTTTCACGTACCCTGAGCATCAGTTACAAAGTATTCTTGTCGTGTGATGTCTTTGCGTCTTATTCTTGGGCATCCTGATATTTCTTTGTAGGATCTTTCCAGCCCGTTTTTCATCTCGATGTCTTTGCAGTTTTCAGTTTTCGATATGTATCGAGGCTCTTTCTTGAGTCAGTCACGTAGGAGGCGTTAAACCTGGGCTTGATTAGCGATCCGGGTCCACCCGCAATGATTAGATGAAAACGGTTTAAGGATTTTTCTCTGACGAGGGGTCACGTACTCGTCGCTGAACTTTTCCAATATGAGGCCGGACAACTTTCAACGTCCCGGGGGGTATATAAAAATCCGAGATGACGTAAATCCTCCTCTCCCTTTTAATGGCGAGAGGCCAACCGGGAAGGAAGGATCATCCCGGGTGGAAAAGATAAGGGCGTTAACGAGTTAATCTCGGAATTCATCACCATGCCGTAACCGATACTGACTGCGTTTCTCAGGGCTCATAATTCTGAGTTAGAAATTAAAAACTTCAACCCCCCCCCCCCCGAGTCTCCGTTTTCACGCCTCCTCTTGGCGTGTAAAATATAAAATTAGTCTTACCGTCCTTCTTAATAACTCGTTACTCACCGGGTGATGTGCGCTTCGTCTAAAAATATTGAAAGAGATGAGAGAGGTCAAAAATAAAGCCTCGGAAGTTAATTTGAACGGGCGGCTTTGAGAAAACTGTCTAAGAGAACTTGTCAAGGGGCGGGGTACTTCAAAACTGAATGAAAAACATGTGAAAAGAAGAAAAAGAAGGAAAATGAACATCTCTTGATCTTCAGAAAAAGGGAAAACATTTGGCCAAGTCTTAAAAATCCCCAACCCGAGGATATTTAACGCGAATTTCTTTGAAGCTCGAAGGCAAATTTCTCAATTGAGCCAGTTTTAATATATTTATAAAGTGAATAAACAAAACTTTTAAATCCGTCAGAAAGATAATTTTTAAGTGATAAAACTTATCGAGGGAAATTTCTGAGACTTAAGAGGGGGTAAGAAACAAGCTTTTGATTCAACAGAATAAATTATTACATTGTTTTCACTTGATTTCTTCATAAAATATGTTAATAATTAACTTTTATTATTAACAAATTCTATTTTTTACTGAGAGCAATGGAATGTTTGGTTGGAATGTTGAATTTTATTAATATCGTTCGATCTTTTGAGTTTGTCCATTAATTCGCAAGGTCAATCGGTAGATGAAATATTAATCAAATTTAGGATCAATATCATATGGTTTGTGGAGATTGGTAGCTTGGTTGAGTTAGACGCTTTGAGAGTGGGGGAGCCAATGTTAGCAAGTTGAATTTTATTAATATCGATCAATCTTTTCAGTTTGTCCATTATTTCGCAAGATCAATCGGTAGATGAAATTTTTATCAAATTGAGTATCAATATCATATGATTTGTGGAGATTGGTAGCTTGGTTGAGTTAGACGCTTTGAGAATGGGGGAGCCAATGTTAGCAAGTTGAATTTTATTAATATCGATCAATTTTTTCAGTTTGTCCATTATTTCGCAAGATCAATCGGTAGATGAAATTTTTATCAAATTGAGGATCAATACCATATGGTTTGTGGAAATTGGTAGCTTGGTTGAGTTAGACGCTTTGAGAGTGGGGGAGCCAATGTTAGCAAGTTGAATTTTATTAACATCGATCGATCTTTTCAGTTTGTCCTTTATTTCGCAAGATCAATCAGTAGGTGAAATTTTAATCAAATTGAAGATCAATATCATATGATTTGTTCATATTGGTAGCTTGGTGGGGTTAGACGCTTTGAGAATGGGGGAGCCAATGTTAGCAAGTTGAATTTTATTAATATCGATCGATCTTTAGAGTTTGTCCAATTCGCAAGATCAATCGGTAGGTGAAATTATAATCAAATTGAGGATCAATATCACATGATTTGTTCCGATTGGTAGCTTGGTGGGGTTAGACGCTTTGAGAGAGGGGGAAGCTAATCGGAACAAGTCGTATTTGTTCATTTCGTTTATTCATGATTATCGTTTATTCGCAAATCCAATTTCACTGTAAAACATTTAAAAAGTATTTGTTTATAATTGTAATATAGAGGGGAGATTGGTGACATAAGAGTGGGAGAAGTAGACCAAGAGTTTAAAAGTTTTATCTATTTAAGAAAAATTTGCTTGGAATTTTTATTTTGAAAATTTATTGATAAATAGCGGTGTATCGTTTTGTCAAGTTGGTGATCCTGTTTCGCCTCCGCGACTCCGTGTAATCCGACTCGCAAATCCCGGATCCAATTATCGGCGGGTTTACTTTTATTCCTCGGGCCGTCTTAGATTGGAGGACTTGCTCGAGTACAAATCGAGCTAGGGGAAATTGAGACGCGCTTTCCTCCTTGCATCCGTATAGACAGCTTTTAAGCTTGTTTCCCAACCTCGGGGCTTTTACTTTGCTAACTTCGTCATGCGGCTTCGCCTCTGCGAGCTCGGATTCCAAGATCCAATTCGGCGAAAATGAATAATAAACGCCGTCTGTGTCGGCAAAGACCTTAGACCATGAAATATGCATTGACCATTTTTATCCATCCCCGAGGGCGGATGGAACGCTCGAAAAAACAACTATTCGGTAAACATGTTCAAACTGACCTATAAGAGAGGTCAAAAATGTCCAAACAACTTTCCCTCTCCTGTGTCAACATAATCCATTTAAAAGGACAATCAGTTTTATTAACAATCAAAGTAATTGTCATAAAAGAAAAAAATCATATTCATTTTTTTCAAATAATTAGTTCTTTGCGCCCTTCTTACGCTTCACTTAAGCTGTTTGAAAACAAATCGAGTTTCCCTCTTACAGTCATTCGTCCATTGGATCGAAAACTCATTGGTCAGTTAGTTCGTTGAGACAATCGCTCTTCGTGTCGAGCATTCTGTTAATGAATCACTCCTTTGTTCGTTCATTCAGAGAATCAAACGCTTTTTTCAGTCGTTCGTATAATGAGTCAATCGCTCTTTCGGTTGTTCATTCAGTAAATCAATCGCTCATTCAAACGTTCAAACATTGAGTCAATCGCCCTTTCGGTCGTTCATTGATCTGTTCACGTGAGTCAATAGCTCGTTTAGTCAGTTGTTCATTTGTTCATTGAGTCATTACTTTGTTCGATCGTTCATTCAGTGACCCAGTTACTAAATTAGTTGGTAACTTGTTCTTTGATTGAGTCAATAGTTTGTTGGATTGTTCATGTAGTGAATCACTAGCAGATCGTCCAGTCAGTTTTCCATTTACATTGGGTCATTGGTTTGTTCCATTGTTCATTCAGTGAGTCAATTTCTCAAGTTGGTTTGTCAATCGTTCCTTGATTGAGTCAACACTTTGTTCGGTTGTTCATTTAGTGAGTGAATAGCTCGTTCGGTCAGCTTTCAATTTGTTCATTGATTTATTACTTTGGTTTATCGTGCATTAACTTAGTCAATTAATCGAGTAGTTGGTCACTTGTACCTGGATTGAGTCAATACTTTGTTGGATTGTTCATTTAGTGAATCAATAGCTCATTTAGTCAGTTTTTCATTCGTTCATTGAGTCATGGCATTGCTCGGCCGTTCAGTCGTTCGTTCACTCGCGCCGTTTTTCCTTTATACATCCATATTTTCTTCTGTAAAATTATCTTTTTTCGGGCAATCCGTCGCTAAAATTTTGGCGGATAACGGGTCGCATTCACGTCTCGGGCTATCTGTTCACCCATTGTAGAAAAGGGGTTTTCCGACAGACGTGTGTCAACCGGGGGCGGCGTGCGCGTCCTATTTCCATTTTCCCGGGGGCGGCGGGGTTTAATCACGGAAAAAGCCACCCTTTTCACCCTCTTTCTTTTCGTGAATAAATTTTTTTGGAGGGGGGAGCTTTTGTGCACCCCAATCGGGCAAATTGTCACCGGTGTAAAAACAATCGTCACGATTCTCGCATTTTTTTTTAAATTCGAGGCGAAAGGAAATCAACAAGGCCATTCGAAACTTATTTTCCCTTTAGGTAAAACTGTCTTAACCCTTCGAGCCCAGAAAGAAATAAAAAAATTGGCCCATCCTTCAAAGGATGACAACTCTCGAGTGAGACGGGGGAATTGAAGAGGCTTCTCTTTTAAGGATGAAAATTCTATAACAAAAAAGGCAATAAAAGAAAAACACTTTTCCAGGTCGAGATGGCTGACTCTCTCCTTTGACAGCTCGAGTCGCTTCTCTTGTTTATTCAAGGCCCGCCGTCATCGATCCGGCATTTGCAACTTGTTCGCCGAGGGTTGGTTGAATAAACCTCGAGAAAGGCGGTCTTCTGCACGGGACTTCGAAGCAAACACAAAACTAAATTTTACAGCCCCAACACAAAGATCCTAGACCACTGTGACATGTCAGACTATGCTAATCCTCGCCGTCCATTCTTGTTCACGTGGCACGTCTATTAGGCCGATTATAATGTTCCGGATTCGTTTCCATGATCCGATGGTTCATTCATACTTTCGATCGTTAGTTCCTACAGTCATTTGGTTAGACAGTCGTTCAATTAAAAGGTTCGGTGGGTTATTCAACAAAAGGATCGACCATTTCAGTCAGAGAGATCGGAAAGAGACAATAGTTCGGCCAGTTTCATTTATTCTGTCCTTCAGTGGTTAATTCAGTAATTTATTCGTTCGGTCGCTTCTAGAGTCAATGGTTGAGCCAGTGATTCAGTCAGATAGTCTTTCTGCTTTTTTCATTGTTCATTCATTCTGTTATTAAGACAAAGAATGAGTTACTCATTCAGTTATTTGGTCGGACAGTCATTCAGTCGTAAGTTCGGCAATTTATTCTTTAAACATTCAATTGTTCTGGCAGTTTCAGTTAAAATGTCAGTTTGACTTTCATTATGTCATTTAGTCGTTCATCATTATTCGGTAGTTAGTTCAATCGTATCGGTCAGATAGCCTAACTTTCAGTCATTTTGTCGTTACAGTCAATCATTCTTTAGAGTTCACTATTTTTTTGATCCTTTTTCCTTGGTCAAGTGAAGTCACGATAGCTCAAGTGGTAGAGTAGCGGCGTATGAAGCCGAAGGTGGGTTCGTATCCCGCTCGTGACATTGACTTTTTTATCTCAATTTAAAACCTTAATTAAATTCTTTAGAGTATTCAATCGTTCGGACAATTTCATTTATGTGGCGGACGGTTTATCATTTATTGAATCGTAATTCAGCTAATTGTATTTTTAAACCAATCAATCGTTTAAACTGATTATCATTTATTTTGTCAGACTGCTTATCATTTTGGGAGTAGGTTTTTGGTTCAATAAGTCATTCGGTCATTTAGTTAAAGTTTCAGACTGTCATTTTTTTAAGAAGTAAGTTCCTTGATACAGTTGGTTAGAGAATCAATCGTTCGGTCAGTTGTTTCAGATGTTTTGCCCAGACAACTTATCATTCATCCTGTCAATTTGTGCTTCAGTCATTTTGTCGTTCAGTCTTTAGCATAGTCTTTTTTAGAGAAGTCAAACGTTCAGTCAGTTTCAGATATTTCGGTCAGTCGGTGTGTGGTTCATTCCATTACTCTCTCATTCAGTTAAGCCGTTCAGTTATCATGTCAAACAGTTTATCATTTCTGTCGTTCATTCGTTGTCATTCAGTCTTTAGTCCATTTCAGTCTTTTCTTTAGATAGGTCAAATGTTCAGTCAATTTAAGAAATTTCTTTCAGTCATTTTGTCATTCATTCTGTCATTTTGTCGTTCATTCGTTCTGTCATCCAGTTTTTAGCCCAGTTCAGTCTTTTTTGGATACGTCAAACCTTCAGTGAGTTTCAGATATTTTGTTCATTCGGTTTGTCATTCATTCCATCACTCTCTCATTCAGATAAACCGTTCAGTTATTATGTCAGACAGTTTATCATTAATTATGTTATTTTGGCATTCATTTGTTCTGTCATTTAGCCTTTAGTACATTTCAGACTTTTCTTTAGATAAATGAAATGTGCAGTCAATTTCAGATATTTTTTCTAGTCAGTTTGTCATTGATTCTGTCATTTTGTCGTTCATGCATTCTGCCATCCAGTATTTAGTCCAGTTCAGTCTTTTTTGGAGACGTCAAACCTTCAGTGATTTTCAGATATTTTGTTCATTCCGTCACTCTGACATTCAGTTATACCGTTCAGTTATTATGTCAGACAGTTTATCATTAATTATGTTATTTTGTCGTTCATTTGTTCTGTCATCTAGCCTTTAGTTCATTTCAGACTTTTCTTTAGATATGTCAAATGTTCTGTCAATTCAGATATTTTTTCTAGTCAGTTTGTCATTGATTCTGTCATTTTGTCGTTCATGCATTCTGTCATCCAGTATTTAGTCCAGTTCAGTCTTTTTTTAGAGGCGTCAAACATTCAGACAGTTTCAGATATTTTGTTCATTCGATTTGTCATTTATTCCATCACTCTCTCATTCAGTTAAGCCGTTCAGTTATTTGTATATGTCAGACAGTTTATGATTTTGTTTATCATTCTGTCATTTTGCCGTTCATTCGTTCTGTTATGCAGCCTTTAGTCCATTTAAATCTTTTTTAGAAACGTTAAACCTTCAGTCAGTTTCAGATATTTTGTTCATTCGGTTTGTCATTCATTCCATCACTCTGCCATTCAGTTAAACCGTTCAGTTATTATGTCAGTCAGTTTATCATTGATTATGTTATTTTTTCTTTCATTTGTTCTGTCATCTAGCCTTTAGTCCATTTCAGACTCTTTTTTTAGGTAAGTCAAACGTTCGGTCAATTTCAGATATTTTTTCTAGTCTTTTTGTCATTCATTCTCTCATTTTGTCGTAGATTCCTTCTGCGTTCAGCCTTTAGTCCAGTTCAGTCTTCTTTTTTTTAGATATGTCAAACGTTCGGTCAATTTTACATATTTTGTTAAGTCGGTTTGTCATTCATTAAATCACTCTCATTCAGTTAAACCGTTCAGTTATTATGACAGGCAGTCTATCATTTATTCTGTTATTTTGTCGGTCATTCGTCCGGACATCCAGCCGTTATTCCATTTCAGTCTCTTTTTTTAAATAAATCAAAAGTTCAGTCAATTTCAGATATTTTTTCCAGTCAGTTTGTCATTCATTCATATTGTCGTTCATTGACTTGTCATTAAATCTTTTGTCCAGTTCAATCTTGCTTTGAAAAAGTGACATCGTAGCAGGATCAATCGCTTGTCCTGTTATTCGTTTTTTCTGCCATTTTGTCGTTCACCCCTTGGTTTAATTAGTCAATCAGTCGGACAAAAATTCAGTAATTCAACTTTTCAGCCAATCTCATATCTCACGAGTTCAATCAATCCGTCAGCCGTTTAATCGGTCAGTCATGATTCCGTCATCAGTTTGTCAATAATTCAGGCGTACAATCCATCAGTGTTACAATCAATCAGACAGGCACACAAAGTGTGTTTGTAATCGGGGAAAAAACATTAATAACAATAAAAAAATATTGCAAGAAAAATGGGGGGGGGAGTTGAGGGCGATGAAGAAAATTGAAATTCACCAAGATTTTCACGTTCAAGGGGGCGGGGAAAATTATATCCACCCGGCTGACACGTTTCGTCTTGTGCTCCGGGGGTGGAGGCGGAGGAGGATTTTAATAAAGGGCGGCGAATAACATGGAAATAATTTATTTTGCCTGAATAGCTCACTTAATTCAAGGGTACCAACCCTCTTGTACTTTGTCCCTGAGGGGAGTAAACAGGATCTTTTCAAGTTTAGCCGCCTTTTTATTTCCAAATTCTCAGTGTATAAAAATTCATTTTTTGTAGGAAAAGATGAAAAGGTAAATTGGCCAAAATTGTTAGAAAGAAACAAGGGAGGAGAACAGGGCGAAGCAAGGCGGACCCAAGGAGTCCCGTGCCCCGTTTTCGCCGCCCTCCAAGGCCATAAGCTGTTTAATTTTACCCTGGCAGATCACCAGTGCGATTAACACGACGCCAGGTCGAGGACTTTCTTTATATATATACACATAAACTGTTTTTCAAAAAAATACATTTCATAAAATCGATAATCCTGAAAATATACGTTCATACATAATTCTTCTTCGGGATGTAAACCTAGTCGGACGAGTCCTCTGATTTATTCATAGACAGGGGGAAATTGGGTACCGTGCCCCCCGGGGGTAGGAGGTCCTCTAACCCTTTGAATCCACCACCCACCTTTGACAATTACCGGATGGAAATCTTCGAACACTTGCAATATCCGCCCCCACCCCTTTTTAGACTTTGGTGGAGGGGGATGTATTACACACCGACACGGCGAACTTATAGGTTTGTCCGGCCTCAGAAGTTATTACATGATCATGATGTGATAATTAGCCCCTGTAACAGCTTGAGGGTACGTGGTAGCGAGGACGGGCCAACATGTCAGGGCGGTTCACCAATTTACACGGATCGATGGAATTCAATGATACCACAGCTTGTCAAATTGTGATTATATGGTGGTTTGGTAAATCTAAAATTTTGCCTCAAGTTTGTAAGAGTTTGGTTTTTTCACCTTCAAAAGACATCATATTATGTCAAATTGGTTAATTGGTTAATTAGTCAACTAGAGACACCAAGCTTAAGTTTGATCACCAGTTCACAGATTTACCTGTGTATAGTACTTGACGTCATTGGATGTCATATAGGTTAACAAGTTTATAAAAGGATGAATGTTCACAGATTCTGATGTTATAATTTGGTAACGTCACATCTTTGCAAAATTGGTTAAATGTTTGTACTTAAGATTGTACTCGATTCCTACTATCCAGGATTTCAATGATATAACGACGAATTGGTCAACTGGTTATTGCCTTAAGTTTGTAAGAGGTTAGGTTTGTTCGCGGATTAACTCTGATACGGTGATATAGGTGACGTCACAACATGTCAATTGATTAATCAAGTTTGTAAAAGGTTTGGTTTGTGCACTGTTTCTCCTGTTTTCACCTGATATGGGAATTCAGTGACATCATAGCTTGTTTAATTGGTTAACTAGAGGCACCAGATTTTTGTAAAAGTTTAAGATATTGCACCAGTGTACCAATTTACCCTGATCTTGAAATTCAGTGATGTGCACGTCTTTATGAAATTGGTTAGCTATAAATTATCGTAAGTATGTAGAGATTAGATTTGGCCTACAAATTTCCATGTGATCGAGGAACTAAGTGACATCACAGCTTGTCAAATTTTATAATTGTTTAACCAGCGACCCAACGGTTAATGTTATTATTGTTTTTATAAGGAGTTTCGTTCTAAAAGACTGCGAATTGTTTGAAATATCGTGACATATTGAATTTTTTTTTTAATTTATGTGTTGGTTCTTCAAGGCGAATGAATTTTTGTTTTCTTTGTTCCAGGTAAGTTGGCGAATTTTCTTTTCCTGGCCGGCTACGGCGTAAGTAAATTAATGATTAATTATATAGGAATTAGAAAAAGGTCTGCAGAGATGATTTCTACAAAAAAAATTTAATAATAAAACGGTTGACAAACGTGGCCCGTTGAATAAACTGATATTGTTCAGCGCGACCCGTCGCTGCCTCCTCTCTGGCGGTCCGCCTTCCAACGACCCTGGTACACCCGGTTCCCCCGACGGCCAGAGAGCGAAGCACCCCCGAGCCGTAGTTCACCCGGCTGAACACAGATCGTGGGCCACGTTCAAGTTCAATACGGACTTCGTCGCGCTGAATAAGCACGAGAGTTGAGTGCAAACTTGACACATAAGCCCCCCCCCCTCAAACCAATGTACGAATATCCCGATGTCAATAAACGTCAAGACGTCTTTAAGTTTCAAATTAAAGTTAACAGATTGAAACTCAATCGTTGCAAGACCTAATACCAATTAAAGTTGAAGATATCCATGGATATCCATCATTATCCGAATCTACATCAATCAGGTCATTCATCCATACTACACCAATCAGGCCACCTCTGGTTAACCACGGTCCATTCAGAATTCCCTAACAATAAATCAACCAGAGCGCTCACTCATACATCTTCATAATTTATACGGCATTGAGTCAATCAGGTCATCAATCAATCGTAAAACAACTCTACCACCGAAATGAAACGAGATCTAAGGACAACACAGACATTAGATACGTTTGGAAGAGGCCCTATGTTTCAACTAGGGGAATGGTATGGTACACAGATGGATCAAAGACGTAACTGGGAGTAGGCGTAGGGATAAAAGGCCGAATTTGTCCCTAGTCCCTTGGATCAATCTGAACGACTTTCCAAGCTGAAGTCCATGTGCATAGTAGTTAATAAAGAAAGAAAGGCGCACAGATTTACTCTCAGACAGCTATAAAGGCACGAAATGCGTATGATTTCATCAAACTTGTCTAGGAATGTGTAAACTGCCTCTGGGAAAGCAAAACAAGATTACCTTAAATTGGATTCTCGGATGTGAAGGCATAGAAGGAAACGAACGTGTTGACCAACTAGCAAAAAAAGGGTTATCCCTATTACCCAAGGGACCAGAATCACAACTAAGTACCGGTGTGTGCTTACGTTTGAACTGGAAAAATAAATTGAGAAATAAAATCTCAAGAACTGTACCGCCAGGTATGAGGCAATTTAAGAGATGTACGATGTGAAGGAATTCATCTCTTTCGGCAGGCAGGATCTGAGGAGAGTTGTAGGCCTCTGTACTGCCCTCTTAACTAATCATCTTACTATCACATCGTACATATCCTTTGCGATTGTAAACCGTTAGCCAGTTTACGGTACAGCTGCTTCTCATCTCTCATGCCAAAGAAGAACTGAATGAAACACAACTTCAATAAAAAAAAAAAAATTAAAAAAAAGACAGTTTTAATTAACCTGTTTGATTTGAAAATATTTTTTTAGTTATGCTTGAATATTTCGGCATATTAAATATTATGTCAGACAGATTATTCTCATTTTCAGTTTTTCTCTCATTTTATCGTTCATTCGTTCTGCCATCCAGTCTTTAGTCCAGTTCAATCTTTTTTTAGATAAGTCAAACGTTCGATCAATTTTACATATTTTGTTCATTCGATTTGTCATTCATTCCATCACTCTCCAATTCAGTTAAACCGTTCAGTTATAATATCAGACAGTTTATCATTAATTATGTTATTTTGTCGTTCATTTGTTCTGCCATACAGTCTTTAGCCCATTTCAGTCTTTTTTAGTTAAGTCAAATGTTCAGTCAGTTTCAGATATTTTTTTCCAGTCAGTTTGTCATTGATTCTTTCATTTTGTCGTTCATTCATTCTGTCATCATCTGTCATTTAGTCCAGGTCAGTCTTTTTTTGGAGGCGTCAAACCTTCAGTCAGTTTCAGATATTTTGTTCATTCGATTTGTCATTCATTCCATCACTCTCTCATTCAATTAAACCGTTCAGTCATTATGTCAGACAGTTTATCATTAATTATGTTATTTTGTCGTTCATTTGTTCTGCCATACAGTCTTTAGTCCATTTCAGTATTTTTTAGTTAAGTCAAATGTTCAGTCAGTTTCAGATATTTTTTCCAGTAAGTTTGTCATTCATTCCGACAAACTGTCATTAAATAAATTTTCACAAACGTAATATTTAATAAAAGGAGAGCAGAAACCCAAGGCCATCGTACATATTTTAAATAAAAACATTAGTCGTTAACAAAACAAGATGCATTCTTCTCATAAAGTGTACATAATTAAAGGAAATACAAGGAATATGAACCTTTATTAAATTATGCATTTTTTTCCATATTAACTGATATACTGTTCGAAATACTTTTCTTCGTATTGGTTACACAAGTGCGAACGTAGAGCAACTGACTTGACTACATTGAGGACGACTTCTCTTATTTCCCTCATTTTCTTTACTTGATTTCAGTTTGTTTTATGAGCCGTTCTCTCGTTTCAATAAGGGTACACCCACGGGGGACTTTTCAGAGTCCCCTTATGTAAAAACCTAGTGTTAAATAAGGGCTCCTCCCTGGGAATGCCACGAGAAGAATGTATCTAATTTTTGTTACCAACTAATAAATTTGTTTTTCTAAAAAATTGAAGAAAAATATCAATCAAGCCATTTATCGGATGTCTATAATCATTGACATCGGATCAATCAGGCCTTTTATAAACCCATTGATACATGATCTTATATAAATCAAGATTCCATCATGTATCGAAAAATTCTACCCTACATCATTATGGACGTTTATAAATCCACTGATATCTGATTTTATTATCAATCAAGATTCCACCCTGAATCTAATCATTCTACTGATCATCAATCAGGACGTTTATAAATCCTTTGATACCTGATCTTGTTATCAATCAAATTTCCATCCTCCATATAAATGTTACATTTGTTCATCAATCGGGTCTTTTAATTTCGACGGTTGCCGTTAAATAAGGTCATCTTATGGATCATCATTATCACTAGACCTTAGAACAATCCATGGAAAACTGATTTTATATCAATCACGTTGCCTACTTATTTTTTTATTAGGACTGTCATCATAATCAAGGCATGATACTGGGACGTGGGTTGTTTTTTTATGGACAAATTATGCCCTTTCGGGGAAAATGTTATTGTTGTTTATTCCAAAGTTGAATAATGTTTTGTCCCTTATAAGCCCCCGGTGAGGGGTTGTTTTTTTCCACCCGGGAGGACAATTTCGCGACAAATCGCCGATTGAACGGTCACGAATTGAATCGGGCATCGGCTTTTAAGCCTGTTGGGCTTCTTTTATTTTTCACTTTTATACGGGGGTGGGAAATGATGTAGTCGAGACGAGATGAGTGGGCTCAGGACAAAAGGACAAAAAGGACCCCCGTTTTTTCTCTCCAACAGTTGTCTTCTGAATAGGCACTCCTTCTCTAAATGACCGCGGAAAAAAACGACCCGAGGAAAATAATCGTGGGCCCGCAACCACTCGTCTGATCCGATTCGACGACCAAAAAGCTTAAAGGTTGGAAATTAATCTGCTAATAAGAAACCGGCCAAACAAACACCGTCTCCCCGAAAGGGTTGTTATCTGGAAATTAATCGCGGCCTTCATTAACCAGACTGCTCATCAGAACAGGGCAATTAAATTCCCCTTAGATTGCAGTTTAAACGAGCCCCTGAGAGTACAATGGGGGTCGATTTTCACCTGGGCTTAGGCGGACCCACCTGGGCCCACCCAGGCGTCGCTGATCGCCCACTAAAACCTTCAAGTTCACCAATATCGTCATAGATGATAGGCTCAGAAATTCAATGACGTCGTATCAAAATGGTCAATTCGTAAACCGGAGATTGCTCCGATGTTTAACAGGTGAAGTTTGCTCACGAATTTTCATTGCGGTAGAAATTAATGACGTCATAGTCCATCATACCGGTAAATTGGTTATTGCTGCAATTTGGTAAGAGGTTAGGTCCGTCCGCAATTGTACATTGTCTACAAATTTAATGACGTCACAGTTTGTCAAATTGGTTAGTTGGTAATGCCGAGAATGCTTTAAGCTTGTAAGAAGTTAGGTTTGTTTACCTGTACGCCAATTTACACTGGAATTCCAAACGTCACAGATTCTCAAATAGGTTAACCAGAGATTGCACCATTTTTTTTAATAGTCTACTATTGTTTACCGATTTAAATTTGTGCAGGAATTTAATGACATCACAGTCTGCCAAATTGGATAATTGGTTAATCTGATATTGCCCAAAGTTGGCTGGTGGGCAGTTAACGTTAAGTATTTAATGACGTCACAATCCATGAAATTGGTTAATTGGTAAATCTGGGATTGCCTCAAGTTTGCAAGTGGTTAGCTCTGTACACGGATTATTGATCAACCTAACATAGCCCCAACTAAAAGTTTTGTTCGCCAATTCACGGATTTACCCGTCAGCTAGGTATAATAGGTTAATTGGTTAACCAGAGATTGCTCCATATAGGTTTGTCCATAAGTGATTAACGGGCGATTGGCCCATTTTCTTAAGAGGTTTGTTCATAAGTTCGCCAAATTACATGTCATCTAGTCGATGAAGTTAATACAAGATTACGGTTTTTCACAGTTGTACGCGTGATCTAGTAATTCAATGAACGTTTTTTGGCGGTGAAGTTTGTTAATAGATTTATACTTCATCTAGGAATTCAATGACGTCGCAACGTCCAATTTCTTAAGTGGTTTAACCAGTATTGAAGCACAAGTATGCAGAAGAGCAAGTATATTCTCCAGTTTTCATATTTACACCGTTTTAGTACTTCAATGGCGACACGGCATTTAATTGGGTAAATTTGATAATTAAACTAAGGATTGCCCTAACATAATCACTTATTGCTCGAGATCTAGGATTGCAATAATGTCTCAGTCTTTTTTTAATGTCTAATTCATAATTAATGAGTAGTAACAAGTAAGAGAAGGAGAGAAAAGGACTGAGGGAGAGATCAAGTGTTCTCTATTTTCTCCCGCGTGTTTGTTCAACTGTTTGCTTAACTATGTTTGTTCCTCGGTGTGTTCCCGCGGTTCATTTCATCCCCCGGGCGGGCGTAAATAAACGTGTGTGCCCGTACCGCTGTAACTTCCTACTATTTTTTTTTTACTTATTTATTCCACCTCATCCCCGCATTTAATTTACAAAACTCGTTACCCTCGGTGGAATTCGAAGATAAATCAAACACTGTTCAAGTTGCCGCCCTGGCAATCGCCCCCTCCCGTCCCTAGGCCAACTCCCAGATCGAATTAGACATAGAAACGCAACCAGCATCCCTTAGCAGGCCTTTTAAATATTCCCGGCCTTCTTTAACATTAACTACCCCAATTTTACAAGGGGCTTATTTTATACCGTTTTAATCCTTTTAGCCTTAGGGGGGTGATCGTCCACCTCGGCACACTACCCTTTTTGAACGTTACGACGGATAATTAAAGATGGAGCGGTCCGCCCTGTCTCGTCAAGTTCGAAGAAAATAGGACTCACATTATACGCTGCGGAATAAAGTCGTTGGTCAGTTAACCAATTAACCGATTTGATAGATATGACATCAATCATTTCATATATATTTTCCATCCTAAATAGAAAATTTATGATTCGATGAAATTGATTCATAAACGGATATTTGACTATGGATGGATTATTGTCTGCAATTATGAAAAAAAAAGTAAAATGAATTGTTATCAATAAAGACACTTAATTATTTTTTAAAATATTTTAATATCGATGTATATAGGGACCTCCTGGCATGGTGGTAATGGCGTATCCTTTCGTAACTCCTGGTGGTAAAATCCTGTTAATTTGAAAACGGTCCAAGCCCTGGGTAGAATCATTGATAATCACTCGGTACCTTCTCATACCTCCTCTGATCCTGCTCCATTCTTCCCACACGCCAGGAAATCTTTTTATGTGCCTTTTGGAACGTCCTCGCATCTGGATCAACACATGGTATCTTTCCATAACTCCTGATACATCCTAAAATCCCGATACTTGGAAACCGAAAGCTCATTTCGAGTTACTTCGTGCAGAAGACATGGTCATAACAGAACCCTTTCAAATTGCTGAGCGAATAGCTCGTCACTTTGAATCTGTTTCTAATTCCAGCTGGTATTCGGAGCGTTTCAGGCAGATAAAGGAGGAGGAAGAAAGATATGATTTAAATTTTGCAACCGATGAAGAAGAGGTTTGGAACACTCCCCTCACTCTGGCTGAACTGGATCTTGTTCTGAGTTCGGTGAAAGAATCTTCTCCGGGAAGTGATGAAATCACATATTCCATGATTAAAAATCTATCTCCAGAAGGAAAAGTAAAGCTTTTGGAGTTATTTAACGAAATATGGGGTGCGGGATATTATCCTGAAAACTGGAGGGAGTCGGTCGTGATACCCATTGCCAAGCCGGGTAAAGATCCTAGCCTCCCAGAAAATTACAGACCTATTTCTCTAACATCATGTCTCAGCAAGACATTGGAAGCCATAATTAACAAAAGGTTAAATTGGTTTATTGAGAAAAAAGGTCTGTACAGTCCATACCAGGCTGGGTTTAGAAAGCACTTTTGCTCTGAAGATCATGTAGCGCTCCTTGAAAGTGCTATTCAGAACACTTTCTTGGAGAGAGAGCATGCTTTAGCTGTCTTCTTCGACCTGGAAAANGATACATAAACTAATTCTACATAACAATAATAAGAAACAAAACACAATAACATTTCTTTATCTTTATCTTCTTTTTTTTTGTTTTGGAGGGAGCTATTTTTCTTATTTAAATTGCGATTTTGGGCATTGCAGTTTATTCCCCCGCAATTTGTATTTTCTTCCATTTCATTTTTCCGCTCCGGCAGCCTCAAAAACCTCTGAAAAAAGAAATCTTGCACGCACAACTTTTATTCAAACATTAGCAGGCATTCAATGGTATAACAATTTGGGAAAAGGCCTAAATCTCATTATAAATTCCAATAAATTTGAGAAAGCTGAAAAGTGCTCTTCGAAAGAAACACTGGGGACCCAGTAACTCCTGTAACTCCTGTAAATCACTCGAAAATTATTATTATTATTATTATTATTATTATTATTACAATTAATTATTATTTTTATCTAAGGTTTTCGGTTGAGATGAAAATTAGTGTCACGAACCTACAACCGAGCCCAATACGGTGCTGTTCTTACTACTTGATCTATTATTTTTTCATCTCAACCAAAATTAACAATTAATTGGAATAAATAATATGGTCCATTATGACCATTAAGCAAATTTGGATTAATTAAGTTATTATTGCCGTTAAAAAGAAATCCAAAAGACGAAAAAAAATACTTCTCAAGGTGTAATTTTATTCACGGTTAACTGATAACTCAGTTTGACAGTTCGTGACGTCATAGATTTAATTACTTAGATCAACCTCTCATGAACTTGTGGCAATATCATGTTAACCAATCATCCAATTAACCAATTTGATAGACTGTTACGTCATTGAATTCATATATCAGTGAGAATCAGTGAAAAATCTACCAACTTACAAACTCGTAGTTAAGGGTGTTAAACGGTGCTGAAAATAAATCTGAATTTTTTTACTGATAAGGTTTGAAGTTTTTGTAATTTTTATGTTTTTTTATTCATTCGTTTTTGTCATATTTTTTAAATCTTGTATCAAATATTTTAATATTTCTGTCTTCTGGTACTTTTCTGTCTTCTTTCTTTTATACTATGCTCTTCTTTTTCTAATGAAGTATATTTTTTCTTTTTGTGAAAAGTCGCCGTCCTTCGTACAGTTTTTCTCCTCTCGCCCCACAGCGCTTCCTCGCAAGTTCTCCAGTGGGAAAAGCTCGCCGCCCCCCCGCTTTCACTTCGATCCGCGGGCGCGCCCCCCCTCGTTTTCCGGCTCGAGTCCGGGGGGCCCACCAGTTGTACGCCGAGTGCCGACACACCGGCCGACTTCGAGGATCCTTCGGGGATGTTCACAACCCCTTGACTCGGTTCAAAGTCGAGTCTAGGATATCAGGACCTCGTGCCCACCATTTTATCTTTCGTGACAGTGCGTGAACTGAAATCCGTTAAAGTGTCTCGTGCCTGCAAGACGAGGCATGGGGTTCCCAGGAACTCAAGAGAGAACCAGGTGAATCAATTTCTAAACAAATCTTTCATATAAAGACGTCCATTCCAACAACAGACTATCTTAGATTCGCTTATACTTTTCTGTCTTCATATTTTCTCCCTTAATATAAAGGATTAATCATTTGGATTAGGATTATAAGAAATATCCATTCGAGTAGGTTACCTGTCCCAACCTGGACCTAGACCAACATACGTGTTGAAGCCAACAAAACAAAAAAATCCAATTATTCATATCTCTTTCTTCGCTCGTAATAAAGCACGAAGTCCTTGAACCGAGGTTTTCACGCACGCCAAGTCCATCCCGTACGTGACGTTCGTTCCGAAAAAGGCCCCTTGAAAGCCGTCCATCCATCATCTCATCGCCGGATAAAAGACTGGCCTCATCAATTATTTAAATCACATACGCCGAAATCTGTCGGAGCCGGGTAAAAGAGATAAAAACGGAGGCGCGTCCGTAAGGAGAGATGTTTACGCCGTACC
Source organism: Cimex lectularius (assembly GCF_000648675.2). NCBI lineage: Eukaryota > Metazoa > Arthropoda > Insecta > Hemiptera > Cimicidae > Cimex > Cimex lectularius. The sequence continues at coordinate 979,825 of NW_019392637.1, read as the reverse complement.
AATTGACCCCCGGTCGGATTTGTGGTCAATTGGCCTGACGCAGATCAATTCAGATCATTTTCGATGAATCTGTACCAGATCCTTTATATAACTTCTAGCAAACTTAGTGCGACTAGAAAACAATTAACCAATTTGATAGACTGTGACGACATTGAATTTCTAGGTCAGTGTGAATCGTTGAACATAGCAAACGTCTAAAAAAATTTACCCATATAGTTCTGTAGTTAACCAATTAATGACGTCATTGAAATTCTAGATCACACATAATTCAGAGCATTTTTTAACAGACCTAACCTCCAAAAAACTTGGAATAATCTTTTTGGTCCGTCTGGCTTTTCGGCTGAAAAACTCGTAAATTTCATTTAAAATAAGGTATGTACTTCTAATAATATGACTCATTGGTTTGGGTCCGTGTGAGCTCGATTTTTCGTGTAGGAAAGAAGTGCAATAAATGCAAAAAAGTTGTGCTAATTTGATCCAGTTTTCGGATTTGATACATTTCAGTCCGTGTATAGTTTCGCTTTTTCACATACTAAACTTGTAAATTTCTCTTAAAAAAGGACACGTACTTCTCATAGAATTCATAGGTTTTGGTGTGTTTAGCTTCGCTTAAAAAGAAAAAAAAAGAAAAAAAAATATCAAAGGTATTTGTCTTACTTTACTAATTTTCTCTAGGTTTTGATCCGCTTCGTGTCGCTTTTTCCCAAAGAAATTACAATTGCAATTAGATGAAAGAAGTGAAAGTTATTTTAATCCAATTTATGAAGTCTTTGGTCCGTTTGGGTTCGCTTTTTTCAAAGAAAAAACGTAAAACGGATCAAAAAAAGATGTTTGTCTTACTAACTTTTGCTAGATTTTGATCCGCTTTTTTGGCAGCAATTTTTGGCAAGGGAAAAGGTAGAATTGGGTGAAAGAAGAAAAAATTTGATATTAATCCAATTATGAGAGGTTTTGATCCGTTTAGCTTCGCTTCAAAAAAAATTAAAAACATTTAAAAATAAACGTAAAACGGATCAAAAAGTTATTTGACTTACTTTTACAAGTTTTACTAGGTTTTGATCCGTTTGGTGACGCTTTTTTTTCCAAAGAAAACACGCACAATTGTTGGAAAGTTTGATTTTAATCTAATTTTGGAAGGTTTTGTTCCGTTTGACTTCGTTTTATCTCATGGTAAAAATTAAAACGGATCAAAACTGGGAAATGACTTTCTTCAGTAAGTTCGCTAGGTTTCGATCCGCTTGGCGTCGCTTCTTTTTGTGAAGAATGGAAATCGGAATGCAATTCGTGGAAAGTTGGGAAAGTTTGATTTTAATACAATTTTGAGAGGTTTTGGTCCGTTTGGCTTCGCTTTTTTTTCAAGAAAAACACAAGATGCATGTATTTTATTTCATTAAGTTTCTGTGGGATTTAGTCCGCTTGACATCGCTTATTTATAAGGACAACACGAGAAAAAAATGATCACTAATACTTATAACAAACTTGTGGCAATCCTGGTTAGCCAATTAAACATGCTGTGACGTCATTTAATTCCTAGAGCACATGTAAATCGGTGAATTTATGAACGAACCGTATCAAGTCTCTATATTTTCTTCCTTTCTCTCATCGCATTAGCCTCTGACTATATGCCTGTTAATCTTTTTATTTCTTTTCGGGCGTAATGCGGCCTCACCTCCGCCTTTTTTTCAAAAAGCTCCCAACGAATTCCTTTTACATGGTAATCCAATTGTTTACAATTCAAAAGGGACGCCTTTCCAGATACAAAAAAAATGTTTAAAAAAGGCGGAGGGGATGTTTTTTCTGTTTTGTGCTTTTTCGGGTGCTGCGGCCCTGGGCGGGGGTGGTTTTAATATTCCGCCGCCTATTATTGAAAAGCCCGTCGATAAATTTCAAACAACGCCAGGGAGGCAGGAATATCGAATAGAAAAGGAGCCAAGGGTTGGGAGGGAGAAAGAGCGGAACATAGCGGACCAGTGTGTTTTTACCCCACTTTCTAAGAATTTTCAGCCCCACCTCGTCAAGTGTCACAGGGCCAAATTTAGACCCGGGCCAGGTGTCGAGGAAGCCGCGGAGGTCGAGTCGGCCCAGTCGCGGTTCGAACGTCATGACAGGTGAAATAGTGCCGCAGTACTTTCTCATCTCGGACCGAAAACGACCGTGATAAAAACCCAATATAAATTAGTGAGTACGATTTCCTAAGTTACCCCCGAGAAAACAGCGTAACAGGACGGACCTAGATGATCTCTAGTCCCAAGAGGGATAACCGACCTTCTTCTCCATAATTTTTCCCTTTTTCTTCAAAAAGCAGCGAGACTAGACGGACCAAAACTTAAAGAAACTTGAACCCAAAAGGATTTCCTTTTTCTGAAAGTTTCCCCTGGAAAAATAGCTAAACCGGACAAACCGGAATGTCCTCAAGTCCTATGAAGAATATTCAACCTTTTACTCCACACCTTTCGTCTTTTTCTTCATACAGCTGAGAGACTGGGCGGACCGGAAACTCAGAGAAACTCGAACCCAAAAGGACTTTCCTTTTTCGGAACATTTCCGCAGGGAACATAGCGAAACCGAGTGGCTTATATGACCCCTAGTCCCATGAAGGCTATCCACCCTTTTTCTCCATAATTTATCCCTTTTTCTTCAAAAAACTTACAAACTGGGCGGATCGAAAATTTAAAGAAACTCGATCTTAAAAAAGGATTTTACCTTTTTCGGAACATTTCCATAGCGAAAATTGCTTAACCGGACAAAACGAAATAACTAAGATCCAGGAAGGATGTCCAACCTTCCTCAATAATTCAGCTTCTCTTCTACAAAAAAAAAAGCGAGACTAGTTGGACCAAAATTTAACAAAACTCGATCCCAAAAGGATTTTCTTTTACTGAACGTTTCCCCCGGGTAAATAGCTAGACCTAGATGACCCTTAGTCCCATGAAGGATATCCACCCTTTTTCTACATAATTTTCCCCTTTTTATTCATACAACTGCGACAGTAGGAGGACCGAAAACTTGAACAACCTCGATGATAAAATGACTTTTCCTTTTTCGGAACATGTCCGCAAGGAAAATAGCAAAATCGTGTGGACCTCGATGATTCCAAATCCCAGAAAACACGTCCAGCCTTTTCATTCATAATTTGAGTCCTTTTTCGTCAAAAAACAGCGAGACTAGAATTAGACGATAATTAAATAAAGTTAAAAACTTTATCTTAACAGGACTTTTCCCTTTTCTAGACATTTCTCCAGATAATTAGCTAAACCTAAAGTATCGACAAGAAACCAAGTCTCAGGGAAGAGTCCAACCATTTGACTCGTTGGTTGTACCCGTTTTCTCCAAAAAATAGCGAAACAAAACGGACCAAAATCTTGCCGAACCCGACAAAAGAGGGATTACTCAATATTTCCATAATTGCATGTGCTGTCTTCCTAAAAAGCGAGACCAGATTGATTATTACCTGATTTACAAAAAATGTCTTCCTCTGGAAAGTCAATTAAAATATAACGAATCTTAATTTCCATCGATCGCGCTTGTTTCCCACCCGAAAAAGCGAAATCGAACGGACCAAAACCGAGCGAAACCTTAGTAAACAAGATTTCCCCCGGAATTGATAAGTTTCACGTGTTTGTCTTGTCAAAAAGCGTCGCCAGGCGGACCAAAAGTTAAGAAAAAAGCATACATCTTTTTAAAAAAATTAACGTAGGTGTTTTGCTTACGAATAATCGCGGCTAAACGGATTTCCATCACTTGCACATGTTTCCATTCCCAAATAGCGAAGCCAGACTGAACAAAACGTAGCGAAACCTTGTGAAGTAAGAAATTTTTTTTGTCTATCAGGCAATAAAGCGACGGAAGACGGACCAAAATCTTCCTGAACTGGACTAAAATAGGACATTTCCTTCTGTTCATCTTGTGCACTTGTTTTCCACTCAGAAAAGCGAAACACACCAAGAAAAACACCTATTCACTCTAACATTTTATTCTTTTTAGCATTTTAACTTGTTTTTGACACGAAAATGCGATACCAGGGGGACCAAAACCCATGGATTCTTCGAGGAAAGGTACATATCGTAGGGAAATTTACCTTAATTTTCAACTCACAAAAGCAAAACCAAACGAGCCGAAACGTCATGAAACTGGACTAAAATATAAATCTCTGCTTTTCCATCGATTCCACCTTTTTTCCTTGTAAAAAAGCGAAACAAGGCGGATAAAAACAACCAAAATTCTAAATTTTATTTTTTTCCTATCAATTGCTCTTTGTTTTCATGTCAAAAAGCGAAACCAAAGGCACCAAAATCTGGAAAAATCCGTAGAAATTGAACTATTTATACCCTCATTAATTGCATCTGTTTATCTTGTAAAAATGCGATACGAGACGGACCAAAACCTCGGAAAACATTTTCTTCTTTTCACTTATTGTACTTGTGTACCATCCAGTAAAGCGACGCCAGACGACCAAAACCTGTCCAGAGCCGACTAAATTTGGACTATTCAATATTTTCAAAATTGCACCTGTTTCATTCATAAAAAAGCGAGACCAGACGGACCAAAACTTTGCGAAACCTTACGATTCAGTTTTACGATCATTTTAACGTTTTTCATGAACAAATCGAAGCTAAACGGACAAAAACCTTCAAACTTTGGATTGAAACAAACTTTCCTTTCTTTTCACCAAGAAACCACGTATTTTCTGTCCAAAAATCAACGCCAGGCGGACCACAACCTTTTTAACTTGCTTAAAAGAAACGTTACCATCTATCCATCATTTTTCGTATTTTCTTTTCAAAAATCTTGATGAAACTTATTTAAAGTAGGGTATTTTCTTCTTTTGTCCATTGCACTTGTTATTCTTTCAAACAGCGGAACAAACCGGACCAAAAGCTCTCAAAACTGAATTAGGATCTAACTTTTCTCTCTTTGGGTCAATTATTCTTTTTTCCCCATACAAAACAGCGAAACCCAACGGACCAAAACCGGATAAAACTCAAAATAGGGCAGTACCTTCTTTTAATAAAGTTTTCGCTGTCGAAATATGATGCTAAACGTACCAAAACTTGGCCAAATCCGCCAAAAGTTGAATTACTCGATATTTCCACAATTGCACCTGTTTTCCTCCCAACAAAAGGGGAGACGGGAGACCAGACGGACCACAAAGTAATTAAAATAGTAATTTTCTCGACCGAAACCTACCAAAGCTAAATTAAAGTAGGGCAGCCCCTTTTTCCATTCATTCATGTCTTTTTCTTTGCCAAAAATCGATTAAAACCCAGCGAAAGCTTGGTGCAGTAAGACATTTTACTATTAGGTCCAGTTTTATGGCTTTTCCTGGAGATAAGCGAAGCCAGACGGACCGAAACCTTAGTGCAATAAGACATTGTCCTATAGAACCAGTTTTGTGGGTTTTCCTGGAGAAAAGCGAGGCCAAACGGACCGAAACCCAACGAAACCTTGGTGCAGTAAGACATTTTCTTATTAGGTCCAGTTTTATGGGTTTTCCTGGAGAAAAGTGAAGCCAGACGGACCGAAACCTTAGTGCAGTAGTATTTCGGGGGAATACTACATATTTCCATAATTGGGCAATTATCCAGCTCAAAAAGCGAGCTCAGACGCACAAACTTCTCTCTTTTCATTAATTTTTACGGTTTTGTTAAGTATTTGGCCTGGGTTTGGTCCGCCTGGAGTCGCTTTTTTTGCAAGGAAACAGGACAAAAAGGAATTGAAAATTAAAAAACAGTTAGCCTTGAACGGGGTATTGCTAGATTTAGGATTTGATTTTTTTTACTAGAAAAACGTAAATTTCTTTTAAAAAAAGATATCTACTTCTCCTCATAGAAATTATAAGTTTTGGTCCGCTTAGCATCGCTTTTTTACAAGGAAAAGACGGGAATTGTCTTACTTGCTAAGGCTTTACTAGATTTAGGTCCGTTTGGTTTTGCTTTTTGGAGTAGAAAACAAGAGCGATCGATGAAAAGAAGGAAATATCCTATTTTAAATTAATTTCAAAAGGTTCGGGTCAGCCTGGCGTTGCTTTTCCCATGGAAATTGTCATAAAGAAAGAAATGTACCACATTTCATAGGATTGCTTCATAAGTGTTGCTTTTTAGCAAGTAAATAAGGTGGAATTGACAGAATGAAAAAAATACTTACATCGAGTTTTCAAGCTTTTGCTCCGTCAGGTCTCGCCGTTTCGCCGGTAAATGCGTACAAATCATGGAAATATGTAAATGTTACACTTTAATCAAGGTTTTCTAGGTTTGGGTCCGTTTGGTTTCTCTTTTTTGAATGGAAAACAAGTGCAATAGTTGAAAAGAAGTCACATCATGACGTTAATCAAGTTACAATAGGTTCTGGTTCGTTCATGTTCGCTGTTTCGCAACGGAAAACTCAATTTTGATTGAAAAGTAGATTAAGCTTTCTCATATAAAGAATCATGAGATTTGGCCCTTCTCGTGTCGCTTTTTATGCAAAAAAATAGATTATATTGATGAAAATGAGTAAAACCCACACTTTAATCTATTATATTTATATTAGTGTACGTCAGGTCTTGTTGTGTTACGAAATTAAAACGCTGCATTATTGATACCGTTTAACAAAGCTATTTTGCTGTAAAAGGAAAGATAGAAATGATCTACTTACGTTGGGATTACGCCTCGTTTTGGTCCGCTTGGCGTCGCTTTTTCAAAAGGAACGCACGTAGAATTAATAGAAAGATGTCAAATTTACTATTTCAATTAGGTTTTGGCATGTCTAGTTTCACTTTTTTTTATGGGAAAACAGTCGATGGAAAGAAAATCAATACGTACGTTAAAAAGTCAATAAGAAAATTTTTCCTTGTCAAAATGCGACGCCGAGAGGACCAAAACCCGACGAAACCATTCAAATAGGACTGCTACTTCTTTCCATCGATTTTGCGTGTTCTCCTGGAGAAAAAAACGACGCCAAGCGGTCCAAAACCTCTCAAAGTTTGATTAAAATGAACCCCTTCCTTGTTTCTACCAATTCCATGTATATTCCTTGTCAAAACATTACACAGGAATGACTAAAAGCTACCAAAACTGGATTGATGTAGGGCTATCCCTTTTTTCCATCAATTGTACTCCTTTTCTTTGCCTACAAGCGACGCCAGGCGGACCAAAACCAAAGGATATCTTATCTTACTGAAGTAAGACATTTCCTTCATTTGATCATTGTAGGGTTTTCCGTACGAAAAAGCGACGCCAGACGGACCGAAACCTACCGAAACTCAATTGAAGCAGGGATGTCTCTTTTTGCAGCAATTCCACGTGCTTTCCATTCCAAAAAGGGACGCCAGGCTGACTAAACCTAGCCAGACCTTAGTGAAATAAGAGATTTCCTTCTTTGGATCAATAGTTAGTGGTTTCTCTTGCTAAAAAATCGACCCTAGGCAGGCCGAAACCTGACAATACTCGATTGAACTAGGTGAACTAGGGTAATCCAGTTTGCCATCAAATCACATTGTTTTCCTTGCCGAAAAGCGACGCCAGGCGGACCGAAACCCAATTGAAACTCAACTGAAGTAGGGCTGTCTCGTTTTTCAACAATTCCACTTGCTTTCCTTTCCAAAAAAAGACTCCTGGAGGACAAAACCCAGCCAAATCGTAGTGAAGTAAGACATTTCCTTCTTTTGAGCAATAGTACGAGTTTTTCTTGCTAAAAATTGACCCTCGGCGGCCGAAACCCAATTGAATTATCCAGTTTTTCTTCAAATCCCCTTGTTTTTCTTGTCAAAAAGTGACGCCAGGCGGACTAAAACCTAACAAAACTCGATTTGAGTCTAACTTTAGCAACATTCCATGATTTAAACCTGTTTGTATGGTGAAATGGCGAAACATGACGGGCCAAAAGCCATCAAAACTAGATTGAAGTAGGGCTGTCCCTTTTTTTCAATAGTTTCACGTGCTTTCCTTGCAAAAAGCGAGACCAAGTGGATCAGAACCTACAGAATCTTACTTAAGACATTTCCTTCCTTCCTCCTTCGATCAATTCTACATGTTTTCCTTCCTAAAGAGAGACGCCTTCGGACCAAAACCCGGGGAAACCCGACTGTTTTAGGTCTTTCCTTCTTTCAATTCCGAGTGTTTTCCTTCCCAAAAATAAACGCCGAACAGGCCAAATTTTGACTAAACTGTATTAAATTGGGTCTGCTACGTTGACACCAAGTAGTCTGAAGGGACGCCAAACGGGCCAAAACCAATCCTTTACTTTTTTCTACTAATTGCACTCATTTTCCTTGTCAAAAAGCGAGACCAGACGGACTAAACACTGCCACATCTACTTTTTTAAGAATTTTTTAAAATAATTATTATTCTCGCCCGGGGCTCTTTTATTGTTTTACACAACGCGAGTAGAGATAATTGGGCCGATTTTAAACGCAAGGTTGATCTCGCGATTCTAATCGGCGGGCCCCGGGTCGGCTTTTTCCTCCTCCCCTCGCCTTCCAATTAGACGCAATTATCCAGGTGGTCCAGGATTCAAAAACAATCCATCCGGAAAGTGCTTTGGAACCCTGGAGAGATTTCTTTCGAGGGGAAAAGTCGTGGAATGGACGTTTTTCTTCTTTTCATTTTTATTTTTATTTACTTTTGGGATTGTGTGTGTTCATTTACAATTTCGGCCCAAGGTGTCCCAGGGCGGCATGAGCAGGCTCCAGGTACCTGAGCTCAGACTCGGCAACGAACCAAGGCGGAGGCACTCTTGGATAGCAGGGTAAGTCCCATCTAAAAAAATTGTCTATTTTTTCCACATTATTTTTGGAGGAAGCCTGGGAGAAGCGAGACGGTGCGGACCTAATCGATAACCTCCTAGTTCCCAAGTCACCCTAAGAACTGAGTAAAAGTCTTTCTTATTCTTAATTTGTACTCGGCCACCTTCGAGCCGGAAAAGCCTTTTCCTCACGGGGCCCTTTTCAATTAAACCCTTTTGTCCCTTGGGGAGCCCGTGTAAACAGTTTACGAGGCGGGAGGGGGGCGGAAAGGCAAAGAGGCTTTATCGGGAGAAATTAAATCTAAAGTGTACGAGGGGGTAAATAGAGAGGAAGGTTCTCCCCACACCACCCCTTTAAAAAAAAAAAACACTTCATCCGTTATTACTAAGGTTTGACAAGTTGGACTTCAAACTTACATTTTCGTGAGGGCGAATTTTTCCCCCCTATTTATTACGACGTGAAAAGGAAGAACAGCGGGGGGGGGTGAGCAGGAATGAAAAAACGGAATTTTAATTATATTCGAAGGACGGGAGCAGCGCCCTTCCAGAAATAAACAGGCGCCTCACGAAAGGTGCCGTGATCCGGTAAGACTGACCTGGCTCAACGCGATCATAAACGAAAAATCGGTGAAGAGGGGGATAAAGTAAGGAAATATCGGCCAAAGTAGTACAAACCATTGAATTCCTTTTGTTACGTCACGAATCGGAACTTTAAATGCATTCAAACCCGACGACGTGACGTCACAATAGTCCAAGGAATGTCAGTTAACAGTAAACCATCTCCTATAGTAACGTCGCAATACTAACTTAACAGGATAACCAATATTCCCATGTAGTTACGTCACAGGTTCTTTACACCTAATCAAAACAAACTTCTTTAGTGACGTCACAATTCTCCCTTAAGATGTTTACCAAAATTGCCATGTAGTTACCTGACAAGAAAGTTTCAACCAAAAAAACAATTTCTTTGGTGACGTCACGAATGTATCATCAAACTGGTTGACCCGAGGCAAGAAAAAGCCCATTTATAATAGTAATATTCTCATTTTTATGACCTACAAAATGGTCTGTTTTTTTGTCTTATAAAAATCTATCAATCTGATTGATATATGATACATGTAACTTCAGGGCTCAGATGGATTACCAGCTTATGATCGATCATGGGTTTACCTGTTGCTCAATAATCTTTGTCGGTTTGTAATGCCGCCTGGGTAGTTAAGTTAGTCAATAAAAAACTAAATAATTATTTGAGAATAATGAAATCCGACCATCCTCCAACCCATGATTGCCCGTCGTCCCGGCCGTCGTGTAATAACCGGGCCTGGACTCGGTCCAACTGTTCTACCCCGATCAATCAGATCCCAGTTGGCAGCAATCCTCAGCAACAAGTCCTCACCGGGGATCGATCCCAGTCCCAGGCCCACCTGCCGCCATCCATTCACGATTATTTACATTGAAGCTGAAGAGAGGAGAGTTTAGAAAGGGGGCAGAAAAAAAGTCACTTTCGTCGGCTTAGCGAAACATTGGGACTTAGCGCTTCCCAATCCTTCAATCTCCAGAATATAAATACAAAAAAATCCTGTCCCATCTCACGAGTGAGGAAAAACAACCAAACTCGCACGAGTCGGATTTTCTCCTCATAAATCATGATTAAATTGATTACAGGTATAAATTGAAACGGTTCCCTCGCCCTACTTCACCCGATTGGTTGAAATATATTCAATTATGCGTTGAAAATCCATTTATGCATCGGATGAATATATCTAGGGGTTTAGGGACTGATTGTGATCCCGCCCTCTCTTGTTATAAAATTAATTCATTACTCCCGTCCAAATTATACGATTAATTTAATTCCTATCCGTTTAATCCGGGCATTCCATGAGACCTCTCTCTATCATTCTATATCCCAGGGATAAAGTATGTTTCTCTTCAATGGGCGACCTGCAGAGCTTCGCTATATTTTTTTCCGCAACTCCAGCATCGGCACATTCCGAATCGATGCAGGGGGAAAAAAACGTCCCAGGGTGCAGTATTTAGGTCGGGTGCAGGCAGCCCGTGGAGGGGCCCGGCCCCCATCGACCTGCTCCCCCGGCTCGATATCGGAATCGGCCTGGGTAAAGGGCGTATTTATTTTCACCAAGGAAGAGGGGGAAGCCTCGGTGAAAAAAACTGCTTTTTACCGACTGGTTCCGTTCGTTTTTCCGCTCCAGGGAGCTACAAAGCTCTCGCCGATACAGTTTCTTGACTTTTCATCACCGAAGACGTTTTTCTTCCAAGATCCGGCACATTCGATCGATAATGAACCTATCAAAACCTATTAATAAAGGCGTTTTATTAAGTATAAAAAAATTTTACTAAAAGAACGTACATTGTTTAAAAAAATTCATAATTTTGAACTATTTCCTTAGGATTAACCAAAATTCCCATGTAATTACGTCACAGGAAGTTTTCATCCAATGGAAACCCTCTTCAATGTTGACGTCACGATAGTCTTTGTGATAGTGGATGAATGAAAGAAAATGAAAAATTCAAATTGAAAAATAAGAATTACGCATTGAATATTTAAGATAATTAGTTAACTTAACTGGTAAACTTAAATATTTTCAACTTTTTCCTTTGAAAAAATTCCTGAATTTACGTCATGGAAATGTTTTAGCCAATCAAAGCATCCCTTTGGAATGACGCCACGGAAGTCCTTGTCGAATTGGGTAAACGGAAAAACCGCTTTATAAGAAAAAAAAATGCAAATAAAAAATGACAATCTATCACGGCGAGTTTAGACTTTTCAGCGTGAAAAAATATATGGCCAAATTGCTTTCGCATCATAGGTGAAGAAGTCGTGTTTGAGCCAATTGGCCAGATGCGGGCCATCACGGCCAGGACGAAAATAAAAATAACTTATTAAAAAATAAAAATAAAAAATAAAAAAACTCCTGGTGAGAATGGCTGTGTGAATGGATTAATGAATAAGAGGCCAAAACCGTCCTGACAGCCATTTGGCAGTGTTCCGTTTTTCCGGGCAACAGACGCAAAACCGCCTTAAAATCCAGTGAAAATAACTGCTAATACACTGTATATCAAAACTCATTTATAAGGTGATATTTTAGTGTCTAAACGATGAAAATAAAAGTTCCCTTTTTTCCAGGCTCCATTCTTTGTGAGGGGGGGTAAAAATGGGAAATAAAACTCCCAAGCATGGGCTTGGGTCGTAAATAAGAGACGTTAAAGTTTCCGGGCACGATCCCATTTATCAGCCACACCCCTCAAGAATAAGAACAGGTGACCTGATCGATCAGCAGTTTGGATAATCGCGTTTGGACGTGGCAGCTTTTTTTTTCCACCTCCCTGCCGGCTCGGTTAACCTGTTTCTCCTGAAATTCCGTGAAATAATTATACCAGGGGGCTTTATAAACGGATGACGATATCGTTTGCCACATCGGCAAACTGCCTACTTTTTCCGTCCATCTTCATTTCCAACCGGTCACGATTCGTAAAATTCATTCCTACGCAAAAGGGCCCGATTCGGTAGATAAACGGTTCCGGCAATTTTTTAAGGCTTCAACTGCGCCAACACGAGATTTCCGCGTAATCCTTGGGGACCAGACGTAAGTGAATAAATCAGAAGAAAAAAATTCGAAGGTTCTACTTTGAAAATAAGGAAGAAAATTGAATTTATGCATAATTCATACCTTCGCCCTATCTATTTCTATACATATATGCCTTAGAGAGGGTGAGAGAGAGCGAAGGAGAGAGCAATATCAGTTTGCAACATCATGAATACTAAAACAAAAGAAACATCAAATTATTAAACAGTCAATAATGCCAGTTGATCACGTTATGACGTCATTGTCTAAAATGAGACCCTTTGGGGAAACGATTTAGTCAGCTGGATACTTTACAATATGTATGTCATTGCCAGATAATGAGTCGTGATGGAGAAACGGTTAGTGTGCTAGAATGACCTAACAATATGGCTGTAATAACGTCATTCAAGGGCAGTGCTGTAATCATATAAAGGGGATAAGGAGAAAGCGGAAGGATTTCATTAAAAAAATACGTACATGGAAATATACAGGAAAAATACGTGACGTCATGGCTCAACATTGAGACCCCATGGGGCAACTCTCAGTTTGCTGAACTGACATCACGATGCGGTTTTGGTGTCTGCTTGGACAATGAGCTCATTAGGCAGTGAAAATGCGTGATTTCTATATTAAAAAAGGGTCATTTAACAGATTTACCAATTTGTGACGTCGTTGTCCAATATTGAGAACCTATAAGAAACCTCTAAGTGTATATAATTGTATATAGCGTATAAAGCTGACGTGAAAGCATGCTATAATCATGCGAGGCATGTGAGCTTAGTAGGCACTGAAAACGCTTGAATTCAAACGAACGTTTTGTAGTCATAGCTCAAAGTTGAGACCAAATGAGGACACTTCAGTGAACTTCAATGACATCACGATATGGTTGTTCTGACGACATTGAAGTACAGATTAAATTGATTAAACGATCTCGCGTTATCCTTTTTTTCCGGTTTATGATGTTTGTTTGAAAACATCCCGTTTCCTCCTTTGTCCGCGGAATGACGGATGGTGTCAAAACCTCTTTGTGTCCTTTGGAAATTCATTAATAACACCTCATCCTCGCTGTTTTTCTGATGTCGCCAGGAAATATAAATTCATCCCAACGTGCAAACTTTCGTTTTCTCTCCGCTGATAAAATGGACAAAACCGCAGGCTGGTTTGACACGTTTCGGCTCGTAATTGAATAAAGTCTTCCAGGCGGTTTTCCACGATGACAGGACTGAAATGTGGGGAGGACGGGGCCGTAAACGGATTACCGGCAAGGCCGGTACGGTAGCTTTATGCAAATATCCGGCTTTTAATTATGTAAAAACCGCCTTTCTTCGGGTTCTACCTTCGGCACCTAGGGGTTGAAAGACAACAACGAGGGTAAAAACCTCGTCCGTCTGCCGATGAGCTGGTATATAAAAAAACACCAAAAACCTGTTGATCCTTTATCGGGGACAGATCGTCCCGTTTCTTGTGGGGAAATCAACTATTCATGAAATACTTGTTGCAGGCTTCGTTTCCCCGATGAATCTTTGAAGAAAAACTTTGTACTATGAAAAGGAAACCGAAAAAGGTTTAATTTGGGAAAAAGAGCCCATCGATTCGCCTAACATCCCGGCGTACCTGCTGATAGACAAAAGGTCAAACTGCCGAGTCACGCGACGATCACTCCAGGACGGAGAATAAAGGCGATATCGACTCCTGAAACGGGGAAAGGTCACCAGGTCGGCACAGAAGATTCTTAACAGCTTTCCCCCTTGTAAATATGCAAATTGCGTCCACAATTATAAAATGTAAAGAAAACCAGTATGACCGTAGATAACATCTCGAACTAAAGTATAATTGTTCATACAGGTTCTCACGTGAAATAACAAAAAAAAAAAACAAGTCCATCTTGTACATATTTGCTACATTAGTGACGTACAGTGTTAAATCAACAATAATAGATCGAAAACCCTGTCACCGATTTAACAGTTGGATTTCAATGACGTCACAAATCATAAGAATGGTACAATTGGAAACGTGTCGTCACAACAAGATATTAGCTCACCAACTTCACCAATCACAGTCCAATGAGACCTTATAACCATAAAAACGTACTATTGTGGGTACGATAATCACGTGACATCATATAAAGGCTTTGAATTGTTGACGTAACAAGTCTGGTTTGCTGGATTAGTATTATTTTATTTATTTTTTTACTTTGGATACGGCAATGCCCCAGTACATTAACTAATTACACCATTTGGACCAAATTTAATATCCTACACCTTTGGCTAATATATATATATATATATATATATATATATATATATATATATATATATATATATATTGTAAATCAGGCTACCATAGGTCAATTTATCAGCACGGTGTATTAGGGTGCTTCATCGTTTATTAGCGGAGAGGGTGAAAAGAGCCCTTATTACTCAGCCAATTCCACCTCGTGCAACGGTAAATTTATTCGTTAGACCTTTCGTGAAAAATTGGACGATTACAGGCCCCCGGGCCACGGGATAAGTCCACGGGGATGTGTGGAATATCGTAAAATAAGTAGTTTGTTGGACGTTGCCAATTATCGCACTTTGCAGGTGGGGAGGAAATTGAACTTTTTTTCGTATAGTACTTTGAAGGAAAGGCTTTTAATAGATTAAGCCCGTGTTATAGATTTTTTTAACAACACTCCGACTGAAAGTTTCACCTTGGGTGGAATTGTTTTTCTTACAACTTTTGTTTTCTTCAGTCCGTGATTTCCCCTGGCTGAAAGCTCTCAAAAGCCCACTGCAGGGCCCTCGGGGCTTCTTTTAAACTTGAATTGTTTCCCCGTTCGTATAAAACTTCGTCCATATGGACCTTTTTTTCGTAATCTTTGAATTGGCTCAGACAAGATGGCCGACTTGATGGAACACTCTTATCCGAATAGGTGCTTAAACTGGACAGCGGTACAAGTCCCTCGAGAGGGGCTTTAAATCCCTCGAAGCTTCGCCTCCGCGTATGCTCGGACTACGTCCCCTGGAGGCTTAACGTGGAAAAATAGGTTCAACCCGGAGAGCGAACGCTGGGCAGGGGTGGATTTAACCCTCCCCGGGGATGTATCAACCTGGCCCGCTACTCTAATTGCTCAACCCTTGGGCAAACAATTACGCCCATATTCGCCGAGAATGTCTGAAGAAAGTCTAAACCCATCAAAGTTTATTCATAAATATTTTTTACACACATACACAAACACAAAAAAAAACATTGACAAACTAATAATCATAGTTCGAGGACAAACCTTTGTCAAACGAGGAATTAGATAATGTTAATTATCCCATCAGGTTCGGTGGACCGGACGGAGAATCAACCCGAGGCAAATCAATACGGCAATATTGAAACCGGTATCGCCTTGAGAATTCACACTCGGGCTGAGGAAATCCCAAATACAACCTCCAGTTCACCAATTAACCGATATCAATTCCAAGACGTCACACAACTGGGGAAGAGTGATAAGAGCGAACGAGACAATCTCGTATTGACTAATGCGGATATTTTTCTAAAGTAAAACGTCACAGTTTGGTTAACCGTTGAAAAAATTACATCGATTTTTCACGAATGGCGTCACAAATCGAGCTACGTTTTGGATAAATAGATGTCAATGATATATTAGTGACAAGTATAGGCGTACAATTCTTCAAATTAATTATCATTTATGAGTTTACTCCAATATTTTAAATTTATCAAAGATTTGACTTAAAAGGTCGAGTATAAGCAAAGTGCGATAAATTAACCTTTGGACGTCAATGACGTCACATGACGAAAAGAACGTTGTTGTGTTCCTGTGGGTACATTTGTTGCCACCTGGGGCAGACAGTTTTTACCCCGACTCCTCTCCAACCCAGACACCCTACCTAATTTTTTAAATTTCCTAAAACTAGAGAAATTCATGTCATAGAAATATCCTTTTTGTGACGTCATGCGATAACTTGTTCATCGAGTTGACATGGTTGAAAGATTAAATATCGTCATTGAAGTCCAATGGATAAATTGGTGAACTTTCATTTTACTCTGTTTTTATTAAGCCGATATTCGTTAAATTTCTCATTTTTCAAATGGGTTTACAGGTAATGTTAATTCTCCCAAGGAGTCTCACCAGGAAAGTTTTTTACGTGTGGCGTCACAATTGGAGTTCGGTTAATTATTTGTTATTAAAACTTTGTCATTTTGCGTAAGTGCTTAATTATTTTTCAGATTTCTGTTTGTGATATATTTTTAATTTTTTTTATCTCGATACATTTCTCGGTGAGATGTTTACAATATAATTTAAGTATTTTGTTATTTTCATTGAATTGGTGACCTCGTCTATTTTCGAGAGTTAACATCCTTAATGGTATATGCATTGACAATTTTGATTGCCCTTAATTGGTAGTGATTATAAGGTGGGCTCGTCGCGTAAACCGGCTCGCAGTCCTCAGTATCGTCGTAATCCATCGGATTAACACGGGATTTTTTCTTGTCCACCGTGTCGCAAATTGTCCCATCTCCCCCACCGGCCCCCGTGACGCTAAATATACCGAATGTCGCGTCGCGTCCGGCCAGTCCGGCGTCGTCCGTGTCCCTGCTAACAGTGCCGTCCTAGGGCCATGGCGCGATCTCTACGTTGATCCGGGCGACGGCAGTTTTCAGAGGGGGCCGTCAGATGGAAGACGAACTGGTGGCGAGGCTGGCCGGCAGGTCGAAGTGCGATCGGAGGAAACGAGGTTGGACCGTGACCATTGGGAAGGACATCCGGTAAACTTTATTTGTTTAAACAAATTTAAAAAAGACTATAAATTAAAAAATTAAAAAATTAAAATACATTGAGTGTGGGAAAGCTAGAGCTAGTGGCCCGGATTCATTGATCCAATAAGGCCATTACCTCACTTGTTTACCAACAAATTTATCCTTTTTTTTAACCCTTTTAATATCTTTATAAGCCTTGTGGTTTCTTTAGATCCGTTTTTTTTTTCAACTCGAGACAGGTTTATTATTAATGTGAATCGCGTTTTCAACCTCGACTCTTCTGGCTTTCACGTATCGCTTCCGCCCTTTCGGTCAAAGGGTCTTCCAGGCGAGCTGAGCCACCCCTCGGGAGGCTCTTTTCCCTTCTTCCCCGGGATCCTCGGAAATCCTCTCAAAAAACAAACTCAAACCTTGTTACTTCCCAGAATACGCCCTATGAATAAATTATAACAAAAAAAGAGAAATTGTTCCGAGCAAGCCGCCTTATCGCCAACCGTGACACGATGGGAAATCGAAAATCGCCGGCCCGAGACGACCTGCCAGCCGATCCATTGTGAAGTCGTCTTACTTCTTGACAGTCCCCCTGACTCAGTACATAACCGATCAAACATTCTAATGTAAATTTCTATCTCGTGTGTCTTCACAATTTGACGTGGAAGACTTGCCAAGACGGTGAAAGATCAATAATGAAAAAAGAAACAATACAGCACGCGAAGGAGGGGGTAAAATGATATGTAATCAAATAGAAGGAGATGAACAAAAATAAATAAAGCTTAGAAACAGCTAAGGAAACTGTTAATCGGGTCAGTTAACCAATTTGGCACATTATGACGTCAAGACTCAATCTTGACATCCTATGGGGTAAAGTCTCAGTGTGCTTGAATTTAGTTTCGTTCCGTTACAGATGCGGTGCCATTGAAGTATAGTGATCGAATCAATGTTAAAGTAGAATGAGAAAGAAAAAAATGATAGGTAGACAACAAAGGTAAGAGTGATAGATGTCTGTGCAATGTAGGGACGTGATACGTAAAATGTTTCCGTTGACCAATTTACTTGTTGTGACGTCAGTGCGACGAGATTGAGACCCTGTAGGGAAACCTTTTAGAGTGTTTGACTGACGTCACGTTATGACGTCATAACCACATGTAAGAAGGGTGTTAGCTACGGTTAATACACAGGTAATGGGTAAATTTGGAAGTACAGGAAGAGTATGAGATAGAAACAAATGGCTGTTGAAATTTGGAAATGGAAGTAAAAAACAGATTTAAAAAACAACAAAAAACATGTCAGTTAACCTATTTATCTTGCTGTGAGTCACACCCAAGTATTGAGACCAATTGGAAAAAATTCTCAATGTGCATGTGATCGCGTACAACCTCTCAACGTGCATGACTGACGTCATGATATCATTGTGACGATGTTGAATTTGAAACTTAATGAGAAAACCTATCCATGTACATAACTGACTTCATACGATTGTGATAATGTCATATCCGAATATTGAGACCCAATGGGAAAACACTCAGTGAATAACTGACGTCATACGATTGAAATGATATCATATCTGGGAAATACTCTAAATGTGCGCGTGATTTCGTCACAGCTTAACATTTATGCCCAACGCGTGCTTGACTGATGTCAAGTAATAATTGTTATGACGTCATTGAAGTGTAGTTAGCTAGCTTCAGATAAAGAAATGTGAAAAATAGACAAAGAAATAATGGAAGAGGAAGATAAAGTGGATTGTGAGTGAGAGAGGTGTTGAATTTAATACAACATAAATGTTAGCGAAAGAATGGGAGGTGGGCTCAATATGGTGAGAAAGAGGAAGGGGTGAGTGTCATGATATCGGATTGTTGCGGTCAATAGGTCAATAAAACCATACACAGAGTGTCTCATGATAAAACAATATCAATATCAAAACCATATGAATTTATCTAATTTTGTCTTTTATGCGTTACTCACGTTATACACGCGAAATGAAAACTTATCCCGTTTGAAGGTACGTCCTTACAAAAACATAACGGTTAAATATTTTAAGGGTGAAGGGCGTGGTTTTATTCTCCTCCCACTCCTTTCCCCTGTACACGTTTTGTAAAACTCCAGTTGGACGAGGGGGCGGTGTACAACAAAGCCGGATGTAATTAATCCTTCCATCCCGAAACGACGAACAGAACAGAGGTGGAATGTAAATAGAGAAAGAGAAAAAAATAAAAAAGCACCGGTAATAAAATTACTTCCATCGTTTGTTTTTGTTTTAAGCGAAGGGGTTTTCTTGTATTATACGTTCCTGGGTCCGTCAGGTCTCATTATGTCATAAAAAGTGGGAGGACGCTCCTGACTATAGTTTTTGTCACATAAAGCACAAACATAGTTAAACGTTTAAGTTTTAACTTTCATGACGTCACAGACAACAACATGAGATAACCAGCAGAGGAAGTTTGAAAAATCTTGTCGTCTCAACGGGAAGGTTGTTTTCTACGCGTTACTGTTAATCAATCGTTTATGTACATACAAAGTGTCAAAATTTATTCTCCTTTGTCAAACTTCCAAATAAAATTTAAGCTCGCCAAATAAGCCATTTGACTTTCATGACGAAATAGTTCTGATTAACTAGTAAAATCTTATCGTTTTTTTTATAAGTGACGTCACATATGGAGTTTTGGTTAACTTTTAAATACCTACGTATCAAGTTTTTTCTGAATTGATGTTACAAATAGTGTTTTGGCTAATTGTGGATAGTTAAGAAATCGATTTTTTGTTTGTCTATGTCATTAGAAAATATTGAGACGTAAATTTCAATAATTAACTAGAACTCAATTTCTGACGTCACTTGTAAAAATTTCGACTTACTAGTTTTCAACAGTGAAACAAAACTGCATTTGTAACTTAAGAAAAAAGTAAATATGCAAGTTGTCAATTTCATGACGTCAGATGAGGTTCGGTCTGTGTAATACTTTAGAATTGTAGGTTATACTTCTTCTTGACGTCCTGGCAGAAGAGGTTGCTTTCACAATTGGAGTTCAGTTAAAGTTTTTTAAAACTTTGTCACTCCGAATAATTCCCCAGGTGCTTTGCATGATTTCATGTTATGGGGTTTATTGGATTATTTTCGAAGGAAAAAATTTGAACACAAAAGTTTCGGTTTTTTATTAAAATTTGTAGAAACTGTTCGAATGAAATTTGATTTGACGAATTAACGGTTTTAGGTTTATGACATTACATTAATATCAACTAATAGAGTGTGTTTGGAATTCTCCCAAGCCAACTGAATAGGAAGGTTTATTTCACCAGTTACTTGGAATTAATTTTCGGTTATTGAAAGTTTCTCCCTTGGATGAATTCTTTCAGTTTTTTAAATTATTTATAAAATTGTTCTTCTTGGGTTATCCTCAAACTTTTTGTTACGTAAAAGATTATTTTTTAATTATTATTTCTAGAAAGTGTCCTAATGAAAGACGAGTTCTCCGATTGACCGGTCGACTTTCATGATGTCAGGTAGATGTAATTTAACATATGGGTATTTATCCTGAGGTTTTTGTTTTGTTATTTTCATGATATTCATAAGGAGAAAAACTCGATATAAATGTAATAAAATTTTTAAAAAAACTGGTCCGAGATATATTTTGGACCCGACCCAATCGCAGCTGTGGAACAAGTATGCGTGTATTTTCTGCCTGGCAACGTTTCACATCGAGAAATTTTCACGATTCAAATAAAGTTAATTCAAAATGAAATATTCAAAGGGGGTGGGGGTAAAATATTCAAACATACATGGCCTTACGGGTTTTTTGCTTTTATTAAAATAGACATAAGAGTTTAAATAAGCAAATATTTGAAAACGGGGGAATAAATAAGGCCGGGGGAGTTGGAAGAAGAAACTTTTGCGAGGTTCGATTCACCCCTCGTCTCCGAGGAGATAAATTTAAACCGTTAAACCCTCCACGTACATCCCTAAGGTCGTTGCGTCCGTCCCGTCTCGCTCCTTTTCCATCAACATGGCCGGGGTGCATCGTAAACAAGATGGTCGAGTGCAACCCCTTACGATTTATCGAACCGTCGGTCTCGGCCGTCGGCCTGGTTCGCCTCGGTTCGGCCGGGTGCGGCGGTGACCCCGGGTGCCTCCGTGACCCCGATCCCGGCGGGGATGTCGAAACCGATCCGAGGTCTAGGTCACACGGGCCGATATTCAAACAAGTCCCAGGGGGTGGCGAGGGCGGTTTCAGGAAGGGGATTAACGCTTAAATAAAGTTTATTAATACATGAACGCATGATTGAACAAGGTACTATTACTTCGATGCACGATCGTTTTACAATTTAAGCCCTCCATTCATCACAGACAGGTCGTTCACTCGTAAAATCATTGACCTTTTAGATATCAGACTTCTTTGTTTTTACAAACCCCGGTCAAAAGTGAAAAACTACATAACCAAGTTAAAAATTTTTAAACATGCGTTCACCAATTAATTATCCAATTTGAATTCACTTAGGATTTGACGATGATTTCAAACGTGAACTTTTTAGTTAACTATTGAAAACGTACATTCAGAGATTTTTAACGAGTCATGCACATGCAATTTTCGTTAATTGTTGAAAACTTATGTGTCAAGTTTTATCGCATGTGACGTCACAAATAGTGTTTTGGCTAACTGTTGACAAATTACAACTTTTTCCCCCTAGAGACCTCACAAATAATGGTTTGGTTTAATATTATTAACTTACATGTTCACTTTTTCACAAGTTCCGAATGAAGTTTTGATAACAAATGCTTACAAGAATTCTTACAAGTCGATTTTTTCTCAAGTGAAGCCACAAATGGAGTTTAGTTAACAGTTGAAAACATACATTTAGATTTTTTTGACAAGTGATGTGACAAATGCAATTTTGGTTAACTGTTGAAAACTTACATTTCGAGATTTTCTCAAGTGACATTACAAACAGAGTTTTGGTTAACTGTTGAGGAATTACATTTCGATTACTTATTTTTCCTTTTCAAATTCAAAAGTCACAAATGGTATTTTGCTCAATTATTGAAAATTTACATGTCAGTTATTTTTTCACAAATTACGTCACAATTAGGTGTATGGTCGAAAGAATTTATATTGATTTTCCAACTTTCCATCTATCATTATTTTAACTGTGTAATCATTCTTATATTTATATTATTATTAGTTAACCGAACTCCATTTGTGACGTCACTCGTGGAAAAACGCCCAGTAGAGTCGACAATGGAGAATTTTCAACCCTACTAGTTAGTCTTCTTATCTATGTGACGTCATTAAAGCTATACCGGTTAATTGGTGAACACAAATTTTATTCGGACACTTTCTACAAATAATAATTAAAAAGCACCTTTTTCTGTAGGCAAAGTTTGAAGAAAAAAATAAAACAAATTTTTAAAAAATAGACGAATGAAACGCCAATTGTAATGTTGNTATATATTAAAAAAAGTTATCTCATGTTCTTTATCTATGTGACGTCATCGTATTCAAATTGGTTATTTGGTGAACTCAATATTTTTGTTCTCTCGATGAATAGAGGGCGAAAAGAAAATCAGTAATTGCTCCACACGTGCCAAAAAAGAATAGAATATGTTTCTCAGAGGAAAAAATTCACTTTTTACTCTTCGTCTCCGGTCAAATTGAATCAGCGCTGATCAGATGGATGTAGGAAGCGGTAACGCAATCACACGAGGGATTCGATCCGGCTTGCGCCGACATTCCAATAAATAATAATGGTTCATACACACGGAATAAGCTTAGTGGATAGAAGAGGTTCCATCTCGTCCAATTAAAGTTTATTTATTCATGACAAGGTTGAATTTTTGATCTAAGACAAGGTTGAACCTCAAGGCGGGAAGGGCGTGTTCGCAGATGCCCCCGGGTGGAAGGGGATTGGGGTTGAACTTTGCCGAAACAAGCGGATCCAAGGTTGTAACGAGGCCTAGGGATTTAATAAAAGAAGTTTTTTTCAAGAATGTTCGTAATAAGGTAGAAGGAACGGGTTTTTTTAAATTAATTGGAAATCGGTCGGGCTGGTTGGATAGAAAAGCTTTCCCGACGAAAGCCTGGATTTTCAATTTTGTTATTTTTTTCTTTCGTCGGAAAACCAGGTGTTTATAACATTCCACCCTCGGTTTTTGATGGCCTTCCAGGCTCAACAGGTCCGCCCCCTGGGCCCAAGGCAACAAGTTGACGATGCTAAACCGGTAGAACAGGGGCGTCGTTCATTCTCCATACTCACAGCGCCTTTTACTTTATCACAAAACTCAAAACATTTTAAAAATAATTTTTGACATTTTTGTCTTGTTTCAGGTAAGACAGTCTGAAGTTTTTCCGTACATAACCCGACGTGAGTACCAAAAACCTCTTTTCCTTCATTTTCCTAATTTTTCTTTTTCTAGCATGCCTTTAACCGTTTTTTCGGTAATTCAAACTGAATTTTTCCCGCCACACAACTGTTCGTTCCACAACTAAAAGATTATCAATCATCAACAATAGTACGTCTGTTTGACAATTAGGTGTTCTGAGATCGATTTATGGCTGCTACAAGTTTTCAGCCCTTCCGGACACTTCTGTTCCAAAGAGAAAACAACATCAATAATCAATCACGAAATCTTTCTTTTTTTAAACATTTTTAATCAAATAAAACCGATTTTTCCCTCAACACAACCCGTGGATAGCTACATTTAAAAAATAACATCAATCACCATCAATCATCAATCGTATTAATCCGTCAATTAGGATAGATAGCTAAATTGTAGCTTTCCTCCCTTTCTTATGAGAAAACTTAACATCAATCGTCAGTCATAAAAATATTTTCCGTTTTTTACATTTTCAGGTAGGTTGAACAAATTTTTTCCCACCATAGCTGACTTGGGGTTTTCTTCCCTTTTGGAAACTACTTTTCTTGAGGCAAAACCTAACATCAAACAACAATCATAAAAGATATTTTGGTCATTTACATTTTCAGATAAAAAAACAACAGATTTTTCCCAATAGGACCAGTGATCATTGGACTTCCAAATAAAGATAAATCGCTCATTAATTCTCAATCATAAACAATCACAGTTCGGCAGTTAGGTGTTCAGAGAATCGATTTATGGCTGATTTTTTTATTACGTTTTTAGTTAAATAAAGCCGACTTTTTCGCCGTTCAACACGTGGGAATGTTTATTTCTAAAAGAACAGAAATCAATCATCAATCATCATCAGTCTTACGACAATTCGTCCATTAGGAGTTCAGAGAATCGATTTATAACTAACTTATAACTTTCTTCCCTTTCGGAAACTCTTTTTCCTATGAGAAAACGTAACATCAATCATCAATCATCATCGATCTTACGACAATTCGTCAATTAGGAGTTCAGAGAATCGATTTATAGCTGGCCTATATCTTCCCTTTCGGAAATTTTTTCTATTAGAAAACGTCACTTCAATCATCAATCATCATCAATCTTACGACAATTCGACAATTAGGAGTTCAGAGAATCGATTTATAGCTGGCCTATATCTTCCCTTTCGGAAATTTTTCTATTAGAAAACGTCACTTCAATCATCAATCATCATCAATCTTACGACAATTCGACAATTAGGAGTTCAGAGAATCGATTTATAGCTGGCCTATATCTTCCCTTTCGGAAATTTTTCTATTAGAAAACGTCATTTCAATCATCAATCATCATCAATCTTACGACAATTCGACAATTAGGAGTTCAGAGAATCGATTTACAGCTGACCTGTATCTTCCCTTTCGGAAACTCTTTTTCCTGTGAGAAAACGTATCAGCTTGATTGTTTTCGGTGCTTTCGGAAACTTCTCTTCGTTGGATCAATTATCAATCATCAACGATCTAATGGTTATTTTCTGAGATGTTTACTGAGGCTACGATGAAAGCCCAAAGGACAAAGTCGGTTTTACATTCATTTTTTAAGCAGTTTTTCGATGATGATCAAATGATCGCATACTATATAAATCAAGAATCATGAATAATCGTCATATTCAAACCTGTAATGTTCGTTTAAAGCCGGAATCACAGCGAAAAGACCTTCCATTATTGTCGATACGTGTTGCCAATCATTGTCAGTTGGGGAAAAGACTGACTAAGTGACTATATGAATCATGGATCATAAATGATCAATCACTATATGGAGATCATCAAGGTTTGATTTGAGTAGAACTGCGGGGAAATTATCATAAATTACCGTCGATACGAGATACTTAATTTTGGGGTACAATTAACACCTACGTGATCATATGAATCATGGATGATCATCTTGATCATAGGTCGGTAAAAGAGTTGAATGAAGATGGAATTACGGTCAATATGAGTTATGTTTTTTGGGTAAAGACTGATTAAGTGACTATATGAATCATGAATCATAAATGATCAATCACAGTATCTAGATCGTCAAGGGTTTCATGTGAGTAGAGTTACGAGGAAATTATGATAAAGTACTGTCTTTACGAGATACTTAGTTTGGGAAGAAATGTAAATTGTTCATTAATGATCTATGATCAGTCGTGCTATAGAAGGGGCGTGAATGTAAGGGTTTATGATGTCTTCCTTCCAAAGGAGGTCCTCGGATTTCATGTGTTTCTGATGTCTTTAAGGAACGAAGTGTTGATCTATGACCCATGATCGAGATTCATGATCAACAAGGAGCCTGTCAAGCAGTGGGTTCGTTTGCCTTTCTTTCCCCAACTCGGTCCTGTTCTTTGACCCATTTAAGTACACCGGTGAACTTTTGGTCGTTTTGACTCCGCGTTGCGCAATTTGGTAGGAAGGGCGTTCGCGCCGCCCCCCTCGTCATAGCCGGCAGTTTTGAGAAAGCTCCCGCGGGGTGAAAGGAGGGGCGGCGGTGTAGAGAAGGGGCGGCCCCCCTTTCGCCACGGCCCCCAGTCTTGCGCCGCGTCCGCAGCCGGTCGGACCGCGAAACCGCCGAGTGTCCTGTGCCAAGCAGACCAAAAAAATTTTTGGTGTTTTTTTTTTGGCGACGCACTACGAATCCGGCAACACGTCCAAATTCCCGCGCAGAAGATTCGGCTCCGCCGTAAGTCAGCCAAGAGTTCAAAGTCAAAATTTTGACCTTTTCTTACACCCCGCCACCAAAGGATATATTAAAAAAATTAATCCAACCCAAGACCGGAGACAATGCCTTTTTTAACAATTTTTTCGGTCCCAAGGGCCTAATTTTTGACCTTTATCAAAACAATTTAAAACCCCGTCCTAACGTTCAAAATCCTATTTGGCCGGGAAAAAATCGAACCAAATTCGAACGAAATTTACACGCAAAAACTTAAAACAAGTCTTTTTATCCACAACATGTCCCATTTACCACCCCTTATCATTTCCGCCAAAACTGACCAACATTTTACATTAACTTCCGTCCATGAAAAAAAAATCTGGGCCTACGTTTTGGCCAAATACCAAAAGTTTCCCTTTCGCCCGGACTGTCTGGTGTCTTTTTGGCCGGCCTCTCGTCCACAAACCTTGAACCAAAGGGAACGATTTTTCATCCTCGACCGAACGTAAAATAGATCATAAACTTGAATCTGTCCAAAATAAAGAAGAATTGCGAGTTTTGGACACAGATAGTCCACGAAAATGGAAGGAAAAACACTGGGAAGTTTATGTCATTATTCTCTCCACAAATGTTTTTTGAGACAATGATTGAGCCATTTCCTTCCTAAAAATCTAATCCAATTGGAGTGGAGTTCAACCTGTTACTCCTCCATGTCCACAAATAGTCCACAAAAATGAAGGAATAACACTGGGAATTGTACGTCATTATTCTGTCCACAAATTTCTGGGTTGCGAGAAGTTTCTTTAAGGGACTACCTTCTGTCCACAAATTCTCCAATAAAATATCCGACGTTCCGTATAGGAACGATAGAAAAATCGCTGAGAATTTTATTCCGCTATTATGTCCACAAACGTCTGACCTGAGAAAAATCTTTGTCAACGTACCGTCCGCGCTTTACTTTCTGTCCACAAATTGTCCACAAAACAAATCGAATTTCAATCGTTCAACCATTGTTTGCCAAAATCTAGAGCTGGAATAAAAGATTTTACCTATAACTCCTTTGCGTCCACAAATCGTCCAAAATATACCATAAACCAATAATTTCGCCTTAGACCACTATTATTTTTTTTTCCGCGAAGGTTCGCAATAGCAGAGGTCATATAAACCCTCGGGGTGCCGGTGTTTTCGAAAAAAAGCCCATTTGTAAGTATGTCGTGTTCGAATGCGGGGCCGATGGATTCGAACCCGGGACCTTTACCTTACAGTGATGAGCGTCAACGGCTAAACCGTTGCGGCCATCGACGCCCTCTTAGACCGCTATTCTATCTATCTAATTCTATCTAAGAAAAAACCCTTTGGTCGTTTTATCTAGGTCGTCCTGTCCCTACTTTCCGTCCACAAATTGTCCAAAAAAAAATACGACCACCAGATTAAAATTTGGCTTTTTAACAAGTTATCTATTCTCGTCCAACAATTAATCCTAACTAGGGTAAAAATTAAATTTTTTCGTGTCCACAAATTGTCCATTCCCAACAGTTGGGAAATTCTTGCATCGGTCTCCAATCCAAAAATAATTAAAACTCCTTTAGAGACAGTTTTTGGTCATAAATGCACAAATGGCACCAAAGTCAACCTTATCACCCTAGTTCTTAGTGTCCACTAACTGTCCAAAATTCATCAAGCACAACCTCTAGGCAAGCATTTCTGCCCACAAATTATTTATGCAATGTAAATTTTGGACTGTTTTTTAGGCTTTCATTCATGGAGGTTCATTTCTCCAACCAAAAAAGAATGCAAGTCGCCGTAAAATATTTTTGAAAAAACAAACATCCTACTTATTGGACGTAATGTCGAAAGTTTCTCTTGTCCACAAATGGTCCATAGACTGAACAAAAGGCTAAGCATCTCTGGTTTTAAAGAAGGCCATCTCGTCTAAACGGATTTCTGACCGTAAAAATTTCGGTATTTCATCCACAATTTGTCCACAAACCGTCCAATCAAAAAGGTACAACGGGTTTTTCTTTTTTACATGTTCTCTTTTAAAGCAAATTCTGGATAGATTTTAGATAAACACTGCCATTTTTGGTCGATATACCTCAACGTCTCTCCTGGGTCGAACTGGGCTGTTTGCTCCTCCCCTGTGTCTCCAAAAGTCCTCAAAAGTCCAATCAAAGAAAAATAGTAGTTTTTAACGTTTCCATGCAAACTTTCAAAGCCAAATCTGGATAAAATTTGGATGAGTAAGTCCATTTTTGTTCGAAATACCCCAAATTATGCCCTTGGATGAAACTCTGCTGGTTGGCTTTTCTCTGGGTTCAAAAACCGACCACAAAACGCTCTACCCAAGGCGTATGTTGATTTCTAATATTTCCAAGCAAATTATCAAGGCCAAATCTGGATAAAATTTGGACGAGTAAATTCATTTTTGGTAGAAATACCCCAAATTATCTCTTGGGATAAATCTTTCGTTTGGTTTCTCTCTGTTTCCAAAAATCGTCCACAAAACGCTCAACCAAAGGCGTATGTGAGTGGCGAGAACTTCCAATCAAACTTTCAAAGCCAAATCAGGATAAAATTTGTACAAGTAAATCCATTTTTGGTCGATATACCTCAAATGCTCTCCTGGGAAGAACAGCGCAGTTTGGTCCTCACCTGAGTCTTCAGATCGTCCAGAAACCTACTCATCTACGGCTTTGTTCGTATGTGCCATGCAGTCTTTTGAAGCGGGAAAAGGTACGCCTTCCTGATCATGTGTTGATCATGACCCCCCCCCACTTTTATACGGCCTTTTATAGGACGTCCTCCTCCTCGGACAGAATGTCGTGGCACGTGCGGTATTTACACGGTCAAATTGAATGCCAGAACCCTCGTCTCCCAGTTTTCATTATCGTCTCGGGTCCAGGAAATGTTAATTAAACGTTAATTTCTCCAAATCCGACTGAGCGTTCGGCCTCAGTCTATAAAACGGAGACCGGACTTTTCACGGGTCAATGGAGCGGAGCCAGGCGAGCCGTGAAAATGGGGCAAACCGGGACAATAATTGATTGATTATCGCACAAATATCGATGTGACGCTGCCCAATAATCGTAAGCTTTGTCCGAATCAATCGATACACGAGCATCAACACCGTTTAATTCGAGCTAATAAATGCACACACCGGAATCCCAAAGGTGTTTTTTTTTCTCTTTGACAGAAAAAGCCTACAAACATCTAAGAATTTTTCGCTTTCAAATCAAGCCCGATAATTCGTGATCACGTCCGTCCCTGGCACGGAATACCACTCAGCTTATCACTCAAAAAAGGCACAATTTAATTTATTTTTCTCTTCGAAATTCCCTCCTGCTAGTTTTCCGTTTATAAAACTCTCTTGTAAATTAAATTGGCTCCCGAGCCAAAAAAAAAAAAAAAATCCCCTACAGAGAAAACAAAACCACAAACTTATTTCCTGGTTGGATATTTCTGGCCGATTGTCTCACCGCATCGCGTTTCAGTCGACACATATAAATAAAATAATCAAAAACTCTTCTTAAAAAATTGCGCGACACGAGATGCCAGGAGAAACGGTGAAAACTACGTTGGAACATTAATTGCCGTTCAATAACGCCAAAGATTATTTGATTGATTGGATTTCCCAGAAATGACAATTGATCGGCTATCTGACATAACGGATATCAACAGATATGACGTCATAATATTGTATCTCACACGCGGATGGGCGCCATAACTGTGACGTCATAGAGTGTGGGTTTCTAAGCATGGATGCCACGAGGGTTCATGGATCTCATCATGATGTCACAAAGCGGGTCGATTCATTGGATTTCCCGGAAATGGAACTCGATGATGAGACATCATTGATATCAACGAATATGACGTCATATTCTCGTAAGCTCACAATATACGATTGGATGACTGTGACGTCGTAAAGGGTATATTTCTCATATATGGAAGTCTATGGGTCAGGAGATATCATGGACATCAACAGATGTGACGTTATATTTTCGTAGCTCACAGCTATGAATGGACGCTGTGATTACGTGGCCAGATGGTGATGGTCATCGCTGATCCATTCATTGGTAGGATTTCTTAGAAATGGAAGTCGTGGATGTAAACATGACGTCATATATGTAGCTCACAATGGACGAAATCATAACAATGACACCGTACAGTGCGGATTTCTCTTAAATTTACGAATCTCATAGAGATGACATCACGAAGCGTGCTCATTCATTGTATTTATTAGAAATGAAACTTTCTGGATCATGAGGATTCATGAAATGCATGTTGAAACGTATCGGACCTGTCGACGTCAACATGGATATGTTGTTTTAACCTGTTGGCGCCATTGCAATGATGTTTCAACATGGATGACTTTACATTTCCGAATCGACGTCATTACGGTGACGTTTCAACATGGATGCGTTGTTATAACCTGTCGACGTCACAATGTGTATTTATTACCGTTTTATCCGATATTAAACAGCGGATGATCGTTTTATAACTCTACCTCTAACAAACATTTCACTGATAAACAGAAATGACGTTTATTTTTCCTCTCTCGCCGGGAAAAACACTGTTTTAAAAGCGTTTGATAAGAGAATTAACCGAGCGTGGCCATTATTATTTTCTCTCTTTTTATCAACACGACCGTCCGTTTAAAAAGGCAAATTTACGCCCTGGATAATCGTGGGACTGACCCGGAGCGGCCCATTGTCCCCCGGAAAAGCGGGTCGGGCGGGGGTAGAATCCAAAAATTAAACCCCTGGCCGTTGAAAAAGGGTTTTTGAGAGGGGGAGCTTAAAGGTAGCCTTCTTCTTTTTTTTCCCTACTCCCTTTTATTAAGGTTTGTAGCGATCCAATCGTGGTCAAAGGTCATCGCGTTCCAATCCACCTGCAACCTTTGAACCTCCTTCGGCCGCAATGTCCGGGAAGGTTTATCACTTGAAACGCAAACTGAGGCAGTGCTTCCCCCCCGCCCCCGCGCTCTCAATTAAGCCTCGAGTTTGTAATTGGTAGACCCCCCACGAAGGAGGAAGTTGACCGCAGACAGTTTGCATTAGTTAGGCCGGCTTATTCAATTAGAGACGTCGATAGAGGTCTCATTGTCCTCCCTTTTCTCAACGGGGGGGGGGGAGATGCAATTTATAATCCCCCCTCTTAAATGAAGAAGTTAAAACGTGATAACGGCACAGCGATAGGTACAGAAGGACGGTCAATTGTCGACGTACTAGTTGAATCAATGGGTCAATTATCATACGAAATGAGGAATCGTTCCACCAATCTGTCACTAAGCCTGTATGAAACTCGAAATTTACGTGATGCCTTAACCTAGTCGATCGTTCAATTCCCTAATCAATCAATCCCTAATCAATTCCCTAATCGGTCCAGTCAATAGGTCAATTGATCGTACAGACTATTAATTGTTTAATCAATCAGTCATTAAACCTAAGTCAATCTACAAAAAAATGATGCCATAACCTAGTCGGTCACTATTGACTAATCATTATTCCGTCGGTTGGCGGTCTCGTCAATATAATGAATTAATCGTACAGCAAGGGATATCAATCAATCCAATCAGTCAATAAATCTGTGTCATTCTCTAAAATTACGTGGTCAGGTTAGTCAATCACTATTGACATCAATTGTTTAATCAATGAGTCAATAAACCTGTCAATCTAAAAAAAATGATGCCATAACCTAGTTGGTCACTATTGACTAATCATTATTCCGTAGGTTGGCGCTCACGTTAATATATTATGAATTAATCTATAGCAAGGGATGTTCAATCAATCAATCCAATCAGTCGATAAATCTATGTCATTCTCTAAAATTAGGTGATGTCAGGTTAGTCAATCACTATTGACTTATCAATTGTTCGATCAATCAGTCAGGTAAACCTTATTTGTCCTTAAAAATACATGACGCCATAGGTAAGAGATAGTTCAATTGATTAATCACTAATCCGTGGGTAAGCTGTCCAGTCAATAAGTCAATTGATCATACAGACATTGCTCACTCGACCAGAATACCAGTGCCAAACGTCGTCGTAGACATGACTTCATTCAATCTGTAGTCTAGAGTTAACTCAATTAGTCAATTGTTTAATCAATAAATATTAACTCAACCAGTTTCATTGTCATTCTGTCAGAGATTTTGTCAGTTGTTCTCTTGGACAGCTGCCCAGTCAAAAAGTCAATTGTTCACACCGCTTTATATCCTTATCCTAATACCTTGAGTTTTTTCTAATGAGTCAATTGGTCAAGGCCCATAAGAAAGATAGTTAATTGGTCCATTTATTACGTCGGTCGATCGTCTAAGTTGTCAAGTCTTAAGGAGGATTAAGGCAATAGGACAATCTTGTCAGCTAGAAATATATATAGGGAATTGATACTACTTCTTTGGTAGGTGATACCTCGCTGGCCTAAATTCTTCAAAAGGGTGAAATTTCATGAAAATTCTCTCAGGAGAAAGGTACGTTCCATTGAATTCGATTGAGAAATTGATCTATTGACTACTTTTAGTTCTTTTGGGGAATGATAATGGTTTACTGACTCATTGGATTGATTGATTGAAATCCTCGTCTCTGTGATCAATTGACCTATTTACCCTACCCCTAACCGCTTGAATAAGATAAGACAATTGAATAATCGTCTTACCTATGGCATCACGAACTTTTAGAAAAAATGCTCAAGTTTAGTAATTGAGTGACCAGTTATAGAATGTAATTGGCCAGACCAATTTGAACTAGCTCACGCCTCATCTGTAAAGAGAACTTGTCCCCGATCTTCCAATGTCCAATTCTGCCATTTTCTGAGCTGTGGTAAGAAGAGATTCATGAGCCGTAATGCTGCGGTTTGACGATGAATCTATCGTCTCTCTTGTCTGTAGACCTAGGTCAACTCTGGCCTTCTAGTGCGAAACCTTATTCCTATAAAGAGCCCTTCAATAAACCCACCCTGGGAGCTGCGACCCACCCGAAGTGGCACTGTGGCGACGATGGGTGGTATAGTCTGGTTGAGGCTCGAGACCCCGAAACGGCTTACCTCGAGTCCTCGTCTCCTTGGCCCTTTCTCAATCCAGGTTCCTTCATTCTATCCTGTGACCCCTCCTAACCCTTGGTTACAAGGGGGTATCCAGGCGCAAAATAATGGTGTAGCCTAGAGGGCAACCTCTCTGAAGCACAAGCTGTACTCGTGTCGGCCTCGGTCGGCATGGGGGCTGGTGCCTTATCAGAGGCACACGAGGGTCAGTGTACCAGATCCTGTCTGCATAGACGGGGGAAGGTGCATGACCATCTGTACCACGCTGGGAACGGATTCGTGGTGGCTCCCTGGCGGGAACAGAGAAGAGGCTCTCTTCTGCCTGTGACCTTCTGAGCTGTGGTAAGAAGAGATTCATGCGGTTTGACGATGAATCTATCGTCTCTCTCGTCTGTAGACCTAGGTCGACTCTGGCCTTCTAGTGCGAAACCTTGTTCCTATGAAGAGCCCTTCAACAAACCCTCCTTATAGTAGAGATTAGAAGAGATATTTACACTCAGTGTGGCGACTTCGTGCTCGCTGTATCCCTCCTCTAATAATGTTTTGGCCCTGACACTGTCATTATTCGCTCAAATGCGTGATCGTAGCGATCTTTAAACGTAGCAGAATGGACGGGCGTAATGCTACGTTTTGTGCAAATTGGATTAATCAGTACAAAAGTAAATAAACCTGTATTTACTGTTTATTTTGACTACGATATCTCCTAATTACCTATAACTATCTTCAAAGATAATGGATTTAATTTTAAACTAAATAAATGAGTGGTGCGTTGTCCATTAGTGTATTTAATATCGCGATAATTATGTCGGTAAACCCATTGGTTTTGACGAGTTGTCAATCTTATCTTCGGTTTTGAGAGGATGTTTCTAAGGGAACACGTTACCTCTGAAAGCTATTCTAAAACCTTCTCGTTTAAGAATTTTACCCACTTTTTCCGGCTATACTGACTGAACAATTAACATATTGGCATATTTCCACAGTGGCCAATAAAAGCTATATTGAATCGAAAGTGTTACAGATTAAAGACTTGCTGCCAGAACAATTGACTTTTTGACTCAATGATCCACTGATGGAAATAATGGGCAAACTGTTTAAATTATTGACCCATTCCATAGTGGCCAACAAACGGCTAATGAACGGAATGCGTTAAAAATAGACTTGCCAATACAAAAATTGACTTACTGACTCGAATACAAATCGATGGAATCATAGGCAGGTGTAGAAATATTTACCTACAATTTCTACAGCCAACAAAAATCAAAATCGAACAAATTAAAGATAGACTTTCTGCAGGACTATTGACTCAAAAATCGACTATGGGAAAAATAGAAAAAAAACAATGAATTATTGGCCCATTTCCACAGTGTCCGACAAACTGCATAATGAACCGTAATGGGTTCAAGATAGACTTGCCGATTGAACAATTGACCTTTTGACTCAACGGCGAACCAAAAGAGATAAACTGTTGACTTAATTACTTCAATGCCAAACAAACGGAATAATGAATAGCCTGCGTGAGAGATATTTACATATTGTCCGGTCAATTGACTTATTGTCATAACGGTCTGACAGGGAGATAACGATTGACTTATTGACTCAACAACTGACCTATAATGTTATGACAGCAACCTATGCCCCACCTAGGATCTAGTACCAAGGATGGAGACTAAGTGAACTGAGGGCTAACTGAAAAACTGGCTGATTGACTAAACCGATAATGAATTACGGCGTGGATACAATTATTGACTTATTTACTCAATGGACAGGAAACGTAAAAAGAATAAGATATGTAAACTAACATATTGACTGAACTTATTGACTAACTAAATTCACTAATTTTCGTGGTCCGCTTGACCAATTAATATCATTCAATTAATTAAGGTTTTTAGTTGAGATAAAATGGCAAAAAGGAGGGAAAATTCAAAAGGTGAGGTTGAGATGGGAAGTTAGTGCCCGAGCGGATCGAAGTCACGATAGCTCAAGTGGTAGAGTAGCGGCGTATCAAGCCGAAGGTCGTGGGTTCGAATCTTGCTCGTGACACTGACTTTTTTATCTCAACTAAAAACCGTCGTGAAAATTGAAAATTGAAAACCCATTTGGCTTAATAATTCAGTTTGTGCATTTTTCCCTTGGTCTATCATTGAGTCAATAAGTTAATTGTTCTGGCAGCAAGTCTATCTAACATATTAGACTCATTATGCCATTTTTGTATATTTGGATATAGGTCAAACTTCTTCATCTTCCTATTGTTATTCCGAAGTTTTATTTGAGTCAATAAGTCAATTGTTCTTGCAGCAAGATTATCTTTAACACAGTCGGGTCATTATAACGTTTGTGACTGTGGAAATGGGTCAGTAATCCTTTTTAAAAAGATAGTTCCTACTCACCGTAAGTTAGGCGTTTTCTGTATAAGCCCAAAACATGAGCAATCAAACTCATTAGGGAAGTACACTTCGGTTTTCAAGCAGAAATACATGCCATCAATGCTTGTGCCGTGGAAAATCTTAAAAGAGGTTACACTGACACAAAAAAATCCTCATAAGATCAGATAGCCAAGCAGCTATTAAAGCATTAACATGTAAAAGAATCACATCAAAATTAGTCAGTGAATGTATCCAAATTCTCCAAAACCTGGGGAAACACAACAACCTGATGATATCTTAAGTGCCATGGCACAGGGGAATTTTGGGACATGACAATGCAGACAATCTGGCTAGAAGAGAATCTGCAAGACCATACATAGGTGCTGAACCTATACTTGGGATAACAAAAACAAATATAGAATCCTCCATCGCAGAATGGATCCAAACAAAACAAAAGGAGAATGGATAAACTCTAGCGGTGCTAGCCATAGTAAACTTATGATGAAACAACCCTCACCAAGACCGGCAAAAGAACTGCTGCAATTGGAGAGGGCCAAACTCAGAGTAGTGGTAGGACTACTAGCCGGTCACTGGCAGCTGATAAAACATCTACAAAACATGGGCATCCACAACGATGATCCCATATGCAGATTATGTAATTAGGAGGAAGAAACAGCCATTCATATCATCTTCGAATGCGAAGCAACAGCTCAATGGAGATTTAACCTAACGTACGGAAAAAACTTAGGGAATCAAATTGCAGCAGCAACAGTCAATCACCTGATACTTCTAAGAAGAAGGATTGAGTCTACTGCACTGAACTAAGGAACTCGGAAGGTACTAGAAGGCTGCAGTGCCTGGGGAGTGCAAACCCCGCTTCCTAGTATCCTTCTTCACCATACCATACCATACCATACCACAGTAATTTGTTTTGCAATGATCCGGATTTCGAGCCCTTAGCTCATCATCATGTCGACAGACGTGGTTGTAGAAATCCTTCAACATGATGAGGAGGGCTCGAAATCCGGATCGTTGCAAAACAACTTACTGTGAGAAGGAACTATCTTTTTAAATGGATTGAACACCGCACTCACTCCATCATTCATCATTTCTACGTATCAGTAATTCTTCCTCCCCCCGCAAGGTCGATTTTTCAGTCAATAGTCCTGCAGAATGTCTGTAATTTGCTCCATTCGGGTTTTTTTGTTGGCTATTGAAATTGTAGGCTACATCTGCCTATGATTCAGTCGATTTTATTTGAGTCAGTAAATCAATTGTTCTGGCAGCAAGACTCGCTTTAGTCCATTCCGTTCATTATGCCATATGTTATCTTTTGAGATCTATAGGTCAATATTTCTCTATCTGCCTATTATTAAGTAGGTTTTATTTGCATCAATGAGTCAATTGTTGTATCAGAAAGTCTATTTTTTAGCCCATTCGGTTCATTGCATTGTTTGTTGTCTTTCGTGGAATTTATTTGTTAACAGCAATTCATTCATCACTCAAGTTACCCGTTGAGTCAATAAGCCAATTGTACAGTCCGCTTGTCAATTGGTCCACCATCCGTCATATTAGAGCTTCGGTAGGTACTTGAGAACTTCGTAGTCCGTAGTTGAGTCAATAAGTCAATTCTATCGACTGAACAAATGGGACGATTATCGCATAACAATAGAAAACAAATAAATTGAAAAGTGCCGTTTTGTTGTCACTTGTCCGATCCATGGTGAATGTTTATTAAAGTCGTTACCGCCGCCGGTCTGTTTTCCTATTGATTTGTTTTTTGTGGGAGTGGTTTGACGAGGGGTTGGAGGGTGAAAGTGTCGAGGAAAAATTTGTCCCAACTTCGAAACTTTGATTTTGTAATTGCAAAACTTCGCGCTGAAGTGTACATTGCTGGGCCGAAGACAAGTCAATAAATCCATTGATATTCGGCCGGGTTTGTAATGCACTTTGGAACTGATTTTACGGCCACCTCCAGTTGAGGAACACAAGTTCATCTCACTGTTCGCATTCCAATTCAACAACTCGGATTATCGCGATTATCCGTTATCTCGGGGGTTTTTTATACGGGTTTAAGTAGGTTAATCGTTCCCTCTCCGGAACGGAAAACGCCCGCAGGTGTAACAGCTCTGGATCCGCGAGGCGGGGGATTCGAGCCGTTATCAGAAAACCACTCAATGTCACTTACACAACCGTTGCGCAATTGTTCCCTCGCCAAAGCGCAATATGAACTGGTTCCCGGTATCAGTAACAAGCGAGATCCGTCGGACCCAACAACTGTCGTACAACACAACTTTTTAAAAACCAAACTGTGTCCTGTTCTCATTACCTACATTGAAACATAGCATATAGTCCTAGATACCTGATTCTACCTCCTAGCCATGAAACCTAATCTTGTTTGTCCTAGTTAAATGATATGAATCTTTACAGTTAGTCACCACTGATATTTTTAGGTGCGACCGGATAGCTGACATACCGAGGAACTAGTATCATGGACATAAAATAAACAGGAAGTTAGGTATCGTTGATCAAGAAATATGGGAGGAAGCTCTATCTGTCTAATTATGAGTATCAGGGTAGGAGCTATGTTACGTAGATCTAGAAATGTAGGAGGAAGCTATGACCTACCCACGAACGAGTATCAGGGAACTAGGAGCTAGTTTTCATATATCTAGAAACGTATATCATACATTATTCGAAAAGCACAGCTCCTTGTTTATCCTAGATTCATGTTATTATTTTCTAGGTAGGTCATAACTATCACATTTTCTAGATCCACGAAATCTAGCTCATATCCTAGATCCCTAATATTAGCCTTAACTCAAGCTGGGTTAGGTACACCCAAATTTCTAGATCAACGAAACCTAGCTCCTACCTTTTTCTTAGATCCCATTTGCCATACCTTCCTACATTTCACGATAAAAGAATCTAAACTAGTTGTTCCTAGGTCCGTGATACTAGTCCTAAGTCAGGCTCCCAAATTTCTAGGTCCGACAAGGATAGCTCGTACTATATGCAAGATAATTGGTAGTACACCCTGCCATACTTTCCTCCTAACTTTATGATTTGATGAAACCAAGTTCCTAGTTGTGGTTCCATTTTACTAATTCTAGAACCACAAAGCCTAGATGAGCCTTTTTCCTGGCTCATTGATACTAGCACCTAAGTAGGTAATACGTGCCTCCCATACCCTCCGGTTATCACACATTGAAAAACATAGCTTCTAGTTTATCATATAGAACCTTTCTTTTCTAACTTTCTAACACTTTTCAAGATTTACGTAACTTAGTTTCTAGTTCTCCGATTCTTGACCCAAGTTATGTCGTAACATTCAGTTCAATTATTAAATTCACCTTACATAGCTCCTACTTTTTCTCCTATTTTGGAGTCGGCACTTTCTAGAGCTTTGACGTTGTTGTTGAAGCAAGTAATGGCGTGTTTCTCCTGTTTGCATTTCATTTATTTTTCGTTAACCCCCTTGAAGATCCGGCACGCCATGAATTATTCTGTGCACATGATGCGCCTCCCGTCATCGATCCGAGGTAAAAACGGCCCCGGGGCCAGGTTCTTACATGCATATTGGAGATTAGGTTTTCCGACCCTCTCATGTCAGTGCGGGGGGTGGAGTAAGGGGCGGTTGATAGGATATTTCCCGAAAGGCCGAGACCCGGAAACAGTCTGTGAATATTTAATGAAACGCAGGTCCGCGGGATCGAGTATCAGACGATGGCATTGTCTTCCGGCGGGTCGAATCCGACATTATCGAGTGTTTTTTTGAAGGGGATGGAGGAGGAGGAGGAGGAGTCCCAATCGGAGCGATTGACGGTCAGGTCTTCGAGAACGGTCACCCACTCCTCCTTCACGTCGTTCGACGAGACCGTCGTAACTGGTCGAGGCACGCTGAGGAGGATGGGAGGCTCGGAGTGCGAAGACCTGCCCGGCCTCTTGCCCAACACCCTCCGACCGGCGGACAGTCCCGGGGCCAGCTCAAGGAGCATGGACTGCATACGGCAGGAGCAGAGGAGCTTCATCGAGAGGGGGAGCGAAGTGAGGAGGTTCGCAAGGTCTTTCGGCTCCAAGGGAAGCCACGAGTCGTTCGAGGAGGTCGAGAGAAAGAAGGCCGTCTTCACGAGTCCCGCCGTCCGCCTAGTTCCGTCCCACCTCTCACTCGCGCCCCCCGGCACCGAGAGGAAGCTGACCATACTCAGCCCAGGATGGGGCCCCGACCATCCCAAGATGAGGAAACCGCAGATCGCCCTGCCAAGGCTCATCCTGCCCACGCCGGACCAGCAGAGTTGGGGGTAAGGAAAGAAAAAACATCCTACTAGGATAAACTTTTTTGTATACGATAAAACAAAATGTTAAATCAATCAACGAATTGTTAACTTCTAAACACCTTCTTCCTGCAAAGAAACATAGCTCCAAATTATTCCTAGATCTTTGATGCTGTTTCCTACTTTACTAGCACACTTCAACATTGTTAAAAATGAGCTACTACTCCTTCTTAG
This sequence comes from Cimex lectularius, assembly GCF_000648675.2. Lineage (NCBI taxonomy): Eukaryota > Metazoa > Arthropoda > Insecta > Hemiptera > Cimicidae > Cimex > Cimex lectularius. Next base: position 939,838 of record NW_019392637.1, on the reverse strand, counting down.
ATCCTTGATACTATACCGTTCCTGTCCTACCAACCTCCTACATTACTAGATCCACCAAACCCAGCATCTAGCAATAAGCCAGATACCCTAGCGTCATACCTTCCCTCTACCTTTCAAAATGTACGATACCTCTAGATCTTTGATACTAGTTCCGAGGACCATCATTATCACACAACATTCTTGCAACCTAGATAGAAGTTTATCCTAGATGCATGACATTAGGCCTAACCTGTCCAACCTGCCCCTCACATTTCTACAACCATGAACTATCTTCGAGCATTGCCTAGATCCTTGAATCTACCTAGCCAAACGTACCTCTCCTACCTGTCTCCTACATTTCTAGATTTACCAAACCTGTTTATCCCATCCAGCCCAGAACTGTCATACCTTCATGTTATCACACAATAGTTGAAAAAACCAAGCTCTTAGTTATTCCTAGATCTATGGTACTAGTTCGTAGGTAGGTCATACCTGCCTCCCACATTTCTAGATTTACGAGGCCTAGCTCCTAGTTTTTCTTAGATCTTTGATACTGAACTCTACCTGTCATCACTTCTAAATCTATGATACTATAGCTGCGGAGTAGTATCAAAGATCTGGGATAAACAGGAGCTAATGACCTGAATCTTAAAATTTCGCAGGAAGGTATGGCATTACTGAGGTCTAGAATCAAGAATATAGGATAATATAGAAGCTAGGTTTGGAGGATCTAGAAATGTAGGAGGCGGTAGGAAAGACAGATATGACCAGTTTCAGGGTACTAAGAGATTGGTTTCTCGAATATTATATGATAACAGGATGGTATGACCTACATAGGAACTAGTGACAAGAATCTATGAAATACTAGAAGCTAGGATTTTTGGGTTTTGAGATGCATGAGTAAAGTAGACATGTTGTATGGACCTAACCTAACTGTTGGACTGGTTAAGGTAAAGTTAGGGTAGGTCAGGTTTAGGCTCAGGTTAAGGATAGGAAGATTAGGTATGGATTTGGTTTAGGCTAATTTAGATAGAGGTAAGGATAGGTTAGGAGTAGGGACTAGCTAGGTTAAGTTTAGATTAAAGTTAGAAGATGGCGAGTCAAAGGTTAGGGACTGCTTATGTTAGGTTTATGTTAGATGGCTAGATGAGGGTTATAGGTTGGTTAAATTGTGTTAGAATTAAGATTAAGGAATGATAAATGAGGGTTAGGGACTGGCTATGTTATATTAGGGTTAAGGTTAAGAAAGGCTACTCGAGGGTCGATGGGTTAGGGTAGGGTTTAGGTCGGGTTAGGGTAAAGCTAGTTTATGGAAAGGGTTAGAGCTAGGTTAAAGAATGGGTAGGTTGAGGGCAGGCCAGGTTAATTTCGGGGATGGTTTAGAGTAGGCGCAGGTTAAAAAGAATACTAGGTTAGGGTTAGGGGTAAGGTAGAGTTATATTTAGTAGGGCTAGATGTATCTACAAATGTCGTATGAGCTTGGTTGCCCGTATATTTTATGATAGTAGGTGTTATGATAGGTAGGGTCTAGTATCAAGGATATGACATTTCGTAGGTTTTCGGTTTGGTGGATAGAGCTGTGGGAGGAAAGTATGACAGGTATGCTCTAGTATCATGGATCTAAAAATAACTACCACCTGATTTTTTTCATGTTCGGATGTTCGAGAAAGGAATGGCATAGCTTGGAGGTAGCATCAGGTATCACATACAGATGATATTAAACACAACCTATCTTTCAAGATTTACGAAATCTTCTAGTTAATCATAGATCTTTCCTGTTACACACTAATCTATCTATTCGACCTCCTGTTTTCACCCTAACCCACGGCGCAGCCGGCCGCTTGTAACAACAAGCAGACGGTTAAATATTTATAGTAAACGGCCTAGACCCCTAAACACCGTGGGCCGGGTACCGAACAATGAAAGGCGCGGAGTTTAATTGTCATAAATTGAGGGGGCGATCATTAATGATGCGATTCATTTGGAAAGGGGGAGAGGGCAATTTCCTAAATTTTTTTTCCCCATTTGACGTCAATATGTCAATTTCCTCCGGCCCGAGCCGAACGATCCCGAATCCGATCCAATGATTGATCACCGGCCATGACCCCTATGGCCGTTATTTCTCGTTAACCGTTGAAAATATGATTTATGATATCAACGTATTTTCAGTTTGTTTTGGCTTTTAATTCGTAAGCGAGGGAGAGAGGGTGGATTTTTTTTCTTCCCATCAAGAACACATATAATATAAAACAACCGACAAGTGAACATCATCGGATTCAAACATGCAAAGTGTCATTTCACTCGTTGTTCAATGCAGATCAATGATCAAGAAAAAAAGAAAGAAAGAATTTTCAGTTAAACGGAAAAGAATTAAACAAAAAGAAAAATATTCACTTTAACGTGTTTTACCGTGGGTTTTGTTTATGTAAATCTTTCATGTTCGAATTGAATGAGAAATGAATAAATGATTGTGAATATGTGACATGTAGATAAAGGACTTTAAGTCGAACATGAAACACTTGTTTTGTGCTACTCAACCTGGATTTCTCACGAATGCCTTGTAATCTTCGGTTCGAAACAACCCCCAGGGTGAAGTTTGGAAACTTTAATTGAAGGAGGGGTGCGCTTTGTCATTAAAGCCGCTCTGATTCAATATCGGATTCAGTTTGAAATCGTTGGGCCCAAGTTTCACAACCGGGCGAGCTTTCGGTATGAGAAGATAATCTTCGGAATGAGAGATAATCCGCCTTTTGTGAGAAAACCAGCGTCTTTCGCTGTCCGAAAAAGGGGAGGGGTCAAGTCCTAAGTTCTTATTTTGTAATTACGTTTAAGCTTCGACCACATTCTTAAAGCTCCTGTTGGAAAGAAGAACCCTGATCCATTGGTGTTCTCGTTCCTTTGAAGTACAGAATTTCTTAAATAAAGATTTTCCAGCCGGATCTTTTCAGTCTTCAACACTTTTCTCTGATACCCTTTTGAAACCTCGGCTTACGAAGAAACATTGAATCATCACACGTCATCATCCCCTCAAACTATAACTTGAACCCCAACGTAATATAACCCAAGCAATAATCTAACTATTACCTGGACCCTCCCTAACTTTAACCTAACCGTCTTTAATCCTCGTCTAGCTTTCCCTAACAATAATATAAGTATAACCAACCATAAACCTAACCAGTCCCTAAATTAACCCAGCCCTAGCCCATCCTTAATCCCTTCCTAGCCTTCCTTAAAGACCTTAGCCTAAACCTCACCTTACCCCGTCCCTAACCCTAACTTAACCCCTCCTATTCCATACCTAGCTCATTCATAATTTTACCTAACCTTAACTTTAACTAATTTAACCTTAACCTTACCGTTATATTTCCCTAACCTTAACCCTACTTAACCTAAACTTACACCTAACCATAACCAAACGTAGCCATAACTCTGACCAAAACCTTACCTACCTGTAAAATTTACTCTACCTAACTTAACTCTAGCATAACCTTTCCCTAATCCCAACCAACCCTAACCTCAATCCATCTTTCGACTTATCCACGTACCCCCCATTCGTTTGTCCCCGTGTTTATCTTCTTTTGAGACGGGCTTATAAGGGTGGCATGTCTCAGAATGGGCCTTTCCTTCCTTTGGCATCCTTTTCAAGACTCGTCCGAGCGAGGCTTCCAAATGCGGCCGCCAGCTAACGCATTTTCCCCTCTACCGGTCCACCTTGGTGCCGGTCCAGGATCATGTGCCAAATGGTATTTCCGACGAAATCCTCCCCCTCACTCTGAATTTTTTTCAGACGGTTTTAAAACGTACAAATTGCCTTTGATTGGGGTGAAATCCGTTTTTCCACCCTTCTTCAGGGGGTTGATGAAAAAATCCAAAGGCGAGCACCTCCCGGCCTCGCTCTTTTTCTAATGCAAATTTTGCCAAATAATCCGAGCCGGTTTTTTAAAGGATAAACACAGCTAACCGTGTAGAGATTGCCCAGGCAACAGTTGTGGGACAGGTTTTATTTATCCTCCCGGGCCCTGGACCGATTATTGTTCTCCGGCCGAAATGGTAAACAGTTTTAAATTATCCATCCTGGCAGGATTTACTGTTTTCCTCCTTTTGTTCCTTAATCCGACCCTTAAACCCGCCAGGTTTTTATGGCTATACCAGAGATTCCGTTTTGATGTTCAAAACTTTACCACCACCCCCTGAGCAATGTCACCACAAAGAGGCCTTCGACCACAATGTTGTGGGAATGCGAATTACCCGTCCTCAACCTGTCCCTCGCTTTCTCAACATTAAATAAACAATTTACAATTAACGAAGAAATAAACTAACAACAGCAATTATTTTTCTGTTTTAGGTAAGTCATGCCTGATCCAAGGCCAAGCGTTGACAAGTAAAAAAAAAAATCGAAAAAGTAAGTCAAATATGACATAAATCTCTTTAAAAACATTTAATTAACTAAACAAATAAAAAAGACACAGATAAAAAGAGAAAAAATAAAGAAAAACGTACACAGCAGCACACTCAAGGCTACACAAAGAAAAAGCTCTGCTTAAAACAATTTAAAATTTTTTTTAAAAACTACCCAAAAACCAAAAATATATATTACAGCCATCAAAAAATATATTAAAAACAAAAAAAATCCACAAAAACATCCGAAAATCCCTCCCAGAGAATTCTACCGGCCGGCCGGCGAACTAACAAAACAGGCAGACGCCCGCTAGATGGGATACGAAGTCGCAACATGGTCGCGATCGGGTCAAACCCGGGCGGTGGGGCTTTGACTGTACTTTCTCATCTATCAACGGACGCCGACTGACATGATTTCATTCTACCGACCGATCGTTTAACATCTACGAAATCCACTACTACTACTCTTATAAAATATATTTGTTAATTGGACAAAATGGTCATTCAATAATTGTCATTTACTGACTCGTTTAGGCCAATAGTCATTCATATCCTTCAAATGTTTAGCCAGACTGTCGTTTCACACAAGGCCGCGTTCAGTTGTGTCAGATATTCACATTCTTCTTTCTTTTTCTTTTTTCAGACTATCTATCACTCACGGTCTCGTTCAGATGTATTAGTCATTCACATTCTCCCTTTGTATACACATGCTTTCATTCATTGATACAAGGCATCCTATTTCGTGCATTACCCCACTTTGTTTCTAAAGACTGATATTCACCCACAGTATGCCTCTTTCAGATGTATTAGTCATTCATATTCTTCATTTATTCTGCCATTCATTCGCAAAAGGCCCCCCCACACAAGATGTGTTGGTCATTCACATTCTTCTTTGTTTTCTTTTTTCCGACTGACACGTACCCACAAAAGGCCTCTTTAAAATGTGTTAGTCTTTCACATTCTTCACTTGTTCTGACATTCATTCGCGTAAGGCCTCTTTAAGACGTGTTAGTTATTCACATTCTTTTTTCTTTTTTTCAGGTTGCCATTCACTCACACAAGACATTGTACAAGATGTGTTTTTTGGTCACATTTTTTTATTTATTTTTTGTCAGATTGCCATTCACTCACTCAACACCTCGTACAACATGTGTTAGCACATTCTTCAATACTGTTCTGTTTAACTTTCGTTTAATCAAACAAGTCCCCTTGCTCTTAGATTTGTTGTTTGTCGTTCACATTTTTCTTCTTTTTTTTGTCTGACAGACATTCACTAACACAAGGCCTCGTCCAAATTTTGACATTCCCTCACATTCTTTATTTGTTTAAAAAAAGCACTGTCATTCACTCATAAATGGTCTCTTTCTGACTGTGTCCTTCCCTAACCCACTTTATTTTGAAAGGCTGACATTCACCCACAGAAGGGTTCGTTTAAATAGGTTAGTCATTCACATTCGTCGTTTGTTTGCAAAGATTGACATTCACCTCACCTCATCCAGTTTTGGACGTAAATTATTCTTCTTTTTTACTCTCAGACGTAAAAAGGCATCGTAAAGGTGTAGTGGTTATTTAAAATCTTTCTTTCTTTGTCTTGTTTACAAAGACTGAGATTCACTCAAACAAATAATCGATGTGGTGATCATTCACATTCGCCTTTCTTTGCAAACAGTGCAATTCACTCACACAAGGGCTCGTTCAAATCTGTTGATCATTCACATTCTTCATTCTTTGCAAACACTGCAATTCACTCACACAAGGTCTCGATCAGATGTGGTGGTCACCCATATTCTCCCTTTGTTTATAAGGGTTCTCATTTACTAACACACACCGCCGTTTCGATGTGGTGGCTATTCTCATTCTCCCTTTGATTATACAGGCTCTCATTTACTAACACACACCACCGTTTCGATGTGGTGGTCATTTTCTCCCTTTCTTCATAAAAACTGGCATTCTTGAACACAAGGCCTCGTTCGGATGTGGTGGTCATTCACATTCTTCATTTGTTCGTACAGGCTCGTATTCGGTCATACATGTCCTTGTTGGAGTGTTGTTAGTCATTCACATTCTCCCGTTATCTGCAAAGTCTGCAAGATGTGGTGGTCATTCACATTTCTCTTTGTATACACGGCTCTCATTTATAATTATAAAGCCTCGTTAAGATGTGTTAGTCATTCACATTCTAAACTATAATTTATTATGTATCATTCAATTACAAAAGACCTCGATGAGATAAGTTGTTCATCATAGAGACTATGATAAAAAGGTAAGGTTGATTCGGGATGTGTTTTTCTTCCAATATCGGACGAATTTTGGTGGGAAAATGTATTGTATCTGAGTGCGCATTCTGCCGTGAGGGCTCGGGGGCGGTTTTGAGCCGGGGGCGGCAGATAGGGCCATGGTCGGCCCCCAACCCTTTGATCAATACGTGGCCGTGGGACGTGGGTTTGTTTTGATCGGACCGCGGTGTGCCTCGGGTGCCGTGCTCTTTCAACCCGTTCGCTGAGGACCGGAGCCGTCGAGGAGAAACCCGCCGCAGCCGGCTGAGGGCGTGAAGCCAGCCCCCGGCCACCCTTTCACCCCCAGCCCAATCGGACACCGGAGGGTGATGGGTTGAAGAAAAGCGGACTTTCATGGGACAAGACTGGTGCATGAGGCGATCCAGGAAGAAGAACAAGAAGGAGTGCCCTTGCGGAGGCGGACGGCTGGAAATCGCCCGGTGAGTCGACATCGGAAAAGGGACCTTTTACTCCCCTTTCGCCTTGCCCGTCCCCGCCGCCGCCCCCCGCGCCCCTTTCGCTTTCCCTTTCGCCCGACGTCATCAATCAATCGGGGTTCCCTTACTAAGGCCTGCGGGGACGTGGACGGCCGCGTGCTGAACGCTTAACACGCGGAACGCTACGCCACGGCCTCGCGGGGCGAGACGCCGCGGACCCCCGCGCCGAGGCGGAACGAGGGGGAAAAAGGCCCTGATAAGAAGGCCTAACCTAACCGCCACCCCCACTCGCCCGCCCCCGACTACTATAACCGTACAGGGTAAACATCGCCGCTTTAGTCCTAACGGTACGATTACACCCCTTCGGACTCTCGCCCTGGGTAGCTGAAAACCTCCAAAAGTACAAAAAGTACCGAGTAGGCCTGTAGTTAGGGGGGTCATTGAACCCGGCTTTGTGACCCATATTTCTCCCCCTTCCGCTAATGGTGGACCGGGATGCATAGCCAGTGTTCTGACTCATGATCATCACGAGCATACTAGAATTTTCAATATTCCAAATGATTCTTTCGGAGTCCAGCTTCATGAAATAACCAACGGAAAATTTTATTTTCAACTGTAACCCCTTATGATTAGCTATCTGTCAATATGATTCAATGATTCGTGCAGTCCAATTCAGATAGGACACTTAGTAGACATACAACCAAAAACCAGAAAATTCATGGTTTTCCAAATATATAATAGATAATCTTCACCAGAATCGTAAAAAAATTATCATTTGAACTCAAAACTATTTAATAAAATATATGTGCCAATTGGCATCTTGAAATGCGAGCAAAAATTTGTTAACAAACATACATTGATTGTGATAACGAATCAAGAGTAGAGATCATTTTGAATCATTATGCCATAGAATTGTTTATAATCAAGCTTTGACGTAAGTACAGACTAGTGAACTAAGAATCAGTTCGATTTTCACGATCATGCATAATTATGATCACGAATTATGAGAATGTATGATCACAATCGTGTAAAATAGTTATTCAAAAGTTTTTTTATGTGCAGACTGACCTATAAACAGTACCCAGTGACATTTCAAGAAATGCCAACAAAATCAAAACTTAATTTAATATTTATTTAGAAATCGTGAGATGCGGTCTGGTATGATGTAGGTTTCAGAAAAACATTTTCTTTATCGTGCCAACGTTTCGATCTTTATTGAGAACATCTTCAGGGCCTGGGATTTACAAACATTGTTTACATATAGTGTAATTGTTATATGTAAACAATTTTTGTAAATCCCAGGCCCTGAAGATGATCTCAATAAAGATCGAAACGTTGGCACGATAAAGAAAATGTTTTTCTGATACCTACATCACACCAGACCGCATCTCACGATTTCTAAATAAATATCGATTAACGGTCACTAATCACCACACACTTAATTTAATAATCATAATTCGATCATGATGTTGAATCATGAGTAGTGATTATTTTAACTCGTGATGTCGTGAAATGTCTGATTATAAAGCATACATGAAGCATTGAAATACTCGGAAAAACAATTTTCCATACAAGTTCATAGGTCATAATGATTATGGAACATCAGAATCCATGATCACAATCATGAAAAAGATTATTCGAAGTTTAAAAAAATAATGTGCAAATTGGTCTATTACAAAACAAAATGACATTTCTTGAAATGCCAGCAAAATCAAAACAATTTTATCAATTATACACTTATCATGATAGCGAGTCTTGAATAGTGACAATTTTTTTGATGTCATGAAATGTTTGATGATAAAGTTTTGACCTACAGATAGACTGGTAAACATAAAGCGTAATAAAATCAATTTTATTTTTGTAATCAAAGAATGATGATCATGAATAATCAGCATGCATGATCCAAAAAAAAGAGAGCATTCGTAGTCCTAGCTTTTTAATGCCCTAATCTCGCCATTTGCCGTAAATTATATTTCAGCAAAGTCCGGCGTTATTACTCGAAACGCCAGGACAATCTTAGCTACTGAAAATCATACTCGATCATGATAATCATTATGATACGATAATTGATCATTTTGCTCTTGCTGTAACGAAGTGTCTTAAGGTAAGAGATTTTGTCGTAACATTCTTGAAGTGCTTTGAAATATAATTTTTCTTTAAGATCCCAGGTAATCACACCAATTGAGATGCAGAAAGTAATTTAATATTACATAGTATGCAGGCCAAAAGTAATCTCGATTAATGGTCATATTCTATCATGATGACGATCATAACATTCATCATTTTAACAATCATATGTTCATGATCATGAATAATGGACATTTTTATGGATATTGGCACGATATATATTTATATAGAATACTTTGATCTACCTAGCCTACTAGTAATTCTTGGCCTAGAGCTGTATTTTTTGTCGAATCAAATATACGATCATGCTTGATCAAGATGAATCATTAATGATATCATTTTTACTCTTGTTGGTCCAAGGCAGCTTTCAGGTAACCATAGACCTATTACTGTAACACAGTATGGTATGGTAGAAAAAGATACTAGCAAGGGGTGTGCACTCCCCAGGCACTGCAGCCTTCTGGCTTATTGTACCTTCCTAGTTCCTTAGTTCAGTGCAGTAGACTCAATCCTTCTTAGAAGTATCAGGTCATTGACTGTTGCTGCTGCAATTTGATTCCCTAAGTCTTTTCCGTACGTTAGGTTAAACCTCCATTGAGCTGGTGCTTCGCATTCGAAGATGATATGAGTGGCTGTTTCCTCCTCCTAATTACATAATCTGCAAATGGGATCATCGTTGTATATACCCATGTTGTGTAGATGTTTTCTCAGATGCCAGTGACCGGTTAGTACTCCTCTGAGTTTGGCCCCTTCCAATTGCAGCAGTCCTTTGCTAGTCTCGGTGAGGGTTGTTTCACCATAAGTTTACTATTTCTAGCACTGCTAGAGTTTATACACTTCTCCTTTTGTATTGCTTGGATCCATTCTGCGATGGAGGATTCTTTGTTCTTGTTATCCCAAGAATAGGTTCGGGGCCGATGTATGGTCTTGCAGATCCTCGTAGCCAGTCTGTCTGCTTTCTCGTTACCCAAAATTCCCCTGTGCTCTGGCACCTAAGATATCATCAGGTTTCCCCTATGTTTCCCCAGGTTTTGGAGATTTTGGATGCATTCACTGATTAATTTTGATGTGAATCTTTTACATGCTAATGCTTTAATAGCTGCTTGGCTATCTGATCTTATGAGGATTTTTTTGTTGTCAGTGTAACCTCTTTTAAGGTTTTCCAGGGCACAAGCATTGATGGCATGTATTTCTGCTTGAAAGACCGAAGTGAACTTCCCTAGTGAGTTTGATTGCTCATGTTTTGGGCTTGGCCTAGTGCTGCATTTTTTGACGAATCAAATATATGATCATGCTTGATCAAGATGATTCATTAATGATAATCAGTTTTACTCATGTTGGTCCGAGGCAGCTTTCAAGTAACCTTAGACCTAGTACTGCAACACAGTGCAATGCTTGCAGAATTTAATATTAGATCATGTGTGATATGATCATTTCATTCAGCTGGCATGATTACATTCATAAAAACTGATAATTTTTTATTCTTGTTATAACCCTATTATTAATATAAAACTTTTCCTATAAAAATATAATCCCGAAAATGTTCAACTATCATATTCGATCATGGTGGTGATCATGATTTCCAATCCTTTTCCTCTAAACTATCTTGAAACCGTACTTTGGCTTCATTTCACTTTTAGCGGAAGTTTTTTCTGAAATGCATATTAAATGAAAAATTCATGTGGGATCATTATGATGATCATGAGTGTCGATCATACTTACTCATGGTGACACCAAATTTCTCTTCAATAAATGATCTCTCATGATACGCAGGCCCTTGAAAAATTTATTTAATTCTTGGCTATAGTTTACAAATCATGTGTGATCATAATGATGATCATGATAATCAGAACTCATTTACCTTGGCCGATTAAAAAACTGTTGATTTGTAGGAACCGATTGTGATCATGATTAAATATGAACTCAAATCATTTTTCATCAGTCTCTTAACTACTTTGACCTGAAAAAAGTAACCTTTTTCAAAAATGCGTGTTAAATCAAATTCGATAAATGATCATAGCTGATCGTGATCTCTGCTGTGTACAAACGTGATTTAAATAATGTACTGATCATTTTTCACTCATGTTATACTAAAGAATTTTATGTTCACGCTATGGCAAACATTGCTTGGCAAACATCTTTCTCAAACGGTAATCATAATTGTTTTCAACGTTGATACGTGATTATGATGATGGTCATGAATATTAATCTCCATTTGTTTTAGCTCAAAGTTAAGATAATTTTAGATCTATTTATCCCTACGAACTTTAAATCCTTGGAAAATACGGAATCCCGTAATAAATCATGTATGATCATGATCATATCTATGTTCAAAGATGATCGAATTCGTACCGAAAATCTACAGTAATTGAACAAAAAACTTTTAACTAATAGGTTTTTCATAGTATCAGTGGAAATTATTATAATTATTTTATAATATCATACTTTATCATGATTATGATGATGAATATTTGTCCGTTCGACTTATTTGGCCCGAAGTGGTTTGTAAGGATTATTTTACTCGACTGATTTAGCATAGTAATTTTTTTATAAAATACCTTTTAAATCAAATTCGATGAATAATCATAGGTGATCATTATGACGATCATGAATTTTAATCCATTCGACTTATTTGGCCGGAAGTGGTTTGTAAGGATTATTTTACTCGACTGATTTAGCATAGTGAATTTGTTTTTATAATACCTTTTAAATTAAAATTCGATTAATGATCATAGGTGATCATTTTGACGATCATGAATATTCACCATTTTCTCTCTGTTGTTTTTTTTTTTTTTTTTTTTTTTTTTTGAGAAAGCATGATCAAAATCATACCGAAAATTTGTAATAATTGAACAAAAAAATTTCAGCCGATGAGCTTTACAATATGAAAAACAATTATTTTAAAAGATCATACTTGATCATAATTATGATTGATGGGCCGAGCGTAAATAATAATCAGTTTGATTCATTTCGGCCAGAAGTGGCAGGTAACGATGATTTGATTATTTAGCATAGTGAACCATTTCTTGAAATAATCAAATTCTATCAATCATGATCATATCGACGATCATTCATGAAGATAATTTTTTTCTCAAGCTGAACCAAAGTGTTTTAAGATTATACTTTTACTAATTATCAATCCTATTAATGGTACTAGAATTTACGACCATGATCGTGACCGCAAGCATGATCACAATCATGGAAACTTTGTAAAAATCCAGGATGATTTTTTTTATCTCGAGTGTTCATAATTATTAATCATTGCCACACTTGCCATCCCAAAGTTTGTTATGATTAAAAACTTGTACATAATTATATCTAGTGTTGTATGGACCATTTATACCGAAATCTTGGCTACCATGGAGCATTATCGTAATGATGAATGCTGGTCCTTTTTTTTTAATACGTATTCAATCGAATTCGTCTAGTTATTATTTTTTATCTAGTGTGTATCGGCGGCTTAGTGGATTTATCACTTTGAGAGGGAATTTTTTCCAAATAATCATGATCAATCATTAATGGGCTAGGGGCCGAGTCGGCAGATGGCAGTCGGGGGTTCGGCCGGCCCAGGGGCGCATGCACCACCGCCTCCGGGGGCGGCTTTTAGTACATCGTTGTCATCCACCCGGGGCGGAGCAGATGCAGGGCCGAAATGGCGTTTAATGTCACAATCACAGGTTCTTCTTTCAAATTAAAAAAGAAAAAAGGAGCAAACTAGAATAAAACGTTTTAAAAAAAAGAAAAAGCTTTGGTGTACAAACAAAAAGCAGAAGCCTTTCTTTTATTTTTTTTCCAGTGTGCTTAGAGCTTTTCCGAACGAGAAGGCGTAGAGCATGCCGATAGATGCGCTTTGACACGTTGATCATGAATCATAATCATGCTCATCATCGCTTCATCTGTTTAACCGTCGCCTTTCACTCTATTAGAGAAACCGCTTGCTTCACACCGTATCAGATTCGCAAATCATGATCATTGTGATTTGAAAGAAATATTACGATCCGGTCGACAACAGTTGATGGAACCCAGATTCTTCTCTTCATGAATAAATTTCACAATGATCATGATCTTACCGAAGCTCATAATCGTGTTCAGATCTTTCATTAATTACTTTGTTTTTATATACACGTCTAACCTATAAAAAAAATCAATTGAATACTTGAGCCCTTTGGTTTATGATCTGAACTATGATCTATGGCGTTTAGATTTTAAATTTATAACCACACGATTAAATATACTATTGTCTGGCACTTCTATTTGGCATAGAGCTTAACTTAGAATTGAGGAGGACAATGATTATGATCTATGATCAAAACAGGCTCTATAAATTTTATAGCAGTCAGGTGTTCAAACAGTATTAATGAGACTATGATAAAAACCGCAATCGGACCTAGAGTTCAATTTAGATCTTTGTACGATCATGATCAGGATCTAGACTATGATCAAAATGGTCCCCTGATTTTAAATAGTAGTGATGTGTCTCCTAACAGTACCAATGAGACTATGATCAAAACTGCGTTCTGACCTATAAAATAACATATCTATGTAAATTACAATTAATTAAGTTTTATAGTTGAGATAAAAAAGTCAATGGCACGAGCGGGATTCGAACCCACGATCTTCGGCTAGATACGCCGCTGCTCTACCACTTGAGCTATCGTGACCTCGATCCACTCGGACACGAAGTTCCCATCTCAACCCCACCTTTTGAATTTTCCCTCCTATGTACAATCATGATTATGATTTGACCTATAATCACAACAGTTCCTTCATTTTGCATAGAAGCGAGGTGTCTTCAAACAATGCCCATGAGATTATGATAAAAACTGCAATCTGATCTTTCTATGTTAAAGATATGTTATTCATGATTATGATTTGGTCTATGATCAAAACAGGACTCTTCATTTTATATGGTAGCCAGAGTTCTCTAAACATTACCACGATGTACATGATCAAAACTGCGATTGGATCTAGAGATCAGCCTAGATTTTTGTACAGTCATGATTATGATCTGGACTATGTAAAACGGGCCTGTTTATTTTAAATAGTTGCGATGTGTCCCCAAACACATCTATGATCTGAGACTATGATCAAAACTGCAACCTGACCTATAGAATAACTTACATCCATGTACAACCATGATTATGATCTAGCCTATGATCAATACAGTCAGTTCATTTTGTATAGTAGCGAGGAGTCTCCAAACACATCTATGATCTAAGACTATGATCAAAACTGCAACCTGACCTATAGAATAACTTACATCCATGTACAATCATGATTATGATCTAACCTATGATTAACACAGTCAGTTCATTTTGTACAGTAGCGTTTAAACAATGCCTATGGGACTATGATCAAAATTACAATCTGACCTATAGAATAACTTACATCCATGTACAATCATGATTATGATCTAACCTGTGATCAACACAGTCAGTTCATTTTGTATAGTAGCGAGGAGTCTTTAAACAATGCCCATGGGACTATGATCAAAACTGCAATCTGACCTATAGAATGTATTTAATATCCATGTAAAATCATGATTATGATCTAACCTATGATCAATATAGTCAGTTCATTTTGTATAGTAGGGAGGAGTCTTTAAACAATGCCCATGGGACTATGACCAAAACTGCTATCTGACCTATAGAATGTATTTAACATCTATGTACAATCATGAATATGATCTGACCTATGATCAACCGGTCCTTTCGTTTTGTATTGATTAACCGTATTACATATAGTACCTTTAATTAAACATAGTTTTGTCCCCCATATGTCCGATTTATGATTATGATCAGGTTGAAATAACTTAAACACTAGTTAAGTCAACGACCCATTCGCCAAATTTATGATCAGGATCAAGCACTGTTTTGTAATCATAGTTTTCTAGATAATCTAAATTATCACCAGATATGATTATTATCTGACCTAGGGATTCTCTAAACAGCTGCTTTAACTTGTCAGTAAATCATAGTTTTGCCAAGAGTTTGAAAAATAAATTATGATTATGATCAGGTTTAGGACATTTCTCGACAAATATTTTTCTCTGTTGTTAGTTAATCATAGTTTCCTCAGTGGCCCATATAAGATTTGTTGATTTGTCTGCCATTTGTTAATCATAGTTATACTAATTTACGGAGGATGAGTATGAGCAAGCAAGGTGGACTACTTGGATAGTCATTAATTAAATACATTTTGGTTGACTTTGACTATCGAATCATTTTCATGATCAGGTAGAACGTGACTTGCTCGATCTTTCCAAATGTAGTTAAAGCAATAGTGATTATAATGAGGCCTAGAGGTTGCTTAATACTTTGACTGAAGCTAATTAATCATAGATTTCTTTTTAACCGTGATTATGATCAAGTTCATACATATCCGATCGCAATTTGTCTAAATATCAGGGTATATCAAATCATTATTATGATCATATACAAATTTGCTTGACCTTTTAAATCCTTCAGACTTTTGACTGTAGTCGAGCCTACATCTTCCTTAATACTATTTCGGTAGTCAATCATAGTGTTGCTAATGTAACCATAATCATGATTATAATCATTCACTGACAGTCATTATTTTTAATATCACACTTTTGCCTGTGGTCAAACATCATGGATCTTTCTTAATATTTATCGTTAGTCAATCATAGTTTTGCTAATTTACCGCCTGGTCATAAAATCATGATTATGATCATGCACTAACTGGTTTAATTTTTTTGTAATATCCGAATTTCGGCTATGATCAAGCCTTGATTCTCATTAATATATATCGTTAGTCTGTAATACGTTTGTTACTGTTCCCCCCTGGTCATAAAATCATGATTATGATCATGCACTAACCGGTTTAATTTTTTGTAATATCCGAATTTTGGCTATGATCAAGCCTTGATCCTCATTAATATATATCGTTAGTCTATAATAGGTTTGTTACTTGTTCCCAACGATCATAAAATCATGATTATGATCATGCACTAACTGGCTTAATTTTTGGTAGTATCAGACTTTTGACTATGATCAAGCCTGGATCTTCCTTAATACATGTCGTTAGTCATTCGTAGTATTGTTAATTTATTCCCCGATAATAAAATCATGATGGTCAAGATGACCGCCTATAAAAATGTACCCGAATGGCGCAGGCAAGGTTTATTTATTCATCAGGTGATGCTATCATCGTCGATCCACCGCCCCCCCTTCGTCCGTACTTTATTTCCGGGAGCGTAAATGAACTTTGCAAAGGTCCTTCGGTCAATCAAAGGGGACCGAGTCGAAAGTCAAAAGGGCGGCCTTTGGAGTGAAAGAGAGCGGAACGTGGCGGACCCATCGGTCCAGCCGGCCGTCGTCAGGGGACTACTCGGAATTGGGCCGATAGGTCAATATTTACACTGTTGATCAAACGATTAAAAAGGGTTTCGCTGGGGCGGCGGGGTGTGGCGTCGGGGGCGGTAAATATTGGCCGAGCTATTAACCTCCGAATCGAACCCCCGTCTGTGTATTTTTTAAAATTTAATTTAATTATTACGGCGATAAAAGAGGTTTTTAATTTTTAACTCTGTGCTTTGGAACAAAAAATTAAAAAGATTCCTGCCTCCGACGGGAGGCGGTGTGCCGCCCCCAACCCCCGCCGCCCGTATCGATCCCCGTCGGCGCTTTGCGTCACTTCTCCCGATTTGTATACGGTGGGTCTTCCATCCTGCGAGGGGGGCGGCCGTGGTTATATGCGGAATGACGCTTTTAAACCTCGCTGGGGGGCGGCGGGGGGCAGTGACGTACCCGCTGGGTTTAAAACGGGGCAGAGGTGCCTGTGAATCACGGCCAACAAAAACAATCGAATTGCATTTCACAAGTAAAACTAGGCCGCAAGAAAAGTGCGTCGTGATCATGATCTAGTGTGCTTCCTTAACCCATATGAACCTTGACCTTTATACAAGGACTGATCAGACGGCTGGTATTTTGTGTGAATATGGTTTGTTCTTTTACAAAAGTGAAACCTTCAAATTGCCGAAGGTATGATTGGAAGGTCTTTGATCCATGATCTGCCCCTAGGTTGGTAACATACGGCCTCAACACTCGACAAGGTATGATTGGTTAGCCTATGATCTACGATCTGATGGGGGTTTTAACGTAAGGCAACCATGAAACTCAAAAAGATATGATGGTTTCATTTGGGATCCTAACTTGTGGCAACATTGAAATTCAACAAGATATGATTGGAAGGCATATGATCGATGATCTGCCCTTAGGTTGTAACATAAGGTTCCCTTGAAACTCAACAAGGTATGATTGGAAGGTCTGTGATCCATGATTTTCCCTTAGGTTGTTGACATCTTGCAACCTTGAAACTCAACGCGGTATGATTGGAAGCTATATGATCCATGATCTTCCTTAGGTTGATAACATACGGCAACCTTGAAACTCAACGATGTATGATTGAAAGGTCTATGATCCATGATCTGCCTTAGGTTGGTAAGATGCGGCAACCTTGAAACTCAACAAGGTATGATTGGAAGGTCCATGATCTGCTTTAGGTTGTAACATACGGCAACCTTGAAACTCAACAAGGTATGATTGGAAGGTCTATGATCCATGATTTTCCCTTAGGTTGTTGACATCCTGCAACCTTGAAACTCTACGAGGTATGATTGAAAGGTCTATGATCTATGATCTGCCGTAGGTTGGTAACATGCGGCAACCTTGAAACTCAACGTGGTATGATTGAAAGGTCTATGATCTATGATCTGCCGTAGGTTGGTAACATGCGGCAACCTTGAAACTCAACGTGGTATGATTGAAAGGTCTATGATCTATGATCTGCCTTAGGTTGGTAACATGCGGCAACCTTGAAACTCAACGTGGTATGATTGAAAGGTCTATGATCTATGATCTGCCTTAGGTTGGTAACATGCGGCAACCTTGAAACTCAACGTGGTATGATTGAAAGGTCTATGATCTATGATCTGCCTTAGGTTGGTAACATGCGGCAACCTTGAAACTCAACGTGGTATGATTGAAAGGTCTATGATCCATGATATGCCTTAGGTTTGTAAGATGCGGCAATCTTGAAATTCAACAAGGTATGATTGGAAGGTCTATGATCCATGATCTGCCTTAGGTCGTTAACATAAGACTACTTGAAACTCAACAAGGTATGATTGGAAGGTCTATGATCCATGATTTTCCCTTAGGTTGGTGACATCCTGCAACCTTGAAACTCAACGCGATGATTGGAAGCTATATGATCCATGATCTTCCTTAGGTTGATAACATACGGCAGCCTTGAAACTCAACGATGTATGATTGAAAGGTCTATGATCCATGATCTGCCTTAGGATTGGAAAGTATATGATCCATGATCTGCCTTAGGTTGGTAGCATTACGATCTATGATCAATTGTACTATCTTATCTTATTGAAACAGCCATAAATTATAAAACTCCGATCACGTGTGCTCTCTTACCTTATGGAAATAATAACAACCTACTGTACATTTTCATACGTTGTTATGATCTATGATCAAGTGTACTATCCTATGTTATTGAAACAGCCATAAATACATAAACATATGATCTATAATCAGGTATGCTTTTTACATTACAGAAATAATAATAATAACTTACTGTACGTTTTGATACGAACTTGTGATCTATGATCAAGTGTACTGTCTTATCTTATTGAAACAGCCATCAATGCATAAACCTATGATCTACGATCAGGTATGCTTTCTTACCTGATAGAAATAATAAAACCTAAGTGTATATACGTGTACGTGCCTATGATCTGTCTAAGTGTACTGTACTATTTCAACTTACCGAAACAATCATGCAACTATCTATGATCATGATGATGATTTTGAATCTATTCTGGTATCCGCCTGTGATCTAAAATCTGGTATTGAAAACACATTAATTGCAACTTTACCCGTTGATCTATGGTTAAGATCCTTCTGGATTTTTGTTGGTGGGGCTTCATGTTATGATTATGATCATTGGTCCAAGTATTCTTGTTCGTAGTGTGGCATGGTAGTAAAATTTGCGACACTCTGTATATATTCGGTTTGGGGATTTTGTTTCTAGAGTACACCAAAGCTTTGTCACAGGATGATTTCGATCTTGGCGATCGCCTGGTGCGTGATGCGCCTTCGTCGGTGTCCCCTGCAGCACTCTGTACATCAACAGCAGCAGCAGCAGCAGCAGCCGCGCCGGGGCCGGCTGTCATCTGGCAAAACCCACCCGCGCACTTGCAGGATCAAACGGCCCATCGGACAAAGAAGGGCGCTAAGGTAAAAAGGGCAAAATACACAGATGGGTCCGCCTGTCCTCGCTGTGAAGACCCTTTAAAAAGGAAATCGAACCTAGTTCAAAAACTGCTACTCCTCTATGATCAAGATTTTTACTATGACCTTGTGTGTTCAAGGTCAACGTGTATACAGAACACCTGTGTCCCACTGACCCCGAATTTCACCCTCTGGCCTTGGATCATGATCTATTCATTATACTGGATCGTGTCCGTTTGAAATGACCTTGACTTCTTGACGTACGATCCCGTTTACCCCCAGGCCCGAGATTTGATTATGATCGATCATAAACGTTCACTATTTACCCCCTCCTCCATCAGACTCATTACATCCTTCGTCATGAATACCCCACCCCCCCAAACACTAAACCGTCCACGTCCCCCTATGATGTCTCTCGTTGGATATTTATGATTCGCGAGCCGTGATTCTTATTTAATTGATTACCGGCCTCTAAAATGCCGCGCGCGCGGGGGAGACGTGCTGCCATCCCTCGGCCCGATCCGCAACCCTGGAATCAATACACGGGACGTCGGCTCATTGATGGAACTCCCACTACTGGGTTCGGTTTTTTGGGTCACGGCTACTTGACCCGGGGGGCGGCCAATTTTGGAAAGAGCCGACCAAAAAAAAACATTAAAATATCAGACATTTTTTATCCGCTTAGTGTCGATTGTCAGTGTTACCTATTAGAAAAAGCTAGGAAAACTTATCAAATCCATGATCATGAGTCACTACATGATCTAGACCAAGTGGCACTATCCACCTTGACCTTGACACCTCCTCACATCCGGCCAATTTTCCCTAAAACCTCTATAGTGTAGCCATCTATGATAATGTCTGGATCATGATCATGGCCGGATAAGATCTTCTTGCCCCATTCTTAATGCTACCTCGAGCCTTCTTAATGCTAACCTTGAAGTATTCTCAGATTTGGTCAATCTTTTCTTAACCTCTATCGACAGGCATGATCATGGCTCTGAATCATGATCAATTTGTCCCTTTCGAATTTCTATCTCCTGACCTTGAATCTGGTATTTTTCAACATCATCCCAACAGAAAAACTGTCTATGTTCATAGCTCTGAATTATGATTGGATCTCGTCCAATGCTTAGTTCTTCCTCATGACCTTGAAAAATCGTAACTTGTGGTCAGCTTTCGGCATCAATCGACGAGCAGTCTATGATCATTGCAATGAATCATGAATGGATATGATCTACTTCTCCATTTACCCAATTTTCTTTCCTGATCGTGAAACTTTACCGGACATGGCAGTTTTCGACATCAGCTCTCTCAACGAGCCGTATATAAATCATGATCGGATAGGATCTCATTCCATTCCAAATTCTTCCCCTGACATTAAAACTTTTACAGTTTTCGCATGTTTCAACCTCATCTTTATCGACGAGTAGTCATGATCATTGCTCTGAATCATGATAGGATATGATCTCCTCATCCTATTCCTAATTCTTTCTCCTGACCTTCAAATAACATAACATGTGGTCAGCATTTGGCATCACATCTATCGACGAGCAGTCTATGATCATTGCCATGAATCATGAACTTCATCCCTTTCCCCAATTCTGCCTCATGACAATGAAAATACCCCTGATCTGGCATGTTGCAACCTCATCTCTATCGAAGAGCAGTCATGATCATTGCGATGAATCATGATCGGATGTGATCAGCTTCTCCTTTTACTCCATTCTCACGCCTGTTCTTCAAACATTTCCTGATCTGCAGTTTTCGACATCAGCTCTTCTAATGAGCTGTAATGATTGTGGCCTTTACCAACTTCTATCTCATGACCTTAAAATATCATAACATGGGTTCACCTTCCGGCATCATATCTATCGACGAGCAGTCTATGATCATGGATCTGAATCATGATTGGATATGATCTCCTCGTCTCATTCCTAATTCTTCCTCCCGGCTTACAACTTCCTCAGATCTGTGCACTTTTTAATTAACATTTTTATATGACCAATCTGTGATCATGATGTCTGAATCATGATGAGACATGATCGTACTTGTCTAAGTCATAACACTACTTCGTGATCTGAAACATCCTTAGATCCGGGTAACATAAAAATAATACGATACGCCCATGAACATGGCTAAGAATCATGATCAGTTATGATTTTAACTTTAGGTAATGATCTTGTTACTACTGGATATGATCGTTCTATTACGTTTTTTATTCTGCATCATGGACTTCAAACCATATCTAAAGTCCGCATATCTACTGCGCATCGAACCGTCCTCTTAATTATAACCTGCCTTCATTGTATTACACAGTCGAACTAGTGACCTTGAATCATGTTCGGTTATAACCTTCCTTCTATATAACCTCCATTTTCTACACAGTATCTCATAAAGTTGAATCACGTCCGGTAATAACATTACTTTTTTGCAACCTTCATTATTGTATACATTTTGACCTTGAATCATGTTCGGTAATAACCTTCTCTCTAGGCTCAATCATTCAATAAAGTTGGACGTCGTGACCTCGTATGATGTTCGGTTGAAACCTTCCTTCTATATAACCTTCATTGTTCTACAACCGATCTTCTTGTTGGATCACTTGAGGTTGAACCATGGGCGGCAGTAACCTTCCTTTTTAGTAACATTCGTTGTTCTATACAGTTCGACCAACTGAGGTTGAATCACGTTCGGCAATAACCTTCCTTCTTTGCAACCTTCATTGTTCTACACAGTTGGACCACCTGAATTCCTACCATGTTCTGCAATAGCCTTTCTTCTTTGCAACCTTCATTGTTCTACACAGTTGGACCTCCTGAATTCCTACCATGTTCTGCAATAACCTTTCTTCTTTGCAATTTTCATTGTTCTACACAGTTGGACCATGTGCCAACATTCCTTCTTGGTATATTCATTGTTCTACACTGTCGGACTACCTGAGTTCGAACCATGTGCAGCAATAGCCTTCCTTCTTGGTAACTTTCATTATTCTACACAGTTGGACCACCTGAGGTTGAACCATGTTCGGCAATAATCTTTCTTCTTTGTAACCTTCATTCTTCTACACAGTTGGGCCACCTGAGTTCGAACCATGTTCTGCAATAACCTTTCTTCTTTGCAACTTTCATTATTCTACACAGGTAGATCACCTGAGTTCGAACCATGTGCGGCAATTAACTTCCTTCTTTCCAACCTTCATTTTTGTGCATAGTTGTGTCAACTTATGTTCAACCATGACCACAGATGCACAACGTCACCACTTCCTCTAAGTCCATCCCACTTACGGGCTTACGACATTGAACACAGTTCACTGATGGATCCGGCCTCATCATAGCTTTCTAACCTATTTTTTTTTCTTTTTTTCTGTTTCAGCTTCGATGTGGAGAATGGAGGGAGCGGCGGCGGGGGCGGTGTCGGGAGGGCGGACGGCGCAGCATCCCCCTCGGCCGTCCTTCTTCTGCAGAACCTGCCGCAGCGGAGGGAGTCCTTCCTCTACAGGTCCGATTCGGACTTCGAGGTCTCGCCGAAGAGCATGTCGAGGCATTCCAGCATCGCAAGCGAAAGGTGGGTCCAAAAAAAACAACAACAAAAAATACAAAAACCAAAGTCTTTGGAATATTTTCTTCGTTATTGTTTCAATTTGAAGTACTCAATTTTGGACTAGGATCAATGAGCCTGCCCTCAATTTGTCAATTGTTTCCAGATTGAAAGAAGCAGAGCCTCCTGTCTTAGAGAGACCGTACGTAAAATTTTGCAAAAGAAAAAATAAATTCAAACTGCAAAAAAAATCGCCCAATTTTTTTGAACGGAATGTTTCAAATTTTCGAGCATTTGATTTTTTTATTGATTAATTTTTTTAACATAATTTTGTGCCGTTTGACTGTGCACAAAGGTAAAAATTGGGAAATCACCCCCCCCCTCACCAACAGAAAACTTTATCTGTAAAATGAAGTGTCAAATTTGACGTTTTTTCATGAAAAATTTCAAATTGTCTTCTGCCCTCTTCTCAACACCAGAAACTTACACAAGACAAAATTTGAACCCCCCCCCCTATTTCGATACTTATCCATTAAAGTTGTCCTGTCTCACCTACCCCCACATCCCCCCCAAAAAAAGAAACGATGAAATGTGTGAAATTTAACATATATCTCATAATTTCATATAAAAGAAAACTGTCGAATTGAAAGGATTTTCATTCCCACCACAAAAATAAAATTCCTTCTTGAAAATTGTCA
Organism: Cimex lectularius; assembly: GCF_000648675.2. Taxonomy (NCBI): domain Eukaryota; kingdom Metazoa; phylum Arthropoda; class Insecta; order Hemiptera; family Cimicidae; genus Cimex; species Cimex lectularius. Next base: position 916,115 of record NW_019392637.1, on the reverse strand, counting down.
AATTTCACATATATTCATGAAGAGTTTAAAACTGTAAAATTGAACCGTTTTTAACCCCCCCCCCCAGAAATTTTCTTTATTTCATGAAAAAAGAAAAATTTCAATTTCAGACGGTTTTTACCTTACCTTACAAGTCGTGGAATTTTCCGTTTTTCTACCCATACCCAACTTAAAGAATTTTTCATGAAAACTGATCAATTTGACGTATATTTATGAAAAACAGAAAAATTTCAAATTCAACTGCTATTACCCTCATACCACCATGAAATTTCCTTCGTTCAAAGTGTCAAATTTTACATATATTCATGAATAAATTATAACGTTAAATTCGACTGTTTTTAAATCCACTCCGAAATAAAATTTCCTTCGTGCAACGTGTCAAATTTGCATATATTCATGAACAATTTAAAACTGTCAAATTCGACTGTTTTTTAGATCCACTCCGAAATAAAATTTCTTTCGTGCAGTGTCAAATTTGCATAAATCCATGAACTATTTAAAACTGTCAAATTCGACCGTTTTTTAGATCCACTCCGAAATAAAATTTCCTTCGTGCAAAGTGTCAAATTTGCATATATTCATGAACAATTTTAAATTGTCAAATTCAACCGTTTTTACCCTCACTCGAACATAAAATTGTCCCCATAAAAATCGCCAAATTCGTCTGCTTTTTTACCTCCACTCCAAAATAAAATTTCCATCTAGAAAAGTATGAAATTTTATATTCATAAAAATAAAAAGCAGCCAAATTTTAGTTATTTTTATGAAAAATAAAAAACTGTCAAACTGTTTTTACCCTCATACCAAAATAAAATTTCCATCGTGAATATTGCTTACGTATATACGTAAAAAATATAAAACTGTCAAATTCAACCTTTTTTATCCCCACTCCAATTAGAAATTTTGTTTATGACAGCTGTCAACTTTGAATAATATATTCATGAAAAATAACTGTTAAATTCCAGTGTTTTTCCCTCCACTCTAAAATAAAATTTTTTTATTTCTTTCGAATTTTATATTCAGAAAAAAATGTTAAATTTATCTTATTTTTATGAAAAATAAAAAACTGTCAAACTAGTTTTACCCTCATACTTAAATAAAATTTCCATCGAGAAAAGTGTCAAATATTGCTTACATATATACGTAAAAAATATAAAACATTCATTAAAAAAACTGTTAAATTTATCTTATTTTTATGAAAATTAAAAAACTATCAAACTGGACTTTACCCCAACCTAAACGTACAACTTCTTCGTGTGAACTCAAATTTGGCATACATTCTTGAAAAATAGAAAACAAGTCAAATTCGACTTTTTTACCTCCACTCGAAAATAAAATTTGCCACTTTTCAAACTTAACATTCATTCGTAAAAAAAAAATATAAAACTGTCAAATTCGACCATTACTTCCCCCACTCCTACAACGACGTATTCTTTATGAAATTGACAAAGTCGCCATTTTTTAACCCCATAGATGTGAACTTTGGATAACGTATTCATGAAAAATAGAAAATTGTCAAATTCGACTTTTTTTACCTCCACTCCAAAATAAAATTTGCCCCACTTTTCAAACTTAACATTCATTCATTAGTAAAAAAATGTAAAACTGTCAAATTCGAACATTATTTCCCCCACTCCTACAATGATGTGTTCTTTATGACAACGTCAACTTTGACGTACGTTTATGAACAATTTAATACTTTTAAATTCAACCATTTGCACCCTCACCCATACATAAAAATTTTGGCATAAAAGAACCCAGTCGAATGTGAATTCCACTGTTTGTTTTTTTTTGTTTAACCTTCTCTCCAAAATAAAATTTCCTTGGTAAAAAGTGCCAAATTTTATCTACATATATATATATATAAAATATGAAACTGTCAAATTCGACATTTTTAACCCCATAGATGTGAGCTTTGAGTAAGATATTCATGAAAAAATAAAAAACTGTCAAATTCGTGTTTTTTTACCTCAACTATAAAATAAAATTTCCATCGTGAAATGTTTCAATTTTATATTCATAAAAAACATTTTAAAAAACCTTCAATCTTGACGTACGTTTTCATAAAATATGAAAACCTTCAAATTCAACCTTTTTTTTACCGCTAATCCATTGAAAAACTTTTTGAATGAAAAGATATATTCGATATTTATTCATGAACGAAGAGAAAATTGTCAAATTCGACCTTTTTTTGCTACCACTCCAATATAAAATTTCTTTAATGAAAACTGTCAAAAATATCCTCAAGATTTCCCAATTTATTTTGATTTCTTTTGTGCTCTGTAATGCATTTAATTAGTGATTAACAACCCGGCCAAAAGCAAATTTTCCCGTATTACATGTTTTATTTTTCCATATTACATGTTTTAAAAAATTTGCTTTTATTCCGATTTTATTTATTCTTATTAATTAATTAATTAGTTTTGCACTCCAGCCCTCCTTCACCTCTAAGTACCCCAACCAAGGCATTAAAGTAGTTTTTTTTCACTTTTAGCATCACGTTTGCTGTTTTGTCTGATAGTTTGCGCTTCTTTTCTTTTCTCGCTAACACGCTCGCTCAACATTTGGAAAGATAACAGAGATAGAGTTGAAAAAATGAAATCAATTAGAAATTTTGAAGAATCGCAAAAAGAAAAAATGAAACATGCACGTCACCATTTCATGCACGTAAGTTGTGCATGATTTAGAAAACCGAATCATCGCCCTTTACCCCCAAAACCTGACACATTTTTATAATTGCGAATAGAGAATTTAGTGCATTTTTTATAACATTTTTTTTAAATATAATTAGAATGTTTTGAAATTTGTTTGTTTTATTTTTTTGGAATTTATTTTTAAGGTTTTCGATATTTTTGGCGGCCGCTTTTCCCCTCGGGGGGGGGGCCTTGTTTGTCTTCACGCTCGGCCGACAAAACAATGCGACGAAATTAGAACAAACAGAGGGGAAAAATCAGATTATGAAGAAGTAAAAAAATGGGGTCAAAACATACCGCCCGCCCCCTGCGACACCCTGTATACGTGGGGGAAAATCCGGCCTAATTCTCAAGGCTGAGGAAAACACCTAATAAAAGAAAGGAAAAATCTACCAACGGAGTGGATATGCAAATTTTATTTATTTATTTTTGATTTATTTTTGAACGGATTTGAATTGTAAATTTTCGCTTCTCTTTTTAAAAGGTGTGTCAATGAAGGACGTTCGTGGCAGGGGAAAATGTTCTACTTCTCTTCCACTCTCTCACCGGGTCAAAAAACCAGATCGAAATGTGGAATTGAAATGTTGTCAAGTTTATCTGGGATGTTTCGTGACAAATTGACCCTTTTGAGATCTTAACGGAAAGTAATAATAGGAAAAAAAAACTTTATAAAGAATTTTGTCAAGAAAAAACATCCAAAAGTCCAATTATGACAAAAAATGGCACATGAAGATGCGAATTTTTCTAGAAAAATCATCTGAACGTTCAATTATGGCAAAAAAATGCCTTCTGAACATGCGATTTTTTTTCAAGAAATGTGATCTGAACAGATATATATGAAAGAAAAACAACTTTATAAAGGATTTTTTCCTAGAAAAATCGTCTGATAGTTCAATTATGACTAAGAATGTCAACTTTTTATTTTATTTTTTTAAATCAAGAAATGAGATAGGAACGGACAGTTATGTCACGAAAAAACAACTTTATAAAGGATTCTGTTCAGAAAAAACAACTGAGAGTTCAATTATGACAAAAAATGGCAGCTGAACGTGCCTGTTTTTCAAGAAATGAGATCTGAACAAACATATATGTAAAAAAAACTTTATAAAGGATTTTTCCTAGAAAAATCGTCTGATAGTTCAATTATGACTAAGAATGTCAACTTTTTATTTTATTTTTTTAAATCAAGAAATGAGATAGGAACAGTTATGTCACGAAAAAAATATTTATCAAGGAATCTGTCGATAAAACTAATGATAATGTCCGGAAATCCAATTATGACAAGAAAAATCAAGTGGAAACATAAATTCTAGACGCCATTTAATTAATTTCCTCTTTACAATCTGTAGAATTTGTACGCATATTAGTTATGGTTTCAGATTTTATTTCAAGACAAATCCCTGTATAAAGTTGTAATATTCTTTTTCTAATTGTGGATTGATTTTTTTATTTCTTGAGAAAATCCTAAGTCCAATTGAAATATTTTGTTAAAATTCCACAAATTTTGTTATATCTGAAGGGAATTTTGCTTTCAAAGTGTTATTTCTTGAGAAAAATATGCATTCTCTTGTAAGTTCTTATCGTAATTGGATTTTCAGCCTTGTACATCGTGAAGAAACCGAGTGTTCCTTTGTAATATCCTGGGTGGAACCTTTTGCTTAATACAATCACGTATACAGATTGGTTTATATGTTCGTTTTGCCTAATGGACGTCTAAAGTCCAGTTAGAAAACAACTTAAATGTACTAATAGATGCGACACACGAATACTTCGGACCTTCTCAGATTGGTTTATAGTTTATCGGTTTACAATTTATTAGTTATTTTGTTATTTTGTCCTTCACGACTGACTGTTCAAATTTAATTTCTTGAAAAAATCGTATGTTCAGTTGACATTCTTTGCCATAATTGAACTTTCAGGTTTTTTTACAATCCTTACAAAATCATAACTGTCTGTACAAAATTCATTTTTGGAAAAAATCGCATGTTCAGATGGCTTTTGGTATCTAATTTGAACTTTAGATATTTTTATCGGTGAATTATTGTATAAATTTTTTTTCTTTCTTTTCATAACTGACTATTCTGTTAACTTTTCTCGAAAAAATCGAATGTTCAGTTGACATTATTGGGATTTCAGATGTTTTTCTGGACATAATCTTTTACAAAGTTGTTTCTTCATGTCATTACTGTCTTTATGATATCATTTCATGAAAACTCGCAACTTTAGCCTTAATTGGGCTTTCAGTGTTTTTTTCTAGACAATTTCTTTTATAAAGTAGTTTTTTCTTGACATAACTGTCTGTTCAGATATCATTTTTAATTTTAAAAAAATTCCTTCTTCAGTTAACATTCCTAGTCATAATTGTACTATCAGACGATTTTTCTTTAAAAAATCCTTTATAAAGTTTTTCTTTACATATATGTTTGTTCAGACCTCATTTCTTGAAAAACTCGCACGTTCAGCTGCCATTTTTTGTCATAATTGAACTCTCAGTTGTTTTTTCTGGCCAGAATCCTTTATAAAGTTGTTTTTCTTTTCATATTCTCTGGTCAGATCTCATTTCGTGTATAAAACGCACGTTCAGTTGGCATTTTTTATTTTAACAAAATATTTCAATTGGACTTAGGATTTTCTCAAGAAATAAAAAAATCAATCCACAATTAGAAAAAGAATATTACAACTTTATACAGGGATTTGTCTTGAAATAAAATCTGAAACCATAACTAATATGCGTACAAATTCTACAGATTGTAAAGTGGAAATTAATTAAATGGCGTCTAGAATTTATGTTTCCACTTGATTTTTCTTGTCATAATTGGATTTCCAGACATTATCATTAGTTTTATCGACAGATTCCTTGATAAATATTTTTTTCGTGGCATAACTTCCTATCTCATTTCTTGATTTAAAAAAATAAAATAAAAAGTTGACATTCTTAGTCATAATTGAACTATCAGACGATTTTTCTAGGAAAAATCCTTTATAAAATTTTTTTTTTACATATATGTTTGTTCAGATCTCATTTCTTGAAAAACAGGCACGTTCAGCTGCCATTTTTTGTCATAATTGAACTCTCAGTTGTTTTTTCTGAACAAAATCCTTTATAAAGTTGTTTTTTTGTGACATAACTGTCTGTTCCTATCTCATTTCTTGATTTTAAAAAATATAATAAAAAGTTGACACTCTTAGTCATAATTGAACTATCAGACGATTTTTCTAGGAAAAATCCTTTATAAAGTTGTTTTCCTTTACATATATGCTTGTTCAGACCTCATTTCTTGAAAAACTCGCACATTCAGCTGCCATTTTTTGTCATAATTGAACTCTCAGTTGTTTTTTCTGAACAAAATCCTTTATAAAGTTGTTTTTTCGTGACATAACTGTCTGTCCTATCTCATTTCTTGATTTAATTTTTTTTTATTAATTAAATTTATTTATTAAAACTTCTTATTAGACCAATCATTAATTTTACAATAATATTACAGAATAAATAAATGTTTACATTCTTAAAAGCCCATTGGTACAATAAGATTTACATTTCACTATTCACTATTCATTTTTAACTACACAAGTTCATATGGCTTTGTTCTTTTCAATCTCCTGACCATGTTTCGGTTATGTAAGAGTTTGGTCGCTTCCACATTCTCGTGCTGGCTGAGGCGAGCCTGGTGTTTGGCGGCAACACCGCCACTGCTTTGTATTTCCGCCATGACTTCAGGGATCTTAAGATCCCTATGTTAGTCCTTATTCCTTATGTACCAAGGTGCATTGACCATGTTACGTAAGATTTTATTTTGGAGTGTTTGTATGATTTTGATATTGCTGTGTTTGGTACAACCCCATAGTTGAATACCATATGTCCACATAGGTTTTATGACTTAATAATAGAATGTTATTTTGTATAACCAAATTGGTGCCACGTCCTATCAACCAGTATATTTGTCTATACCTTAAACCTATTTCTGTCCTTTTTTTCTTCCCCTGTCCTTTCCATCTCAGCCTGGCATCTAAGGTCATTCCCAGATATTTAGCTGTATTGCTGTATGGTTCTATCGATTGTGAGCGACGGAACATGGTCCACCTTTTTGTTTGTAAAGATTAGATTTATGCTGATTTAGCTCGGTTTTCCATTTTTTGCCCATTCGTTTATCTTATTACATGCATTTTGAAGGATTTTGGTTGAATGGGTGATAGTCGGTCCTAGTGATATCACCGCTGTGTTGTCTGCAAACGTTGCAATTTTTACTCCATCTATTTTCGGAAAATCACTGGTGTACAACTAGTAAAGCAGTGGACCTAATATGCTACCTTGTGGCACTCCTGTATTTATTGTTTTTAATTTTGAATATTGATCTTCTTGTTTGACTCTAAACAGTCTGTCAGTTGGGTAGGAACTGATAATATCGACAAACTGCTTTGGTAGCTTGTTATAATTTGACTTTTAGTTTATTGATGAATTTTAAAAAAATAAAAACAATTAATTAAGGTTTTTAGTTGAGATGAAAAAAAGTTAATGGCACGAGAGAGATTCGAACCCACGACCTTCGGCTAGATACGCCGCTGCGTCCGTATCTAGCCGAAGGTCGTGGGTTCGAATACCTCTCGTGCGATTAACTTTTTTTCATCTCAACTAAAAACCTTAATTAATTGTCATGTATTAATTGGCCAAGCGGACCACGAAAGTAGTGAATTAATAAAATAAAAAGTTGACATTCTTAGTCATAATTGAACTATCAGACAATTTTTCTAGGAAAAATCCTTTATAAAGTTGTTTTTCTTTACATATATGTTTATTCCGATCTCATTTCTTGAAAAACTCGCACGTTCAGCTGCCATTTTTTGTCATAATTGAACGCTCAGTTGTTTTTTCTGGGCAGAATCTTTTATAAAGTTGTTTTTCTTTTCATATTCTCTGGTCAGATCTCATTTCGTGAATAAAACGCATGTTCAGTTGGCATTTTTTGTCATAAAAAATGAAAAAACTTTCAGTTGTTGTTTTTTTCTGGGCTGAATCCTTTATAAAGTGTTTTTTTTTTCTTGGCATAACCCTCTGTGTTGATACAATTTCATGGAAACATTGAATGAAATAAAAAAAAATCACTTGAAATTTCTAGTTATAATTGAACTTTCAGATGATTTTTCTAGGCAAAATCCTCTATATAGTTGATTTTTCTGGACAGATTCCATTATAAAGTGTTTTTTTCTTGACATAACTGTCTGGTAAGATCTCATATCTTGATAATTCGCATCTTAAGGTGGCCTTTCTTGTAATAATTTGACTTTTAGATGACTTCACAAGACATATTCGTTTATAAAGTTTTTTCTTATTATAAATGTCTGTTTAGATCTCATATCTTTGTGAAACGGCATGTTCAAACGTTTTTTCTTGTCATCAGTGTGTTGTTTAGATGTTGTTTGTCGTGTAAGGGGGCCGGTTGTTAGTCAATTTGATTTTTATAACACGGTCTCGCTCCTTCTCCTCTTTTAGTGTCCGAGTCAATTGGTCGTCGTGGAAGCAGGAAGTCCCTTCCCCCGCCCCGCCCCGGCCCTCGGCCCCCAGGAGGCCAGTTGTAAACACAGTCGACCCGGGTTTGTGTAGAACCGGCCGTGTGTTTACGGCCCGATCCCTCCTCGTGGCCGTCCGTCTGGAGGTTGTTCGCCGTTCCGGAGGCGCCTCGGGTCGAGTCATGCGCCCCAGGAGGGGGAGCCGTCGGCCCTCTCCAGCTCTCCGGCCTCCAGTGCGACTCGGGCATCGGGGACGTGAACATGTGACCCCCGGGACTCGGGACATCTCTCCGCCCTTGAGGACATGAGTGAGAAAGCTCTCGGGGCAGTCGGACTGCCTAGGGCGGTCAGCACGTCCGCCCTAAGGGCGAGGAACCAGTCCCCCTTCTGGGCAAAGTGCTTCGCCCTCAACACTAGAAAGTAAGCCAATTTGTAACCACAAATCCATCTTTCGACGTGTCCAACAACAAAAAAAACCCTTATTTACAACGAGAAAATTTACAAAAAATTTTGTACCGTTCTTATCGTCCCACAGGTTTTCCCCCATTTCCCTATCTTCGCTTGGTTCATATTTCTCAACTTAGTCACGTCTAATTTCATAGTTAAAACAGTTCTAACTACGCCTTTTCTTAAAAAAAAATTAAATCCAAATTCCACCTCAAATTTTTAAATAAGATAGTTGAAAAACCTGTTGAATTGACGTTGAAAACCTTTCCGTATCAACTAAGAGAAGAGGCTTTAAACGGGAGCGAAATGCGGATAATCCTTATAGACAGTTGGAGTAGTCCCGGCCGTCCGCTTTCCCATCAATCGTTCCCGATCAATCATAAATTCCTTCGATAATGGTGGAAAATTCGGCTCGATATAAACAAAACAAAAATAAATATTAGGATAGCTGTACATTCGATAAGAAATGAGTTGGTTGTTTTTCTGTCTCACAATTTTCTATTCTCTACTTTTAGGACAGTCTTTCTTTAAAGTGATTTCTTAGTTCTTGGACTTCATTCCTCTACTTTTTTAAAAGAATAAGTGTCTTTAACTCACAATCGTATTCTTTATTTACTGTTTACTCTAGATTGTCAAAATTGTATTCTTTATTTTCTTATGTATTCCTGTACTTTTACGACAGTCGTCCGTTAAATTGATTCTGTGGATCACAATTATATTATCTTATCTTCTTTTCATAGGAAAAGTGTCGTTTCGTTTCACAATTTTATTCTCTTTTGTTAGAACAGTCCAATTTTAAATTCTGTTTCTAGTCGTTGGACGATTGTATTATTTTTTTACAACAACTGTCGTTTCATCGCACAATGTTTTAATATTTTTTTAAGGAAAAAACTTGGTTTCGTCCCACATTGTATTCTTTACTTTTATTTTATCAATCTTTGTTCTGTATGACAATTTCGTTCCCTACTGTTTAAGTGTCCTTTCATCTAACAATTGTATTCTCTACTTTTACGACAGTCGTTTGTTAAATTGTATTCTCTACTTTTTAAGTGTTGCATTCTCTACTTTTATAGGGAGAAAATGCGTCTTTCTGCTCACAATTGTATTCCTTGCTTTTACGACAGTCGTTTATTAATTTGTATTCTCTACTTTTTAAGTGTAGTTTCATCTAACAATTATATTCTCTACTTTTATAGGAGAAAAATTTGTCTTTCGGCTCACAATTGCATTCCTTGCTTTTACGACAGTAGTTTGTTAATTTGTATTCTCTACTTTTATAGGGGAAAAACGTGTCTTTCGGCTCACAATTGTGCACCCTACTTTTACGACAGTCGTTTGTTAAATTGTATTCTATACTTTTTTAAGTGTAGTTTTCTCTAACAATTGTATTCTCTACTTTTATAGGGGAAAAATGTGTCTTGCGGCTCACAATTATATTCACTACTTTTTTTAAGTATAGTTTACTTTAACAATTGTATTCTTTACTTTTATAAGGGAAAATTGTGTCTTTCGGCTCACAATTGCATTCCTTGCTTTTACGACAGTCGTTTGTTAATTTGTATTCTCTACTTTTTAAGTGTAGTTTCTTCTAACAATTGTATTCTCTACTTTTATAGGAGAAAATGCATCATTCGGCTCACAATTGTATTCTCTACTTTTAGGTCAGTCCTTGTATAAATTTATTCTCAATAATTCCTCAATTTTTTTCTCTCTATTAGGACAATCATCGTTTTATCTCGCTATTGTATTCTCTACTTTTTATGTGTAGTGTCTTCTAATAATTGTGTTCTCCACTTTTATAGGGAAAAAATGTGTCTTTCGGCTCACAATTGTATTCCCTACTTTTACGACAGTCTTTGTTAAATCGTATTCTCTACTTTTTAGGTGTAGTTTCCTGTAACAATTGTATTTTCTACTTTTATAGGGAAAAAATTTGTCTTTCGGCTCACAATTACATTCCTTGCTTTTACGACAATCGTTTGTTAATTTGTATTCTCTACTTTTTAAGTGTAGTTTCCTCTAACTATTGTATTCTCTACTTTACAGGGAAAAATGTCTTTCGGCTCACAATTGTATTCTCTATTTTTAAGTCAGTCGTTCTAAAAATTGTATTCTCAATAATTCCTCACTTTTATTCTCTCTATTAGGACAATCATCGTTTTATCTCGCCATTGTATTCTCTACTTTTTATGTGTAGTTTCCTCTAATAATTGTATTCTCCACTTTTTATAGAAAAGTTGTTCTTTCGTCTAACAGTTGTATTTTCTACTTTTTTTATCAATCTCTTCTTTAATTCACAATTGTATTCTCTAATTGGATATAAAGGTTGTCTTTCGTCTCACAATTACAATCTCTGATTTTAGGACAGTCCTTCTAATTTCTATAAATTATTTCTCAACTTTATTCCCCTCTATTAGGACAATGGTCGTTTCATCCCGACATTGTATTCTCTACGTTAAGACAGTCGTTTGTTAAGTTGTATTCTATACTTTTTAAGTGTAAATTCCTCTAAAAATTATATTCTCTACTTTTTATAGAAACGGTGTCGTTCGTCTCACAATTGTTTTCTCGAATTTTATGGAAAAGTTGTCGTTCGTCTAGCAATTCTATTCTCTACTTTATCAATTTTTTACCTATTTCACAAATGTATTATCTAAGTTTATAGAAAAGTTGTCTTTGGTCTCACAATCGACTCGAATTTTTCCGACCCGCCAGCCTTCGACTGGAGTTTGTTTAGCCCATTTCCACTTTAAAATCGTATAATTAGGTTTAGTTTGAAATGAGGTATTTTGTTTAGCGACGTCCTCAGTCAAATATAAACCGGCTGTCTATGATCAATAAGGGAAATAAAAATTTAACGACTTTTCCTCGAAGCTCGCCTATTTACGGCGTACGACGACGTCTCTTCTTTGGGCACTATTACTATCTTCTATTTTTCGCTTTGTTTTTTTCCCCTAGGGGGTAGTTTCTCCCCCGTTGTTTGTTGTTTTGCTATCACATTTTTGCCCCGTTCCGAATAGGAGAAAGTGTCCGCTGGCTGGGGGTCAACGAGCCACTTCCTTCCTACGGCCGATTTAAGCTCATTGGGCCAACGTTTGACAACGCGATACGAATAGACAACACCGAGAACTTTTCTTTATTATTATTTTTTGTTCTCTGATATTTATCTCGTCTATGTTGTTGATAGGCCACTTTTCAAAATGCCCATTCATCCCCGTAAACAGCAGTTTAAATATAGAACCCTGAGTGCGGCTCCCACTGTAAACTGTGTACCCTTTCCGCGAGAGAGGCTCTCACTTTTAGAAACGCCCCTGTTTACAAATAAACCGACGGATTGCCGACAAGAATTCCACGGTTGAAGGGGGGGGGCAGCAAGTGGGGCCGGAAAAACTATCTTTGCGCGCAATATAAGATACTAAGAAAGAGTGAGAGACAGCAGAGCAGAAAGAATATGCGTCTGAAGTAAAAATGATTGAGAAAACAAAGAGAAATGTAAAGATCAGTCTGAGACAAAATAAGAGTGAGTCCGATTGAATGAAATGGAGGGAGTATGGGCGAGTGTGACGGTATCAGAAGGAGAAAGGAAGAGTGAGTGTGTATGTCGTAAAGGGCTATTGGAAACGTGAGTGTGTGGGTAAGAGAGGGCGAAAGGAAGAGTGTGAAGGGGGAGAAAGTAAGAGTGAAAACGTGTAAGTGCATGGAGGAAGTAAGAGTGAGTGTGATGGTAACAAAGGCTGAAAGGTAGAGTGAGTGTTTCGAGGAAAAGGGCGAAGGTAAACGTGAGTGTGTGGCTAAGAGAGAGAGAAAGGGAAAAAAAGCAGAATGGGTGTGGGGGTAAGAGAGGGAGAAATAAAAAAAATAGTGAGTGTGTGGGTAAGAGAGAGAGAAAGGTAAAAAGAAGAATGGGTGTGGGGGTAAGTGAGGGAGAAATAAAAAAAAATAGTGAGTGTGTGGGTAAGAGGGAGAGAAAGGGAAAAAAGAAGAATGGGTGTAGGGGTAAGAGAGGGAGAAATAAAAAAATAGTGAGTGCGTGGGTAAGAGAGAGAGAAAGGGAAAAAAGAAGAATGGGTGTGGGGTAAGAGAGGGGGAAATAAAAAATAGTGAGTGTGTGGGTAAGAGAGAGAAAGAGAAAGGAAGAATGTGAAGGAGGGCAACAAAGGACAAAATTAGAGTGAGAATGTGTAAATGCATGGAGGAAATAAGAGTGAGTGTGATGGTAATAAAGGGTGAAAGGAAGAGTGAGTGTGTACGAGGTTAAGGGCGAATGTAAAAGTGAGTGTTTGGGTAAGAGAGTGAGAAAGGCAGAGTATGAGTGTGTGGGGGTAACAAGGGGAAAAAGTAATAGTGAATATGTGTAAGTGCATGGCGGAAGTAAGGGTCAGTGTGGTAATAGCGGAAGAAAGGAAGAGTGAGGTGTACGTGAGGGAAAGGGCGAATGTAAAAGTGAGTGTGTGAGTAAGACATTCTCCAATAATGTGAGAAATATTGAATGGTTGATACTGTTATAGAAAATGGAATCTGTGAAAAATAGTAAATGGGTGAAAGTGAAAATAAGTTTGAGTGTCAGCAAATAGGTGAATGAAGAAAGTAAGAGTGAGTAGAAATTGGAATAAACAGTGAATGGGTGAGGGTACAGGAGGAAGAAGGAGTGAGTGGTACAAAACAATTAAAAAATGGTAAGAAAAAGTGAATGATTGAAAGTAAAAGGAAAAGTGGTAGGAAAATTTCAAAAATCGTAAGAAGACTTGAATGGGTGAAAAAGAATGTACGAATGAGTCTTAAAGAAATGAAAAAAATGAAAGGGTGAGTGTGAAAGAAAGAGAGATAATAAGTGGTAGAAAAATGGTAAGAAGATGTAAATGTGAGAAAGTAAGAGGAGTGGAAGAAAAATTGCGAAAATTGGAAGAAAAAGTGAATGAGTGAAAATGAAAGATTGACTGGTAGGAATTGCAAAAATGGAAAAGGAAAATGAATGGGTGAGAGTGACTGTTTCAGAAATGGGAAGAAAAAATGACTGGGTAAGAGTGATACGAAGACAGAAAGAGAGTGGTAGAAAAATTGGGAAGAAACAGTAAATGAGTCTGAGTAACAGTAAGAGGCGAGATTAAAAAATTTGTAAGAAAAGTTAATGAGACAGAGTGAAAATGTGGTAAAGTAAGAGTGAGCGGTAGAAAATTGCAAAAATATTAAGAAGAAGTGAATGGTGAAAGTGAATGTAAGAGTGAGAGGAGTGAAAGTGAATGTGAGAGTGAGTGGGTTGAAAGGGAATGGGGGTCAGTGACTGTTAAAGAAATGGGAAGGAAAAAATAAATGGGTGAGAGTGAAAGGAACAAAGAAATAGAGTGATAGAAAAATTGGGAAGAAATACTAAATGTGCCTGAGTAAGAAGCGGGATAAAAAAATTTAGGATAAAAAAGGGAATGAGTGAGAGTCAAAGTGATACAAAGTATGAGTGAGCGGTAAAAAATTGCAAAAATGGTAAGAATAAGTGAATGGAGAAAGAGAATGTAAGAGTGAGTGTTAAAGAAATGGAAGAAATAGGGGTTTAAAAAAAATGTAAAGAAAAAGTGAATGGGTGAGAACGAAAGGGAAAGTAAATTTCAAAAAAATCGTTCCTAAAAAAGGCCCATGAATGTGGGAGCGGCACGGCTGTCTGGGCGATATCTGGCAGAAGCCGGACGTGATAAATTATCGGTTGCAGATAACTTCAAAAAAAGTTTTTTTTCACTTTTTACTTCGGCCCGTTCGTGTCTGTTTCACTACTGAAACGTCAATCCTTATCTCGCTAATCCGTGCAAATATTTATAATCCTTTATCTATCTAGAGGGGGGCTGAGATTGTCTGCATATGGAGCACGGGGAAAGCGATACCGGGCGGACCCATTAGGTCAATTTAAAAAAAAGCCCTCTGTGCCAGGCGGATGTTGCCGGAAATCGACCGTACTTCCTCTTCCGCCCACGAACAATCACCAATTATCACGTCATTGTCATTTTGACACAAAAAATAAATAAGTAACGGTTTGTTTTACCCCCTCCCCAGCTGTGTATATTTTATCTGGCGGATCCGACGACGCGAAAAGACTTATTTGATAAAAAGTCAGCCCCCTTGTTTTAATTAAAACTTTGCCTTGAGACGGCTGATCATGTTTTATTTATAAGCTGTAATTTTACCTTTGATCCTCCTGACGCCGAGTCGGAAAAACCGGCAAGTTTCCTAACAAACCCTTTTGTCTGCGAAATCGGCCTCCCCTAATTAGCAAAGTGGCAAGAAAGAAATATGCGACTGAAGTTGGGGAGGGATTTTAAAAAAATCGAGGGGGGAAGTTCGATCGGAATTTGGTGAAATCAAAAGACTTTTGGGCTTGGTACACCAATTAACCGATTTTCCCCTGTCGTTATGTCCCTTTACGGGATCCATTCCGGATTGACTGATGTGTAACGAACAAAAGTAAAAATATTTAATAGTTTTTACTGCTTTTTTTATTAAATTGTCAAAATCGGTCTGTAATTCTTGGAAAATATCAAGCTTTTATGGAAAAATTTAGATTTTTCACATTGAACAAGAAGGTTGTGAAAGGTCATCTTGGTTCACCAATAAACTGATTTTCCCCTGTCGTGACGTCACTTTACGGAAACCATTCCTTGACCCATTGACTTTCTTTAAATAAAAAAATAATTACTAGTTTTTACTGCTTTTTTAATATGAATTATTAGAAATTGGCTGCAATTCCTGGAAAATATTTTTTTTTTAATTTTGTATGGTTAGTTTTTCAATGATGAACACGTGGTCCTTTTTATTTAAAACTTTATTTTTCACTTTTCTACGGTAGTGTCGACGTTTCAAACAGTTTGCTCATCTTCTTGAACTATTATTCTCTTATTTAATTATTACTCTCTTATTTAATTATTACTCTATTAGTTCCAGCTGATGAGCAAACTGGTCGAACGTCCATAAAGTGCTGTAAAACAGAATCTGAAGTTTAAAAATGACCACGTGCTCATTATTGGAAAACCAATCCTATAAAATAAATTGTATCCAATTTCGTGTGTAAAAAGAAGAAAACAACTAAAACTATGAACAAATGTTTTTACGGAAAAATCAAGTTTTCGAACTAGGTGAAAAAGGCTGTGGATGGACAGCTTAGTCACCAATTAACCGATCCCCCCCCAAAGTTGTGACGTCACTTTACGGGAATGGGGGAGGTCCCACTTGCCTGTCATTTCATTTTGCCTTGGGTAATTATTAAAAACAAGCATTACCACTGATTTTAAAAAAAGACTCATTTTGATCTTTACAGGAGTTTTCAGGGGAACTTTTATTCTCAATCTTTGGGTCAAGTCTCTATGAAAGATGAAAAACAAAGGCACTTTCCCTGCGGGAAGGGGGGGTCGAATCATTGTTTTATTATTGAAACGCGGCGGTACTACGCGGACCCGATCGATGAAGACATGGGGCCGAGTGTGCTTAAAATCTCAATAGGGGCACCGCGATCCGCAATGGGGAGACGCGGATCGATAAAGGACGCCGTTTGAACTGAATTAGACCTTTGTTGTGTTTTTTATCCAGGAGAAAATACGTCCGAGGGGGTGTGTCGTGTGCCAGCTTCTCCTCGCTGGTTAGAAGTTCGAAAGGTCCCGGCTCTTAACGTTTAGAAATTTTTTTTTTTATATTTAAAAGTGTAGAAAAATCAGCTGGGGGATTTATTGAAGACTGACTATATCTCACATACACATACATAAACATACAAGCAAGCAGGGTCAAGTGTTCGAAATTTCAAGTGGCCGCTGAATGAAAGAAAAAAAATTGGGGAAAATGTGTCTAGACGACGTCATCCAGACGATTAGGTAAAGCCGTGAAAGCTCAGTTAAAGCTCATTTACCCCAAGGTACATTAATGCGCGTACGCTTTTCGATGAGTCGTCTAGGGATACGAGGAGGCAGGTCAGGGGACGGACGTCTTCTGCCGGGCCGTCCGAAGGTCCCTCCAGGCCCAAGAGGACGCCCTGCAGGGCACACTCGGACACTATAGTCATATTCGCGAGCTATGACAGCAAGGGAAACCTGATCCGAGGTGAGAGGAAGACGAAAACGAGCCGACACAAACGTCAGGACGAGTACAAAAAGGTCAACGGGGCGGGCGCGCAGGGGACTGACAGGGTCTACAGGTCGAAAAGCGGTCTCCCACGAAGAAAACTTCAACCGGCCTCAACACATCTAACACAGTTTTCCTTCTATTTTCTAGCCATGGGGAAGATCTCATCGTCACGCCCTTCGCCCAGATCCTGGCCAGCCTCAGGAGTGTGCGGAATAACTTCCTGTCCCTCACAAACCTACCAACAAACAAGTAAGTGCCATATTTTCTACTTTTTCCACAATAAAAACGGCACATGGCATGACAGTCAGTTCATCTCAAATCCAAAACATCAAAATCTCTTTTTAAACCATTTACGTTTTGTGATTTAATTGACCGTATTAATTATTTCAATTAATTATTTTTTTATGTAAGGTCTTGGTTGAGATGAAAAAGTTAGTGTCAAGAGCGGGATTCGAACCCACGGACCTTCGGCTCAATACGCCGCTGCTCAAACCCCTTGAGCATCGTGACTTCGATCCGCTCGGACACCAGATAAGTATAAGTAAAAGAAGTATCACTTCACTAACAGCTCCCCGTGGCCGTTTTATAAGTCGCTGAGAATCGAATCCTGATTACACGACATTTAAAAAATGGCAGAAAGAGGGAAACATCGATAGGGTGTAGGTTGAGAAGGGGAGTTGTCCGAGTGGATCGATGTCACGATAGCTCAAGTGATTAGAGCAGAGGCGTATGAGCCGAAGGTTCGAATTCCGCTCGTGATGCTAACTTTTTCATCTCAACCAATCATTTTTTAAACTTCAACTGAAAAAATAGTAATGGTAAGACCGATAGTTAATACGACAATGTAATCGATACAAGTCTACATCGCAATATCGATCTTACATAATCGATAAGCCACGACAAAATGTCGATAGTAGTTTCAAAGACAAATTAAAGGATTCAATGGTGTTATAGAATCAATATTTAATACGACAATGACAGTCTACTTCGCAATATCGATTTAAATAATAATCGATTAGCCACGGTGAAATATCGATGTTAGTAACAAAGCCAAAATTAGCACGTTTCAATGATGTTATACAATCGATATTTGCTACGACGATGACATCAACGGAATCAATATCGACATCGCAATATCGATCTTACATGTACGATTACCTACGGCCAAATGTCGATAGTAGTATCAAAATCCAAATTAGAAGGTTTCAATGATGTACTGTTATACTGGCGATATTAGTACTGATATCGACAGAAGCCGTCAGCATGATGTAAGTTGCATAAAATTAATCTTACTATGCTATTTATCGATAGTATTATAGATACGACTTGTTTTGGTACTATCGATATTTACTGCGATAGTGCCATCGATACTACTCTAACGTGCAATCTCGATCGTTGAGCTATCGATTATTTTCCACAGAATTGATCAATATGGTAGGACGTATCGATGAATATAAGAAGAGAGAGTATCGATTTACAAGCATACAATCGAAACTGACATCGACCACAGTCGATCTTTATTAATCGATTATCCTTCAATTAATTGATATTAGTATCCATGCCATATCTAATATCAATTAGATTGTGCCAGAACATTATCGATGATCATAGTCGATATTAGTATCGATGTCAGAATCGAATAATCAGATTTTCAGATGCACTATCGTTATTGACGTCGACAATAGTTAACAGTGCAATATCCATCTTCATTAATCGTTTAAACTTGAACAGTATCAATTTGCAAGTACACTATCGATATTTTCTTGAACATTGAAATCGATCATAGTCCAATTGACAATATCGATCTTAAAGTAAAATAGTAGTATCGATCCACGATAGAACATTATCGATCTAAAGTTATTACTATCGAAATTTACTGCATTCATGTCGAATATATTACACAGCTGATCTTATATTATCAATTTTCCTAAACTATAGAAATAGCGAAAGTATTATTGACGTTTACTTGGACATTTGCGTCGATTATGGTCTATAAAACAATATCGATCTTAAATAATCGATCTTCCCAATAACTCACTGCAACCATTTTCAATTACACCATCAATAATTACTGCATTGACATCGATTGTAGTCCACAGACTATCTTTCTTTAACAATCGTCTTTTCTAAGCAACATATCGATATGAATATCATTGCCTTGTTTGGATTCGATTTTTAAAATCAATCAAATATCGTTGCAAAATTTGAAAAGTATCGATTGTATACGATCAATATTTACATGACTGTAGTGACATGAACTATTATCGTATCAGATTTCGATATCTGAATTGTATATCGTGTATATATCGTTCTTATATAATGGATTTATAAAGCAATATACCGATAGTAGACATAGTACAATCTGATACGTACCTATTGTTTAATTTTATTCGATGCGTTAACAATCTAATTTGCTTGTTAATGTCGATGTCAGTTTTAAAAACAAACCATATATCGTTATTTACTATCGAAACTTCAATTATATTTCGATTATCGATCGATTACGAGGGATTTCACTTATTTTTCGACAAATACATTATCACCATTTTGTAACTGTTTTGTTTTAGATTTTATTTTCTTTCTCGGATCTGAGCGTGGTCCGTCCGTCCTCGCTTCGTACAGGTCGCCGTGGGCGCGCTTCAAGGACGGCCCTGTGTTTCTAGTCGACCATGTTTTACGTAGTACGTTCGAATAGTTCTACGATTTATTTCCGGATCGTTTCGCCCCCTCATCATCGCAAACCGGCGTCCGTCCGAGTAGGCGAAACGTGACGCAACCCAATTACAGCGACCAATTATACGAGGCTCTCCTGGCGTTCCCCTTCCATTGTTAAGGATTAATTGTAAAATAACAATACGAGAAACAATTAACTGATAATTAAATATTAAAAGTCTGTCGTTGTGTAACAGAGCTTAAACTGCGTCTTGGTGAGATATGGTGAAAAAATAGGGAAAGACTTTCCTCGGAATAAGCTTGAAAAATATTTTTAGAAGAAGGCGAGGTAAAACCATGCCAACCGCTATATGACAGTTGTTGAAATCTGGTGAAAATTTAAAAACAAATGTTCGCAACAAAACACAGTTTGACCTAATGTGATAACAAGGTGATACAAACGTACCAGCAACCAACCACCCCCTAGTGGAGCACCGGATTCACTACCCGTTCCCAACCGCAACTACTCACGCATTCGAGGGACTATCCAGCATAATCATCGCGCCCTCAACGCAAGTTTCGCGCGAAGGTCATAGGCAGAAGACAGCCTCTTCTCCAGGTTCCCGCCAGGGGCGTCACCACAAGCCACCACGAATGTCCCAGCGTAACATGGTCTGAATTTTGAACGTTTTGTTACCCCGTGGTACAGATGGTCATGCACCCTCCCCCCGTCTACGCAGACAGGATCTGTTACACTGACCCTCGTTTGCCGCTGATAAGGCACCCACCACCCATGCCGACCCGAGGCCGACACGAGTACAGCTTGTGCTTCAGAGAGGTTGCCAAGCCCTCCAGGCTACACCATTATTTTGCGCCTGGATACCCCTCATGTAACCAAGGGTTGGGACGGGGTCACAGGATAGAATGAAGGAACCTGGATTGAGAAAGGGCCGTGGATGAAGACTCGAGGTGAGCCGTTTCGGGATCTCGAGCCTCAACCACACTACGTCG
This sequence comes from Cimex lectularius, assembly GCF_000648675.2. Lineage (NCBI taxonomy): Eukaryota > Metazoa > Arthropoda > Insecta > Hemiptera > Cimicidae > Cimex > Cimex lectularius. The sequence goes on along the minus strand of NW_019392637.1, from coordinate 895,713 downwards.
TCGCCGTAGTGCCACATTGCTCCAAGGGTGGGTGCCCCCCATGTAAATGTACTGACGATTGGGTGAGATATGGTGAAATGTGAAATTACCGCCGAGAATGTACTGACGATTTGGTGAGATATGGTGAAAAAAGAACTAAATGATTTCACTCCGAAAAGCTTGGGAAATAGAAATAGGTAGAACGCAAACTGCTTGCAGAAAAACCACCATTTTAGAGTTGTGAAATCTGTTCAAAATTTAAAAAGAAATACTCAACGACAAAAGACAATTTAGTCTAACATGATAAAAAAATACTTACAAACGTACCAGCCCGAAAGTTGGTGAGATTGGTGAAACGTTGAAAAACGAGTTTACATTTCGGATTTTTTGAAAATTTGTCCAAAAGTGGCAACTTTCTAGGATCCTTTGTAAAAATAACATTTCCGCAAAATTTGATGAAAAGTTGAAAAATATAATCGGGAAATTTTTGAAAATTTGATCAAATATAGTGGCAACGAACTAGGATAACGCCACAAAAATAGAATTTTTGCAAATTTGGTAAAATTTGGTGAAAATTGATAAAACGGGATTACAACCTGGAAGTTTTTGAAATTTTGGTCCAATGTGGTGGCAACGAACTACAATAACGTCACAAAAATTGAATTTTTCCACACTTGGTGAAAATTGAAAAACAAGCTTACAACCTCTATGTTTTGAAAATTTGGTCAAATATGGTTGGAATGAACTCGGATGACGTCACAAAAATAGAAATTTTGCAATATTGGTGAAATTTCGTGAAAATTGATAAAACGGGAGTGCAACTCGTATTTGTTTTTCTTAATTTTGGTCAAATGTGGTGGCAACAAACTAGGATAACGTCACAAAAATTGAATTTGTGCAAACTTGGTGAAATATGGTGAAAATTGAAACTCGGTCGTACAACCTTGAAGTTTTTGAATTTTGGTCCAATGTGGTGGCAACGAGCTAGAATAACGTCAAAAAAATTTAATTTTTCCACTCTTGGTGAAATTTGATGAAAATTGAAAAACGGTCGTACAACCTGAAAGTTTTTGAAATTTTGGTCCAATGTGGTAGCAAAGAACTAGCGTAACGTCATAAAAATTGAATTTTTCCACACTTGGTGAAATTTGGTGAAAATTGAAAAACAAGCTTACAACCTCTATGTTTTGAAAATTTGGTCAAATATGGTGGCAATGAACTCGGATGTCACAAAATAGAATTTTTGTAACATTGGTGAAAATTGATTAAACGGGATTACAACTCGTATTTTTTTTTAATTTGGGTCAAATGTGGTGACAACAAACTAGGATAACGTCACAAAAATTTAAATTTTTGCAAACTTGGTGAAATTTGGTGAAATGTTGAACAATTTTTCAACCTGCAATTTTCTGAAAATTTGGTCAAATATCGTGACTGGGATCCTTTTTACAAATAAAATTTCTGCAAAATCAATGAAAACTGGTGTTTTGACTATTTCGTCTTGTAAATTGAGGCCAATTGTCTGTGTCGACGAGTCTTTTCTGTTTGGGTCCGTCAGCTCTCGCACTGTACGAACCCTTATTCCGTTTTAAGCCAAAATAAAACGTTTCTATGGTTGTTATTGAAAAAATCTAAACTTTTATACGTTTTCCTTTTAGATCGAGAAGATCTTCCGGTACAGGGAGCACGACCCCGCAGCCGAGGATATTCACTCCAGGAGGTAATGCCAATTTTCCAACTCCCTCCTCGTCCTCCTTTGATCCCAGACCACCGCCTCCTTCCGCCTTTTTCACCCTGGGGCCAAGTTTTGTTTGACACTTTCGCGTACATACACGGACAAGTTAATCGCTATCGACGAAGCGAAGGGGCTTTGCCTTGGGAAATTGGATTTTCCCCGAGAAGGCGGACGGCCGATCCTCCTGACAAGCCCAGACACTTCCTCACATTCCCACCTCCTTCAATTTCACCTTATTCCTTGTGTTCATTTTATTTTTATTATTCCTTTCTTATTTGCAGACGAGGCGTACATGAAGCTGTCCCTCGAGACCATGGAGGAATTAGACTGGTGTCTGGACCAGTTGGAAACCATCCAGACGCACAGGAGCGTCTCGGATATGGCATCCCTCAAGGTAAATAACCTCTTGAACCGTCCACTTACGAATCAAATTGTTCAAGTTAAGCATTTAAAAAGCTCAGTTGATTCATTCATTGATCCGCCATTTGACTCGTTCAATGAACCGTTGAGTAAACCACTCTTTGATCGGTGTATCATTGACATTACCAGTCGCTCAGACAATTCAACGATCCGTTCATTGATCTATTGATCTGCTCTTTGAACCACTCTTTAATCAGGAATCACCCTGGCAGTTCGTTGTTCCATTCGTTGATCCGCTCAGCGAGGGGCTCTTTTCGTCAGTGAATCATTGACCCTTCAACTCACCATGACCGAACCATTCGATCATTGATCAGCTTAGTAAACCATTCTTTGATCAGTTAATCATTGACTTTACCAGTCACACTGACAGATCATCGTTCCATTCGTTGATGCGCTTTTTGACCCGTTTATTGATCCGCTTAGTGAACCGCTCTTTTGTTCAGTAAATCGTTGACCCAAACAACAGCCTGACATTTCATTTTTGCATTGTTCGATGCGTTCATTGATCAGCCCAGTGAACCACTCTTTGATCAGAGTCAACATTACAGTTCATTGATTCATTCAATGATTCGCTCTTTGACCCGTTCATCGGTCCGCTTAGTGAACCACTCTTTTGATCAGTGAATATTTGGCGGTACAGATCACTCTGAAGGTTCATTGATCCATTCGTTGACCCGCTCTTTAACTCGTTCATTCGTCAGCTCAATGAACCGCTATTGGATCGGTAAATCATTTACCCAACAAGTCACCCTGACATTTCATTGATTAATTCATTGTTTGGCTCTTAACTCGTTCATCGATCAGCTCATTGAACCGCTCTTGGATCCTCTCAGAGACCTCCTCCGATCCTTCAAGGCAAGAAGGGAAATTAACGCTTTTCGACGTTAAAATTTCATTCCGCTACCTCAATAGAAGAGAAAGAGAAGAAGGATAAAAGGCGAACGAGCGGTTATCGATCGATCCTCGCCCTATAACGGTTTAAGTTCCACTTGGATATAAATCCATGTTTTTATCCCATGGATTATTTTATNAAGAATCAACTGGAGAAGTTTGTAGCACGAGTAGCAATTCTATATATATAAAATGTGTGTGTGTGTGTGTATTTGGGGCTTAATCCTTTCATTTAAACCGTTGGGATTTTGTGTTCTCGCGATGAACTTGATTTGTACCCGGGCAAAGGGTTTCGGATCGGTTTTGGGGTGGTTGACGTTGTTAACAAGTTGTGCAAATTCCCATTTGAAACTCTGATAAACGGCCCTTGTTAAACCGTTCGAAGGGGATTTGACGTCTTGTTAAGATGTCAAAGCCGTTTTTCGTGGGGGTCCGCTCCGTCTCGCTTCTCCGCCTCATCAGACAGACGAAACACACATGGGACTAAATCAGTCATTTATTCTTATATTTATGTATTGTTGTTGTTTTTTTCCAGTTCAAGAGGATGCTGAACAAAGAACTGAGCCACTTTTCCGAATCGAGCAAATCTGGGAACCAGATCTCGGAGTACATCTGTTCCACTTTCTTGGGTAAGACGCCTAAGTAGTCTGATTTAATATTTTCCCATTTTTCTTCTTTTTATTTGTCTTGGGATTCCGTGATCTCTCAACGCCCCTTGTCTTTTCTTCGTCGGGGGTTGTTTGATCGATAGTTGCGACCTACAGCCCGTTTTCCCTTCAATATTTCGCCCTGGATTGACTCGTTTGACCGGGATTCGGGAAAAGAAAAAACCTTCAATTATAGAGAACGATTGAAATGGTTCGATCCTGATGGACGGCGAACTGTTTCATCTGTCGCTCAGTAAACTGTACGGTTAGATCTCATGAATCCGTTCATTCATTTCTATTTCAATTATTTTGCGATATGGCTCAGTAAACTGTATACTTCAGATATAGCTCAAATATTCGGTTAGTGAACCGTTCATACACACGCTCTTTAAACTGTCCAGTTAACCGTTCAGGTAAAGCTCAAAGATCCGTTGAGTGAATAGTTAATTGATCCGCTCTTCGAACTGTTCAGTGATCGGCTCAGTTAACTGTAGTTAGCGCGCAGATACGATGAGCGAATAGTTCGTTGAACCATTCTTTGAACTGTTCAGGAATCGGCTCAGTTAACCGTTCAAGAAAGCTCAAAGATTCGTTGAGTGAATAGTTCATTGATCCGTTCTTCGAACTGTTCAGTGATTGGCTCAGTTAACTGTACAATTAGAGCTGAAAGATCCGATGAGTGAACAGTTCAATGATCCGCTCTTCAAACTGTTCAGTGATCGGCTCAGTTAACTGTAGTTAGCACGCAGATATGATGAGCGAATAGTTCGTTGAACCGTTCTTTGAACTGTTCAGTAATCGGCTCAGTTAACCGTTCAAGAAAGCTCAAAGATTCGTTGAGTGAATAGTTCACTGATCCGCTCTTCTTACTGTCCAGTGATCGGATCAGTTAACCGTTCAGGCAAAGCTCAAAGATCCGTTGAGTGAATAGCTCATTGATCCGTTCTTCGAACTGTTCAGTGATCGGCTCAGTTAACTGCACAATTAGAGCTGAAAGATCCGATGAGTAACAGTTCAATGATCCGCAGTTCGAACTGTTCAGTGATTGGCTCAATTAACTGTACAATTAGAGCTCAAAGATCCAATGAGTGAATAGTTCATTCATCCGCTCTCTGAACTGTTCAGTGATCGGCTAGGTTAACCGTACAGTTATAACTCAAAGATCCGTTCAGTGAATTGTACACTGAACGGCTCTTTGAACTATTCAGCGATCTGCCCAGTAAACTGTTCAGTTAAACCTCGTTCATTGCATCGTTCATTTATTCGCTCTTTCAATTATTCAGTGATTGGCTTGTAAACCGTTGTTAAAGCTCACACATATATCCGGTCATTGAATCGTTCATGGATCCGCTCTTTAAACTGCTCAGTGATCGGCTCAGTTAACTGTACAGTTAGAGCTCAAAGATCCGTTCAGTGAATAGTTCAGTGATCCGCTCTTTTGAACTTTTTAGTGATCGGCTCAATTAACTGTACAGTTAGAGTTCAAAGAACCCTTGAGTGAATAGTTCACTGAACCGCTCTTTGAACTAGTCAGTGATCTGTTCAGTAAACTGGTATGTTAGAACTCATATATCCGGTCAGCAAACAGTTCATCGATCCGTTCAGTTAAACTATTATTTGATGGTACCAGTCAGCCTGGCAGTTCAGTGATCAGCTCTTTGACTCGTTCAGAGGTCAGATCGATGAACCGCTCGTTGTTCGGTGAATCTCAAAGCCCTTATTGTCAATCTGTCATTTCATTGATTCATTAATTGATCCGCTCTTTGACTCGTTCATTAGTGAGCTCAGTCCCCTAACAGCCACATTGAGTTCATTCAGTTCTGTGATTCGTTCACGTGTCCAGCCCGTTCAGTAAACAATTCTCTCTGTAGTGAATTGTACAATATATTATTCAGCATGCGCTCATTGAACTGAGTCAGTAACCGGCTGTTCGATCCGTTTAGCGTTCAGCTCATTGCTGATGCAATTTCGTTCCGAAAGAAATTAAAAATTTATGAGACATGAGCTGCTAGTTCAACTTATTTGGTCAAAGATACTGTAATTCAATTCGGCATGGAAATTTTTTTTTAAAGAGACGTTCGTTGGTTTCTTGAGACGTGGCGCCTCACCACCCTTTCACCTCCGCCGCATCAGAAGATGGAAATCCGATTGTTCCACCCTGAGGAAAAAGGGAGGAAATGAGTTTCCCACCGGGTGTCAAAATTCCCGGCTTTCAACCCCCTCCCCCGCCCACAGTAAAAAAAGAAAAATCTGAAGAGATGGCAAAGGGGGACGAGGCGCCTAGGGGGAAAATCAAGCAGAAGCCAATGACAAAAGGGCGAAACAAATCGCACCGATATCGGCTCAACGGCTCTATTTTAATAATATTCAAATGAACTGAAAATAATTAAAACTGATTTAAAACCGCCCAAAGCGATCATTGGAAAGTTTCATTCAATTCAGAAACTCATTGATTCACTGACTCAGTTCATTCGGGGGTTCATCGGCTCATTAAAAGAACTGTTCTGTAATCTGTTCAGCGGGCGGTGCAGTAATCAGTCCATTGACCGTTCTTTGGACTATCCAATGATCTTTTTATTGAACGGTTCAGGGTGTGGTTCATTGACGGTTCAGCATTCACGTCACTGATTCGATAAACGAGCTGTTCAGTGATCGGCTCAGTTAACAGTACTGTTAGAGCTCAAAGATCCGTTCAGTGAGTTGTTCATTAAAACGCTCTTTGAACTGTTCAGTGATCTGGCTTAGTGAACTATAGTTTGAGCTCAAAGATCCGTTCAGTGAGTTGTTCATTAAAACGCTCTTTGAACTGTTCAATGATCTGGCTTAGTGAACTATAGTTTGAGCTCAAAGAGCCGTTCAATGATCCGCTTAGTGAACCACACAGTTAAAGCTCAAAGAACTGATGGGTGAATAGTTCAGTGATCGACTCAGTAAATTGTAAAATTAGAGCCCACTTTACATGAGCAGTTAAAGCCCGTTCGTTGAATCGTTCATTTATTCGCTCTTTGAACTGTTCGGTGATTAGGCTTAGTGAATTATTGCTAGAGTTCAGTGACTCGTTCACGGATCCGCTCAGTGAACCGCACAGTAACAGCTCAAACTTTCTGTTGAGTGAATAGTTCAGTGATCCGATTTCTGAACTGTTCATTGATCGGCTCAGTAAACAGTAATAATTAGAGCCCATATTTGTGTTCCATATGCGTACAGTTACAGCCCGTTCGTTGAATCATTCATTTATTCGCTCTTTTAACTATTCAGTGAACTCGCTCAGTAAACTGTACAATTAGACAATTACTGTAACTCTTTTGTTGAACCACTAATCACTAAGCTTAACCAATCAAGGCCTATACGATTCATTAATCGTAAAAACCATCTTGGTACCGTCACGTTTCGCTTTTGAACAATGACTCACGGGCGTTTTCTCAGTCGTGAACGATCAGTTGACCCGCGGACATGGTCTGCCACGAGAAAAATCACAAGAAAGGTGGAGGATTCAAGGGGATTTTCTGTGGCTGTGCATATAATGTTTGTTTTTCTCTCTTTTTTCACGCAGACAAGCAGCAAGAGCTGGACCTTGCGGCTATGGAAGAGAGGTCACCGCAGAGGCCGACGGCAGCCCGAGTCCCAGGTGGCCGGGTCGTCCCGATGAGCCACATCTCCGGGGTGAAAAGAACCCTCACCCACGCCAACAGCCTCACCGGTGACGCCCTGCCAAAATACGGCGTTCAAACCCCGCACGAACCGCAACTCGGCCAGGTCTTAAAAAACCCAAAAACCCTTTAAAACCCAACTAATAATCTGAATTCCAGATGCTCTTGGATATCGACAGATGGGGCGTGGATATATTCAGGATAGGCGATTTATCCATGAATAAACCTCTGACGGTCATAGCCTACGCCTCGTTTCAGGTAATAAACCGGACCTCGCCCCTTCGAAATCACGCTTTAAACTCCTGGCATTCTTACAGAGCCGAGATCTACTCAAAACGTTCATGATACCGGCGAAAACCTTCATTACTTTCATGCTTACCGTCGAGGAACACTACGTCAAGGACAACCCGTTCCACAACAGCACGCATGCGGCGGACGTGACACAGTCGACACACGTACTTCTCAACACGCCCGCTTTAGAGGTAGTTACCGTATGGCCTATACTTAGTCAACTGCCCAAGCCGAATCAATCGTAAACTGCGCAGAACCTTCACAGATCATCTTGACAAGGAGGGTTTGTTCATAGAATGTTTTTTTGTGTGTCTAGGGCGTTTTCACACCCCTGGAAACGATGGCAGCTCTGTTCGCAGCGACGATACACGACGTCGACCACCCTGGCCTCACGAATCAATTCTTAGTGAATACAAGTAAGTCTGATGGACTGTTTTCCATTCATCCCCGATTATTCGAGCTCCAGTTCCATTTTCTCCTTACAGTTTCAGCTCCTCGAAATTGTGATAGTTTATATTCATTTAGCTCTTGATATTTTGAGCTCCCCTCTCATTTACTCCTGATAATTCCAGTTCTTATGGCTCCTGAGATTATTCGAGTTCCTGAGGCTCCTTTTTTTGCTCCTGTGACTTGTGATGTTTTATACTCATACAGCTCTTGATATTTCGAGCTCCTTTTCCATTACGCCTGGTAATGCCAGTTCTTATGGCTTCTGATTATTCAAACTCAAAATCCATTTACTCCTTATAGTTTGAGCTCCTGTGGCTTCTAATGGTTTATACTCAGCCTTTGAAACGGCGAGCTCTTCTCCCATTTACGCCTGTAATGCCGGTTCTTGTGGAACTTCCTGATCTTTCAAGCTACTATGGCTCCTTTTGTCTTTACTCATTATAATTTGAGCTGCTGTGGTTTCTATGGTTTAGAATCATGTACCTCTTGATGACATTTCGAGCTCCTTTTCCATTTACTCCTGATAATCCAGTTCTTATGGCTCCTGATATTTCAAGCAACTATGGCTCCAATTTCATTTACACCTTACGGGTCAGTTTTTGTAGTACCTGATATTTCAACGTCTTTTTACCATTTACTCCTGATAATTTCAGTACATATAGCTCCTGATATTCCAAGCTCCCAGGACTCAAGTTTCATATAATCCGGTTGAGGTTGAAGGTTTGAACTTTTGTAGCTACTGATAATTCGAGAACTGCTACAGCTCCTATGGTTCCAGTTCCCTACACTCCTTATATTTCAAGCTCTTTTTCTATTTAGTCCAAATAGTTAGGCTACCGACATTCCTGTTGGCTCATGATGCTCTTGTGGCACGTTATAATTAGACCTCCTGATATTTTGAGCTGTTTTTTTTTCCATTTACTTTTGATAATTCCAGTTCCATATAATCTCTGATATTTCCAGTTCTTTTTCCATTTAATCATACCGTCGATCTCCTGATGCTTTATACTCCTGTGGTTATATAATTTGAGCGCCTGATATTTCAAGCTCCTTTTCCATTAATTCCCGTTCATATGGCTTCTAATATTCCAAGCTCATATAATTACAGTTTCATTTACTCCTGATTATCGGTATTACTGTTGCACTTTATAGTGTGAGCTTTTGTGGCTCCTGATAATTCAAGTATTCGAATGGCTCCTTACATTCCAAACTCCTTTGGCTCCAGTTTCATATACTTATAAGGATTGTTTTTTTTCCCCATTTAATCCACATAGTTTGAGCTCCTGTGGCTCGTTATATTTGGGCGTTTGTGGCTCCTGATATTTCAACTGTTCGTAGACCCCAGTTGTATATTTTACTCCTGATATTTCAAGCAACTTTTTCATTTACAACTTATATTTTGAGTTGTGCGCTTCTTGGCCTGCTAGCTACCTATATATCAAGAGCTCCCATGACTCCTGATATTCCATGCGCTCCTGGTACTGGTCACGTTTCATTCTGTTGTGTATTGAATAGGTTCCGAGCTGGCTTTGATGTACAACGACGAGTCCGTTCTTGAGAACCACCACCTGGCCGTTGCGTTCAAGCTGCTGCAGAACGAAGGCTGCGATATATTCCTCAACCTGAACAAGAAGCAGAGGCAGACTTTAAGGAAGATGGCCATCGACATGGTGAGTCTTTATTTAAAAATATTTTATACCGGTGTAACTCTCGTGTTGTTAGGTGTTATCGACGGACATGTCGAAGCATATGAGCCTCCTGGCCGACCTGAAGACTATGGTCGAGACGAAGAAGGTGGCGGGAAGCGGTGTCCTCCTGTTGGACAACTACACGGACCGCATTCAAGTCTTGGAGAACCTGGTCCACTGCGCCGACCTGAGCAACCCGACCAAGCCGTTACCACTTTATCAAAGGTGGGTGGCACTACTCATGGAGGAGTTCTTCCAGCAGGGGGACAAGGAGAGAGAAGCCAACATGGATATCAGCCCGATGTGCGACAGGCACTCGGCCACGGTCGAAAAGTCGCAGGTCGGCTTCATCGACTACATCGTCCACCCGCTCTGGGAGACGTGGGCCGACCTCGTACACCCGGACGCCCAGGACATCCTCGACATGCTCGAAGAGAACAGGGACTGGTACCAAAGTGAGTATACTCTATAAACAACCACACATACACAAAAAAAAAAAAAACACCTCACACTCAATGAATTACAGCTGCAAACGAAAAGATCGACGAAGCCTTAAGACAGTATGCAAATCAAACAAATATCGAATAGAGAAAAACCCAGTAAAACAATAAAGCATCCCATCTCCAATTGTTTAATAATTTAAAACATAAAATTTGATCCGTTTTAGGCATGATTCCGCCCAGCCCGCCGTCCTCAGAGCAGAAAGACGACGAGGGCGACGACTCAAAGGGTGAAAGGACTCACGAAGACATCAGGTAAGAACGCCGACCTATTGACACCCATTCAACCATCTGACATTCTTTTTCTTTTTCAAGGTTTCAAGTGACGCTGGAAGAAGGAGAAGGCGATGAATCGTCTACGATGTGACGCTCGTTCGCCAATATCTGTCATAAATTAACACAAAAGGTATGACACCCTTCTATCATTTTATCACACTAGATTCTTCGCACAGCACCCCGTGGTACTCGAGTGGGATGGATGAATCAGATTAGCCGAGCCTTTTCAGGACGAGATAGGCCATCTCTGGCTTACATGTTTAGATTGCGCTCCACCATTGTGTGATCCCGGTTCAATTTACTCCTTATATTTCAAGCACTGGTTCCTGCCGTTTCAACGTTCTACGACTCATAACAATGCTGGAAGATGCCACTTTAGCTCGAATTATCAGAAGTGAGACCCGGGGCATAGCAGCTAGATGTATCAGAAGCCTCAGGAGCTATTGCAGGTTATCAGGAACCACAATGTCTTGCTAGACTATAGATCAAGACCAAAGAAACCCAAACTATAAAGAGCCCCAACAGCTCAAATTATAAGGGGCGACATGACCATAAGCAATCGAGAGCCATAGAAGCTCTTGTAATATCAGAAATTACAGGAGCTCAAAGTATAAATAAGCCGCATGGCCATAAACCATCAGTTGTCATAGAAGCTCTTGAAATAATAGAAGTTAGTAGAACAGGAGCTCAAAGTAATAGCCACAGTACCATAAACTATCGCCAGCCATAGAAGCTTTTGAAATATCTGGAGCCACAGGAGCTTGAACTATCAGTAGCGATAAGAGCTCTTGTAATATCAGAAGTTACCAAGCCAAGGGAGCTCTGAAACTTTCAGTAGCCTCATGAGCTCGAATTATCGGAAGTAATTGGAACTGGAAGCATAGGAGATTGAAATATCAGGACCCATAAAAAGTTCTTTTAATATCAGGAGCGATCAGAGGCTTTGAAACTCGAAATGTCAAGAACCACAGTATCGTCCAATATCTTCAGCCGTAGAAGCTCAAACTACACTGAGAAGCAAAATAATAGCCGCCCTCGAATTATCAAAAGTGAATGAAACCGGAAGCATAGCAGCTCTTGAAATTTCAGGAGCTACAGGAGCTCAAACTTCAAGGAGCCACAGGAGCTCTCGATATACTGATGCAATATCAGGGCAACTTTGAATATCAGGAGACAGCATCTGGAATTATCAGGAGTAATTGGAAAAAGGTACTTGAAATATCAGGAGTCCTAGAAGCTCTGAAATATCAGGACCCATAGAAGCTCTGAAATATCAGGAGCCATAGAAGCTCTGAAATGTCAGGAGCTACACGAGGTCAAATTCCAATTATAAGGAGTAAATGGAAAAAGGTACTTGAAATATCAGGAGCCATAGAAGCTCTGAATTATCGGGAGCCATAGAAGCTCTAAAATGTCAGGAGCTACACGAGGTCAAATTCCAATTATAAGGGGTAAATGGAATTAGAATCATAGGAGCTTGAAATATCTAAAGATCAGCCCATAAGGAGGAAATGGAGATTGAAATATCAGGAGCCATAGAAGCTCTAAAATAGGAGCTACACGAGGTCAAATTCCAATTATAAGGAGTAAATGGAAAAAGGTACTTGAAATATCAGGAGCCATAGAAGCTCTGAATTATCGGGAGCCATAGAAGCTCTGAAATGTCAGGAGCTACACGAGGTCAAATTCCAATTATAAGGAGTAAATGGAATTAGAATCATAGGAGCTTGAAATACCTAAGGATCAACCCATAAGGAGTAAATGGAGATTGAAATAAAACCCATAGGAGCTCTTGAAATATCAAGGACTACAGCTCATAAAGTATCAGGAGCCATCGGATCTCTTGAAATATCAAGTGCTCTTAAAAGCAGTGAACGGCTTTTTTTACTACCCATATGACTATCGCCTTACCATCTTCTGTAAGGACACCAAAAGGATTTATTAACTATAGCTTTTTGTTGTTTATTTGTTTTTCGTTGCTTTTATCTTGTGTGTGACTGTGTTCTTTCTGTTCGCCCAGATGCATCTCTGGTGGAGGTTCAAGTGAGGCCGACCTGCCCCATACTTACAGAAGAGGGAAAAAGGGGGAAAAAGAAGAAAGAAGAAAAAAATACAAAAAAATCCGTTAGTTTGTAAACAAGTGGTGAAGTTGGACAAAACTTACAAAAACAATCCCATCACCCCACCCAATCTATTTTGTTAAATTACAAACAAAAAATTAATAATTAATTAATTTTTGTTTAAATAATTTCGAGGGGTTTATTTTTGTCTTCAGGGCGTAGCGGGCATTTTTCTCTTGTTTAATTAATTACTCAAACGTCATATCGAGGGGTGGAATATTATTAGTGAAAAATTGTTAATTTTTTTAAATTAATTAATTAGGGATAATAATTATTTAAAGTATCAACCGTCTTCTAAAGAGCTTCCCTCACCCCAAACGGGACTGGGCAGAGAATACCGCCCACCAAAAACTACCCCCTCGCCATCGCCCCCCGCGGAAAAAGTTTTCTTGTTTGTTTTTTTAAATTATTCAATTAATTAATTATTGTCTCGTTCGTGAGACCGAATTTTTGGAAAAATCTGTCGGCCGTTTCCCCCGTACGGAGATCCGCGGCACGCGCTGGTACGCTCCGAGCTCTCCGACGGCCTGGGAAAGCCAAAAAGGGACACAAAAAAGTATATAAATGAATTTTGAAACATTTACCAAACAAAAAACTTTTTTGAATTAATTTTTTATTACGAGAAAAGTGGTTTTTATTATTTATATGGAAAAAAGGAAATACCATACCACTTCCCCCACCACTTTACCCCCACTCTTGTCTTTTAATTTTTAAGCATACACATATAAATAGTTTTTGCGATTGTAAATAAATAGACAAAAAACTTATAAATATATATTTAGCGAAGGGAAAAAGAGAATATATTCCATTGTAGTGGAGGGTGATCACTTCCTTTTGGAACGTTTATTTTCATTCTCTTATTGTTTATAAGGAGAAATAAGAAGAAAAGCATCAGAGAAAACGTTTTTTCAATAAAAACGGTAAAAAGTATAAGTTAAGAACGAACGAAAAAATATGTTTAAAAAATATCCATTGTCTAAAAGGTTCTCCTTCTTTCTCCTTCTTATTTTTTATTTTTATTTATTTATTTATTTTTTTAAATAAAGGAAGAAAAGAAGAAAAAAGGTAGAAGAAATAAATAAAAAAATGCAAGGTTTAAAACAAGAAAGATAGAGGGGATTAATGCAGGGTCAACAGTTTTTACCTTCTCTTTATTTACTTTTTTATTTTATTTTGTTTAACGAAGGAAGGCATCAAAGTTGTTTGTGGGTGTTGGTCTGCACATTCTCTAACAAAAGTTGGAAAAATTGACTAATTTTCCCATTACTTTTTAACCGATTTCCCCCACCCTTACTGTAATTTCCCCCAGCTCTTTGCATTGATTCCCCTACTTTAACTGATTTACTCCCACTCTTACAGCGATTTCCCCTCTACTTTTAACGGTCCCCCTCTTAACTTTAACTGATTACTCCTACTTCTTTAACCGATTACACCTTCCCCTACTCATCCCCCCCATTCGTTACACTGATTCCCCCCTAATTTTCAACTGATTTACTCCTAAACTTATATCGATTAATATCACCCACTTATTTTAAATGATTACCCCTATAAAACTAGTCATTTTTTCTCTTTTATTTATCCTTCTTTCCATTCAAATTCTTTTTTTGTAAAAAACATGAAATGTATATATGTATATACACGTATACATATATAGTTTGTTTTTCTTGAAGAGTATTTTTTTTAATACACATACGACCAAAAAGAAAAAAATCTGTCTTTCAAACAAAAATATATACACTCATTTATTTATAAACAGTTGAACTGTTAATTCTCAATTTGTAAATAAAAAAAAATACTAATAAATTACTTATTTTTTTAAAGAGACCCAGGCGGTTGGTTTCTTGTGTAGATTGGTTTTTTTCTTCTATTGTGTGTACTGTGTTACCATTTTCAAAGAGTGGGGCAGGTGGGGGGGTAAATATTTTCCTTTTTTTTTAAATTGATTCGGAAAAAATATTTATATATATTCAAATATTATGTATATACCCTATCTGATGTGATCTAATTTTTTTTTTTTTTTTTTACTTAAAAAAACGACAGAAATCTCCTCTCCTCCCCCCCACAAACAACCCTTATATATTCATATGTCATTTTAAAAAAATATGTACAAAAAACAAAAAAGTGAACGCCCTCGAGAGTTGAAAAATATTTTAAAAAACACATTACCAAAAAAAAATTAAAATAAAAAAATGGACAAACCAAAAAAAAAAAATCGTGCAAACTTTTGTATAGATTGTATAATTTAGAGAGATCGATGTCGAACCCCTTTTAGCAGAGAGACGAGATTAATTACAAATAATAATTTTTTTTAAATTAATCAACTAATTTCCTCTACTATTTTACCTATTATCCCCACTCTAACACTAATTCCTCCTACCATCCCCAACTTTTTAACTTATTCCCCCTTGTACTCTACACCACCGATCCCCCCTCCTCTAATATTTAACTGTTTACCCCCACCCTTGTCCCCTAATTTACCCCCACTTTTACACTTATTTCCCCTGTTCTTTTAACCGCTAACCCCCTCCCTTACAGCGTTTTCGTATGAGGGGGGAATCAAGAGCCGACTATATACAGACATATTATTATGTAAATATTATAAGTGTGTATATAGTTTTGGAAAAAGATCGATCATTAATATTAAACAAAAATACACTTCCCTCCTCCCCCCACCACCTATCTTAAGGATTAACTACTACCCTCCTTTTTTTGTGGAGAAGATAGTTAGGCGTGAGCTTATCTTGTAAATAATTTATATTTAAGAAAAAAAATTTAAAGAGAAAAAAGCGCCCAAATTATTTAAAAAATAATTTATACAAAAACCAACAAAAAAATAAATACAGACACTCGGTGTTGTAGAAGAAAGTTTATGTAAATAATCACCCCTTTTAAAAATTAAAATTTAACAAAAAAAAAAGAAGATATTTATATATATATTGTACAAATATATATATACAATATTTATAATTCTTTGAAAATTTTCTGGTATTGTTCAAGAGAAAAAATGAGAGGAAGAAAATGTTAAATAATGTATTATTTAAAAATTAAGTGAGAGAGAGAGAAAATAAGAAGAAATTTTTAAAAAAGAAAGAAAAAATATACAAAAAAAATATATAAACAGTTTGAAGGGGTATATCCCTGCCAACAGTAAAAAAATAAATAAAAATAAAATTATATTAAATAATAATTTTAGTTGTTTTTTGCATCTTCCTACCCACGAACAACAAATCCCGTTTCCAGGTGGTGCTGAAGAAGGACAATTGATCGAAACATACAAAGAATTAAAAAAAAGTCATGAACAATTGCCCCCAAGTGGCCAACTACCCATATCTAAATGACAATGAGTACCTACCTTAGTGAATGAGGGGACAAACTACCAGTACCCCCCCTAAATGTGAATATCTGCCCCCCCTTCAAAAGTGAATGGAATCCCTCCCAGAGAGAAATCACTAGAACAACAAATCACTAGAATCTGGAGTGTAAATCAGGAGCTCACTCTAGGCGTGAATGACACCTGTCGAGGAGACTAAGGTTTGAAATAAAACAATTTCGAATAGAAAATAAAAAATACTCAAATGTACATAATAATTTTATTTAATAATAATTATATATATAATAATATATATAAAAAAGTAAAATTTTTTACCCTTTTGTGTTTTTGTTCTTTTTATAGGCTTTTAACTATGATTTTATTAACTTTTAAAGAAAAAATAATAACTGATTATATATATTTTTTTTTGTTTACCATCTTTGAAGCGAGTTAAAATTTTTGTATCTTACAATATAATTTATAATAGTCCACAGAAACAATTTTTTTATGACCTTTTTCTAAATAAAATTAATTAATTTAAATTTATCATTAATTCTAAGGGGAAAAAATTGATCGTCTTATAATTTTATATNCAATTTTTTATTAAAATTAAAAAGAAAAAAATTGACTAAATAAAAAAGAAATTACAATTTTTTTTAGTGATTTTATGGTATTTTATTAATAATAATTAAACTAAAAGGAAGAGGGTTTTTTTAATATTTTTTATAGTTAATAATTTTTACAAACTAAGCTTGGAGGAACGAGCTGGGGGGGAAGCCGCAGGACGAGAGGACGTCGTATGAGAGAATGGGGGTATAAGCGTCCATATTATTTTTTTATACAAAAGGCACAAACGGACTCCCCGTAATTTCGTTTATTATAAAAATATTCTTTTTTATTTTCCTCTCAGCGTACGCCCTCCGATACTCGACTAGTCTAATAATTAATTTTTTTTTAACGAGATTGAGATCCGATTTTGTTTTAACATTAATAACCGTATGGGGGAGTGGGTGGAATTTTTTTGCCGTTTTTCTAGACTAGTACTTACAAAATTAACTACAAAGCTTTCACAGCCGTTGTTAAAAAAAAAATAATAATAATAATTTTTTTCTTAACACAATTTATAATAACACATATATATACTACTATCATTCAGTATTTATAACATTAAAATAATTAAAAATGCGAAAAGACCCAAAATCCAAAAAATTTTAATTATTTTCCTTAATAAAGTTTTTGTTTAATAATAATTATATACATTAGATATTATTTACAGCCAAACAAAAATTGTTTAAATATATATAATAAATTCTTATTTTACCAAGTTGAAAAATAAAAGGCAGTTTTGCTGTTTTTTTGTTCAGGTTTTTTTTTTGGCCCCCTCGTAGAAAAAACTTTGTTTACCCCCTAGTTCTATTCATTTTTTTCCATTTTAAGTATGCAGGTGTTTGAAATTTCCCCTGCTGCAGGGGGAGACTGCAACACAACCGGTAGCTGCTTCTTACGGGGGACGTTGAGCTGGCGGAGGGCTGCCTCCGCTTTCGCCCTCACCATCGGACCGACTGTCGCCTTCTTCTGCGTACGACCTCGGCTCCTTTTCGCCGCAGGCCTCCTGTCTTTCGGGAGCAAATCGCCAACTGCAATTTAATATAAATAAATAAAAATATCAAGCAGAATTGAATTTGAAGAAAACACTGACTGGGAGGTGAGTCGAGCGAGACACTACGCTCAAGCGTCCTGCACATCGGGGCGGTCGAGGAAGACGAGGACGACGTGCCTTCGATAGATGGACGCCGGTTCCTGCTGTGGTCCTCAATCCTGTGCTTCATCAATTCATGAAGTGTTGTAAAACTCAGGCCACAATCTATTAAAATAATAATAATAATAATAATGAAATTATTTTGTTTTTTACCATCAGAAAAATAAGAACAAACCTGAACAAGTCGGGTTCCATTCATGCTCTGTGTTTCCTTCGCTAGTCGACCCCGTTGGTGATGGTGCCTCCCTCCAATCTACAAAAATAATATATATATAAATAAATGAAATTTTAAAACTCAAAATTTCATTATTTTATTATTATTTGTGCAATTACCGTTATCGTACTCCTCAAAATCATTATAGACAGAGGAAAATTCCTCGTGCTGGCAGAATGTCCTGTGTGCCAAGACTTCGTGTTTGTTACGTGACGAAGCCAGAGAAAATCTGAAGGAGAAAAAAAAATCTAAAAACTAATAACATTTTAGCAAAGAAAAAGGGAAAAGAAATTGGCTAGTTTTTATCATACAACTACAACAAAGCCATACGGGGTTTTAGTTGGAAGGTTATCAAACTGTTATAAAGTGCATTATGAGCCCTTAAGTACATTGGAAATCTCAACTTATCCGACTTTCCCTCCGGTAACAGACAATGGGAAAGCTCTTTCCGTGTGTCACTTAATCCCACGGTGAAATGGACCAGTTGTCTAGGTGAAGGTGGTTGGCAGAGGGAATAAATGAACAGAGATGTTTCCTCTGGGAAGGTCATGTTTGTTGTTATAATAACTACTTGATTTCCCATGTCAACAGAATGAACTTCACAAAAATCCGTTCAAGATCTCACCGACACTGGTTTGGTCAGCCGTGTTCCGTCGGTTTTTTACATTGGTTAGATTTTGATGGTAACCATTGTTAATGCTTGAAGGTAATCAAACTGTTATAAAGCTCATGAGCCATTAGGTAGATGAAAATCTCGAGTTCTGATTTTTCATCCAGTGAAACAGGCAAGCTGTCTCATTCGAGGTCTCGCCAAATCCAACATTGAAAAACTTCGGCAGATTTGGCAAAGATTGGTGATGTAGAAATAAGCTAATAGATGAAAGGTTTCACCTGGGTGGGTTATGCTGTGTTACAGGAGGTAATGAAACTTATAAACCGATTTTGCAAAGCAACCCAAATCGATTTTATACTTTTATAGAAAATGAGATGTTCATGTACTTACTTCTGTCCACAAATGGTGCAGCTGAAGGGTCGAGACACTGTCGGTTTGAGTGACACGTCATCCATGTTCGGCTCTTGTTTTTCACCCATTTTCAGTCTCATGAATAACTCTCTCGTGCTGAAAAGGAAAAAAATTTAGTTAAAAACCAAAGAAAAATTGTTTCAAAGGGGCAAACCTGTGTTTCCCTGTCCCTTCTCGCCTCCGTACAGAGCATAGCCTGGTAAGCAGTTCCACAGCGCCTCCCGTCAGGCTGAAAGTTTAAAAAAAATCAAAATTTTATTTACATCCCACGAAATTCGCTTAAGGAACAAAGAAAGCTTACGGGTTTTCGTGTTTGATTTTGGCAGAGAGTAGGTTGTTCACAGCCTTGTCGAGAAGGTCACCAAGTGCAGATGACATCTTGCTCTTGAGCCTCTCGCCTCCGACCGGCCCGTTGCTAAAAATAAGAAATAAAAGTCAAAACGGAAATATCTCAGCAAATGCAAATGCGTACATAGGGTCGCCCGAGACGGTTGAACACTTCGATATGTCTGACGGGTCGAGCTGGTGGTCGTTTTCGAGGTGGGCCGACATTATGTTGCTCGGAAGGATTTGAAGACACTCGTAACAGACGAGGCGTGAGCCCACCGAATTCAGCACGACTCTCCTCGTCAACGCTGCCGTCACTGCGTTAAAAAAAATAATGAATAAAAAATAATACTTACACCTAACCATGCAAGGTAAAAATAGAGCCTTATACTAAGGCAGAAGCATGAAAACCGACAAACAAAAATCATGATAAATCATAACTGTCGCCTGTAAAGTATGATGAAAGAAATACAACTCATGCACTTGAAAGTTATTATCTTTTGGGGGAGGAAAACGTGCCATGCAACTGGAGCTATTAAGTACGAGGTTAAAACTGCGGAAAAACCTTCCACCCAACTGACATTTTAATTTATTAATTTTATTAATTACTTATATAATAAATCATCCTAATTTTATATTTTAAAAATCATGGATATAAGGCCAAAAACAAATTTGAAAGAAGAAACAGTTCCTTTGTAGCTGGTATAAAATAAGAAGTTAATCAAGGTTTGCCATAAATTGTAGAGTCAAGATCAGAGAGAGTAGAGCATCAAACAAGGAGTCTTGAGGTCAAAAGAGTCAAATCAAGTCCAGGAAGGGGAGAGAGGAGTCTAGTCGAGACCGGGGAGTTGAGTCAAGACCAGGGAGAGTCGAGTGTGACCAGGGAGTCAAATCAGTACCAGAGAGAGTCGAGACGTGGGAGAGTCCAAGTGTGGTCAGGGAAAGGAGAATCAAGACCAAGGATTTGATTCGAGACCAGAGAGAGTTGAGTTTGAACCTAGAAGCGTCAAGTCTGGACCAAGTCGACATCAGGGAATTAAGACAAGACCAGGAAGAATCTAATCAAGTCCAGGTAATCAAATCAAGACTATGAAGGGAAGAGTTGAGACAGACCAGGGGAAGTCTATTGATTCAAATCCATTCAAACAGAATCTGGAGTACCTAAGTATGAAGAATGAAATGGAACTAAACGCTAATTTTTTCTTCTTTCCTTTCGAATCGGCCTTCATATACATGATTTTTCAACCCAAAATTATAACAAACTCCAATATTAATAAGACAATAAATTATTATAGAAATTTTTTTCTTTCAAAATTTTTATTTATTTCTTCTTTTGTTAAAACTTACAATCCAATTTATTAGTTCCAGCCAGGCCCTTTTTTCCACCTTAAAGACAAAACAGAAATTTTCGTTTTAAAATAAAATATATATATTGCGCAAAAAAAAATAAATAAATAAATAAAAAAAAAAAATAGGCGACTTTTTATTTTTTAATAAATTTAAATGAAAAAACAGCAGGCGCATTCCTTAATTTTTTCATTACAACCATGCTGGACATTTTTTAAATATATATCCAGTTGTATTTTTTTAATTTATTGCTATTTTAATTGTTTAATGATCATGAAAACTTACCAATATTGACCAGTTGTGAGCTTTGAATAATAAAAAGAGAAAAAAAGGAGAGTTTAAATTTAAAAACGCCATGAGGGAATGTTGTTCTTGCAATGTTTTTTTGTTTGTTTTTTAAATTTTATTTGTGATTTAAAATTAATCTTACCATGTGCGGTGTCTTGGCTTGCGTGCACCGTGTTGACGTGTTTCTGCAGCGCCTGGAACCCCATGAAATGGGACGAGCAGGACGGGCAGACGACCTCCTTCCCGTTGTAGGCAGCGAGGAGCGATGTGCTCGAGCTGAGCCTTGGCGAAGGAGGACGCCGACACAAAGGCTGTGCGTGGAATGAAGAAGAAAAAAATGATAATCCTATAAATCTTCTAATTTAATAATTTCAGCTTACATTCTTCGGCTCGTCGCGGAGGAAGTTGCGAGGCTTGTAGAAGGAATTGGGCACGGCAGAAGGCGACTCTTCATTCTGCGGTTCAACCACGCTGCTCGAAACAACCGGCTGCTGCTGTGGTTGGTTGTCAAGGTCCATGATACAAGTCTCACCCCACTCCTCCTCAGGGAGTTGCAAAGTGGATTTGTCGTCAATTTCCTCCTTTAAATAAATTTTTTTAAATTAAATTTAAAAAACTGCTATAACCCTTATAATAATAATATAACTAAAAAAAAATTCAACTAAAAATGCTTAAAATAATAAATGAAACCTACCATTTTATTAGAGTAGTTGGAATCCCAAAATTCTATAAGGCCATCAAATTGATTTTTTTTTTTTTAATTTCCATGTTAGTTTCCTCAAAAACTCAAATTATTCTAATACTTTTGTATATGGCTTTTCCAAAAAGGCTGACATCCTATCCTAGCTAATAGTTTCAAATGAAAACCCTTAAGTGTTTTATAATAGGTTGAGTTCATAACTGGGCAATTGACTCACTGATATAATGAGTCGGTAACTGAGTGAACTACTAAGTAATCGAGTCACTGATATAATTAATTAATGGTGAACTACTAAGCAATCAACTCACTGATATAATTAATACGTAACTTTGTGAACTACTAAGTAATTGAGTGAACTACTCAGTAATCGACCCACTGACCTAAATAATTAGTAACTGAGCAAATTACCCAATAATCAACTCACAGTTATGAGTTATGGAATGTATTGCATTATTACCATCATATCATCAGTTTTGTTTTGAAGCCAGCAGTGTAATTCAGTAATCTTACACCGATAGAATGCATTTGTAACTGATTGAACGAGTGAACTACTCAGTAATAAACTCACCGATATGAGTTAGCGAGTGAAAAAGTGAACAGTAATCAACTCACTGATAGAAGTTAATGAGCAAAAAAGTCGACTATTCGGTAATCAAATTACTGATAGAACAAGTTAATAATTTTAAGAAATTTAAAAAAACTATTAAAGATCAAAAAATAAAAAATGTAAATTACATTATTACCACCATACATTGGCCAGAGTTACATATGTGATGAGCATGTCGGGATAGGTTCATACTGATGCGGAAAATGTGTTCGATTGTGCCTGGCACAAGGGCTAATTTTTAAATTAAAACATAACCAATTCCTTAAATATTTAATTCATTTAATATACAATTATTTATCTATTAGGAAGTTTATGTCCAACTTGTATGAAATGTACGATAATAAATCATAATTAATGAAGAAAAAATCTAGGGTCCCCAAAGGGTCAGTTTTGGGCCAAACAGTAATTGATTCACTGATAGAATGCATTTGTAATTGAGCAAACTATTCAGTAATCGACTCACTTATAGATTGAATTAGTAATTAATTGATTCATGAATATGAGTGTAATTTAGCAAACTACTCAGTAATCGACTCAGAGTAATATATTAGTGAGCGAACGAATGAACTACTCGGTAATCAACTCACAGATGAATTAGTGAGGAACAAGTGAACAGTAATCAACACACTGATAGAATGGGTTAGTAATTTTATGAAATCAAAAACAAAAAACTATTAGAGCTTTTTTTATCTAATAGGAATTTTCTTGTTCAAATTTACAATAATAAATCATAATTAAGAAACAAAATCTAGGGTCACCCCAAGGGTCAGTGAGTTGGTAACTGAGCAAACTACTCAGTAATGCATAAAAGACCAATACTGGTCGCAGTGCACAGGCCATAAAGAGGACGGCTCGGTTCCTGTATAATCTAAAACTACTCAGTAATCGTGTCAGTGAGCTAACGAGTAAACTTCTCAGTAAACGACTCACAGATGTGAGTTGGTTATTGAGCGAACGAGTGAACTATTCAGGTATCAACTGATAGTTAGGATGAGTTAACAACTGATTCAACTACTCAGTAATCAACTCTCAGATTGAATCAGTTAAGAACTGAGGACCCACCAAGTTGTTAGTGAGCAAACCTGTTACAGTTAATTAAGGTTTTTAGTTGAGATGGAAAAAAGTTAATGGCACGAGAGGGATTCGAACCCACGACCTTCGGCTAGATACGCTGCTGCTCTACCACTTGAGCTATCATGACCTCGATCCACTCGGACACCAACTTCCTAACTCAACCCCACCTTTTGAGTTTTCCCTCCTTTAATTTATATAGGTAATGAATAGGTAATAACTATAGGCTTACAGATGCAAAATACAATTTTTTTTTTTTTTTTTATATAACTTTGTACTGTCACATACCGCAAGAAAGAAATATATCAGTGTGACTTAAGACTGAATATGTTATAACAGGTCTTCGAAGGAAACCTTCCATCTAAAGCTTATAGTCATTCCTAAGCTAGCATTATGCTAATACTCAGATTTCAGCCTTTGTTATAATTTTGTACTCTAAAATCATAAGGCAACACAATAAGAAAGAAAAGCTCATTATTGCAATTTAGGTCAGGTAATATAAAATATATTGGCTTTTTTGAGAATAGGATAACCAGCAGGAGGTTATAATTATGACAGAACAGACAGGTTTTTAGACTATCGCATTACACGTCAATTCATAAAAGTGTGTTTAAACTTTACGCAAATATTTGTCAAAATTGTAAATTTGTTGACAACAGTTTTAAAAATCTATATGAAAGGCTATTCGTTGAAAGGAACCATTGATTTTTGTTTAAAAAAAAAAAAAAGAAAGAAAAAGAACTCTTCGTTACAATTCATTTCTCAGGACCTTAACATATTCGTAAATCTAAGAGCATAATCACTGCTTTTCCAAAGCCACTGCCTAAAACAAGGCATCAAAATTTTGAAAGAAGGATGGAATAGAAGTTAACGTACATACTCAATATATACAGTTGTGAGTGAATATTGCCCAGGAACCGGGTCACTTATCTTTTGACATATTTGCCAATAAAAATTTAATTTAAGAAACGTATTTTTACTCAAAAATTTGAAAAAATAAAATAAAGAGAAAAAAACAATGGAAAAAAAGAAAAGATGTTATATCTATAACCTTCGTATAACCTTCTCATAATAACAATAACATCAAAGAAATCACCAACTGTTTCAAATTCATGCCTTTTTCCGCACAGTTTGTAATTTCTTTAACGGTATCCTTTAAAAAAATAAAAATGAATAAATTATTAAAAATAAATAAAAATTTGTACCGACCTGGAGACACGACGCCTCGCCGAGCTGTTGTAGAACTGCCATTTCGGCGTCTGAAGCGCCCATCGCCCTCTGCAGGTCGGCGAGGCTGTACTGGGGCAGCCCTAGGGGTAGGTAAGTGCTCTCCGGCTCGTTCAGCAGCTGTACAAAAAAAAAAAAAAATACTTTTTGGTAAACAAAAGGCGACTCGGTAATTAATGACAAACTCTCACCGAAATCCTGAATATCCCGGGCACTCAACAAATCTTGGCCATTGTTCGAATTATTGCAATTGGGGGTTGATAGGTGGATAGGATCGGTGAGTGAAATGAGTCGATTCCTGAACGATTGGCTGATTAGAATCAGTGAGCGAAACACCGAATATAAATGCGAATATAAGCCGCATCGGTGAGTAGCAAGCTCACTGACAGCATGAGTTGGTAACTGAGCGATCGATTACAACTATTCAGTAATATACTCACTTTAACTTAGCAAACGAGTGAACTATTCAGTAATCGACTCACCGATATGAGTTAGTAACTGAGGCTAACTGAGCCAGTAATCGGCTCACTGAGAGAATTAATTAGTAACTGAGTTAACTACTCAGTAATCGGCTCACTAAGAGAATTAATTAGTAATTAAAACTAACTACTCAGTAATCAACTCACTGGTAGAATGAGTTAGTCATTGAGTTAACTACTAATTAATCGGCTTACTGATAGAATGAGTTGGTAACTGAGCTAACTACTCAATAATCGGCTCAGTGAGAGAATTAATTAGTAACTTCGCGAACTATTCAATAATCGACACACCGATACTACGAGTTAGCAACTGAGTGAACAAGTGATTTATTCACGCGCCAAAGAGTTCAGTCAGGTCGAGAATTAGTAGCTGAGTGAATTACCAAGGCTCTTAGAGAGAACTAATGAACGAGTCGCTGAGCGGATAGGTCTTAAAGTTGAGTAGCTCGCTCACTGATAGAATGAGTTAGTAACTGAGAAAACAAGGTCAATGGCCAAAGAATGAATGATTGAGTGAATGTAAAAGTGAATGGCTCACTCATAATTCTTCAAGTTGGTGCAATTAATTTTAACTTATGCAAGCCGTTAAGTGGTCACATTTTCCAATTTAAAAATTTATGATGTATTTATTTTTATTTTTTATTTAAACCGATTTTTCATAACATAAGGCATATTCTTCATAGTTAAATTATTATTTTTAAAAAAATTAAAAAATAGGCTTGTATGGTATAAATTGCATTTATTCTTATATTCAAGAAATAAAATTATCAATATTAAAATCTACTGAATGGTTTTTGTTTATTTTGGTCTTAAAAAAAAAGAAGAAGAGGCAAAAGTAGAGAAAGAAAAGTAAGACAATTCAAATGTACAGACCCAAAAGAGTAGAAGAAAAGGAAAATTGTTAAAATTCTATTTGTTTTAGCCTCATCCCTTCCCAATACAACTGCAAAAGTGGGATTAAACAGACCTTGTTTACGGAGTCTATGATTGTGCCCAGGCTTGGCGTCTGCTGCTCGAGTACGGGCAACGATGGGATGGCAAGGGCCGTCGACGAAGTGGACGGGCTGGGCGGCCTGGGCTCGATGTAAGGCGGCACCTGGAGCCAAGAATCGCTCGGCGGCCAGTCGTAGCTCGGCTCCGGCTTCGGCGGGCTGTTGGCTAGCTCTGACACCTCCCACGAAAAGCCAGCGATCTTCACGACCTCTTTGACACTCCCATGTGCCTTCTTCGCCTTGCGCTTCTTCTTGAGCATTTTCATTTTCTGAATAAGGGTTTTCTTCTTTTTAAGCTTTTTCTTCCGTTTCGCCTTGTCCTGCGACTGGGGTCCGTCGGGGTCGTCAGGCCGATCGTCATCGTCGGGAGGCTCTTCTTTGATTTCGATGACGGTTGGATCTTCGGACGGTTCTTCTTTGATAATCACATCGGGCAACTGTGACGACACGACTTCTGCATCTCCATCAGCATCAGTGTCTTCTATAATTTCAGTCTGTTCTTCAAGTTTGACACGTTTCCTCACGTCATCATCATCCGGTTCTGCCTCAGCATGTTTTCTTTTGGCCGGCTCGGGATGCACTTCGACTTGTACGACTATGGTTGTCCTGTCTGGGCTCTCATCGCGTTTTCGAGGCTTCCTCTTTACTACAGGCTTGGGTGACAGGGGCCTCTGCCTGGGCTTAGGCACCTCCTCAAATGGTACGATCTCATCTTCTGTACTATACAGCATGGCTGTCAGAACAGGCTGAGGTAGGGGCTGGACCTGTGCCTCGACTGGCTGCGCTGTCTCTAAGGTCGGTTCGCCGTTCTGTCTGCTGTTTCTCGCCGACCTCCTTTCTGGCTGTTCACCTTTCCTCTTTGTCTTGGCGCCAAACGGCCGGCCTCTCTTCTTCTGACTCTCATCGATTGCTTTTACAGTCTTTCTTTGTTCCTTTTTCTTTGATATGGTTTTGGCGCCATCAGGCATTTGACTTGGTTCACCTTCAACCCTCCTTCTGACTTCTTTCTTCCTGGCTGGTTTCTTCTTCTGTGTCTTTTTTTTCTTTTCAGTCTTTATCTCTAATTTCTTCTTTTCTTCTTCTTCTTCCTCCTTCTCCTCCTCTTTTTCTTCTTCTTCTTCTTCCATTCTGTCTTGTTTTTCATTCTCAACTTCGTCTTTCTGTCTTTCTTCCTGTTCTGACTTTTCATCAAGGTTCCTGTCAACCTGGCTCCGCCTCACAGGGCCATTGGGCACTTTGCCACTGTCTAGGGTCTTCCTTGTCCTTCTCTTTTTGATGTTGGAGTCAGCCTCGGTGGTTACCTTTCGTTTTTTCGACCTGGACGAGTCATCACTCTGTAGATTGTCAGTCTCTTGTGAAATCGACGATAGAGTCTCGTATTTGATGAGCCCATCTACAAAGGAGATGCCGCAGATGAGGTCACCCGTGTCCTCTTTCTTATCGACCTTTTTCGCCTCTGGGACAAGGACGGGGATCTCAGATGAATTGACTGGTGCCATGTCCTTTTCGATTTCTAGCTTGGGCATCTCGTCGCAAGAGTGTTCGATGAGGGCGAGCAGATAGGAGAACGACCTAGAGCAAGTCTTACACCTGTGTTCGGTGACTTGGCCGCATTCGCGGAAATACGCGCAGCTTTTGTGGTGTTTTCTGAGTGACACCTTGGACTCGAACACCTCACCGCAGCCGGCACAAGGCAGACCGGGGCTGTTCTCGTCTCGCTTAACGCCGAGGACTTTGTCCAGGATCTGGCGCGGCTCAAGGAGCTCCTCACGCGGTGTCGTGACCGGCATCATGCGAAGGCTCGACAGGACGTCTCCTCGTTCAGCGGATGTGTCGATCAGATCTGTCTCCTTCACTGGGATCGACGGATCCTTCTCTTCTTTTGGCTTAAGGCTAATCTTGTTGCCTTTCGCCTTCTGCAATTGTTGCTGCTGTTTCTGCACTGTTGGCGGTGGTGGCACCTGCACAAAACAAGTCACATTCAAACTAAACCCAATAATTTTATTCCAATAAACAAAAAACAAAACAAAAACAGTAAAAAAAGTTTTAAATTTTCCTTCTATGGATGCCTTTTGAAATAAAATTCATTTTACCTTGTTCCTTTTCCTCAAAACTCGGTTCTGCATGCGAAAATAAAACAAACACACATAAATGCATTGGCCTTTCAATTCAACAACACTTTTATAACATATTTTTGATAATATTAATATACGTGAATGAACGTGTGATTACTTGAAAGAATGACAAGTTAGTAGAAAAAATGCGTGAATGACCGGCTCAATTAAGCATGTCGTGAATGAGTTAGAAAAATTTTCATTGGGTTTCAAGAAGTAATAAAATAGGTGTATGAATGACTGTCATGTCACGTTTAGCCAGTTGGAGAATGTGTTAGTGAATGACTAATTGTGTTACTCGAAAGAATGACAGATAGCGGAACACAGCCTGCTATGGATGTGATTCAGGTTAACTCAGAGAATGACAGCTTGTTTGATGTGTGACTGGCATAATCAACCTTTCGGCGAATGAGTGGAGTTAACCAAGAGAATATGAGTGTGTAACTAACGTAAATTTTCACATTTTTGCATAAATGACAGCTGGGGCTTATTTCATAACGAAAGTTTGTTTCATAATAAAAGAAAGTACAAGTTGTAAAGTTGAAAATGGAAGAAAAATTCATTAAAATAAAAGTAATTCCGTTTCATAAAAAGTCACAAATATTTATAAAATACCTTTCTTTATTTATACTAATAATACAAGTCTCAGATTAAATGTATTATCAATGTATTTCTGCAAATTTTCAAATGTTAGATTAATTTTGTTCTCTGCATTTTAAAATTTTAGATTTACTTTTCAGTGATGATGAATGAATTGTTAGAGATAGAAAAACCTACAGAACATGGATCAATTTTGACTTTTATGTCTTTTTTTTATTATTATTTAAAGAATGGTTCAGAATGTCATACCAACTCGAGTCACTATGGTGGAAACATGGCTACTAAAAAAAACTCTATGACAAGGGGCAGCACTTTCAACAAAACAAACACTGCATTACATTGTTTGTTTGTTTGTTTTCTTGAAAGTTTTTCGACACGACACACAAGAATGACAATTACACAGAAGACAAACACTTTGAGCCCTGAAGATGATCTCAATAAAGATCGAAACGTTGGCATAATAAAGAAAATGTTTTTCTGAAACCTACATCACATCAGACCGCATCTCACGATTTCTAAATAAATATCGATTAACGGTCACTAACCACCACACATTATTAGTAGCATTATGAAATAGGCTCCTGGTAGAACGGGTGGGGTATTTGTGAATGACTGGCTCAATCAACCTATAAGTGAATGACTGATTTGGGGTTACTTGAAAAAATAACAAACTGGTAGAATGGACGTGTAAATCCATGTTGGTGAATGACTGGATTATTTGTGAGAATGGCAGCAAGTAAGAATGTGTGAATGACTAACTCAAATTATCATGTTGGAGAATGATTGTGGTTATTTCAAAGGATAAAAAATCTTGTTGAATGTGTGTGCTTATTAGCTTATTTGGCCTGGTGTGAATGGCTGATTAGGTTAGTCAAGAGAATGACAAGCCGGTAGAATGAATTAATGAATATGTGCTGATTACTTGATAGACAGTCAGTTGTAGGGTGTGAATGATTGAATGATTAAGAGTTATTGAGTGAATGATTGGCTGTATCACAAATCACAAGATCAACATATTATGATGATATTAACTTAGGATTAATTAGAAAGTTTTTTTTTAACTTACATTCTGAATTGTTGACTGACTCCTTGTTTTCAAGTCCATTTCATCAAATCCGACGACTCGCCGTGTCAACCTCTTAGGCGGTAAGTTGGCAATCATTTTCTGGATTGAATCAGCTGGGGGAAAGAAAAATTAATAAACCCATTTAAAAAAAGTCATGGTGTTAGTAAAATAATTGCTTACTATCGCCAGGTTTGCTGCGCAGTTTCACCGGCCGGTGCGGCGTCGAAGGTATGTTCCTCTTCAGCCCTCGCCTCCCCCTCCGCTTCTTCTTCCACTTCTTCTTCTTCGGGGTCGGAAGCCATGGCTGAACCACGACTCCGGCGCAGGCGAGGATGTGTACATGAAGTTCGCCCCTTGTCTGGAATCCATCGGCACCACATTTTGTACACTTGATATCGGCTATGGGCTCCGGAGTCGGGAGACTCGGCCCTTTAAACGGCGCCTCAACCGGTGCTAATCTTGTGTATATCTATTAAAAATATATATAATTGTTGGATTGTTATACAATTACTTCTGATGGCTAGGCTTAAGGCCTAGGGACAGAAAGGATACAGACTAGATATCCCTCTTGTCTATCTTTTAAGATAATGACAGCACTGAAGTATTATCTTTAGATTTTTTTGGTACTTACGGTGTATGAAAGCGTTTTTTGATCTCCGACCAATTCATGCTGAGGGCAGTGTATGCCAGGATGTGCCTCGTATTTGTGATCCTCCATTGTCCACAGGCAAGGCGTCTCCCATTTGCAGACACTGCATATGTAAGTGCGATCGCGGACCCACTCGCCGCTCAGCTCACCTAGGGTGTGCTCCTCCTGTTCAGCATTGACCTGTCCATACGACTCGGCGCACTTGGCACCCAGCCTCTCTAAGGCGAGCACAGTCGGAACGTCTTCCCCAAACTGCTCTTTCGAAGGGCTCGACTCAAGGTTCTGCAGGTTTTTACGCATAATGAGCTGTGTCGATATGTCGAGGTAAGACATGTCTTTTATATACGAAGTCAGACCGCATCGGCCATCATAAGTTTTCGGAAAGCTGTACTTCTCCCAAGGCACTTTGGTCCTGTTGACGACTTCTGGCTCTTCAGCAAGCCGCTGGTTGAAACCAGCGGAAAAGTTGAGGAAAGTGCGCGACGGAGGCATTGGCTCGTTTTCTACCGAGTCTTCGGTTGTGTCCAATTTGCCGTCGAGGTGGTGCATCAGGTTCTCCCTGACATTGAGCGATACCTGACTGTAAAAAATGGTCTCAGCATCGACCCT
Organism: Cimex lectularius; assembly: GCF_000648675.2. Classification (NCBI taxonomy): domain Eukaryota; kingdom Metazoa; phylum Arthropoda; class Insecta; order Hemiptera; family Cimicidae; genus Cimex; species Cimex lectularius. The sequence goes on along the minus strand of NW_019392637.1, from coordinate 864,683 downwards.
CTTTTCAGTCTTCTCGACCCTCTCGAATGGCTTTGATTTCTTAATTTTAGGCGGCTTTGGCGGTTTCTCAGGAACGCACTTGTGACCTTTGAAGCAGCCTTCAATTAAGAATATTCTGCTGCAGGAATCGCATAAGAAATGATCTTTTTCCTGTATGAGGGATGACGTACGCCTTGACAACAATGCCATCTCATCCTTCTCTAAATTGTGTTTCACATCCATGTGCTTCTTGAGTTCAGGCAAATTCAAGAAACGCTCTTTACAGGAAAGACAACCGAAATACTTCATCGGATGGTCATCAAGAAGATGGGTAAAAAGGCTTTGATTACTCGTATAGTCTTTCTTGCAAAAGGCGCATTTATGGGAGCGTCGTAAATACGGATGGGCGCTGAGTATATGGTTTCTTTTTTTACCAGCAGTCAGGAAAGTCTCATTGCAGTATAAACAATGGTGTAAGTTGGCAGCTATGATCATAGTCGTATCAGGTGTTGGGGATTTTGTTTTTTCCTTTTTCTGTTCATCCTCTACAATCGTAGTCGGATTGTTACTCGCCTCGTCTGAGAAATTATAAACCGATTTGATTTTAACCAGGTCGGGGTTTTCATCTTCTTTCTTTGCAATGGGGGACGAAGGAGAATCTTCTTTCCTTTCGTCATTCCTCTGACCTGGTTTACACGTTTTCTTATGCCTTACATAGACCTTTCTCCATTTGAATGTCATACTGCACGACTCGCACTTGTAGTTTTTGAGGCCGCGGACTTGCTTGCTGAGTTCGGTGAGCGGCGGATGGTCCATTAAGTGTGACTTGAGGTCGTTGCGCGTCGGCAAGCATTGGCGACACGTATGACACCTGAACAGCAACCTCTCGCCCGCCTCCTCCTGTACAGCCTCCGGCTGTATGTTGTACACTTCCATCTCCCTGTCCGGTATGTATTTACGGGCGATGTGCAACCTGAGGTAATGCTTTTTAAGCATGTGTGAGTGATGGTAGACAGCGGAGCATATGTCGCAGGAATAGACCTTCGTCTCGTTAGGAAGATCTACGAAGAAAGATTCCATTTTGAAGACAAATTTACCGTCGTAGGAGAGGGAGAGGTCTTCGACGATGTCGATAACCGGTTCCAGGAGGTTTGGCTCTGGAGTCGACATCTGTACAGTCGTGCATGTCACCTGAAGGACAGGCTCGGGTATCGGTTGAGGCCTTTTGGCCTGATGGACGTTGGTGAAGACCGAAATGTCTTTGTTTTGAAAGACAGGCCGGTCTTCGAGTGCGGTTATTACAGGTGACTGTGGTTTGTTTATGGTCATCTTTTCCAATAACGCTAAAGAGTTTGTCTCTTTTTCGATCAGCTCAGCGTTCTCTTCAAGTTCAATTACAGTACCGAGACGTTTGAGCCTATCAACGACGGACGGGTCGGTGATTGTCTTGGGCTCCTGGGCTATTGAAACGGCACCGCCAGATCCGCCAAGGGCGTTCGTGACACATATCGTCTCTGGTGGGGCGGCGTTGAGCAGATGCTGGATCATGTTGGCTTCTTGGGCATTCTTGGCGCCAAGCTGGTCTATCACTGTCTTGAGAGCCTTCTTTGGCCTTTTCGAAGCGGCCTGCGGCGCCTTCGCAACCTGGCTCATTAACGGTTTTGTGTAGTCGAGGATTGAGGTCTGCATCGGACGGTTCTTTTGCTGCTTGCTTGGCCTCGGAGATATCAACCTCTTCTTCTCTATAATTTAAAAAAAAAATTGTATACAAATAATGCGAGGTCTATTTTCTCTGTAATTAAAAATTTTAAAAAATCGAATTAATACAACTGTTACATCTACTTCTATGTCCTTTCTATAATTAAAATTTAAAAAAAATTTAAAAACTGAAATAAATAGTGTTAGGTTGACTTCCTTTAACTTTCTATAATTAAAATTTAAAAAAATAAAACAAATTGACTAAATAGAAATAATGATATTACTTCTATCAACTTTCTATAATAACAATTTTTAAAAATAAATTTAAAAAATTGAATAATTGCAAATAATTATTTGGAAATCATGAGAAGCTGTCTGGTGTGACGTAGGTTTCAGAAAAACATTTTCTTCATCGTGCCGATGTTTCGATCTTTATTGAGATCATGTTCAGGGCCTGGGATTTACGAACATTGTTTAAATTTAACAAATACATGTAGGATGTGGAATGTATTTGTTAAATTTAAACAACATTTGTAAATCCCAGTCCCTGAAGATGATCTCAATGAAGATAAAGAAACGTTGGCACGATGAAGAAAATGTTTTTCTGAAACCTACGTCACACCAGACCGCATTTCACGATTTCCGAATAATCATCGACTAACGGTCACTAATTACCACACATTACAATAATGTTAGGTCTACTTCTATCAACTTTCTATATTTAAAATTTAAAATAAAATTAAAATTTTAAAAAATTGAATTAATATAAATAATGCTACATCTATTTCTATTAACTTTGTATAATTAAAATTAACAAATAAATAAATTGAATAAATATAAATAATGTTGTTCTATCAACTTTCAATAATTAAAATTTGAAAAATAAATAAATTGAATTAATACAAATAATGTTAGGTCTTCTATAAATAAAGTTTAAAAAACTTTTAAAAATTAAAAAAATGAATAAATGGAAATAATGATATTACTTCTATTTACTTTCTATAATTAAAATTGTTTAAAAATTTAAAATAAAAAAATGAACAAATATAAATAATTACAATTAATTAAGATTTTCAGTTGAGATAATTGGTCAAGCGGACCACGAAACTAGTGAATTTAATATAAATAATGTTAGGTCTAATTCTATCAACTTTCTGTAATTAAAATATAAAAAAGTGGAAAAATACAAATAATGATATGTCTACTTCTATCTACTTTCTATAATAAAACTTTGAAAACTAAATAAATTGAATAAATACAAAAAATGTTAGGCCTAATTCTATCAACTTTTGATAATAAAAATAAATAAAATATAAACTGAATTAATATAAATAATGCTAGATCTATCTACTCTTTTTATGAATAAAGTTTTTAAAAAAATTTAAAACAAAAGAACTGAATAAACACAAATAATGTTATGTCTGATTCTATCAAATTTCTATAATTAAAATTTTTAAAAAATGAATAAATATAAATAACGTTAGGTCTTCTATCTACTTTCTATAATTTAAATTAAAACAAGTTTTAAAAAAATAGAATAAATACAAATAATGGTAGGTCTAATTCTATCAACTTTCTATAATTAAAATTTTTAAAAAATTGAATTAATACAACTAATCTAAGGGACATAAGCAAGGCAGCATAACCCCCCCCCCACAATAAAACATAATTAATAATTAATTCAGGCTTATTTACCACAAAAAATATCAAGTACAAAATCAATAAAATCTAAACTTTACCTTTCAGGACATCGTTTCCAAAAAAAAAAATCCTTTCTATTTTGAGACTTTTCCTCGTCGATCAAAAAACCAGAAATGAAAGGGAAAAGGTACGAAAAATCCCTCCACCCCCGGGGTTTATATAGTTTCCACCACCACACCACCCCACACTTGAGGGGGGGAGATCGTATATACCCTTCCACGACCACCCTCCCCGTCTTTTTCCACTGAGAAATCGGTGGGGGTGGCGCCTTTCTTTGCTTATTTCCAAAATTTGCCACCACCCCTTCAGAGGGTTCAAAGGTCTTTGGAAGTGTTCCGTTCCCCCCCCCCTGGTGAAAGGCAATTGCGACAATGACTTTATACCGTTATAAATAGATAAACAAAACTGGGAACGCCTAAAAAAAGGCGAGAACGGGCGGACTCAAAACACCCAAACTCGGGGGGAAAACTCCAACCTTGAATAAAATTTTCAAAATATCACTGAAAAATCAAAACGTCCCTAAGTTGCGTAGTCACACGATGAATCATGATGATTCACTTTTTTTTTGTCCTCCCCTTTTACCTGAAGAGGATCGAAATTAGGTGGAATTCCCATCACCGGAACTGATCATGATCCTATGATTCAATATGATTTTACCAATGATCTTAAAAGAATTCAATAAGAACCTTGAAGAATTAGAGTTTAATTTTTTAAACCAGACAAAGGGACTATAGAACATTCGAAGGCTTCAGAGATAATCATGAAGAAGACTGATGAATAATGTAATGATGAGGTTTAAACCAAAAAAGGAAAAACACGTTTGCAAAGGCAAAAAAAAACAATATTAACTAATCATAATCGACATGATTCGCCTAAGAACTTTAGATGATTAAATATGATTTCAAGATTATTGAAATCTGTATTCTATGCAAGGATAACGAGGACAAACGGTCAATGAGAAACAATTATATTCGAAGAGTGATCATAGATAATCCTCATCATGATTTAATATGTTGCTTTCAAACGTTTTCCCGGCCAGCCTCGCATGATCACGATTTAATTTATTCTCAAATGTTCTTTGTAGGATTTCAATTCAAATCCTAATTATACCCTGAGCGGATAGTTAAAATAAATATTCCCCCGATAAATTTACAATTAAAACGCCGATTATAGATGGTAATCATGATCATATGGTCACAACCGGAAATCATGATTGTTATACAAACAAAATTACTTTCCCTACTATCAGGAATCATGATCATATGATTTGTCCTGGATTTGAAAGAAGTAAGTTTTAATGGATTTCTAAAATCCTTAGATTCCGAAATAGGTAGAAAAATCCGCATTAATTATTTAATTGATATATCATAATCATTAATTTCGGTCCTAACATTTATTTTTTATTTGTGCAAGAAAAAATACCTTTATGAAAAGCGAACAGGAAAAAAGTAGCTTTTGATTGATCGTGGGTAATAATCATGAGTATATGATTTTAATTAACTGTACCAATTTCTTTTTTTTTGTATCGTTTTTTCGTTTTTTTCTTCTTTCACAACGGATAAACAGGAAAAATGGGCGGCCAATAAAAAATAAGAATGCGATGAGGGATCATAGTACATAACTTGTTGGATTCGTGAGGAGCGGTCAATAATCATGATCGTGCGATGACCCAAATAAATTCCATGTTTGATCATGATTAATAATTATGATCGGTGTAAATTAATATGACCTTAGACTGGGACTTTTTTTGCTGTATAAACGTATTGTTTAATCTATTTATGTATTTAATAGTCATAATTGACCGTATTAATTATTTTAATTAATCTAAGGTTCTGGTTAAAATGAAAGCGGGGTTCGAACCTACGACGGTTTAAAATTATTTTTTAAAAAAATGATCATAGATGACAACAGTCATGATTATTGTACATAGTACAATTCGCCTTCCTCTAACCGTAAAAGTGATACGTTACAGTTGATAATAGCCGGTAATTATGATCATGCGTTTGCCCACTGTTTCAGAATATTCGGGGATCGATTTGTAAAGGGAGAATTTACAAATTCGCCCTCAGGCCGTCGGCTCGGTTACCTGGCTGGCATGCCCCTGGAACCTTGCAACTCGGGAAAAATAGGCCGAAGCCGTTATCCGAAAGGGGATTAAGATTAAAAGATTAGGGATCGGCTATTGTCCGTAGAAAGGGGGACACTTTTTACATTTTTTAAAACAGCCAATTAGAAAGTAAAATTTCATCAAAACTACGGCTTGTGTCGGGGACAATATCTTTGCACAATTGTTTTAAATAAAAATTTAAAAAAATAAAAGAGGGTTCTGAGCAGATGAAGTAATAAAGAAATATCGGGGGAAAGAAAAAAACTATTAAAAAAAAAATATTCGGGGATTTCAACAAGTGTCAACCTCAAAGCTCGCATGCTCTGCCGTTTAGCCTAACCGGGACGCCGTATTTTTATTCAAGCAAAACGCACAAGAAATGGTGGAGAAGTGTCGATCTTTTTCCAACCTAAATAAATAAAAAATATTGCAAAATTTTGGACGATCTTGTTGTTGAGAGAGAAGGACGTACATACTCGATTTTCCCATTTGCGGAGGGGCCGCGACCAAATTATCCGGGTCCGATTTCGACCGTGTATCGATATGTAACGAAACGTTTTATATCGATAATGGCCTAATCAAACATGGCCGGATTGTATAGATAAGTGAAAATATCGATAGCAATCATCGATTGCCGAAAGTGTCGATATATTCGTACTAACGAGTACATACGGAGCTATAGCCTCGACTGATAAAGCAGAACAAGTAACTAAAAGAAAAGAACTCACAAAAATACAGAGACTTGCATGCATCTGCATCACGGGAGCAAAGAGAATATGTCCTACAATTAGCATGGAAAAAGTACTAGGATTAATCCCTCTACACCACATGGTAATAAGGACAGCGCAGAAAACCACCATTAATTTTACCAAACGAAACCTACAACAGGAATAAAACTAAAATGGAGAGATAGCAACAAATTATGGAAAGACCATCCGATAGTCATGGCTCCGAGAGACGATATGAACAGGATGTTTGAATTTAATCAAAACTTCCAAATAAACCTAGGTACCAAAAAAGAATGGAAACGAGAGGGAAACACCTCTTTTAAGAATGACACCATCCTTTGGTACACAGATGGATCTAGAACATAAGAAGGTACAGAGGCAGGCGTCTACTGGAACCAAATACTCAGAACCCACGGGAAAATACGCCAGTATCTTCCAAGCTGAGATTCATGCAATTGAAAGATGTGCTCAACTCCAAATAAGTAAAGGGTACAAAAACAAGAATATAGCCATCATGTCAGATAGCCAAGCAGCCATCAAAGCACTAAGTTCAAATATTAGTTCAAGGCATCCATTCAAGCAGCCGTCAAAACCAAACTAAGCATATTAAGTACGCAAAACAAAGTTAGCCTCTGTTGGGTCCCAGGACATATGGGAGTAGGAGGAAACGGGAAAGCGGACTGCAAGGCAAGGAGCTGCTACACCGCTGACAGGACTTGAACCCTTCTGTGGCATAGGAACCCACACTATTAAAGAGTGTCTCAGACAGAAGGACAAAAAGAAAATGAGGGAACTACGAAATTCACTCATTCGACACAGACAATCCAAGAATCTTCTAACCCATTTTGGAAGAAAAGAAATTACAGAATGTGTCAAGGGAAGCAGGAATAAACTGTGAAACCTAATAGGATTCCTAACAGGACACTGCAAGTTATCAAGATGGCACATGCAGATTCTGCAAAGAGGCAGAAGAGACACCAATACATCTACTATCAAACTGCAGAGCTATACTAGAGCCCGCAGGAGGAAATGTTTTGGGATGTATATTGTGACCGTAGAAGAGCTTCAACCACTGAAACCGGGCCTATTAAACAAGTTTCTTGATGAAATAGGACTTACCGATGTGCTTTAGGCAGAGCACGGGTATACAATAGTTCTTTAAGGGCGCAGTATACTATACACTAAAAATTACATCTACATCTACTACCGAGTTAGTATCGAATATCGATTGGTAGAGATTGGAAAGTTTTATATCGATAAGTAACCTCATCAAACATGATAGGATTACATATCGTGAAAAAATCAATATTAATCTTACATTGAAAGCTTGGAGATAAAATCGATAAGTAAGGATAGGATATATCGACAATTACCTAATAAAGCACGGCCATTTTGTATCGATAAGTGTAAAAAATCGATAATAGTAATCGATTATAGATAGTTAAGTGACATTCTTACTATCGATAATCAGTATCGAAATGATGTGATATGAATTCGTAAGGTTCGAAATATTTTATGTAGACAATAATATTTCAAAATGTCTCTATAGTATAGATAAGTAATAATATCGATAAGTGAAAATATTGGCAATAGTAACTTATCACCGAAAGGATCGATACATTCAGAATATCGATGGTTAGTTTAGAAATGATTGAAAATCGATTCATAAGGATCGAAACGTTTTATAGGATAATACAATTTCAAATATGGGTGGATTGTATATATAAGTGAAAATATCGATAATAGTAATCGATTATCAATAGCTAAGATAAATCCATATCGATTATTAGTACCAAAATTATATAATAACGATAGGTAAGGATTGAAACGTTTTACGTTGATAATAAATTTCAAAAAGTCTGATAAAGTCTTTTATCGATAAGTGAAAATATCGACGATAGCAATCAATTATAAAGCTATACTACATCAATACTACGGATAGTGACATGATGGAATATCGATTGGTAAGGATTAAAACGTATTATATCGATAATAATAAAATTTCGAAATTGGATGGATTGTATAAATAAATGAAAACATCGATATTAGTAATCGATTATCAATAGCTAAGATAGAATCATACTATCGATTATTAGTGACGAAATTATGTAATATTGATAGTTAAGGATTGAAACTCTTTACATAGATAATAAAATTTCTGGCTCTGAGTAAAATATTGATAATGGTAATCGATTATCTAACATGTTGATACATTACTATCGATGGTTCGTATCGAATTTAAGTAATATCGATAGATAAGGATAGAAACATTTTATAACGATCATATTTCTGGCTGGATTGTATCGATAAGTAAAAATATCGATAATAGTAATCGATTATCGAACGTTTTGATACATCCGTATTATCGATAGGTAGGTTCGAAAGGTTCGTTTATATTGACAGTCAAATTCAACAAAAAGGCTTGGCTGTATCGATAAGTGAAAATATTGATGAGAGTAATCGATTGTCGAAGGCCTTGGTACATTCCTTCTATCGATAAGTTCTAAACATAGATAGACATCAAATATGGTTGAATTGATAATAATCGGTATATTCATAATATAGACAGTAATGTATGAAAACGTTTTTTAATTTGGGAGGGGGCTTATCCTAAAATCTTGTCTTAAGTGGATAATAGCAAATGGCTCACCTTTGACGGATTCCTCGTTGGTGGGCCAGGGTGCGGAGGGTGCGGAGGTGCCGTTGAGTATCCTGGCGGAAGAATCTGCCACGACTGCAGTCGGCGAGTGTCCTTCTACGTTCTGGGACGCCTTGACCCCCGTGTCGGCTGGAAAAGGGGGAAAAGGGTTGACGAGTGCAGTAGGTCTGAGGGAGGCTGTCGCCTGCTTCTTCTCCTCCGCGTACTGTGGCACCCTGAGTATCTTGAGCGGGTGCAGTAGCTCCGGTTGGCAGGGTGGAGGGGTCGGCTTCGGCACCAGCATCGCGACCGCCCTCTTCGGCCTCATCTCCTTTTTGTTCTTCATGATGCTCCACTTGATCTTATCCTCTTTCTTCGCTCCGTCTTCTTTCCCATCCGGCTCCTTGTCCCCCGAGGCAAGGGGGATGATCGAGACGTCCGAAATGGAAGTGAGCTTCTCGAACGAGCTCATCTCAGGCCCCTTCCTGTTGAGTATCTGCTTGACGCATTTGTACGCCTCTCCTCCGTTCGTGTCCGTCTCATTTCTCTCTGCCTTGTCGAACTCCAAAAGCAGGTTTTCAGGGAGTTTGTTCATCTGGCGGTTTGTGAACTCCTCGTTCTTGTTGCCCATCGAAAAAACTTTGATACTTATCGGCTCGAACATGCTCTCCTCGAGTGGCTGACACTCGTTCGTCTTCTCTATCACAGCTTCGCCTGCAGTCTTTGTTTCTTTACCCTCGGTCGACGTGACCGGGTCGTCCCCACTGGAGCTGATCTCGAGGGCGTCTTCTTTCGTCGTCGAGTCCACCTCCTCGGGCAGTTCCAGGCTCATCTTCATCTCGAGGCCGTTGGTCGAGTTGATCTCCGAGCCCTGGGTCGGCTTCGGCTCGGCGGGGTGGAGAAGTGCCAGCCTCTTTGTCTCCTCTTCGCCGGGCGGTGTCCTAAGGAGTTCCTCCTCGTTCAGCAAATCGAGATCTACGACTTCCGACGAGGTGTCGATGAGGTCACCCTCCTCAACTGCTACAGACGACATCCTACCTCCGTCACCTGACAAAACAAAAACAAAATCGTTTCAAAAACAAAAACTCTTGTCTTTTTATATCGCTTTTAAACTTCTGAGACGACCCCTCAGATGGCCACTGCGTTAATCATCATCGCGATCAGCGGCGGTCGAGCCTCGGGCCCGGCCGCCGACACTGCAATCCTATCATCATCGGGGTCCAGAAGTCTTCCCATCCCTACAGAAATAACCCGAGGGATGATAAAATAAGATAAGAACTTACAAAAAAAAACCTATATAGGCAAAGAAGTAGAAGGGAAATTTTTTAAGAGCTAATTTGTTTCTAAAAATAATTAACGACTTGGGGTAGATTTTTAGGTTGAATTTCCTATAGTGTATGTATGTCTGTTCTTTGTTTCTTTAATTTTTTTTTCTTCCTGCCCTATTTTCTACGAGGGAATTTGTAAAAAAATGGTCAGGATGCGTTGTGTCGCTTTGTGTCTTGTGTTAATGCGTTTTGTTTGACGTGGGTTCGCCTACATAATCATTTTATTATATTTTTTATTTATTTATTTTGTAAGTTTGTATAGTGAGACTTGTTGAAATCCTGTGATTATTATTAGTTAAATCGTCATCAAAGTTTGGATTATCGTTTATCCCTGGAAGATAAAAACATCAAAACTGAAAGATTAAAAATTAAAAAAAAAAAGAACGAGTAGGCCTTTTAATTAAAAAAAAACAAAAATGAAAAACACCGGGATTTTGCCGTCAAATTTCTCGCCGCTAGAGCCGGAGAAAAAGACAATTTTTTTTTCTTTTAAAAACATATACAAAAATTATAAATTTTCAGTAAAATAATAACAATAGAATAAACCATCGTGTCCATATTACCTGGGCAGGAATCCGAATCGACCTGGTACCCCTTTTTTGGTCAAAAATATGTCGGAAAATTATCAAAATATATACTCTTCTCCAACTTTGTTTTTGTATATTAATAATAAATAATAATAAAAAGAGAAAATTGGTTGAAAACCTTTTTTTTTAATCCGGCACCGGAAAAAAAGAGAAGTCTAATTTTTAATTAACCATGTGTTGACAAGGAACATGTGTCGTCGGGACAAAATAAAAATAATAAAATATGAGGTTTATTACGATTAATTAATTTCTATTCGACTCTTTTTCTTATATTTTTAAAATATTATTATTAATGGGTTAATTGAACCAGGTTTTTTTTTCCAATGAATCCACTGTTGTGTTGAAATTTGCCACTTAAAGACAAATTTTGCCTTTTTTTAAAGGCAAAAGGCATCTTTAAACAATAAAATACGTCATACAACTCGAAAACTAAACTGTTACCTTTATTGAAAAATTACTATAAAAATTTGCCAAAAAACTTTCACGCCCTTCAAAGATGTATTTATTTAAAGAAATTTACAAATTTGGGCACTAATCAGTGAATCGCGACACAACATGGGAGAGATCTGGTAGTTACCAGCTTGCAAAATGCAGTTGTAGCATATATCAGTCAAGGCGCATATTGAGACGCGACCAGTGTGAAGCTATCTACGTTTTGTAGCATTTTTAAGCATACGGATATGAATGGGGCTGGGTGAACTGTTAGTGAGTCAATAACTCACTCGTTCGCTCCCGCCCTAACTCATTCAATCAGTGAGTCAATAACTCACACATCGTTTGCCAAGTTGCTAAGTAATTCTACAAGTGAGTCGTTTACTGAGTACTGCGCTCAGTTACCAGCTCATTCTATCAGTGAGTCAATAACTCAATCATTCGCTTAGTTACTGCCATTTTTCAAATGAGTCCTTTACCTTGTAGTTAGCTCAGTTACCAGCTCATTTTATCAGTGAGTCAATAACTCATTCTTTAGCTCAGTTACAAGCTCGTTCTACCAGTGAGTCAATAACTCACTTATCGTTTGCTAAGTTGCCAAGTCATTCTATTAGTGAGTCGATTTCTTAGTATTTCCCTCAGTTACAAGCTCGTTCTACCAGTGAGTCAATAACTCACTTATCGTTTGCTAAGTTGCTAAGTCATTCTATTAGTGAGTCGATTTCTTAGTATTTCCCTCAGTTACAAGCTCGTTCTATCAGTGAATTAATAACTCACTCATTGGCTCACTTAAGCCACGCTATGTCATTCTACAAATGAGTCCTTTACCGAATCGTTAGCTCATTATATCGATGAGTCAATTAATTCATTCGTTCGCTCAGTTCCTAAGTCATTCGATCAGTTATTCAATAACTCGCTCATTCGCTCAGTTGCTAAGTCATTTCACCAGTGAGTCAATAATTCACTCATTTGTTCAGTTACTGTCATTCCACAAAAACGTCCTTTACTTAGCAGTTCGCCATCGCAAATCTCCAGTAAACTAATTTCTTTATTTAGTTAAAAATTATGAAAATCATTTCAACGGCAATAAACAACATCGGTGCACTGTATGAGGCTTAATTAAATTGAAATTGAAAACCAATTAAATACCTTACTCGAAGGTGGACTTTTAAGGGTTCGATCGGTTTTACAAGCTCTCCTGAAAAAATATTGAAATCCACATTCGCCACTTTAACATGGTGACTTTAACGCTTTAAACTTTTAACACTCAAAAGATTGAAAATTTCCGAAAGAGAACCAACGCCTTATTTACACGTTGCTACTACAAACGATCTGGGCGGTACTGAAATGTGCGGGATTTTTGGACGTGAACCTTGAAGAAAAACGGCAAAAATTGACGGTGGACTCTTCGCCGTGCTCAAAACAAAAATTGTAAAATAATAAAAATTAATAAAAAAAGAAAGAAAACTGACCTGTCTCACAAAAACGAATCTGCATGGAAAATCTTTAAACTTTTTTTTTAATTTGTTTGTTTAAAAAAATTCATTTTAATAAACCGTATGACATAATAAAACATTATTAAAATTTGATTTGAATTTTTTGTCGCTAAGTAAACCGAAAATGCATCTTCTTTTTAAGCATTTTAATATATTTTTCCTGATTTATCGGACGAGACGAAGCGGGCGCATCGAGGCGTTTGACACGAGAGTGATGTACGCTATGCCCGGTTATCGAATAAAGACGGCGTAATTTGACCCGTCAGACGCAGAATGAGGACAGCAGATCCATAAGGACAATATTATAAGCCCATCAAATCGCAGACAACAAGGGAAAATCTCTAATGGCGTCAAGTTAAATTAATTTAAACATCTTTTAGGACAAACCGCCTAAGAATAGGGCATGTAGGCTTACCCGTAAATCTCTCAAGCCAAGATGACCTACAGTTTACCAAAGCTGTCGGGAACTGTTCACAGCCAACCCAATACGAACTGTATATTTTAGAAAAAAATGCGTTTGACTGTTTTGTATGGAATATCTTACTATTCTGAAAGATGCATCTTTACTTTTACACTGTTATTAATGCTAGGTTACCTGCGAGAGGTAGAAAAGAGGTTTTCTCATACGGCAATTACACGAAATCCAACCTTGAGGTACAAAAAATTCCATTAGTCTAATATTTAACTAACGTCCTAATTTTATTCATTATGTGAGAGTCAAAAGTGTCAAAAAGAACTAATTCAAAAAAAATTCAGTGTTCAATTAAATATATATTTTTTTAAACTGGTACTTACCTCCTTTGAAAATTGAATTTGGCTATACGCTCCATGTCCACCGGTCGAGAGAAGCCCTGGGGAAGAAACAAAACAAGAAACAATTAATTAATTTTTTGTTCAAAATCAGCAACAAAAATTTTAAATACAGCCACAAACAATCGAATTTTCTATCGAAAGAATCAAATGGGCAACGGATTAGAATCGAAATTGGCCTGGGGAAAACTGTTGATAATCGATAGTATCGAATTGCTAGAATCGATACAATCGTTAGCCTCACATACGCCTTGGACAATCGATAGTATAAAACATCGATATTGACATATGCTCAAAACCGTTCGATTGAATAGATCGATATCCTACGATATAAAAGTTTTTCTTTTAGATTAAACGCTTAAATACACGATTAATCGTAAACAGTAAGTTCTATACATTAGATTGATCGATATCGACGAGCAATAATCGACAATAAACAAATAACGATAGGGAAAATCACATAATTTGGTGTTAGACTTTCGATAATATTATATTATGTAATCACTTTTATGCAGTTATCTATAGTAAATAATTTTAAAAATTGATGCCTTGATGTTATAATCGATTGTAAAAAAATACATATATTTACTCTATCGATATGGGAAACAACAATCGCCATTTTTAATTCAAAATCAATTATTAGTAATCGTATCTAAATAACGGTATATTTTCGATACTTCATTATTACCAGCTAAACATGGCAGATACATTGAAATGACGTAATATCGATTTTGAAACATCGATATATAGATATCGATATACCTTTATAACCGACTAAATATGGCCGACAAGTTGGAAATCGGTTATATTGATACCTAAATATCTATCTTCTAATATCGATATTTCGTTATAACCGTCTAAAGATGACCGACAAATTGAAATGGCGTGGTATCGATATTCCAATATCGATATGTCGTTATCATCGCCTAAACATGGCCACAAATCGAAATTACGTAATATCGATTTTGAAACAACGGTACATATTGTTAAAATCGGCTAAAAATGGCCGTCAAATTGAAATTGCGTAATGTCGATGGCAAATTATCGATATATTATTATGGTTGTTTATTGTTTTTGGAACCCAAAAGAGCTTTTCCTAGCCTTTCCTTGCATAAATCTTTCCAGTGGAGGTAGGATTAGCAGAGTTTCTAGTACATTTGTTGTTCACATTGTCCATGTGATAAATAGGTTTTGCTAATCTTTATATGCTGCCTAGTGATTGAGTAGCTATTTTCTGTTGAGCTTTGGTCCACCAGATTATTAATCCTTAGGTTATTTTGTGTCTTATTATTGCCGCGTATCACCAATGGGACATTCCCCAAGATTTGTTTAAGGATCTTCTAGTCGGTAAGGTAGTCATAAGCGATATTTCACTTTTTGCTACGGTATGCTGCAGGTGAGGGTTCCAGGTTTACATCTTATCAAAGATTATTCCTAGGTGTTTAATTCGTTTTTTAACTCCAGTGTTTTACTATAAAAACGTATTTCTGTTTCTTTTCTTGGTGTAAGTAATTGGGGTAATTTTGGGGGTTTGCTTTGAGACCCCATTGTGTTCCTTCCATTGGGTGAGCTCTTTAAATGTTGTGTCGAATTTTTCCCTGACTAGTATGAGATCTTATGAAATCGATCAATTATCATCCATAGATATTTCGTTATAACATGCTAAAGATTGCCGACAAATTGCAAAGGCGAATTACTTCAACATTTTCGTTATCGATGTGGTAACGACCATTACGTTCAAACGATTTCCAATAATCGATATACCGTCGTTCGATAATTTCATCGTAATCATGCCTTCCTATCTAGAATCGATTGTAAACTTACGTATCGATTCAATGATACGGCTAATATCGACATTTCGCTTCCATAGTCTACCCGCGGGTTTGGGAGAGTTGTAATTAACTGGCCGGAAGCCGTTTTGAACTAGATCGACGCCCTCACCACACCAGCTAAAATAAACCCTCTCCTTACAGACAAATAAATAAACAAACAAACAAAAAAAGCTTTTTGATAATTACCGAGGTCTGGACTGCCATGTTACGAAGTGTCAATATGGCCCAAAATCCCAGGGTTGAACAGCGATGATTCTGCGGACCCAGAGCGGCGATGCATCGACCCGTAGACCATATAACAGACCCAACTGCGTTACAGGTCCCGCGGGTCGACGAACGGCCTGCTCCTAAAATAAACAGAAAACAGAAAAACCAAACATTTAACAATTGATAATGCTTAGCAAATTACAACAGGATTAATTTTTTTCTGAGAAGACAAACAAAATTAACGAAATGATCTACCGGAGACAACAACTTTGAACGTTAAGGGAGGAGAGAAAGAGAGGTCGACGAAACAAATGGACGGCTTATTCCCAGCCAAACAAATTAAAACATACATCAGAACATGAAAAACAGCATATTCACCCATTAAGACAACATTTGTACGTCAGGAAGAACCGATAGTATCGAAATTTCCCAAATCAAAAGTAGGAAATTAATCGATCACCCAATATCGATAAAACATTAGCGATAATTTGAAATCTACGGCTAAAGATGGCCGACGGATTAAAAAGGTTATATCGATCTTCCAAGATATATTTCGCTATCACCACTATGGTGTCGGACATATTGAAAATGCGTAATATCGATATTTCGTTATAATCTAAAGAAAGCCGTCAAACTGAAATGGTGTAATATCGATTTTCTAAAATTGACATATTATTATCGTTATTTCACTATCACCAACTAAGATGGCGGACATAATGATATGCATAATATCGATATTTCGCTATAGCCAACCAATATGATTGCGGCAATATTGAAAAGACGTAATATCTATATTTAATTATCGATGGCCGACAAATTTATAATGGACATATCGATGAAAGACCGATATTTAATAAATCCATTTAAATTTAGCTGTTTTGCTTCATGTCGATGCCATTATTGGTACTTTTTGGTCTAATCTCCCTGTGTCCCATCCCATCTCAGTTGGGACTTTTTAATTACAGCACCCTACAAAAAATAAATAAAGTTTTTAACATTGCTTTTTCTACCGGCCTCGACGAAACGAGACAAAAACCAAGGCGTGTGAAAGAACTTATTTACTAAGGAATTAATTATCCAAATAACTCTTTCTTTTTACTAATACGGAATGTAACACGAGGGGGGGGGGAGGAAAAGTCAAAAGTCTCGACCGTGTAAGCCTTCCTTGGGGCCCGGTGAAAGTTGCCATTTTAAAAATAGCAGTCTATTCGGGGCAATTTGGAATAACAACCGGCGTTGTCACCGTCGTAAATCGCCCAGGGAGGATAAATGCGATATTGCAAATAAATAAAAAAAATATATATATACTGTTTTAAAAGAAATATTGAAAAAATTTTGGAGTCCGTTCGCCGCCTCGCAGGTCGATCCTTGGAAGATTTTTTGTTAATTGGTTTAATGGTTAATTGATTTAAATCAATGGTTGGAATTCAATCTAAGCGATTTTGTCCTAAGTAGAAGTGCAGACGTGCAGAAGATTATTTGGGTCGGCGGAACGCTCGTGTCAGCGGAAATTGATTGAAAAAAAAATAAAAAGGCGTCAAATGATAATAATTCGTCAAAATAACTTGAATTTGTTTTATTTTATTTATTTATATATATAATTATTTATTTATATATATTTTATATATATAATTCCAGACTACTTACATAAAAATTCGAACCAGGAAGACCCCCCCCCATACGAACACATGTGAGAATCAGGCCGGCAGCATCAATTATCCGCCGTTCTTTGTCTTTTAATTTATGTGCCCGATGAATATTCATTTGGGCTTTTCTGAGCCTGTTTCGAGAGAGAAAAAATCCTTCTGACGTTAATTTCCCTCAGAATTAACAGATATTCGAGGGACGGTCTTGTTCCGTTGGATCCTATGGTCGAAAAACTCACAAAACCAAGAAGGCCAGTATCAACTTGATTGCACGGGTTCCACAGATGGATCGAGAAGTGGGAGCGGGGTTGAAGGACACTGGGTATCCTTCCCGTACCTGGCATAACAAATATAACTACTTGTACAGGAATAAAGAACACTCTAAAGACTTTAAAAATTTTAAATTCCAAGCCACGTATATTGTCTGACATGATTAACCCCCACCCTCGGCTGCCAGGATTAAGCCTGATTTGCACACGCGCACACACACACACACACACACACACAAAACTAATGCTAAAACCCATGGAAAGCAGAGATAGGCCAGAGAGGATGACAATTGGGATAACCTGTGAAGGTGTACAAAACGAAAGCGTATGGTTTGGTCTCGACCTGACCGAGAAACAGCGAAGGAAGACGGACCCGGCAATCCGCCCGTGCAATTGGGGCCAGTTCGGCCGAGAAATCGCCGAAAAAACCCGGCGCTACGGGATACTAGACCTGCAGAGCGTCCATGTCATTTCATCCTATGTCAACAACCAACGCCGACTGCAAGGTCGGGAATGGGGTGGGTATCCATTAATATTAAACAACAGAAATATTTGACATAATTATTAATATGGTCGGAGGGTTTAAGATTTTAAATTCCGAGGGATGTACGGTTTATACCCTCGGCAAACAAAAAAAAATATGTCGGCCTACAATCCTACAATCCGCTAGAGCAGGCCAAAACGGTCTGTTCTATAAGAGAGGGGGTTGTAAAGCGGGATGAATA
Source organism: Cimex lectularius (assembly GCF_000648675.2). NCBI lineage: Eukaryota > Metazoa > Arthropoda > Insecta > Hemiptera > Cimicidae > Cimex > Cimex lectularius. Next base: position 846,500 of record NW_019392637.1, on the reverse strand, counting down.
TGGCAACCCACCCCTTACAGACGAAAAGGGTGGCCACCCTCTTCTCTCTCTACAGCACCTGTCGAAACGAGAATCGCAACGGTGTCATACAGGGTGAAAACAAATCCTACACTGAATTGTGAACTTTGTTTCAGACGTGAATTTACTCGATTGACAAGAAACAATTATGTTACAATAAAAAAATATACAAGTCAAAACGTTTTTAAGTTCGAATTGTCCTAATCCATGGGCTGTTTATTGTTTATGGTTGAAACCTTTCAGTTATTAGTTCTTTGTCATTTAATTATAAATAACAAGTTTTAATATGAACATGTAACTTAGAAGGTCGTACCGATATTCCCAGTGCTCTCTCTCCCTGATCCCAACTTCGGTATACTCGGTAACTCCAAACGTTCCAAGTAATCCGAACTGGTAAAAATTCAAGAAATGTGAATTTCAAATTTAGCATTATTTGGGGGGGGGGAGAAAGAACGAGTCGGAGATAGTGAATGAGCGAGTGTGTGAATGGGCAAAGAAGATAGTGAATGAATAGTTTTATTTTCAACATGTCGCAAATTTAAACCGTGAACGACCTTTCTTACAATTAACGAGAAAAGAGTGAGAGAGAGGATGAGTGAGTGAGCGAACGAACGAAAGAGAAAGTGTGAGTGAGCGAGTCAGCGAACGAACGAAGTAGATAGATAGCGAGAGAGAAAGAGGAGTGAGCGATTGGGAGAGATAGAGTGAACAAAAGGGGTGAGCGAACGAGAAAGAATGAATGGTGTGAGCGAGCGAACGAGAGAGAGAGAAAGGGAGAGGGAGAGGGAAAGAGAGAGGGAGAGGGAGTAGTGAGCGAGCGGGAAAGATAGAGTGAACAAAAATGTGTTTGAGATAGAGAAGTGAGTGAGTGAGCGAACGAGCAAGAGAGAATGAGTGAGTATGCGTTCGAGAGAGTGTGGTGAGTGAGTGAGCGAACGAACGATAATTTGGGTGTGGTACTGTTCTGTAAACTTGACACAATAACACTTTTGAGTTTTGAGAGAATTGACTTGATAGAAGACTGTGCACACATGGATACGCATTGATTAAAATATGTAAACATTCTATGTAAAAAATAAAAAATAAAAATATAGAAAGTTTAATCAATTGGCAATGTGATGAAAATATAAGAAATTTATACTTATAGTTAGTTATAGAAACGATTCCAATACCCAAAATAATAACTTATACCTACAGCTATCAAAAAATAAACAAATAATAAGAGAATGTCCTATTTATTTATTTTTTTTTTTTTTATTGCAAGTACTGCACCGCAGTGCGACTTTTATAAAAATAAAGTGCAGCATAATAATAATCGTTCAAAAAAAGAACTAATAAGGGAGAAGACAATGATCAGCTTAACAGCGAATTACATTTTTACAATTTTACAAATCTCTAGTCACATTATCGCCGTTAAGAAGCTACTTACACCGATGCTATTTCCTTAAAATAAAGGTATGTCCAAATATGTCTTTTATTTGGTACTATTATCCAAAGTAATGATTTAAATTGATTTATAATTTTTATACAAAGTGTGGTTGATATTTTTGTACACTTTCCTCATAAGCTATTTAGTTGAGATTTGTGAAAACTAGAAGTTAGGATAGTACAATGTGAAGAAGAGTGGGGTTCTGGATTAGGTTCATTTTAATAATAAATTTTTTTTTTAATTTGTGGGTCTCCTGTTCCGATTCTTGGGGGGAAACAGGGTTGTTCTATTGTATATAGTTGTTTATAACTAGTTTGTATTGAGACAGAAAGTATCTATTAGCGCGAATGTGTGATGTGATAGGGTCGATGGCGGAATATCGAGTACCCCATCGACCATCAATTAGGCTAGTTGTATAATATGTATCAAGGAGAATATGTAGTATTCCAACGCCCTAGCTGAACGGACGGTATGTAAATAGGAATAAATTTATTAGCCAAAGATCTCATGAAATTCTCTTATGTGATGAGGGAGACTGAATTTGATCAATGGTTCCCTTAGACTAAAAAATAATAATAACAATAAACTTAAAAAAATCGAAAACGTAGTTAATAAATTATACGGGTTACAATTTAAAGATAGTAAATCCCAGGCCCTGAAGATGATCTCAATAAAGATCGAACGATAAAGAAAATGTTTTTCTGAAACCTACGTCACACCAGACCGCATCTCACGATTTCCGAATAATCAAAATAATAATAAAATTATATAAAAAAAACAAGGCAGGTCGATCAACAAATTGTAAGGATTTCCATTGAAATCTTAAAACTGTATACATAATTTATATAAATTTTATTTACTAACTTGTTCTCGTATTTTTTTGTTTCCCCAACACTACACATACGTGAATTTTGAAAATTCAAAAATAATTAGAATATTAGAAGAGGGCATCTCAATTCGGTTGGTACTTTCTAAAAAACAAGACAAAAGCAGGACAATCGACAAATTTTAAAGAAGAGTTCAATGAAAAACTTCAAACTGTATAAATATTTTATATAAATTTTATTTACTTATTTATTGTTTTCCCAATTGCATACTTGAAATTTCACAAATATTTGAATATTGGGGAGAGGGTATCAATTTGGTTGATCTCAAGATAATCGACAAATTGTATAGGTAAATAGGTATATAGGTAAATTATATATATATGCTTTTTATTTCTACGAATATAACAATGATTATTAGCAAAGCATAATACAGGCATGGATCACAATCTGCCGACAAATTTTAAAGGTTTCAATTGAAAACATCAAACTTATGAATACTTTATACAAATTTTATTTACTTATTTATTATGTGTGGTGATTAGTAACCGTTTGACGATGATTATTCAGAAATCGTGAGATGCGGTCTGGTGTGTAGGTTTCAGAAAAACATTGGCACTCTCAACACGACACGCAAGAATGGCTCAATTATACAGAAAACAAACACTTTGAGCCCTGAAGATGATCTCAATAAAGATCGAAACGTTGGCACGTCAAAGAAAATGTTTTTCTGAACCTATCACACCAGACCCCATCTCACGATTTCTGAATAATCTTATTTATTATTTTCTAAACGGTTTCAAAAATATTGGAATATTGAGGGGAATGTTAATTTGATTGATCTCCAAAAAAAAGTAAACGCAAGACAATCCACAAATTTTAAAGGTGTATGGTGATTAGTGACCGTTAATATATGATTATTCGGAAATCGTGAGATGCGGTCTGGTGTGATCTAGGTTCAGAAAAACATCGTGAGGTAAATTTTAAAGGTTTCAATTGAAAACTTCAAACTGTATAAATATTTTATATAAATTTTACTTGTTTATAGTTTTCCAAACAATATATTTCAAATTTCAAAAATATATTTTTAAAAAACCGTTTTCAATAAAAAGGTCAAAACATACTGTGAACAAATTTCATACAGATTTTACTTTGTTTTGTTTTTCTAAATTGCGAACACACTTGAAATTTCAAAAAATATTTGGATTTTCATGGGAGGGGGCGCTCGATTCGGGGTGCACCCCCGTTCAAAAAAAACAGGCAACTGAATTTAACATTAAAAAACAAAACCTGAAATTATCATTATTTTCCTTTATACTATCAAACCGAACAATATCGACATTTGAATTTGGTTGTTTTACATGAAAAGTCCGGTAATTAACTAAGACCCATCATAATGGGCGACCGTACTTGGTACACGACCTACTTCTTCAGTCTCCTTTCTTCTCTTTCTTAATAATTATATATTATATTTTAATATTCGTAACAATTGAATCCATATAAATTGTCATATTACGTTATAGATATAGACTGAATTTTTTTAAATGTAAAGATTAAATTGTAACCTATGAGGGCCAAATGGTTCATGGTTGAAACCTTCCTTCAAGTTTAGTTTATTTATTTCTAGCCTCACCTATTTTTTACGGTATATTTCATGTCCTCCTATTTGTTTTAATAATTATTTTATAAAATTTGAAGCTACAAATACAGAATCAATCCAAAAATATACAAATCAAATTATAATCAATTATAACCAGTGAGGGAAGACGGTTCGTGGTAGCCGGCCTTTCCTGAATTCAATTTATTTATTTTTAATGTTATTTTCACAAAAATTAATTCCAAATAAGCATTTTCCTAAAAATTGAAGGTAAATAATTGTCATATTATGCTATAAATACACAATTCATATTTTTTTAATAGTAAAGTTAAATTTTATTTATTTTACGACCTTCAAGGGCAGACATGGTTGTAACCTTCCTTCTATTATTAATTATTATTTTTTTTATTTATAAGGTGATGGGTTGGAAGTAAACGGTCTTTTCCACAATAGGCATTTATTTCGTCATCAGTGACTAAACAACAAAAGTGGTACAAATTGCAAACACGTTAATTACATAATTAGATTTGATTTGAGCTAATAATAAAGAATTCACCAAAATGGAATAGTAATAATTACGACAGCTTTAAATTTACATATTTTTTCTGGTAAATAATAAATAGTAAAAAATAAATTCCTATTGTGGAAAAGACTATTTCTTTTCCAACCCATCGTCTTATTATGGAGTACCACCAAAATCAGGATGGACGCCATCAAAAAAAGTTTATTTATTTATTTTTTAATCCCCATCCTTTTTTCCCTTATTTTGTTATGTACTTTTTTATTACCTTACTTATTTATTCTATAACAATTTAAAATATATAATTGCCATATTACGCTATAAATGCTGGGTTTTTTTAATGCTAAAAATTAAACGTATTCAATTATAACCTGTAAGGGCAGAAGGTTTATGGTTGTAACCTTCCGTCAATTTTTGTTTGTTTATATTTAAATTTTAGTTCCACAAGTTTTTTATACTTTTTTTATGTTAATCTATTAATAAAAAAAGATTGTTTATATTTAAATCTAATCAGAATGTTTTTGTTTAAAAAAAAATTGTTAAACGATAACCGCTTTTGGTATGGTTTACAGCACGTTCTCCCTTATCCACGCCCCGGTAAAGACAAAAGGAAAAATACAACAAAAGAAAACAGGTACTGTATAATAGTAATGTTTTCCGAACAAAAAAGGGTATATGGAAAAATTCTGAAGAGGGAAAATTAGAAAAATCGAGGGGGCGGTTATAACCATAGTATAACCCGACCATAAACAACAAGGGGTGCGTGTCGAATGCATGTTTTTTTATTTGTGTTTATGTGTTTTATTTAAAGTTTTGTTCTGTTGTAAGTACATTCATTGCTCACCTAACTTCTCTGATTGATCATTGGCACGATCATTCCTGTCTTCTTAGAAAAAACCTTGGTTTTATTCGTATTTTTTCATATATTGAGAAAAAACCGAGGAAAAAACACGATTTTTTAATTAATTATTTCTGAATAGACACAGAACAGAGAAAAGAAAAACCGAGAAACAGTTTGAGGGAAATAAGACCGTACGGAAAGGCACGGAGCGACTGGTGGAGGGGGGATCGGAAAGGCCCGGCGACCCCCACCACGGGCAGATGGAGGGGGGGATTCCCCGCCCAACCCTGCTACACAGAGCGCCCGTCGCCCGTAAAATTCCCATCCCCGATCATCGGAGGGAAAAACCGTCCTACGACCGTACTATAACGGATTTACAAAATACTCTCACTCCTTTCCCTTTCGTCATGGAAGCACAAATGAGACAAAATTAAAAAAACATCCTATTGAAGAAGGAAAAAAATAGTAAGGACGAGATGACTACCAGTTGGAAGACGTGGCCATCCAGCGGACCTTGAACCCTTCCCCCCTCCTCAACAATTTAATTACATATAAAACTATAATAAAACACACTCCATAATCAACCTTTATTCTAAAAAAATAAAAATACAATAAAAAAAAACTTTTAAGAACAAGTGAACAAGAAACTGTGCTGTACTTAAGCCTAATGAAGCCATGAATCCCCCCCCAAAAAAAATCCCTTTTTCCATATCTCTACATCCCAACAATAATTTAACTTTGACCAGATTTTTACATATTACAGAAGATTCAGATGGATCTAGCCGGATTTTTAAAATCAAGATTTTTATCCTAACCCTTTGTCCTTTTTCTAACGGTCGTATACGAAGGAGTGAATGCTATTAGTGTTTGTGAATGATTCGGTGAATAATTGAATGTGGAAGGCGTGTGAAACTGAGAGGGAAAAGGCCGAATCCCGTTTGGGTAAGCGCCGAGACCTTGAACATCGTAGCGCCGGGATCGGAGCGCGTTTAGGCTAAGGCCTGCAACGCTCCGGGCAAAGCCTGCATTGTATTACGGAATCCGCCTTGACAAATTTCAGGCGTGGTTAGATTGGTGGGTAGTAAAAAAAAAATTATTATTATTATTACAAAAAGGGATGGAAGTTTAATTTATTTTTGGGATGGGTCTTACCATTGTCGCCGAAGTTAGGGCCGTTTCGCTTTCGCCATATTCACCACCGATCGTTTTTTTACACAATCCCATCATAAATTTTAAATATAATAAATCAACCCTTTACAATAAATGGGTCAATAAAAGTTTTAAAAAAATCGGAATGTTTGGGAAAATAGGGAAATTTTGTCTTATCCCAGACAAATTTGTCTGCCATGTGTCAATTAAAAAAAAATATATATATACCAATTAAAGTTTCGTTTTACCTTTCAGATTCATATTGACTGAATTTTAACATGCTACACAAACCAGCTTTCNATATATATAAATCCATCCCTAACCTTATGTAAAATTGATTATTTACACCCAAGACAGAAAAGCAAAAAATATTACATTAAACAAAAAAATAAAAAACGCAAACATTCATAAATCCATTAGAATTCGTGGTCCGATTGATCAATTAACTTTTTTCAATTAATTAATCTTTATCTTAACCAATACCTATCATAAAGATTAATTCATATTCATAAATTTGAAACTTTTCAAAATTTGGGGGGGAGGGGTGCGAATTTGGCCCGAGTGCATCAAATACACAAAGGCTTAACTATAAATCATCTTTGTCTTTTCCCGATAGTTTATTACACATAAACATAGTGAAAAGAACGTTTAAAAATAACAAACAATAATGCACCCAAGATTAGAAGTTTATGAGGCACCATTTCCAATAGACCAATTTGTTAACCCACCCCAACATAATAATTTTTGAAAATGTCTTGTCGGAAAAAAAAGGAAAACCAAATTGTAACGGTTTTCATTAATTATTCAATTTATAATAAAAAATATATATGTATATATACTTTTACTAGATTGGAATAATTTTCAAAAAAATGGACAATACGATTTGAGATTCTTTTGCCTTTTTGATAACCATATATCAACAAATGTATATATTAAAATATTATTATTACATATTATATATATAATATAAGGGTGCATTTTTTAACCCAATATTGGGATTTTAAGCATTGAGCTGTGCACCATCAAATTTTCATAAATGTACAATTAGATTTATGCTCCACCCCAAGAAAAATTCTATATCAATATTTAACTGAAATATTCTTCTTGACTAAAAAAAAAGTTTGTCTTTTTAAATTTAATTTCTTTTTTCATATATATAGCCATATAACAACTAACCCATATTTTATATTAAAATATTATATGGCTGCATTTTTTTTAAACCAAATGTGGGGATTTTAAGAGTGAGTGAATGGAGTGCCAGCAAATTTTCACGATTAACTTACCTCTGAGTCTATTATTTTCCATAACCATGTATCAAAAAAATGTATATTATATATTAAAAAAGTATTTTTTAATTTATAAAAATAATACAAATAATATAAGAATGCAGTTTTTTTCTGATATGGGGATTTTAAAGATAGAGCTGTGTATCATCAAATTTTCACTGTCAGCTAGACTTTTGCACTATACCACCATCCAAGCAAACTTAATACATTGTTTTTTACATTAAATAAGTAGTATGTTTATTAATTATTAATATATAATTTTGCATGTGTTGCAGGGAGGAGGGTAAATCTGATTGCCCATTTGTGAACATTTGATGGCGCTCCATTCGTTCACCCTTAAAACGTTCAAATACAAAAATATAATTATTATTTAATGTAATAATCATTAAGTTTGCTTGAAGGGTGGTGTAGGGCAAAACTAGCCATCCTTTTGTGAAAATTTGATTATACACAGCTACATCCTTACAATTATCATTTTAGAAAAAAACCAGCACTGTTATATTATTTGTATTATTTTTACATATTAAAAAAATACTTTTTTAATATATAATTTGTTGTTATTAAGGAAAATAAAAGATTTGCAGGTTGCCCATTTGTGAAAATTTGATTGTGCACAGCTCCACCCTTAAAATCCCAACGTAGGGTAAAAATACCTGCACCCTTGTTTATATTGTTTTATTTATTTCCAAAATATGTATTTTAATATATAATACATCTATATGGCTAAGTAAAATAAAAGTCCTATTTCAAAAGACTTTATATTCATGGAAAAAAATAATATGAAATTTCTGAAGACAAACTCGTTTTAAACAAATTAAAGAATATTTCTGAAGAATATAGGAGGGTGAGTATAATTTGATTGTTCGTTAGTAAAAATTTTATGTTGTGCATAACTCCACCTGTGAATCTTTCCATAAGACAATTTTTTTATTAAGGGTTGTTGCTGAGCATCAAACTTACTTCATATACCAACTACCACTATGTAGATACATTTGTATATACACACAATTAGTACAACATGGAGCAATGTATTTATTAAAGGTTTAAATTTTAAAAATATTTTAAAATATAGTTGTTTCTTTTTTAAATACATTTGGTAGTTTTACACTAATAAATAACAAAAAAAAGAAAAGGCCTGGAGGTTCGTTCTTGACTGACCACTGTGAAACCTCCGATTGATTTATACAGATTTATTTTTTGGGAAAAAATGGATGTAAAAAAAAGCATATTTTAACCAATTGAAGGGTATTTTAATAAAATATTAATTAACTGGAACAAAAATAAAGTAAATATTCAGTTTTGTTAATGGCAAGTTGCTTTTGTTTATGGCACACACAGCTCCACCCGGGCATTTTCATATCAATTATTTATTATTATTTTAAATATAAATTCTGTCTTATTCCTAATCAATATTTAAAAACGAAAAAGAAAAGGCCTAGTCGTTCTTGACTGTCCCACTTGAAACCCCTGATTGGTTTATAGATTTTTTTCTTTTTTATTTTATTTTTTTTAAGGCAAAACATGTTTAAGCAAATGAAACGGGATTTTTTAAAAAATTAATTTAACAAAAAATACACTGAATATGATTTTTTTTTGGGGGGAGGGGAGGCGAAAACCATTTTGGACAACTTCATGACAAACACAGCTCCATCCGTGGAATTTCCCCATAAAGTTAAGCAAATAAATTACACAATTGTTATTATTACATTATAATTTTACAATATTTTGGAAATATAAATTTAATGTTTTAATGTTAATTAAAAAAAGTCCCGGTGGTGTCTCTTGATTGACCCACTGTTAAAACTCCTGATTTATTTATACAGATTCATTTTAGACAAAACTGGAATTTATTTTTTAAAAAAGCATGTTTTAATCAAATGGTTTTTTAAATAATTATAAACTGAAAATGAATATTTGCGGAGGGGGTGAAAATCTGATGTCCACGACACACACATCTCCACCCATGCATTTTCCCATAAAGTTAAGAAAATAAATAACATACTTATTATTGTTATTATGTTATAGTTTTATAATCGTTTTGAAATACAAAATTTAATGTTTTAATGCTAATACAAAAAGGCCTGGTGTTTCTTGATTGACCCACTGTGAAAACTCCTGATTGGTACTGTATTTATGTTTAAAAAAACTGGAATTTATTTATTAAAAAAAAACATGTTTTAATCAAATAAAATGGTATTTTAATAAAATATTAGACAATTATAAACTAAATATGAATATTCACTTTTGTTAAAGGTGGAGGGGGTGAAAAATCTGTTGTCCATTTTGAGCAATTGTTGGCAGACAAAATTACACCCATGTAAAATATATTTTCTGATAAAGTTAAAAAATTAACAAATACTTATCATTGTTATTATTCCATTGTTTTGAATCGTTTTGAAAATCAATTTAATGTTTTACGGCTAATAAATATGAAAAAAAGAAATGCCCGGTCATTCTTGATTGACACACTTCGAAAACTCCAGATTGCTTTGCAGATTTATTTATTATTACTTTTTAATGGAATTTAAAAAGGCAAAACTTGTTTCAGCCAAATGAAATGGGATTTTAATTTAAAAAATTACTTAACTGTAACAAAAAATATACTGAATATGAATAAATCTTCAATTCTGTTTGGGGGAGGGGGTGAAATTTGATGGCACACACAGGCTACATCTGTGTATAATATATTTTTGATAAAATTAAAAAAATTAACTAAATACTATTCATCTTTTATTACTCCACTTGTTTCGAATCGCTTTTAAATATAAATTTGATGTTTTACGGCTAATAAACATAAAATAAAGGCCTGGTTGTCCTTGATTGATCCACTTTGAAAGCTCCTGGTTGGTTTATTATTTTAAATTTATTACTATTTATATTTATTTTTTATTTTGTTTTATGGAATTTAGAAAAACAAAATATGTTTTAGGCAAATGAAATGGGATTTCATTTTTTAAAAAATTAATCAATAATCAATTTTTTTTTGGGGGGGGGGAGCGAAAATCTGTTGTCCATTTTGGACAATTTGATGGCAAATGCAGCTCCACCCATAAAGTTGAGCAATAAATTACATACTTATTATTATTATTATTATAACGTTATAGTTTTATAATGGTTTAGAAGTATAAATTTGATGTTTTAATGTTAATAATAAAAAAGGCCTGGTGTTTCATGATTGACCCACTGTGAAAACTCCTGATTAATTTATATAGATTTCATATTAAGAAAAAAAAATTAAATTAAAAAAACGAAATTTATAAAACAAACGCATTTTTAATCAACTTAAATGGTACTTTAATAAATATATTAAACAATTATAAACTAAATATGAATATTCACTTTAGTAAAAGGGGGAGGTGGCGAAAATCAGTTGTCCATTTTGGAAAATTTGATGGCACACACAGCTCCACCTGTTCATTTTCCCATAAAGTTGAGGAAAAAATATAAATTACTTATTTATTATCATTATTTTACGGTTTTAAATAGTTTTTAAATATAATTTTGATGTTTTATACCAAATAAATAATAAAAAAAGAAAAGGCCTGGTGGTTCTTGTTAACCGTGTATACCGTGAAAACTCCTCGTTCACTGGTTTTTTCCTCCCTAAGATTTGCCTTTTTAAGGTGGAAAAGTTATTTCTCGATAATTATTTAGTTGTTTTTCATATTTAGATTGTTTAATATCTGTAAATTTTCTTTTTTCTTTTTAATTTTGTTCATGTGCAGCAAGGGAGAAAAACCAATCCCAAACCCCCCCCCCACATTAAAAGTAAGACCCCACAGGCAAACAATGGATTTGGTTTTTGATTTCTTTCCCCCTCAGTGGATTTCCAGGGCATTTTTAAATATTTGAAAATCTCCGGATTAGCAGTTTTGTTTTGTATATTTAATTTGGAAAATTTATAAAGAGGTAAGGGAGGTGTTTTTCCCTGTGGAAAAAAAGCATGCTGGGCCAGCGCTGAACCGTTAACAATGAATAGGCATGTAGCACGAGCACGGGGTTCGGTTTTTTTAAATTTAATTGTTTAGAAATTCTATAAAAGGGTTGTAATTGTCCAAATTTGTTAACATTAGTGTTGTTTAGTTTTATTGTTTTTTTAATTAAGGGGCCGGGGGCTGCGTATAGGAAGGGTGTCTACGTGCGAGACGACGTCCAGACTTCAGTTTGGGGGGGAGGTACAATAAACCTAAAGTACTCACCTACCCGCCGAGGGCTCCGAGTCCGATTGAAATTCAGCTTGATTTCCTCGGTCGCGGCCGCACACCACCCACCGGCGGCGTTCCGGGGGCAAAAAAATGAAAAACTCAAAAAAAAAAAACAAAGAAAGTCAAATTAAAAAAATAACGGAGAGAGAGAGAGAGAGAGAGAAAGCGACAAGGGCCGACGAAAGACGCAGAGTGACTGTTTATCAAAATACCCCCTACCAACACGGGCTGCCAACACAACCATCCTCCAAAACTAGACATATTCATAAACAAAAAAACATATTTAAAAATAAAAAGAGTTTAAAAAGAGCGAAACAAAACGGACAAAATCATCCTTTTTGATTAAAAAACAATTCTTTAAAAAAACGGGTAAATTTGAGGATACAAGGTTAGCAGCGCACAGGTTACAGTAGATACTAGGGCTACATACTTATCGGGGATGTTTTGACACTGGTCAGTTCCGTCTCGTCCTAACACTTCTCGTAATAAAAAAAACAACGGTTTGTAATAAAAGTGATGGTTTAAAAATAAAACATGTCTTCGTCGAGGCTCGTCCGAGGGACGAAAGCGCGCATGTTCGCGTTCGTCTGCCTCGTCTGCGTCCTGGCCGCCGTCCTCTACGTCTTCCACGGGACGCAGGTACGGCTGGCCGACGTCCAGAAGCAGCTCGTCGGCTGCACGCAGCAGAAGGAATCCTTCCACGCTCAGCTTCAAGGTGATTAGTACGAAAAATTTAAAAAAAAATTTAATTTAAAAAATTGAGACTTTCACCGAAAGGTCAAGGTTTGAGAGTCTTTGTGCAACAGGATGCTGCAATTGTCATAATTATAAATAACATGGCGATCTAGGTTTTTCCCCGTTTTCTAATCACGATCAAATTGTTAAAGTACCATGTTTTCAGAAGTATGGTCAAATCTTACTGTAACTGTTTGTTTTTTTTGTTTTTTTGTCACAAAGAACAATCTGATCTCTTTATAATCATAATCCATCATAATAATGAATTTTACCATTTCAGACTAAAACTAAAAAATTTGTCCGAAATAGGCCATTTGGGGGGGGGGGGGTTTAGTGTTTGGTGAGGATTCTTGTTCTTGTTTTTATAATCATGATTTTCATCTTAACTCTTGATATTTTGAAATAAACGTCACATTTGCTTGTTGCATTTTATATTTTGTTGTTATAAATTAAAAAAAGTAATATAATAATAAAAATTCTCAGCAAAACAAAATGAAGGAAAAGTCATCTGGTTCTTGATCAACTGTTCTCAACCAGTAGCTGTCTATGATTTTTTCTTCTATTATGATCAAATTTAAAAAAAAACTGTCCCAATATAAATAAATCAATGGGGATTTTTGTTTAGACAAATTAATTAAAAAAATGAAAATTTCGTCAATTGATCAGATTACACATAAGGTATAGAATGTCAAAGACTGGGCAAAAACTTGGTCGGGATTTGTTGGAGGGGGGGGGCTTGATCTTGTTTTTAAATCATGATTTTGTCCTCACAAATTGGACAAAAAAATAGGGTGTCGTGTTTGGTGAGGATTCTTGTTCTTCTTTTTATAATCATGATTTTCATCTCAACTCTTGATATTTTGAAATATATGTCAAATTTGCTTGTTGCATTTTGTATTATGCTTTTTTTAATGAAAAAAAGGAGAATTTTAAAAAAATCTCCATAGAGACCCGTTTTTACACTTGCCCTGCACACTTCCATGGGCATCTACAATGCCTACGCAAATATACTTTTGGTATTTTACTTTTGCATTAAAAAATCAGTGATAAAGCAAGTTCGGGAGAAATTTTTTTTCACCCCCCCCCCCTGAAAAGCTTATTGTAATTTAGTATTGGGAATGTAAATAATTAGCTTTACAGCGAATAGGATAACTGGATAGCTGGAGATTACAATTCTGGTTTACAATTTAGGGCCTTGATAATAATAATTTAAATATAAAAAAATAATATTAAAAAAAAACCTTGACTCAGCATTGAAACCGTATCAACACCATAAAAGGGGAAATGGGAATAGGAAGTACGAGAAATATTTTGAGGAAGAAATATATCAGAGCGAGGACCACTGTAAATGTTTAAAGTGTTCCTTTGTTCCCCCTTTGCAGTTATATTCGAATACAAAGAGCGTCTTGAGAAGTCGCTCAACAAGGAAAAAGTGGACCATAAGCAGACGCGAGAGTCACTTGAAAGGAGGCTCAAAGAGGAGAAAGAACGCCTCGAATCCGACTACACGAGCAAGTCGGACGTTCTACAGCAGAAGAACAACGACCTCCAAGGCCAGCTCGAAGAGCTCAAAGATGCCAACGAGAAGCTCACAGACGCAAAGACGCGCCTTTCGCTCAGTTTAGACATGATAAAAAAGGAGCTCGAGACGCTCAGGATTAAAAATGACGATACCATTGAAGGGATGAAGGTATTTTGTCGTTTTCTCTATTTTTTATTTTATTTTTTTATTCCTGTAATTTTTCTCGGTTTGAACAGACAGACTGGCTTAAAAAAGAGGAAGAAGTTCAGGAGTTGAAGAAACAGATCGAAGATTACAAGTTGAAAATGCTCCCTGAGACGGACAGGAATAACTATCTTGAGAAGCAGAACTTCCAGATGAAAGAGGAAAATGATAAAATGAAGGTTAAAAATAAATAAATAAATAAAATAATTGATCAAATTTTAAAATTAAAATTTTCAGAAAGACTTGTCAGAGTGCAAGGAGAGGGAGAAAAAACCGGCAGTCCATCCAAGCCCAGTGGCCAACGGGAAGTCGAACAAGGCCGCCGAGGAGGACGCGAACATTCTCAGGGTACGAACTTTTAAAAATAATATTTGAATATATCAATAATAATTTTTTTTCAAGGTTGGACCGTTGTTAAAATCGTTCTCTTCAACGCCAGGCATAAATCCAGATGCCCTTCTCGGCGCCTCATCTGCCAAACCTGTCAAAGACGATGTGAGTGTTTTTCTTAAATTTTTTTGTCCTTGAAATTTAATTTTTTTTTTTTACAAACACCCAAGGCGTCAAGAAAAGACGAGCAAGCCGCAGTGGCCAGCATGCCTAAAAAGCCGACACAGGTATTTCATCTCTTTTCTTTCGCTTTATTATTATTATTTATTATTATTATTTTCAATGTCTTACCTTAGGAAAGTGTGATACCACTTGTCCAGCCGAGAAAGGTTGACGATACCCTCGCTATGGGCCAGGGGCAGATCCCGCAACCTCCAAACCCGCCCAACCCGCTTTCCAACATCCTTCAGAAACCGAACGTAGTCGAAGGTGAGACAGTATATTAGTAAAACCTCCCGCAGTACAGCATAAAACATCTGCAAAAATTATCAAATTGAAATTCAACTACACCTACAAATCTATCAATTTGAGTGTGAAATGTAGAATATTGTTTAATTTCCAAATATGTAAGCATTCTCTAACTTCCTACTTGACAATTTATGTATTGGGTTGTCCGGAAAATAATGCAGGATTTTAAGTTTTCATTAAAAAAAATCTATATAAAATATTCTGTTTACGTTTACAGGATTACTCATTTGTNGTATGGGAAATTATTTTGATTAAAGAACATTGCTTTAAAGTAACTAGTTTCTTTTTTTTTGTTTAATACCAAAATCCTGCATTATTTTCCGGACAACCCAATACAATATAAATTGCATAGTTTTCCTAATCAATAATTTCTTTTCAATCTATTTTCCTGATCAATGATTTATGAGTAAGGATATGTGACATTATACGTAGGTGATCAGTGATTTATGTTTAACATGGCATAGTTTCTTGATTAATAATTTATGTTTTAAATAGAAGCATACATTCCTTATTGGAAATTTATGTGTTACATCAAAGGTTTACATATATTCATTCACATAACATTAATATGAGGCATGCTTTCTTGATCAATAATTTAGGTTCAATGCAGAAACATTAATAATTTATGTTTGATGTTTTAATGTAAAAGCAGTTTCCTGATAAATAATTTGTTTCCTAATCAGTAATTTACATATGATATAGTTTCCTGTGCAATAATTCATGTTTAATATAAAAACCAATTTCTTATCAATAATTTATGTTTAATACAAAAGCACAGCCCTGTTCAGTAATTTATGTGGGATATTATAATTTACTAATCAATAATTTGTGTTTAATGTAGAAGCAGTTTCCTAATTAGTAATTTATGTGATATAGTTTTTTTCTGTGCAATAATTGATGTTTAATCTGTAAACTAATTTCTCATCAATAATTTATGTTTACTTTAGAAGCATTATTTCTTGATCGGAAATTTAAGTGAGTTTCTTAATCAATAATTTCTAAGTGAGGATCAGTGAATGGTCATCGGATAAAGAAAACACCAAAAATGTTCCTGTGCCTTTCTTCATCCGATGACTCACTCAAATAATTTCAGTGGTTGATCTTCACTTCACACACAGTAATTTATAGTTTCCTGATCAATAGTTTGTGTGATATTGATCAATAAAATATACTCCATTCCTGATCAATAATCTGGGTTTAATGTGGAAACTAATTTCTTATCAATAATTTACATTTACTTTGGAAATATTTCCTGAGCAGTAATTTATATGGGTTTTTTTATGAATGAGGATCAGGTGAATGGTCATTGGATGAAGAAAATGCCACAAACGTGCCTTTCTTCACCCAATGACTCACTCAAATAATTTCACTGGTTGAACTTCACTTCACACAATAATTTATAGTTTCCTAATCGATATTGATTAAGATAATATATAAACCATTCCTGATCAATGTTTTATGTTTAATGTAGAGTCATCTGATCAATAATTTATATATAATGTGGAATTTCTCTTATGTTAATTTATATCTAGTATGGAAAGTTTCCGGTTTTCCAATGAATAATTTATGTTGGATTTGGAAGTTTTCAATAGTTTTCGGAGAAAGGTTTATTTCCATAGTTCCCTGATCAATAATTTAATATTATTGTGGAAGTTCTCTTATGGTGATTTATGTCTGGTATTGAAGGTTTCTGGTTTTCTTATCAATATCAATGATTTGTAATTTATCAACCCCCCGGCATCCAATACAAAAAACAATGTTATATCATAGATCCGCCAGAGGCAAACATCAATCTGCCTGAAGACAGCGAGGACAACATGATAAAACAGCAACAAGCCAAGGCGCAACTGCAAGAGCCGAACCTGTTCCTAGTCGACGCCAATCGCGCCGAAGAGGAAGAAGAGCAAGTGGCCCAATTCAAACAGTGAGTCGAACTATTCCCAATTGAAATCGGTCGCTAGTCAATTTTCATAGAACAAATCACATGCTGTACAACCTACAATTTATATTTTAGAAGACAAAAAAAGTAATAATTTAACTCACTCATGACATTTATTTGTATATATTTTCTTTTTAAACCGCACGTCCGCACAGTTTCTGCATGATTTTTTTAAATTATAATTTGTCAAATATTCTTAACACTTTTCACATAAAGTTTTTATGTAAATGCTTTACCTTATTATTAATAAAGTTTTATTTATTTATTATTTCTTGATTCACCCTTTTAATTTCTTTACATTTGCATGTGCTTAAGAGACCTATTTTTCTCTCTTAAACGCGAAAAAAAAAGTATTAAAAAATATTCGGTTCTCTTTTCACCCGAGGCCGGCCAAGAACCAGAACTACCGAGGCGGCGACTATGACAAGGAACAACAAGAAGAAGAAGGCAAGAAAATAACAATTTAAACAAGATAATAATTTTTTAAAAATAATAAAAAACATTAATATTACAGATGAAGAGGGCGAGCTGATTGACGATGAAGGTGATCGTGTTAAAGACGGCAAGAGGGTCAGAATACCCCCTCAAGTTGGACTCGTACGCTTCTTATTTTTAACTTTTTTTTACCAAAAATTTTTATTTCAAACAATTTTTTCAGATGCAACAGAGGAACGGCGGAGGCGGCGTCATGGTGAATCCGAAATAAACACCCCCCCCTACTACATACACCCGTATTCATTCCGTTGATCTAATTCACAACCTTATTTCGAAGGATGGAGGCAAGGCAAGAGAGAAAAAACTTTTAGACTTTTCATTTCCATTGATCAATTTTATAATAAACAATTTTTAAAAAGTATGCTTTTTTTCCTACCATTCTATCAGCCAGTAATGCAGTAGGATTTGAATGAATTCTACGAAATACATCATCATCAACATTAATGTTTAACAGGCTGCAAGTTATCTTATTTTATTTTATTTAATTACTTAAACAATCACATATATTGAATGGAGTGAGATATGGAAGTTCAAATGATCAGATGAGTAAAATAGCAAAGATTTGGCAATTTCCCAATTAATAATATCCCAGTTCAAAATTTAAAGTGTGATATGGAAAGGTGTGCACATAATTTCTTGATCGATAATTCATGCAGGATATGCTAGGTTTGTACAGTTTCCTGGTGAATAATTTATGAGGGATAGGGAGGGTTGGCACAATTTTTTGATCAACAGTGTATATGTTATGGACTATTTAGGATTATTGATCAATTATTTATGCACAATACAGTAGGTTTATGTAATTTACTGAACGATAATTTTTGTGTGATATGAAATGTCTTCATCTTCTCTTTAATAATTTATGCTTTATAAGTAAAGTTTACCGATCAATACTTTACACGTATTGTGGAAGATTGGCATATTTTCTTCCCACTTGTGACACTGAGTTTTTTATCTCAACCAAAGAATTTATTTGGTCAAGCAGATCACAAAACCTAATGAAATGTAATAAGCAAAATGAAGTATACTTCACTAAAGCTCTCCGTGGCCATTTCATTTGTCACCAAGAATCAAATAGATTACACATTTGAAAAATGGCAAAAAGGAGGAAAATTCAAAACGTGGGGTTGAGATGGGAAGTTGGTGTCCGAGTGGGTCGAAGACACGATAGCTCAAGTGGTAGAGCAGCGGCATATTTAGCCGTAGGTTGTGAGTTCGAATCCCACTTGTGACCCTGACTTTTTTAACAACCAAAACCTTAATCAATAATTTATGTTATATAGGAGTTTATATAGTTTCATGATCAATAATTTATACATGGTAAGGGGGTTGTATAATTTCTTGATCAACAATATAAGTGATGTGAAATGTTTACGAAGATTATTGATCAATAATTTATGCGTAATTAATTTCCTCATCAGTAATTTACATAAGCTATAAAGTTTCATAATTTAATTATCGATAATTTATGCAGGATACGGAAAATGTACGTAGTTTCTTGATAAAAAATTTATGTTAAAACAGAAAGCTTATAAAGTTTTTTGATCAATGATTTACGCGTGATAGGGAAAGTTAATTTAACTATCAATAATTTATGCAATATAGGACTTTGCATAGTTTCCTGGTCAATAATTTGTGTTTGATATGGAGTTTATTTTTCAATCATTTATGGTGAGGGACAGTTTACATAGTTTGCTCATCAATATTTTATGCGTGATCTGAGGGTGGGAAGAGTTTCTTGATAATAATTTATGTTGTTTGTGTAATTTCATAAACAATATTTTTTTATGATATATGGAAGTTTGTATCAAAAGTGATCGTCTTAAGTGGGTAAAATTTTAAAAAATAGGTAAATTTTGCCTGGTGGTTTGAGGTTGGCAAATCTATTTCCTCTCCGATTCGAATCGTGCAACCTCTCAGATTGGCGGCTTTTTTTTTGTCAAACGGCCGCTTATTTGACCGTATTCGGAATTTCGGATGAAGGGCCGCTCGGACGGAAGTTCGTCTCCGGCGGACGCCACCTCGGGCCTCGCCGCCCTCTACGACGCGTCTCGGTCGTGCGACCGGATAAAATACGCCGCTTATAGGACGGCGGCCAAGGTGAAAGTCTTCCAAGACGGCCTCGGCCTCGGAGCCGTACGCGTCTCCACCGTAGACGGCGTCCTCGCCCGGCACCGGCTCGTTTACACTAACGAAAAGATATTCGTCGGTGACGAACAGCTTGAAAGCATCCTCTACGACTTGTTCTACGCTTCCCGGGCCGAACAAGGAGCGCGTTTCGATGTCGAGAGGCGCGTAAGTCTCACAAAAGAGTTTTTAACAAAAGTCTTCAATTCTGATAAAATCAGCGTTTTGGATTTGAAAGTCTGCCTCGTTTGTTTGTGCGGATCGCCTCTACAGGCCAAATATCAGTATTGGTTCAAACAGCTTTGCGATCATAATCTCCTGCTGCCGAGAACAAGGTTGAACAAGCTGCTCGATTCACTTCTCGCCTTGACTCGATTTCTATCCGAGTCTAATACTTTTTCTTCAAAATATGTCGAATCGACATTGGACTCTTGTTATGGGACGTCGTCGTTTGGAGTGAATGCCAGTGAGTTTATCTGTTGGACGTTGAAAGAGCCGCAGTTGCTTGTCTGGCTCTCTACGCTTTACAGGATGAGGGCAGCGGAAGGAGTCGAGCATGGAGTTAGGTGCGCGTCTTGCGGATCCTCTGTCCTCGGACTGCGCTACAGCTGCCTCAAATGCATCGGCTACGATCTCTGCCAGGAGTGCTTTTTTACGGGTAAAGTTACAAAAAAGCACAAACTGAGTCATAAAATATGCGAGTATTGCGTACGTACTTCGTCTTGTGTGATGCTGATCAGGTCGCTCTTGTACCGACTCGTTCGTAACCGTTCAAAACTACAATACCTCCCTGCGGATGACGGTCCTGAAATACCAGACGATTCTGTCTTTGAAAGGCCTGGCGATAAACTCACCGATATAATAAGTCAGATTGAGGCGCAAAGGAAACTACTGAATGAACATGACGCCGAAACGATCTCTGATCATGTAAAGTTCCTAGAGGAACATGCCGAAAGACTCAGATCTTTAAGGAAAGACATACAAGATGACTTTTTTATGAGTACACCTGTCAAGAAACTCACGGCGGCATTCGACCTAAGCCCCGTCGTCGAGGTGCATGATGACCCGTCCACAAGCAGGTTTTCCGACTGGGCAGACGAGATATCTAAAGATGTCTCGTACACACAGCAACTACACCGTGACCTCGACCTGGTCATGCAAAAGCTCAACGGACTCATCGACTCCAACTTCTCAGATGAAGAAACGACCAAAGTTTGACCAGTGCAACATCAAAATATATTTGTAACTATACAATGTACAAAATGTCAATTATACAAATTTAAAATATATTTTTTAAAGAAATTATTTCATACTATCAAATGTGTACATTTTATTTATTATTATTATTATTATTATTATTATTATTATAGGTTAAGCATAGCAGCATATTTTATGGAAACAAAAATTGTGTGAAGCTGTTTAATTTACAAGAAAACGCATGTATCAAAATCTGTACCCCTTCTCATAGGATCCTGCTATGCCATGCTTGTTAGATGTAGCAATTGCCAACTTACGCCTCAGCATAATTGCTAAACTGAGTTGTAGCAATGTTGCCAGCTTGCACCTCAGGACAGTTGCTCACTTGAGGTAGTACTTACACCTCAACAAAATTGCTTGAGGTGGAAGGAATGTGGCCAACATACACTTTAGCATAATTGCCTAACTAAGGTGGTAGCAATGTAGCTAACTCACGCCTCAGCAGAGTTGCCCATTTGAGGTGGTAGCAATGTGGCCAACTTATATCTCAGCACTGTACCTACGAACACTTTTTAAACTGTTCAATACTTTTACTTTAATTCTACGACACTCCGTCTGTCACAAATCTCCATATGCATTAAAGTAATGAATATTTTACACTAATTTTATTATTTAGTTAAAAATTATGAAAATCACTTTAATGACAATGGGAAAAATTGGTACACTTTATTGAAGGCCAAATTAAATTTAAATTAAAAATGAAGTTTAAATATCTCATGGATATTTAAGGTTTGATCTTTTTTTTTTTCCTTCGGCAGTCTTGAAATATTAGTGAGTTAAAAAATAAAAATTTATAGCATTAAATTTATTGGTCCATTTTTGGTATAATCTCTGCAAAAACGTTCAGCAAAGAAATTTGTAAATTGTGCAAGAAATGCTTGATATTTTTGTAACTTAACAATGATAGATGCATTTGTTTATCCTTAATGTTGAGATCCATTTGTTGATATTTATCGATTGAAAACTTTTTTTCTTTCATTTATATATAAGAAGAAAAGGCCTTCAAGTCCAAGGTCTCGTCACAGGCCCTGGCTTCGACGACCATTCGCCATGCTATTTTTTTTGTCTTCTTCCTGTTTTTCTTTTATAATCGGGCGAAACATTCTTTTCCCCCTTGGTGCTCATCGTATATAATTGCAAGGACAAGCTTTCAATCTGCCACATCATATCGACAATGCCTAGCTGTACTTTGATCCTCATTTTGATCACGATCATATCTTCGTTTCCTTCTTCCTCTGTAATTAAAATTTAAAAAATTATTATACTTGAACAAAAATTATTTTTTATCATTTCATAGGCGAAGGAAGAAGAAAACCAAGTGGCAGTCGAACATGTCATCAAGCAGTGCACGGAGAAAAATGGAATCCAACTGCGTAAGTGTGATTTATTTTTTTTTTTAAAGTTCAAAAAAAAATTATTTTATCCGCATTTGGCCTATAGAGGAGATTGAGACTGTGGTCAAAGAGAGAAAACTACCAGATTCCAACAACTGGAAAGAATTCCTCGCTTGTGTGATCAAAGGGGTTGGATTTGTAAGTACAAATTTAACAAAAAAAATTATATCATTTTAATTTTTTTTAATAATTTTAGCAGCAAATGCGACGTTTGATGGTGCGATCTTAAGGCATAAAACAGCCTGGGAAAAGTACGACAGAGTATTTTTTTTTAAAATTTTATTCAACAATAAATCAATAATAACGAATTCAAAAGAGTTTCATTTTGTTAAAAAAATCCCAAGACCATCAGTGATCTGTTGTCTTCAAATTTTTTTGGCGTCTAACTTCCAACTTTGGAGAATTTTTGAAAAAGCTTTGGTATCATGCAAAAAATGCCTTAAGCTTAATGAGGAACTGGAAATGCATGGACCTATACTGGTCGCTGTGTGCAGATCGTAAAAAGGCCAACGTCCTTAAGCTTATTATTTCTCCTCTCTCTATATCCTGTGCCCTGGGACCCCTCGAAGGGTAGATCGGTCTGATAAGGTCTGATAAAAGAAAGGCTTTATCCTATTCATGCTGGGGAGAAATGTTGGCCTGGGTCTTGGTTTTGAATGAAGGAGGTGGATTGCTGGAGGCTTTTCTTAAGATGAACTCCTTGACTGGACTCAGGTGATCATCTCGTGCCTTCACACTCTCTCTTCATCTAACTTCGTTCTCTGGTACAGCCAGTCTTAAACTCAACAGTGACGGAGGGAAAGAAAACCAAATTCCTGAGGCCTGGTAGTCAAAGCTCTTCTTGTGGGGGTTGGTGGCCTCAGACCATCTGACTAACACACACCACAATACCTGGGATCTTTAATCGCATTTTTTGTGTCAATCAAACACATAATCAACAAATACCTATATAATGGAAGTAACTATTTTTTTTATCAAATGTAGAAGCAAAGAAAAATTACACATGTATATCTTGAAATAAATTTACAACAAACACATACCATAATAAATCCTAATATATTAAAATATACATATAATTGATATAAATTGATTTTTTTACATTAACATTACACATTATATGTGTAATTATATATTAATGTTGTACTCTTAAAATAAAACTTAAAAAAATTCCGAACTAAAACTCTAATTAAGTCGGCAAGCCTGATTAATGCCAAATTGGTCAAACAATGAATAACTTCTGAAAATGATCTATTAAGAATATAGTTGGCAGCATTGCTACCACCTCAGTTAGGCAAATATGCTGAGGTGTAAGTTGACCACATTGTTACCCCCTCAAATAGGCAATGACTCGGCAAACGGGTTAAAACTGAGGTATTATAATTGCAAATTAGTAGATAAAAAGAAAACAGAATAATTTACAAAATAAAGAAATTGATATAGAAATTAATAATGATAGCCACAAAAGGTGGGTGAAAAATGGCAAAAGGTGGGAAAATTCGAAAAGGTTGTAGATAGAGATGGGAAGTTGGTGTCCGAGTGGATCGAAGTCACGATAGCTCAAGTGGTTAGAGCAGCGGCGTATTTAGCCAAATGTCATGGGTTCGAATCCCACTCGTGACTAACTTTTTCATTTCAACTAAAAGCTTACATAAAAAGATTATTTAATTGAAATAATAATAATATTTAACTGCTTTAAAAAAAATCACATCCTTTTTGTCTTATTTATCATCTTTTAAGGGAAAAACATTTGCCAGGCATTTGTACTGATTTGCATGAGGTGTTTAAGTTACCACAGATGGTTGGACCATTTACTGTGTGTTTTATTACGCTATTAAAGATCTTTTCTAATTCAAATATCATAATTAAAATCCTAACTGCAATAATTTTTTTAAAATTTAGATGAAAAATGTTGGATGAAATGTTAAATCTTGGGGATTGCAACATCAACTAAGAGTTTTACATAGCCATTCATAACTTGAAAATGGCTGCCTCTCTACATAAAAATTAGACATTTACCTCGTAATTTTATAAAATGCTATATTCAGAAAGCTTGTATTTAAGTAAATCAACTTACAAAAAGAGTTAAAAGTGTTTTAAAAAACTTTTCCTTACATTGGAATGATAGGAGGTGTAGGAGCTATGGTCTCACTTGCAATACTAGGAGTTAAACATTTCAATTTTGGGTCTTTTGGGAAAATATTATACTTTTGACCTAAGTAATGGTAAAAAGAAGAAAACAAAACAAGTCGAAACTTACATGTACTGCAGTATGTAACGTTACAAAAAAAATAAAATAAAAATATCTCAAGTCCGATCTTGTCTGTCTGGTTTTAAATAGTTCAATATAATATTTTAATGTTTGTCCATCGTAAACTCTTTTATAAATAACATATTTGAAAACATAGTTTATGGAAGCAAGTAGAGTACTTATGATTCCCTTGTAGGCCTCTTTAGTCAAATGACCGACGGTTACTGTCACCACACTGGACCAGTACTGCCAACCTACGAATTTCCTCAATGTCATTTCCGTTTAAGGCAACACTGCCCATTTTTGATGTAAAAGATTTATTGAAAAAATGAAATTTTATAATATTTACATTAATAATTTTTATTTTTATCAAATAAGTAGTTTACAAATTAAATCTGACTTTAATGCCGTCTAGATTGTATTTTTTTTTTTTTTTTTTTGTAATAACCTAGCTTAATGCATATTATTAATGGCACCTAGCATGATTTCCTAGAATTTCTTTTTTTTGTTTTTTAACTCTTTAATTTATCAAGGGATGAAAATATGAGCCTGTTTGCAATGAAATCTTTTTTTTTATATTGTCAAATGTTTAACCCCAACTCAGGGAAGCATCTTCTTGCATTCCACTCGACACTGGGAGATTTAACTTGGAAGCTTTTTTATGTCATAGTCTGTCTTAGAAATGTAGAATATTAAAAATAGATTTTTTTTCTTCTTCAAAAGTCACATTAATTAAAATTTTATTATTAAATTTACAAAGCAAATGCAGACCTACCTTTTCAATCAAGATGCACCTAATATTGGAAGGTAATTAGACTGTAATCCTGTCTCAATTTTTACTTTTACTGTTGTTACTATTTGTTACTATTAATGTTACTAATTAATTAATTTTATTGTATTTTCATATTATATTATGATTATATTGCTGGCCTGAAGAGAAATTATTACCTGGAGACAATAAAATTGTCTCTCTCTCATTCTCTTTCGTTCAAATTTATTCTCAAAATATGCAGAGCTTACTAACTTTTTAATTATTTAAATTCTGACTCTAGAGAGAGAGTGAGAGAGAGAGGATTATAAAATATAAAGAAACAATGTTTTTACTTTTTTGTATTTAAAGTTTCAACTTAATGTTGTTTCTTGTGGTTGGGTTATAAAAAAGAAGGGGTGGAAGAAAATTTTTTTAAAAAAATGGAACTCATGCCCCCCCCCTTGTATGTTTTGCCTTCCAGCCGTTTAACCGGCCCACGTGTTGGCTGCCACTTGTCGGAGTCATTTAACTGAGGTCAATTAAACAGGGGTCACTAGAGAGGGGACGAGAGGCAGGGCCGGGCCAGAGTCGGCCATACAACCGGTGGACCAATTTTTTTTTTCTTTTCTAAACCCTCCTTTACCCAAGGCCCAGTTTAAACGCCTTAAAAAAACAAAAACAAAAAAAAAACAAGGAAATATCTCAACAAAGATTAAATGACTATAACCGGCGATTTATTCGATATCAGGAGCCATGGCTTTTGTCGGCAGGTCAGTACTTTTGAACGTGAATCCATTTAATGCACGAAAATAATTTACAAATAATTCAATCGACAATATAAATAATTATACATTTTAAAATAAATGCGCGACTTGTTTCTTGATCGGCAGAGAGGAGCGAGAGGTCCGAGAGACAGTACGGACTGAAAGTGAGCAGGAGGCCAATCTCTGGTAAATTCTCTGATAAGAGAAAATTCAAAGGATATATGCTGGCATGTAAGTTAAATTTAATTAATTATATATATAAATATATACTAGTATATACTATATATACTTAATAAAAAATTCAGATTACAGAGGTATTCAATATAAATATGTACAATAAAATCAATTTCAATACATTTTATTATTACAGTACACACAAAACGTTAAACCTATTAGAATACATATACTGTCTATTTTCCTTTAAAAAATAAGTTTTTTTTCAGTTTATTTAATATTTTCTTCATTAGTTCTTATCTTCTTCGCTTATTAAGCAGTAGGTAAGTCTGACATATTAAAAACAAGAAAAAATGTAGACTGACCTACAATATTTTTTTTTAATTTGTTACTGAACAATAAAAAATTCGTATAGTCTAAGCTGGTCTTGGTATTACTCTCCTTTTTAGTCATTCGCTCTCTCTCTCTCTCTTTCACACAAACACACACACACTCACTCACTCCCTCAAAACATTCTCTCTCTCTCTCTCTCTCTCTCTCTCTCTCTCTCTCTCTCACACACACACACACACACACACCCCCAGAGTTGTTCCCCCCTCTGTTTTTTAATTTTAAAAATTTTAATTACGGAGAGAGAACAATGTATAGAGAATTTTCATTTTATTAATTAACTATTGGCCGTATTCCATTAATTAAAAAAACAATCATCTTTATTTTATCCTCGATCTGGTCTCAGAAGACAATCAAAGAAGGCCACCTGTTAATAAATGAATATTTGATTTGTGTAGCCTTATTTCTCTTTAATTTCCAACATCGTAGCAATATGTCCATACAAAACAGCTACCCAAATGTTTTGTGTAATTGATTAGCATAAGTCTAACTAAGAGAGGGTTCTTTTTTTAGAGGGGGGGGGGGTATTCGCACTCTTGTAGACATTGGCCGATCTCATTGTTGTCTAGCACAACTATCGAACCTGTTTAACTCCCCAGACGACAGGCCGTTGGTCAAAACAGGAAATGAACAATCAGAACTTAAAGAAAGGGGGCGATGAGACAGAAAATTAAACTGAGTCTCTTATATGGAAAATTCAATGCACGTTCAAGGAAGGAGACTTTCTCTTATATCTTAAATAGATGCATTAGGACCTTCTCTTTACTCCAAAATTGCTCATTGCCCAATAAACACTAATTAAAACATATTATTGTGAATGCACAATAGCATTTATTAAATGTTAGAGATCCTCTGATCATAAGTGGTCCTCCCATATCTCTATAAATCAAACTTGTTTTAATTTAACCGATTATAACTGCTATAATCAGATTTAAAAAATTTTTAGACTTTATATCTGATTAGGGAACCATAGCAGCCTAGTGGTTAGGGCATGCTCTAGCAGTTCTGGTTTCGAATCCCAAAGTAGCTTATGATTTTTATTTCTTAATAATATGTAAAAATCCCTTCATCCGTACCACAATGGTTTTGGACATTAAACACTTCACAGGTCGAGAAAAGCCAATTTTATATTACATTAAAATATTAAATTTTTTTAAGGGATGCAAAGGAGTTCACGGGGATCACGTTCGAAAACCGTTCCGGTGTCTTCAACTCTCTCAAGCGTACCAAGATAAGGTCAGTGAGCCTGATTTTAATTAATAATTGTCTTTAAATGAGCTTTATTGTCTTGAAGCATAACTATGTCAAACAATAAGTGGTAATCAAATTGAACAAAATGCCAGTATATATTTTGAATTTTCTACATTTGTATATTATTATTATTAATTTTTAAGGGCGTTTTAACGGCTAAGATCATTTCACGCCCTAACATCCCAAATCTTCTATCTTAGTTTAGCTATATCCCTTCTGAGTGCTATAAAGCTCTGACTCCAAACATTCACTCATAAACTAATTTATCCTATTGCCATCCAAGCTTTAATTTTTCCTTTTAAAATTCTTAATTTGAAAGGCCAAATGTATGCAAAAATCCCATTTTAAATTACATATAAAATTTATTTCTGTTTTTTTTTTTTTAATTTGAATTTTGAATTTTTGTTCCATAATTTAAACATTTCCCATAGGCTTGAATGGCTAATAATAATAATAAAATATCATATTTGAATGGATGAATAAAAGGATAAGGATGAGCCTATACTCATGCTGAGACTGTTGCTAGTCTGACTCCATTATTGTTATTATTGTTAGCCATACAAGCCTACGGGAAATGTTTAAATTATGGAACAAAAATTCAAAATTCTAATTAAAAACAAGAATAAATTTTATATGTAATTTAAAATGGGATTTTTGTATACATTTGGCGTTTGTGATATCAGATGCGTATTGAGATAGAAAAAACTGTTATTTTCATTGGTCAGATTGGAACCTCTCACTCAGTGAATGTACTGGCTCTGTTTTTGTGACTCGCCGAATTTATTTACATATTTGGCCTTGTCAAAAGCATGTGAAACATCAAGGAGGATAGCAAGAAAAAATTTATTTTTGTTTGAGTGATTTTTTTTATTATATCCATAAGTTGGCAACATTGCTACCACCTCAAATAGCCAACTATGCTGAGGTGTAAGTTGCCAATGTTGCTACTACCTCAAATAGGCAACTATGCTGACATGTAAGTTGGCAGCATTGCTACCACCTCAGTCAGGCAACTATGCTGAGGTGTAAGTTGCCAATGTTGCTACCACCTCAAAAAGGCAACTATGCTGACATGTAAGTTGGCAACATTGCTACCACCTCAGTTAGGCAACTATGCTGAGGTGTAAGTTGGCCATATTGCTACCACCTCAAATAGCCAACTATGCTGAGGTGTAAGTTGGCAACATTACTACCACCTCAAATAGCCAACTATGCTGAGATGTAAGTTGGCAACATTGCTACCACCTCAAATAAGCAACTATGCTAAGGTGTAAGTTGCCAATGTAGCTACCACCTTCAATGTGCAACTATGCTGAGAAAGTCGGCAATATTTCTGCCACCTCATATAGGTAAATATGCCTAGGTGTAAGTTGGTCACATTGCTACCTCCTCAGTTAGGCAATTATACTGAGGCATAATAAGTATATATGTTGGTATTACAAATGCAAATTAGAAGACAAAAGAAAACATTAGAATTATTTACAAAATTAAGAATATAATACAGAAACGACTCTTTAACTGACTCTTTACAATACATTGTTGGACAGTACCAAAAAGCCATACCTAAACCAAAATTAAATTAATAATAAATTTAAAAAATTTCTTTAGTAGGTATACAAATTGAGATGTTTGTTCTTAAAAAAATACATAACTATATACATAAAATACATTAAGAAATACATAACAATAGCATTGCCTTTTGAAATGACTCGCATTTCAGAATTTGATGCCGAATTTTAAGCGTTTTGATTCAGGCACAAAGGGTAAAAAAGTCTTTCAAATCTGTCTGATAATGGTAGTTTTGTCCAATCCCAAAAGAGCAGTCATTCAGTTCCACCGGTCAGTAAAACGAGCTGGGATCTTGCAAAAAGTTCATAAACCGTTTGCCCCAAAATTATCAAATTTTACCTGTTTCGCCTTTGTGGTAATAAAGAAACAACAGCAAAACAAAAACGATTAAATAAAAACTGCTTCAAAACGAATTTTTGGAATAACTGTATGGTTTTATTTTACAGATTAATATTTTATTATATTTAGAGAGGAAGAAAGAGTATGATGAGGGATTTTTAAATATCCCGCTTTTTCCTTTTTTTTCAAGAACAGCTGAAATCATGTCCCCACCCTTTTGTAAATTTGCGATGGGGGCGCCATAATTATTTTAAATTTTTTTTTTCTAAAAGCATTTCTTTACGTTTCAGATTTAAAATTTATCAGTGCTTAGCGTTTCCTTTATTTTTTTAATAAAATTTTTGGGTTTAGTGTCTGAAGAGTTTTTTCGGTTGTGAAGAGGAAGTTGTGGAGTGAAAAAAAAATGTAGTGGTGTTTTGTTATGGCGGATTTTTTTAAAATATTTTATTATTTTATTTTTATATATATTATTTTTTTTAAAGAAGGACTTCACTCAATTCAGATGGACCGGGCGGACTTTACACGAAGCTCTCGCCGGACGGTTCCCCACCACCGAGCCAGGAGCCTCGCGCCCGTCAGTTCCAGGTATGCAGTCAGGCTAAGATGGCGAACGTCCCCTGGCCCAACAGCAAGGATGACTACGAACTCAAGGAGGTGATAGGTAAAATGTCTAAATACGGGTCCGCCCGGCTTCGCTTTATATCAGCCATGACGACACGACAACGCGGACAAATATAAAAAAATCAGTGTTTTTCTTCGTAAAGGTGTCGGCGCGACGGCCGTCGTACACGGCGCCTTCTGCAAGCCGAGGGAGGAGAAATGCGCCATCAAGAGGATCAACCTGGAAAAATGGAACACGAGCATGGACGAACTTCTGGTGAGTGATAACACGTTTATTTTCACTTTATTACACCCGTGACCAAAAAGTCACTTCATTTTAACCTTATTTCTAAAATAAATAAAAATTAAAACCCGACTGTTTTTTCTTCCCCTCCTTAAAAAAACCAAACTGATAAGAAAAAAAGGGGCGTTCGTTTTTGTCCCAAACCTGCCAACTTAACCCTTTCTCAATTTAGGTCAACGAACTCATTCAAACTCACTAGGGGTTTTTTCCCCCACAAAAAACGATTGCATCATTCTCTCTTAAATTCACCTCGTCATCAACAGAAAACTTGTAAAGGAGTCCAAAGACAAAAAATCATTTATTGATGATAAATCATGCATTTTTCATTTTATCGGGAGGTTTCATCATGCCGAGGATTTTCCCTCGTTCTCTGAACAATCAATACAAATTGTACCGGTTGGTACACCGGTTGGTTTCCCATGAATTCTATACGTTCAACTTTGAACTCTAATCGGATTGATTGTTCAAAAAGGTTTCGTCATAGGCAGGTTATCTGATTGATGGATCAGCAAGTTTCATGAGGGTTTCCTTTACATTGATTCCACAATATCCATGAGACACAGTTGATTGCACTAGGAGGTTTCATCAGGTGAAGGTTATCCTTTTGAATTTGACTGATTTCCATGGGATTTGATTGATTGTATCAGGAAGTTTCCTTAGACGAAAGATTTCTTTTAAAGTAAATCCGCAATATGCATTGGCTTGGATTGATTATGGGAAGGTTTCATCAGGAGAAGGTTATCCATTCGATATGAATTCGCATTATCCATGTGATTTGGTTGATTGTATGAGGTTTCATCAGCTGAAGGTTATCCTTTTGAATCTGATTGATACCCATTTGTTCTCATAAATCTCAATCCATAATAGCCATGGGTTTTGATGGATTGATTGATCATTCATTTCGTGCTGTGGTTTTCCATTAAATTGTTTCCACAATATCCATGAATACAAGAAGGTCTCATAAGAGAACAGTTATCTGTTCAATATGATTCCACAATATTTGGAGGATATGATTGATTCATGAGAAAATTTCTTATCTCCAGGTTTTTGTTTCATCAATTGATTTCATCTGTTGTTTGAATGGATTAATTCCCATCAGTCATAGGATTGATTGTATAAGTAGGTTTCATCATGAGGAGGTTATATCTTCAATACAAATCCGCGACATCCATGGGATTTGATTGATTGATTATATGGGGATGTTTCATCAGGCGAGTATTTCTTTTTAAAGACAAATCCGTTGAATATGAATCTGCGATGTCCATGAAATTCGATTGGGGTAGATCAATAAATATTGGGTGATATCCATGGTTTTGATTGATAGAATAGAGGTGGGGGGTTCTCATGAATTTGATTGGCTGATAGGATACAACGGGAATTTATGGGAAATCCATGAACCAGGATGAAATTGATGTCAAACCCAAGGATATGGAGGGTTTCATTCTTCTCTGTTTATTTTCTTTTTTTTTTTTAATGTTCAGCTTAAAAATAAATGAAGAAAAAAAATTTAAAACGTTCCTCCGTTGAAAAATTCAGGTTTGTTTACCGGCCCCACGTAGGAAACCCTGTGTTGTTTTGGTAAGTCGATCATTTTAAAAGTTAAAGACTGCTTTGAAAGCAAAAAAAGCTTTTGAATTTTATAAAGCGAACGATGCTTGTTTTGCTCATTATGGGGTCCCTGCTTGCTCATACCGCTTTGTAAAGATGAAGTACGCGTTCTTCCCCCTGCTTCTTAATAATTAAAAAAAAAGGACGTTTCAATTCTCTGTTCTGGGCATGACCCCGCGCCCTCCCCCCCATCGTAGAAGGAGATCCAGGCGATGTCGTCGTGCAATCACGAGAACGTCGTCACATATTATACGAGCTTCGTCGTACGGGAGGAACTTTGGCTTGTACTACGTCTACTCGAAGGCGGATCTCTCCTCGACATAATCAAGCATAAGATGCGTTCCGCCAACTGCCGCCACGGGGTCTTCGACGAGTCGACCATTGCCACCGTCCTCAAAGAGGTGCTCAAAGGCCTTGAGTACTTCCACAGCAATGGACAAATACACAGGTAATAAAAAAAAATTAATAACAGCAATAAATTTCCTGAAGATAGTTTAAATAAATAAACCCTTTATCTTGTTGATTTTTTTTTCTTTTTTTTTAGAATTGATTGTAAAACTTTATTTGTTTGCAGGGACATCAAGGCGGGGAATATTTTACTCGGCGAGGACGGCACAGTGCAAATAGCCGATTTCGGCGTGAGTGCCTGGCTCGCAACCGGGCGGGACTTGTCCAGGCAGAAGGTACGCCACACTTTCGTTGGTACGCCTTGTTGGATGGCACCTGAGGTTATGGAGCAGGATCACGGTTACGACTTCAAAGCCGATATCTGGTCATTCGGGATCACGGCGATTGAGATGGCGACAGGCACGGCACCATACCACAAGTACCCGCCTATGAAGGTGCTCATGCTTACGCTTCAGAACGAGCCACCTACACTCGACACAGGTGCAGAGGAGAAGGACCAGTACCGGGCATATGGGAAGACTTTCCGTCGCATGATCATCGACTGCCTACAGAAAGACCCTGCCAAACGGTATTCCAAACATTAAAATAATATACATTTTACTTAATTTTTTTACTTTTTAATTTTGTTTTTTTAAAGACCTACGGCCACCGAACTTCTAAAGCACCCGTTCTTCAAGAAGGCCAAGGACAGGAAGTACCTTCAGCAGACGCTTGTAGCAATTGGGCCTAGCTTGGAGACGAGGGTGCAGAAAGCAGCGAAACGTCAGCCTGGCACGTCAGGCAGGCTGCACCGTACGGTGACCGGTGAGTGGGTTTGGTCTTCCGAGGAAGAAGGTGGACTTTCAAGCGATGAAGAGGTTATTATTTTTAAAAAATTTGCATTATATATTGTTTGTTTTTTTAATTAATTTTTTTTTTTTTTTAATTTAGGGAACTGAAAAACCGATGAACAACTTGGAGGAAGGCTCTTCAGGGAGTGAGAAGGACCTGACTGAATCAGAAGGCGTATCACCATTGAACCTCGTCCTTCGTATGAGGTAAGACTCGTCCCTTTAAAACAAAAAAAATAAAATAAACTACAAGCGCGATTCCCTGGCTCGGTTAAAATCACACGGTTCAGTTTCAACCCTCAAACCGTAATCGTATTTTGTTTTTTCTCCAGGGTACCGAATTTGTGCTGTAACATTGTACTGCCAACGCATTTGTGAGACTTTTTCTTTTAATAAATATTAAATTTAAATTAATATTAATTAAATAAAAGTATCGGCTTGTAAAATAAGTCAGTGGCATTTTTCAATAATTCGATTTGAGGAGATATTTAGTCGGCAGGTATTTTTCCCCAGAGGGGAAACAGCAGGTCAGACTGGTTAAAGCCAAACATCACAAATTAGGTAGATTTGTGATGTTTAGCTTTTGCCATAAATAATAATAAATGGGAAATCGGTGAGCTTTCCTAAGTGGACGATCAGTCGATCAAAAGAAAAATATAAGCAGCAACTGTGACAATTTACCACAGTTCACTGTTCTCTCACCACTCACCACTTGTTGACTGCTCACCCTGGAAGTACACCACTCACTGTTCACTGCTGTTCATCAGTGAACAACAAACTGAGTGGTTGTTCATTCGATTTAAAAAAAAAAAAAAAAAAAAAAAAAAAAAAAAAAAAAAAAAAAAAAAACATATATAAAGAGTACCAGAAACTTCAGCAGTTCACTGCTTGCTGCTACCTGGCAGGTCTTGCTCATTGACCAATCCTTGCTCTACAGTGATTCCAAACCGCTTCTGATCTATCCTAGATATCTGGTTTGATTTTAATAGTTATCCATTTTTTTGCTCTGACAGTTCTTCAAAAATTGCTGTAGTTATATTTTCCTTATTCAATGCAAATATTTATTTGGAAATTTTCCATTGTAATTTTTTTTCTCTTTTTCAAGCAAGGAAGAATGTTTATTATTATTGTAGAGTTCAAATCTTCTTTAAGGTCTTTACCAGGTAAAAGAAAGACAAAAGTGTTGGGATCACCAAGCTCTCGGCAACATTATGTTGCCATCATCAGGGCCTATTTATTAAGAAAAAATATACATAATTAATATACATTTAACAATCAACAATTAAAACAATAATGCATACTTTCCCAAGAGAGAAGAGAAAAAAATTCTCATTGGAAAAAACTAATGTAAAAGTGCTTTGGTTTAGGTTATGAAGCACATGGCCAGCATTCAGTTATACATGGTGAACAAGACATCTATATAAAGTAGTGAGTAATTATTTGCATATAACATTAACAATTGACAAAAATAATAATTTATATATATATATATATATATAATAACATTTTTTTAAAATTACCTCACTAATGAATTCATATAATTACAAGTCCAAAGTCCACTTTTTTTTTGACTACTTTGTTACTAATTGTAACAGTCCAACCTTAGGTGAGGCGACGTTGTGTCGTGTTCTCATCTTAATTGTAATCCTTTGTATCGGGTTGTCCGGAAAATAATGCAGGATTTTAAGTTTTCATTAAAAAAAATCTATATAAAATATTCTGTTTACGTTTACAGGATTACTCATTTGTATNAAAAAAATGTTATTATATATATAAATTATTATTTTTGTCAATTGTTAATGTTATATGCGAATAATTACTCACTACTTTACATAGATGTCTTGTTCACCATGTATGAATGAATGCTGGCCATGTGCTTCATAACCTAAACCAAAGCACTTTTACATTAGTTTTTTCCGATGAGAAGTTTTTCCCTGCTCTCTTGGGAAAGTATGCATTATTGTTTTAATTGTTGATTGTTAAATTTATATCAATTATGTATATTTTTTCTTAATAAATAGGCCCTGATGATGGCAACAATGTTGCCAAAAGCTTGGAGATCCCAACATTTTTGTCTTTCTTTCACCGGGTAAAGACCTTAAAGAAGATTTGAACTCTACATTGATTATCTGCAGATCGATTTACAAACATCATTTCTTCGTTTATTATTATTATTATTATTATTATTATTATTATTATTATTATTAATTTCTGTATTATTTTCTTTGTTTTGTAAATTATTCTGTGTTCTTTTTATCTACTAATTTGCATTTTTAATTCTAGTATAATTGCCCATTTGAGGTGGTAGCAATGTTGCCAACTTAGACCTCAGAACAGTTGCTCACTTGAGATAGTACCATTGTTGCCAATTTACACTTCAGCATTATTGCTCAACTGAGGTGGTAGCAATGTTGCTAACTTACACCTCAGCATAATTGCTTACTTAAGGTGATAGCAATGTGGCCAAGTTACACTAAGGCTCACTACTCACTGCTCTCTGGCAGCTCATCACTCATTGACCACTCACTGCTCCATAGTGATTATTTCCAAACCACTCCCGACCTAGCTTAGATATCTAGTTCGATTCTACTAGTTATCCACTTTCTTGCTCTGATAGTTGTTCAAAAATATGTTACCTAAATAGGAATCCCTATAAAATTATAACCATGTCTAGAAAGTGCAATTTTTCATATACTTTCCTTAGTGCCTCTTCACAGCCCCATTTTGGTGTGATAAATGGCCTACCGAAGTGGCTGTACCGTCAGGCTAATGCTTCACATTCACAAAGGATATCCTTGCCAATCTTCCTCAGATAATAGTTAAGAAGGCAGTGCCGGAATAGAGACCTATTTATAATCCTCCTCAAATCCTGTCTGTTGAGAGAGAAGAATCCCTCTGCCTTCCTTTTTAAGCTTGCCTCATACCTGGTGGTTGGGATTTTCTTTTACAGTCCATTTTTTCCAGTCCCAACTTAAGCACTGTGCCTAGTTGGGGTTCTGGTCCCATGGGTGATCTTTGATCGATTCTAAAGTTGGTGGAGCCACAAAAAAGACCGTCGAGTCCTCTTAGTAAGCGGTTTGAATTCTGATTTGATTCCTGAAAAAGAACGTCTACACGAGACGATACAGAGACACTTGACATATCTCATTAAAATTTCTCTGAGTTAATTGAAAAAAACTTAATGAAGTCTGCAATCAAAACATCGAGGAATTAATCACTAACCTGAGTTCTGGTAGGTCAAAATTACAAAATTTGTTCTGGACGTATTTTATGACCTGATACAAACATTTGTAGTATAAGATTTTTTCTCTCCATCCACAAACCGTTTAATAATAATATTTAAAAAAAAATATTTATAAAATTGGTGAAAATTGAGATATAATTTTTTTTTGCTTTTTTTTCCGGGCAGGAATGCCAAGAGGGAGCTGAACGACATCAGGTTCGAGTTTGCCGTCGGTAAGGATTCGGCAGAGGGTATTGCGGCCGAAATGGTAGGCGCGGGTCTTGTTGACCCACGCGACATGATCGTAATCGCCACCAACCTGCAGAAGCTGATCGAGACCCAGGGGACCAATTCAGTCACGTTCCAGCTTGTAATTATTATTAATTATTTATTTATTTATTTTGGAAAAAAATAAGTTTTATTTATTTATTTATTTATTTTTTTTTTAAATATAGAATTCTGGTATAGCGCCGAATGAGACTATGAGTGATGTGGCGCTCATCGGCTTTGCGGCCATCTCGATACTCGAATAAAACTGGCCTCGGAGCTCTCCTTTGCCCCTGCACCGCAAAAAACCAGCCGACTAACAAATTATAAAAAATAAAATAAATGGATAATAAAAAAAACTGGGGGAAAATTAGGAACAATTGATTTTTCTTAGATTTAAATTGTAAATAAACGGAAAAACAATTTTTAGTGTCTTTGCCGTATATTAGACAATTTTTAGTAGAGGAGAAACAAAAAAAATTTTTTTTAAAATAATTTCTAAAATTACGAATCACAGCCTCATGCCAAAACAAATTAATTCACATACACACTCTGTCTAGGAAGGACTTTAAAAAAAACGTTCTTGTGAATATTCATTGCAATAATGATCAACTCCCAAGGACACCTGGAACTGACGACTTCTATTCAGTGAAAATTTATTTATTTTACTTCTATTTTTAATTTTATTTCCTCATTATCCAACTAAAAAGGGCAAGGCTTATATAAAAATAATTTAAATAATATATTTATGTTGTTTTTTGTTGTTGTTTTTGTTTTGTTTTTGTTAAAAAAAAAAAAAATGGACAAAATCTATGGAATAATACACTAGTCAGTTGATTTTTTGGAAGCTCTAACAAAAACAGAAAAAAAATGTATAAATAATATTTTTAAAAAAATTCTCTGGCCTTTATGACCGATTAATTGATTAATATTAATGATAATTTATAAAATTATATTTTAAATGTACTTAATTAATTTATGTGTCATGTGTGTAAATATTCTGTTTTATAGGTAAAAATGCAAAACGAAAAGGTAAAAGAAAATAATAAATAAATAAAACTGGGCCCTCTGCTTTTAATAAAGACCGAAACCCTTGGTTCACAAAGGATCTGAACTTATTTAAGCCTTTTTTTAGCCATTACCAAAATAAAGGACAAAGGGTTTTTTTATTATTATTATTCAGTAATTTAATATTATTATTTACAATTATTCAGTAATTTTAAAATCAAATATGAAACAGATACGAAGTGTTGACGAGCTGAAAAAAAAAAAAGTCATATCACAATAAAAAATCATCGCGTTAATGGGACTGTAATGGCTGAGTGGTTTTGAGGTCCGAATCGTAAGAAAATTTCAACTTAAAGGTAAAATATTAACACCACCCTTTGGCCTACTTAATTTTTAGAATTGAGACTTTTTTTTAGAGGATGTACAAACTGCCACCAGGCCTTACAGAGGCAAAGTTAAGTGAAATGAGTCCATAGAAAACAGAACGGACGAGCTGCCGGGTAAAAATTCAAGAATATTAAGAAAACTGCTGGGAGAGAGTGAGTTAGATTGAATCTCGTCTTTTAATTTTCCACTTGATATATTTCTAGACATAAGTAAATACAAAACAAGGGCCCTCGGTAGCCGAGTGGTTAAGGCGTCAGACTCTCAGCTAGTAGATCCCTGGTCGTGGGTTCAATCCCCACCGTCACCTCTGGACCTTTTTCTTGATGCCTAAGGGGGCGGCCGCAATTGAAAGAAATTGACACGGCACTCATCAATTGAAGGGGCAGGATCAGATCTCAATGATCCTGAATTTGGTCCTGACCACCTCCGAATATGAGTTTCTTCAATGGAAAAACACCGGGGGCTCAAATTCACACCCCTAAAAATGGAGCCAGGGATAAAGTACAATAAGCTGACCAGCTGCAGTGCTCAGGGGAACTACAGTTCCTGGTATCCATTGTAAAAAAAACGACTTCCTTGATCACTTCACTCGACTTGATCGTTTGGCTAGTCACTCATGCTTGTTCTCCCAGAATTTTTAAAATTTTGTGCACATAAAAGCGTATTTGAGTATTGTATGCACAAGTAATATCAAAACAAGATGGCGCCTGACTATAAAAATTACTTGATCCTTTTATTTATTTTACGACTGTTACAGTTGGAAATATGACTAAAATCATGATCAATTTATGATCTCATTGTCTTTTAATGTTACATGCGATATAAAGAAATGCATAATTTGTGAATTTCTTGATGAATACGTAAGTAAAATTAAAACAAGTGGGCGTCTTGGTCACAAAACTCATTCGATCTTAATAATCTTTAATTTAGCCGCTGAGACGGTAAGGAATATGATTAAAATCATGATCTATGATCTCATTGTTTTAATTTTACATACATAAATAACGGTATAATTTGAGCATAGCTTGATATTTGTGTATAAGTAAACAAGATGACGTACAAGGGGACGACCAGGTAGGCTAGGCGGGTCACAGATTTGACTTCACAAAAAAAATTTAAAGTTGAGATTTTCTGTTATTTATTATAATATTTTTATTTTGCTGTTCAAACTGTAGAAGTAAAATAATTTAAAAAAATTTGTTCATTTATTGACAACTGCACTTTAAATATGCAACAAGTAAAAATATTGAAATGGTTATTATATGGTGTGAACGTGCGCACAAGGTTTATGCACGGTCACACAAGACATTAATGGTGTCCATCTCTGGTTAGTTCACCAACAGGGTGAAACAATCCTTCGCCAATGTTAGACAACTAAGTTGTCACATTGCTTCATCCTCTGACTTGGATCAGTGGGTAATGTTGAGGATTACAATTTGCGGATTAAGTAAGGGGTCGAGTGATTGGGTAAATTAGAATGTATAGGTTTGTAACAAAATTGGTCAAGAGTACGAATGAAAATTTCAAGTTGGAATGAATTGTACGTCAGAGAAATAAAAGGGAGCATTGACTATTGTTTGAAGGATTTTAGATCGTAAAGTTTGTAGTCCGTTAAGATTGGAACGCTTAACGGTTCCATACAGTTCGAGTACGAATGTCCATAGCGGGGAGCCTAGTAGGGCATGATCTAGTGTTTTTTTCGTGAGTGTTCGGTTCCAGAAAACTACCGTGAATGTTGAGTCTATTTTTCTATGCTGTAAGGAGGGTTATGTTTCATTACAAAAAAAATTGAGAAGCAATGCAGAACTAAAATAAAAAGTTAATTAAAAATAAATTTAATAGAAGACATAACAGTGTTTGAACATGTGCATTGTTTTCATCGTTTGTATTTTTATTGTGTATACTGTTTCACCGAATAATTAAGTTCTTTAAGTTCCACATATGAAGCGGCTTAGACATCCCTTTTAATCCCCCCCCCATTTAAAGATGTGTCAAAATCCATTGCTTTTATAATAAGTTAGTCCCTCAAGGTTTCCCTTTTGAAGAAGGGCAGTTTTTTTGCTTGCATAAAAAATGTAACATGTCCCAAAATTTTATCCTATCACCACGGGTCAGGATGGTTTTTTCCTTTTTGGAAGTGGAGGCGTTTTGTGATACAACTTCCACAAGAGAAAAAAACAAACTGAGAAGACAGAAGGAAGTTGAAAGCAGGCAAAAGTTTTCCGAGAATCAATTAGAGCCTCCATTGTTTAAAGAATTATTAATTATTATATTATTTTTTTTCTCCGTGAACGAAGAAATTGGGCTTCTGCAGATGTCAAAACTTTCCACATTTTTTCATAGGTGCATA
Organism: Cimex lectularius; assembly: GCF_000648675.2. Taxonomy (NCBI): domain Eukaryota; kingdom Metazoa; phylum Arthropoda; class Insecta; order Hemiptera; family Cimicidae; genus Cimex; species Cimex lectularius. The sequence continues at coordinate 805,629 of NW_019392637.1, read as the reverse complement.
GTGAAAACCGCGAGTGTTAAGGGATTACTGTATTTAACCTTCGGTATGTACTACAACGTCGGGTTTTTAAGTGCAATGAGTCATATTTTTGAACATTTTTGGGAAATATGAATAACTTTTTTTTTTAAGTTCTTACTTTTATTAACCTTGTAGGATACAAAACCCCATTTTTTTCAAAATAAATGGTTTAAAATATATTGTAATCACAATAAAGCAAGGAAAAACTCGAAGATTTTGGGAAATCTTTCTTTGTAAAAATTTAACTTCCAGTTTTTGATATCTACAAAACTACAGTCAAACTTCTTCGTAAAGTGCAAATTAAATTCTTATAAAATTAAAATGAAAACGGTAACTTCACAAAAATAGAACACAGTATTACAAGGAACAAAAACAATACATACTCCGAAAAACGGAAAGCAAAGAAGGAAGAAAAATCTGTTTTTGGACATCACTGCTCGAAAAATCGATGGTCTAAATAGACGACAAAATATGTCTGAAACATTCAGGTTTAAATCCATCATAACACCGCTGAAAAATAAAAGGCCCAGCAAAGCTTTCACTTCAAGCACATCTGTGGGTCCAATATAGCGCTGGTCAGGACTGTATTGAGTTTTTATTTATCAATCTCTTCATTGGTATATTTTACAATGACATCAATCATGACTTGGTTGATGAATAAGGATGAATACAATGGGTCCTTATCTACAAGGTTCCGAGCATTTCCTTTGGCACCAGGCAAATGGGTAATCATATTCTTTGAAGCTAATCTGACGTTTCTGGACAGTAAAAGATCGGTGTCAGTCCAGATAGTTTCTTGCCCATAGTTTCTTGTGCAGCCATCTTTGCCCAACACAAATTTTCTGCTTTGTTCTCTATTTTCGGAATCTAAATTTGAAAACTTTTCTGGGATAAAGTGGTCCTCTGAGAGTGCATCGTCTTCAGGAAGAACGTCGAAAGCGTCGGGTTTATCATTGTCGTTTGGTAACAAATCATTTTCATCTTCACTGTAAGTTACTTCTTCAGAAAAGTATTCCTCATTTTCATTATCAACTGATCTTCCTATTTCATGTTGAATTTCTTCGTCAGTTACAAAATGTTAACTATTTGCCATGGTTGAAAAAATCCAGAAAGATTACAAAGCTCTAGAAAATTAATTTATAGAAAAGAAATTAAATTTGAACTAAAACTGAAAGAACATGTCGTACAACGTGGGCACATATTGACCCATACCATGATTTTTATTACTTTATTCCAATTTTAATTATTATTATTAATTTATTCCAATATTACAAGGTCACTTACCTGTGAAAAGGGTTCCAGTGGTGTCCACGTCTACAGGCATACAAGAAGGAAAGCTATTCAAAGCTTCAACCCCTTCCCATCACTACCCTCTGACAAACACACGTTTTTAAAATTTTTAGGTCATTTTGACCTGTACGTTGTAGAACAAAGGTTAATTTTTTATGTTTGAGTCTCGTATGGGAATTCAATATATCATACATGATTGGGGGGGGGGGGGTTATTGAAATATAAAGAAGGAGAGTTTTTTTAAGAGTGAAAATAGTCTATTTAGATTTAGTTTCATTATCCTTGATTCTCCAATGGCGGAGCCAGAATTCGAGTGAGTGTGATTTTGTAAATTTTTGAAGCTTTAAGGTGAGTATTGACGTGTCATCGGCAATGGTAAAAACGAAAGTGTTACTTTAAGTGGGGAGATTGTGTAGAGGAGGGGAGTGAAAATGCTCCCATGTGGAACACCACCAAAAATCGGGTAAATCGAGGAGAAAGAAGTGTCTTTAGTTTAGAATTGATGGTCGTAAGGTATGATTTTAGTATCAGAAAGACACCAGGGCAGTTCTGTTTCAGCTCGAGGCAATGGTGTCTACAATGCAATGAGCTTGACGGATAATCGAGTGGCATCCCAAAAGCCAAATTGGTGATTAGGAATAAATGTTGGATGGAATTTTGTTATAAAGCAACAGTAGTTTTTCAAGAATTTTCCTGTCTAAGGGTAAAAGACTGATTGGTGTGTGGGAATTAGGAAGGTGAGTGGGCTTGTTTGGATTAGGAATAATCTTTATTGAAGAAAATGTGCATAGGGTGGGTTAATGGATAGTGCGAAGGGCAGCGTTGAAGATAATGAAAAAATAATTGTTTTTTTTAGGGAGTTGCAATAATATTTTTAGTGATTAGATCATAACCAGGACCTTTTTTTCTGGAGGTTTTAGATGGCCTACTTGACTTCTCCGGGAGAAAATGGTTGCGAGGAAGGAAAAGGTGTAGAGGTTCATGAAGTTCATTCGGAATATGAGTGCTTGGAGTTGGGCTTTAAAAAAATAAATCAAACAGACCAACAGTTCAGCATGACAGAGACGTTGTACAGGTTTAGCCTATATAATAATTATAGAACTTCATTCTTTTTAATATTACTTAATTTTCTGTTTCTAAATCATTTAAAAAATTATCTTTTAAAATGTTTTACTGTAAGCATGGCCGATATGATAAATATGTTTTTAAAAAAAGTTTTACTCTGCAATTCCTCTTCCACTGAGGGTAACAAAAAACCGGTAGCAAAACGTTTATTCACAGTAATGAAGCTTTTTTTTCAAAATCTAATTTTAGACGCAATTAAATGATTGTAAATCGTTATTTAGAGATTAAAAAATAGTATTTTTGGTGTATTAATTTCATTGTTGGTTGAGATAAACACAAAAAATGTTCTATGACGCAGAATTTAAAAAAAAAAATGACAATTTACTCGAAAAATATTTGGTTTTTAAAAAATTTTTGATCTATAAACTAATAGCTTTTACTGTATTTTTATTTCAAACTGGATAAAAAATGCTGTAAAATGATTGACTTGAGTAAGTAGAACGGTGAAATAAAAATATTAAAATATGGTAAATTTCAACTATCAAAAAAAAAAAAAAAAAAAAATTTGAAACCAGTACCTATTTACAAGAAGTGTCCAATTTTTGAAGTGCAGAATCACCAAAAAAAAAGTTTGGTCCAAATCTGTGCAACACTAACCTGAATCATCCCTTGTTATTCATAAAAACTCACCCTGGCAATGATCATTTTTAAAAAAATTTACCACTGAAATAATTGGAAATATGATTAAAATCATGATCAATTTATTATCTAAATGTCTTTAACTTTCACACACATTATAAAAGGTTATGAGGATTTTTATGCATATTACCGAAACAAGATAGCGCCTATCCATAAAAATTACCCGACGATCCTTTTATTTTGTTGACTGATACAATTGGAAATATGATTAAAATCATGAACAATTTATGGCCTCTTTGTCTTTCAATTTTACGTGCAATGTATAGAAATGTATAATTTTAGGATTTCTCAACAAATATGTAAGAAAATTAAAACAAGATGGCGCCTGTTTATAAAAATCAAGTAAGGATTTTTTTAAAATTTCCAACTGATACAATTGGATTAAAATTTGATTAAACAATTCAAATAAAATCATGATCAATTTATGATCACATTGTCTTTTAATTTTACACACAATGTAAAGAAATGCATAATTTGAGGATTTCTTCATATAAGCACAAAAGTAAAATTAAAACAAGATGGCAGCAAAACACATCTGATCTTAATCATTTTTTAAAAATTTTACCTGGGGACCGCGGTAGCCGAGTGGTTAGCATGAGAGACTCTCATGCCGTGGTCGTGGGTTCGATTCCCACTGTCGCCTCTGGCCCTTTTTTCCCGATAACCCCCAATTTGAACACACAAAAATTCGTACCATGGCTAATATGCAAGATCATAAGGCCAATATAAAAAAAAAATTTACCTCTAAAATAATTGGAAATATGATTAAAATCATGATCAATCTATGATCTCAAAGTCTTAACAAAATTTCACACAATAAAGAAAGGTTTAATTTGTTGGCGTTCAGCAAATCATTCACTCCATCGTTCACCAAGCCACTCAGGCTCGTTCCCTTAGACGTTCTTCATTCGATCGTTCACCTAGTAACTAAATTATAAATATGATTAAAATCATGATCTATGTATCATGTAAATGTATTTTAATTTTCTGACACAATATAAAACCNATATATATAAAAACATGGCGTTCTTGTAATTAACTCACTCGTTCCCTTAAGCGTTCTTCACTCAATCGTTCATCCAGTCACTAAATTGGAAATACGATTAAAATCATGATCTATCTATGATCTCAATGCCTTAACAAAATTTTACACGATAAAGAAAGGTTTAATTTGTTGGCATTCAGCGAATCATTCACTCCATCGTTCTCCAAGTCACTCACGCTCGTTCCTTCCCTTAGATGTTGTTCTTTCGATCGTTAACCTAATCACTCAATTGAGAATATGATTAAAATCATGATCTATCTATGATTTAAATGTATTTTAACTTTCTATACAATATATTTTTTGAGTATATCTTGAAATTTATACATAAGTGAAATCAAAACAAGATGACGTCTTTGTCATAAAACACTTGATCATAATCAGTTAATAAGTTTTTTTTAATTTAACCATAACAAATGGCATCGATTTTGATTTAGATTATGATCAATCTTTGATTTAATGATCTTTTTTTAATATTAAATTGTACGTTTGAAATTAACTCTTACAGATACAATATTTCTTTGTTTGTGTGAACACGATGGCGTCATAGGGCAAGAGTGGCAATGTAATGATGATTCATCATCAATCTTTTTTTTTTATTACGATGAAGGACGGTTTGAACAGCGCCTCGGTTTCTTTGAAAAGTGGCGGTCTTTCGACCGACAAACGTTATCTTATCAGCGGCTCTCCACCACCACCACCGGCCAGTCTCGTCCTGCCACTTGCCAGTCGAGACTTGAGACGTTATACATGCCTAGTCGTTCCTAGTTTTTCTTTATTAAATTCGATTTTGTTTAATGTTGATGAGATGAAATTGCCAGAATACGAGAAGCTTTCCGAGCCCGGCTGCCGTCGTCATCGGTTTTGCGTCTATCTCCTAGCGTTCGCCCTCCCCGTCGCCGCACTCCTCGTCCTCGCTTTCAACAATTTCGCCCTCGTCAATGTCCACACGGAAATTTTCCTACTCGTCGACGACCGGGAAGACGCCGGAATCGGGGAGTTCGAATGGAGGCCACCCTTCACACCGATGGGTAAATAATTTCCACACATACAAAACACACTTTATACCCATAAAAAAATAATTTAAAAAAATGATATGAACAATATGATATAACTATATGATTTGCTAATCGTTGCAGTTTATTTTTAGCCCATCGTAAATTGCCAAGTCAGCAACAAATCGAGTTGCATCTTATGCCATGTCTAATCAGCGAAATACTTTTAATATCCGAACTTGAACATGCAAAGAATTTATATTCAGCCGTACCATCCTTATCGTGTTCTTTCGTACGTTTGTACGTTTGATCAAGTGAGCCGATTACAATCGATCTTTGATTCATTCACACCGTTCATTTGATAATTCGATCAAACACTACGCTGGTTTAATTCGTCGATCGTTTTATTTTATCACTTTCATATGCACCGTCAGTGTCTCAGTGATATGAGTGCACTTGAAGTGACTACATCGGGCTACTTACGCTCGTTCACTTGGTTCGTTTACTTAGGCGTTCATCTAGACAATAAATATCGTTCACTTAGTCGCTCTTCACTCGTTTGTTCAGCCAGTCACTCACGCTCGTTGTCTTAGTAGTTTTTCACTCCATCGTTCACACGCTAGTACACTTAGCCGTTCTTCGCTCGATCGTTCAAATCCTCGTTCATTTAATCGTTCTTCGCTCGCTCGTTCGCTTAGTCGTTCATCAATCAATCGTTCACCAGTCACGCTCGTTCACTTGGTTCGTTTACTTAGTCGTTCATCTAGACAATAAATATCGTTGACTTAGTCGCTTTTCACTCGCTTGTTCTGCCAGTTACTCACGCTCGTTGACTTAGTAACTTAGTTTTTCACTCTATCGTTCACACGCTAGTTCACTCAGTCTCTTTGCTCGATTCTTCACCCAGTCACTCACGCTCGTTGACTTAGTAGTTTTTCACTCGATCGTTCTCACGCTCGTTCACTTGTTGCTGTTTAGTTTTTCGTTGTTCTTTACTCGATCGTTCAGTCTATCGTTCTTTTTTGGTGGTTAATGTAGTAACTCACCCTCGTACAGTTGTTCTTCACTTGATTGTTCACACACTCACGCTCTTTCACCAAGACACACACTCATTCACCCAGTCATTTACGTACTAGTTTAAAAGTCGTTCATTCCGTCGTTTGGCGCGTTAATGATATTACCCACCGTTTTCAGCTTCCATATAACGATTAATTCGATCTTTATTTATTANATATATATATTGGTTGGTGTCAGAAAAGAGAATATAGTTTTTTTCACTATCTTTTGTATAAATTCTAGAAAGGAAATCCTCACCGCAGACCAGTATGATATAAATGAAATGCGCCATATATTTAGAATTACTAGATTGTCGTTTTATCTCAAATGATATCTCTGATGAATAAAAAAAAAAAAAAAAAAAAAAAAAAAAAAAAAAAAAAAAAGTTTTAAAACGGTTGATTCAAATGAAAAAATATATAAAGTTGAGCCATTAATTCATTCTATTCTACGATTTATTTCATTGACTTATTCAGCCAATCATTTGTGATCTTTTTGTTCAGAGATCCTTGGCAAGATTCGATTAGACAGAAATGGCTCTGAAGAAAATCTGCCACCGCCCCCTGCTGCGTCCTCGGCCGCCTGTTTGTCCGGCTCATCAGTCAAAGTCGACTGCCTTCCACGCGGCAAGGTGAGCAAGGAGTCGTGTGACGCCCTCGGCTGCTGCTACGCTAAGTCGGCCGGGCTGGAGCCTTCCTGCTTCTACCCGTCTGGCTATTCGAGTTACATCGTCAAGGCCGTCGAGAACCGGGGCAATAAAATAGACATCAAGTTTGTTGCCAAGTTCAAGTCACCATACCCAGCCACCGTTGGCAATCTCTCTGCATATTTTTATTTCTTGGCCAACAATTCTGTCGTTTTTAGGGTATGAGATACAAATTGGTAAAAAAAACTTGTTTTCTTTTAACTTTTCTTTTTTATTTTGTTCAAGTTGGGCGAAGCACAATTGGATTTTGATGAAATGGAGTTCAGCCAGGTGACGCCAGAAACCGCTCTATACGCGGTCAACGTCTCAGTCAATGCAACAGGATTTCAGATCATAAGGAAAAGCAACAAAGCAGTATTGTATGCTTAATTTGATTATAAAATTTTTTGGTCAAATAAAAAAAAAAAAATCAACAGGTTTGACATGAACATCGGAGCACTTTTGGCCGCAGAGCAGTATTTACAGTTCTCGACTCGCCTCCCATCGCTGTACCTCTACGGCCTGGGTGACAGCGTCGATGACTTCCCCTTAAATTTAAAATATAAGACGAAAACCTTCTTCACACATGACACAGTACCTTCGCAGGTTTAAAAAAAAAAAAAAAAAAAAATAAAATAAAATAAATAAACATTCAAATAATCAATTTTTTTATTTAGAAAAATGGTTATTCATACTTACCGGCTTACCTGTGTGTAGAGAATGACGGAAAAGCCCATCATGTCATCATAAACACAATAACCGCATCAGGTATGATTCCCCCCCCCCCAAAAAAAAAATCATAAAATCATATTCTTCATGCTTTAAGACTTTACACTTCAACCTGGTGTGCTGACGGTACGCACGATACAAAGCGCTAATGTCCAGGTGTACATAACGCTCGGTGATTCGCCGTTGGACGCGGTTACGTCGGCACAGGCCAACTATAATATCCCACCTTATATGCCTCCATATTGGTCGCTCGGCTTCCACCTGTCCAGGCTCGGCTACAAGAATATTTCACATGCCGTCAGCATACTGACAGCGTTGCGAGTCAACAAGATTCCCATTGTAAGAATTTCAAATCTTCGACATACCTCTCAAAGAGATTGATGTTTAAAAAAATCTGTTTTAAAGGATACCCAATGGTTTGACATCGATTACATGGACAACCACAACGACTTCACAATCGGAAAAAATTTCAAAGAAATGCCCAACGCCGTCAAATATCTACACAGCGTAAGTGTTAACGAGAACATATTCAAAAATATTGTATTAATTTTTGTTTAAATTTATAAACAGCAAAACATGAGAGCAGTCCTGATCCTCGATCCAGGGGTGAGCGCAAGCGAGCCGAGAGGCTCTTACCCGCCGTACGATGCTGGCTTGAAACAAGATGTATTCATCAAGGACTACACAGGAAAGAAACCGTTAATTGGAAAAGTAAACAAATAAAACAAACAAATGTTATCATTTTAGCTAATCCATTCGACGATTTATTTTTCAAGTTCAGTGATTCACAAGTAAATGAGTCAGCTGATCTTGATGACTAATCCTTACAGACATTCTCATGCCTCATTAATGCTCATTTACCCTGAATAAATAAAGTTTAAAAACAGTCGATAAATAAATGGCTTACATTCACAAACAATAAATGAAGTCCGTGTACACTCATGACAGTCAATAAATGAAGCTCTTTCACACAGTTCATCTACATTTCAGAACAATGTGAAGTCCTCCCAGGCTTCATTCACACACAACAATCAATAAATGAAGTTCACTCAAGGCATCATTCACACTGTTTGACAGTCAATAAACGAGGTCCATTTTCACTCACAAATATTAAAGTTAGCAGGTTTCAGTCACAATTTTTGTCAGTCAATAAATGGAGTCCACTCTTAATAGTCGATAAGTAAATTCATTTGCTGGCTTCATTCACACTTTTTGGACAGTCAATAAATGGAGTCCACTTATAATAGTCGATAAGTAAATTCATTTGCTGGCTTCATTCACTCTTTTTGGACAGTCAATAAATGAAGTCCTATTGCACACATATATAAAGTTAGCAGGTTTCATTCACAATTTTTGTCAGTCAATAAATGAAGTTCACTTATAGTCAATAAGTAAAGTTCATTTGCTGGCTTCATTCACACTTTTTGGACAATCAATAAATGAAGTCCACTCAAGGCATCATTCACACTGTTTGGCAGTCGACAAATGAAGTCCACTTGCACTCACATATATTAAAGTTCATTAGCAGTCTTCATTCACAATTTATTGAAAGTCAGTAAATAAAGATCACTCAAGACAGTCAATGATTCATTTGCTCAAGCATTCACAGACTTGACACTCATGTCAGGCAGTCAACTTGTAAGTCCATCAGTAAATTATTAAATAATAAATATTTGCATATGTAAAGTCTTAATCTGTCAAAAGAATATTTCAGTGAGTCAGTCACTTTTTCACTCCATTTATCTGTTAGACGTTTAACAATCAAATATTATTATTTTTTTTTTACAACCAGGTCTGGAACAGAAATTCAACAGTTTTCGTTGACTTCTATGCCAAAAACGTGTTGAAATATTGGACCAATATGCTGAAGGATCTTCACGACAAGGTGCCGTTCGACGGGATATGGATTGTAAGTCGATATTTTCTACATTATTCATTTATTTATATATTTATTAATAATCGTAATATTTGACTAGGACATGAATGAGCCAAGCAACTTTGTCAACGGCAGCGTCCATGGCTGCCTGGGGGATTCGAGGCTCGAGAACCCGCCTTACGTGCCAAACGTAGATGGTGGATCCCTCAGGTACCGAACGATATGCATGTCAGCCCGACACTCCCCAAACTTACCGCATTACTTGCTCCACAACTTATACGGTGCGGCGGAGCTCGAAGTGACAAAACAGTAAGTGCACGTCCTGTTGTATGATTAAACTGAAATGATTTAGCCGAATGATAAAATTTCACTTTTATAGTGTCTCAGCCAATTTAATAAGTTTGAATGAAGCCTGAGAGTGGACTTCGTTTATTGACTGACAGTATAATTGAAGGCTGCTCTTGAATTACATTTATTGACTTGAGTGTGTATTGAGTGAGAATGAAAATTACTTCATTTACTGACCATTCTAAACAGGAATAATGAAACCTCAAAGTTCATGAGTGATAACTGAAGCTTTTAAAGAGTGAACTTAATTTATTGACCATCTAAGAGTGACTCATTTATTGACTATCATGAATGTGGATGAAACATGCAATTGAACATTGTTGACTCAAAGAGCATTGGTGGACTTCATTTATTGACCATCAAAGTGTGTAAGTGGACTCCATTTATTGACTTCAAAAGAAAGTAAATAAGCCTTGGCGGGCTAATCAAAGTATGTGAATGAACTTAATTTATAGACCATTAAAAAAGTGAACGTAAAGTCTTGTTAAACAACGCAAATGTATCTCAGCAAATGAATGTGTGCATGAATGACTGAATGATCAATGTTTAATATGTATGATACATAAAGAAAAAATGCAAACTTTTTTTTTATTTTAGAGCACTTACTTATATTTTGAAAAAGCGTCCTTTCGTCATATCGAGGTCGGCAAATCTCTACTCAATAGGCCATTGGACTGGCGACGTCTATTCGTCTTGGGAAGCCATGGCGCAGTCGGTGAAAGGTATCTTTGACTTTTTATCTGGGATTGTTATTATACGTAATTTTTTTAAATGTTTTATTGCAGACCTTCTGAACTACAGCATATTTGGCATATCGATGGTTGGCGCAGACATATGTGGTTTTAATGGGAATACGACAAAAGAGTTATGCAGACGTTGGTCCCAACTCGGTGCATTCTACCCTTTTTCAAGAAATCACAATACTGACAATGGGATTGTACGTTTTAAAAAATATTTTCAGATTTATTTTTTTATTTTATGGTTTTTTTAGCCGCAAGATCCCGTATCGATGGGTATTGAAGCGTCGACGAGGGAAGCTTTGATGCTGCGTTATTCCCTCCTTCCTTACCTGTACACCCTGTTCTGGGAAAAGTCGTTATTCAGTTTGCCCGTAGTCAGGCCAACTTTCTTCCTCTTTCCACACGTCAAGGAGACTTACAACATCAGCAATCAATTCCTCCTGGGTGAATCACTTCTCGTAGTTCCCGTACTGCAGCCATCTTTTACTTATGTCAAGGCATACCTGGGCGATAAGGTCTGGTACGACTTGAGAACCAACATGCTCTTGAAAAGCAAGAATGTGACCATCCTCGCCGCGCCTGAGGACACTATACCCATCCTACTCTTAGGCGGGCGTGTCCTTCCCATGCAAAAGCCCAGTGTTACAACTTACCAAACGTAATAATAAAATATTAATAATGATAAAAATAAAAATAAAATATATTTTTTTAAAGGAGGATGAATGATATGTTTTTAAAAGTCGCCTTGAACAAGGAACAACAAGCGGTCGGAAATATTTACCTCGATGACGGAGAAAGCCTAAGTATGAAGTTTAACGTAGCAAAATTCTTACTTATAATTTTTTCAAAATATTCCAGATCCTGTGTTCAGCACAGTTGGTTGGTACGCGTATGCAGACAGGCTCGAAAGCAAAGTTGAGTTCTCAGATTACAAGACGGACGTGAGGGTTAAGCGTATTGAGGTGTTTTCGCTAACGAAAGTGGACAACGTCACTGTAGACGGGAGGAAATGCGATTTCACCTACAATCAGACTTCAAACGTAACTTTTTACATTTTGATTAAGCGCTTTTCTAATTTTACTCATGACTTCCTTCTCCAGGTGCTCTACGTTGATGTTGACGTTCCTGTCGTCTCAGATTACACTGTGATGTGGAAATAATTATGATTATAATAGAACAAGAAAAAAAATTCCATGGTTACGAATTAAATATTTTTAAACACTACACAATTTGTTATTTTTAAAAATAACGTAAGAATTAAGAAAAAAACTATTTTTATATTATAACAGGAGAGAATGTACTTATTATGTTTACCTCATGTCACTGTCATGACTTTCTTGTATTAAAAAAGAAAAAAAAAAACTTTTATGTTTACCTCATGTCACTGTCATGACTTTCTTGTATTAAAAAAGAAAAAAAACTTGTAAAACAATTTTATATACAAAAATAAAAAAAGGCTTTTATAAATATATGTATATTTTTTAAATTTTTGTAATAAGTTATAAATTTGACTCAACGTCATTTAAAAAAAAAAGATTTATTTATTATATATTATTAACATAAAAATTGTAAAATAAAAATTAGGACGTGGTCACGATTAAGATGCGGTTCAACTTCGAGTCTGAGTCCGAGTATAAGTCTCTCCCACCATTTTCAACAGAAACTTCTACTCAGACTCAAACTCGGAGTTGAACCACATCTTAATCACGACCTCGTCCTAATTTTAAGAAAAAATCAGTCATTATATATATATATATATATATATATATATATATGATTTATTTTTTCTTCTTCTTTTCCGCTGACCTCTTTTGCCCCTGCACTGGCATGTAAGGTGGTGCTTCTTCTTCGTCCAAGTTTAAGATATCTGAAGACAAAAATTAAATAAATGTTTTTTCTTCTTCTCTTTTTCTCCTGGTAAAATAAAAATTGGCTCAAGTGTGTGTTTGTTGTTGCAACATTGTTTCCTTAAGGGGAATAAGTATGCTGAGGTGCAAGTGGGCAACATTGTTATCACATCAGCTAGCCGGCAAATATGCTGAGGTTTAAGTTGGCCACATTGCTACCACATTAAGTAGGAAATTATGCTAAGTGTATGTAGGCAACATTACTACCACATCAGGTAGGCTGGCAAATACGCTGAGGTTTATATTCAACAAAGAAAACATTTGTTTATCGGTAAAAACATCTAAAAAGCATTAACATAACAGGACGTTTTAAGGAGAGAAATTAATAGAAACGTTTTCGAAGTTAAACGGCCCTGGCTCAATTTTTTATTATAATCCTGTCTGGATTGATTTTGTGACAGATTGTTGTAATTTTTCCAGTTGTACAAAATCACAGATTGGCCACCGTCCTATTTGGTACTCTTCAGTCACATTAATTAAATATTTAAATAATAATCTTTGGTATTCCTTTAATTTTATCTTTCTATATTTCATGAATTAATATCATATGATGTGACTATCCCAACAATGACCACAGGGCCACCATTTTGCTGTTCAATCATGTTTTAAATATATATTTAAAGTAAAAACCTGGGTGAAGAAGGAAGTGCGGTGGTGGCTGCGACGTGACAAATCCAGCGTGGTGTTTTTGGTGTTTCTCTGGTGAGACATACGTAGGGTCAATGGCCATCGCAATATTCGGCATGTGGTTTAAACTACAATAAAATGAAATAATATTTTTGTTGTTTTCATACGAATTATCACTTACTTGTGACTGACTGCGCCGGAATTGGCCTCTTCTTCCATCTGTTTTTTAAGAGCCGCTTTATTCCTTGCTTTCTCTCTTATCTTCTTCGCTCTTGCTTTCTCCTGTAAGAAATAAAGCTTAATATCCATCCTCGCCCTATTATTTTTCAGTTTTTTACCTTTTGGTGCAGCATTTTTGCCAATTCAGTGTCTTGGACCTCGATCGCGAGCAGCCTGTCCCGATCCAGATGCGTGCTCGTCTCCTCCTCGAGCTGCAGCCTCTTCGCTAATTCCTTCGAGTGCAAAATAAACCCCTAATTATTGATTTCCTGTTTTTAAAAGACGCCGCTTGGAGGAAAGACGCTGACGAGTGTAACTCTAGTCACGAACTGCAAAACGTGAACCAGACCGACACCCGTCGGCGGTATTCCAGATCTTCCCAATGTATAATTGCAAAAACTAAAGCCAAAGACATACTTCGTCCAGCTTTTCCTGTTCGAGCCTGTCAATGTCCTGCGGTGGAGCCGGCCAGGGTGGTTGGTCGATGTCGTCATTGGGGAGTGACCTGAACACAAACATTGTTTTTCCATAATTGCCCACTGTTTTGTACAATTTTGAAATACCTGCAGACCCCTGGGCTCGGACAGTGAGGTGCTCGGTGGGGCGAATGATGGAGAAGGTGACCCGGAAGGCCGGGGTCACTGGGCAGGGGTAAACCGATGCTGTTAAAATCGCCAATCTTCTTTTTCTCCCTGTCCTGCCGAAATTGAATAAATCAATAATTGCAGTTATAATATGTCTCAGCGAGTACACTTACACCTCAACATAGTTGCCTATTTGAGGTGGCAACGGTGTTGCATCCTTACACCTCTGCATAGTTGCTCATTTAAGGTGGTAGCAATGTGGCCACCTTACACCTCAGTACAGTTTTGCCTATATGAGTTGGTAGCATTGTTGCCAACTTACACCTCAACATAATTGCTTACCTGAGGTGATAGCAATGTGGATAACTTACACCTCAGCTGTGGCCACCTTACACCTCAGTATAGTTGCCTATATGAGGTGGTAGCATTGTTGCCAACTTACACCTCAACATAATTGCTTATCTGAGGTGATAGCAATGTGGCCAACTTACACCTCAGCATAACTGCCTACTTGAAGTGGTAGAAATGTGGCAAACTTAAACCTCAGCATAATTCCTACATAAAGTGGTAGCAATGTTGCCAACTTACACCTCAGTATAACTGCCTACTTGAAGTGGTAAAAATGTGGCAAACTTAAACCTCAACATAATTGCCTACATAAAGTGGTAGCAATGTTGCCAACTTACACCTCAGCATAACTGCCTACTTGAAGTGGTAGAAATGTGGCAAACTTAAACCTCAGCATAATTGCCTAACTGAGTAGCAATGTGGCCAACTTACACTTCTGCATAATTGCCTAACTGAGGTGGTAGCCATGTGGCCAACTTATTCAGCATAGTTGCCTACTTAAGATGCAAGCAATGTTACCAACTTACACCACAGACTAGTTGCCTACCAGATATGGTAGTAATGTTGCCAACTTACTCGGCATAGTTTCCAAACTGAAGTAGAAGCAAGGTTAACATGTTATACTTCTATCTGGTCTAATGAGACTCACCTGTATCTGTTTGGCAATCCTCTGATCCTCGACCTCAAGACGTCGCAGCTTTTCACATTCCTCTCTCTCTAGCCTTTCGGCGATGGCCCTTGCCACTTCGGCGTCATGCTGCTCTCGCAGTGCCTTCCTCCTGAGTAGCTCTTGTGCCTCCTCATGTGCAAGGCGCTGGGCGTGCCTGGCTATTCGGCAGTCCTGCCGGACTATTGCGTTCCTCGATTTGTTACCGCTGTAGTGTCGTTCAACTGTTAAAATTTAACAATAAAACACGATCATTATGACTGAATAATTTATTGGTATTAGTTAATCTGTTGAACACTGATAAGTCTTATATCTCGAAACCTTGCCTATACAATGGCAGGAATTATAGAAGTTAAGAAAAAAGAAAAAGACGAAAAAGAAAAAAGAAAGACAAATGAACTACACAATAGATCATCGGGATTCTTAGGACTATTGAACAACCTAGGGTCTTTCATCAATTAAAAATCCTTCGAGCTTTGTACACCTTGAACTATTTATTTATTCTTTCTCAATTCATCCTCAATTAAAATCACAATCGTAGATGTGACTTGATATCGTATTGATCGACACAATAGGCTGATAATAATCTGTCAGCATGATAGGACTTGCTGCAATGCGGATTCTTTATGCTCATTTACTGTTGACCAAAACGAAATTCTGGAAAAAACTTTCATTTTCCACCATCAGCTTTTCATTCACCCGCACACTTTCACACTCACTCAATGCAGTAAAGGCAAATAAACACTCTATCACCTCAACCAAAAATCCTTATAAACACCCACATAAGATTTAAAAAAAAAAAAAAATTAAAACGACCAACTTTTCACGCTCAAATTTCTCTTTTTATAGATCAGAAGTGATGAAAGAATGCAGAATGAATTACATATTCATCATTTCATCCGAGGCTGCAGGTGGCCGACGGCCGGCTGCTCACGCAATTTCCGGCCGACCTTGAAATCCTGTGAATTGCCGTCGGCAGCGTTTTCCCCCTTTTTTTTCCTATTATACTAAAACATAAAAAGTTTAAAAAGTCTAGCAGTATTGGATGTACAAATAATTCAATGGGCGTGTAAAGGCCAAAAATTTAAATCGTCGGCGACGTGTTAATGTGACGGGTGTAGATTTATATACGTCTCAGGAGACGAAAAAATGGTCGAATGTGAATTTCACGTAAGTGTTTACTAATAAAGTACACAAATGTTTTTCAGTTTCATTTCAGGCAGTGAATTATATTGAGGTGTAAGTTGGCCACATTGCCACCACCTCAGTTAGGCAATTAGCTGAGGTGTAAGCTGACCACATTGCTGCCACCTTAGGTAAGCAATTATGCTGAGATGTAAGTTGGCCAAATTGCTACCACCTCAGTTAGGCAAATTATGCTGAGGTGAAAGCTGGCCACTTTGCTACCCCACCACTGTTAGGCAATTATGCGGAGGTGTAAGCTGGCCACTTTGCTACTCCACCTTAAGTAAGCAATTATGTTGGGGGCCGCGGTAGCCGAGTGGTTAAGATACGGTCGTGGGTTCGATCCCCACCGTCGCCTCTTGACTTTTTCTGACGCCTAAGGGGACCTGTGGCCGCAATTGAAAGAAATTGACACGGCACTAATCAATGGAAAGAGCGGGATCAGATCTCAGCGACCCTGAATTTGATCCCAACCCCCTTCGAAAATGAGTTTCTTCGATGGAAGAACACCGGCAAACCGGGGACTCAAATTCACACTTGTGTTGCGAGCCCCCCAAAAAATAAAAAAATAAGCTGCACAGCTGCAGTGCTCTGGAGGGAACTCCTCCAGTTCCTGGTATCCATGGGGGGGGATAATGTTGAGCTGGAAGACATCGCTACCAACTTAAGTAGTTAAGTAGGCAATTAAGATGCCCGAAGAATGTGAGGGATAGAGAAAGGTGTAATATTTTAACGCTAAAAAAAAAGAGAAGGGAGCTGGAAATACCTATCAACTTTCGACTGACTGATATGTATCTTTATATCTTAAGGAATTATCCCTTCTTTTTGAGTTTTTACATACCTTCTAGAAGCATGAATAAACTGCGAATCCTAATAGGATTCTTAACAGGACACTGCAAGCTAATTGGACACTTAAAGAAGATTAGAATAATCCAAGACGGCATATGCACATTCTGCAAAGTAGGCAGAGGAGACACCAACACATCTACTAACAAACTGCAGTGTTGGTTGTTTTGCCCGCAGGAGGAAATGTTTTGGGATGTACAATGTGACCAGAGAATAGCTTCAACCACTGAAACTGGGCCTATTAATCAAGTTTCTTGATGAAATAAGACTCACCGATGTGCTTTAGGCAGAGAACGGGGGCTACAATAGCTCTTAAAGGGCGCAGTATATTATTACACCCCGAATATTACATCTGCATCTACATACCTTCTAATTGTTGGAGCTGGTAGGCCAAGGCGTTGTCCTCACGTACGGACCACTCCCTGCATACTGCAACATAAATCCTACATTGAATGGTTCGTTAAAATATAATATTCAAAAAGACAAAAATAAATAAATGTAAGATACAAAAAATAGGTGAAAACAGGGGAAAAAGATTCTCGCGCTGGTCGTCCACCTGGGCACGCCTTTCACCGCGCTTTCTCGGCCGGGGAAAAATGAGTTAATTGATCGTTAACTATGCGAATGATTTTCTTTTTTTTATTATTCCATATAATTTTTCGAAAGGAGGTTAATAAATTAATAGAAAGAGAGAAGAAATTAGCGGTTTTTGGTTGCGCTTGGCCGAGTTGAAAGTCGAGCCCTACCTCATTCGGTTCCGTTCTGCACCAACGAATCGTGCAGAAACAGCAGAGTGGAATAATCCAATACGTAAGACGATCGGATTGATCAGTTCTCTATTGGTAGAATTCGACTCATATGTTTAATAAAAAGTTATAAAAAACTCTGGAAAACCTGGCTGATGATTAAACGGCAATTCTATCCTTACGTTTCGCCATGCAGATCAAGAATGATTAAGTTTCAACACCTATGGCACACCTAATAGGACATTGAAGGGCTAACCTACGAATACCTCATTTAAGATAATAATAAAAAAAAATAAATAAATAAAAATAAATAAATAAATANATATATATATACATAATTGATAAACGTTGATAGCGTTTACTATATTTTTTATTGCAGTCTAAATAATCAATGCTGTAAAAGGATCTATCTACATAGAAGATTTGTGCAAGTAGAAAGGCGAAATAAAAATATTTAAAAAACGGAAAATTTCGACTTTCAATTTTTTTTTGTGAAAACCAGGACCTATTCACAAGAAGTGGCAGATGCGTGTCCAATATTTTGGAGTGTATAATCACCAAATAAGGTTCGGTCCAAATCCGTGACACACCAACCTGGTCTTCTCCTTGTAATTATGCTGAGGTTTAAGTTAAGTACTTAATGTGTGGTGATTAGTGACCGTTAATCGATAATTATTCAAAAATCGTGAGATGCGGTCTGGTGTGATACAGGTTTCAGAAAAACATTTTCTTTATCGTGCCAACGTTTCGATCTTTATTGAGATCATCTTCAGGGCTCAAAGTGTTTGCTCCACTGTGGGGCACTCTCAACACGACACGCAAGAATGGCTCAATTACACAGAAGACAAACACTTTGAGCCTTGAAGATGATCTCAGTAAAGATCGAAACGTTAGCACGATAAAGAAAATGTTTTTCTGAAACCTGTATCACACCAGACCGCATCTCACGATTTCTGAATAATTAAGTACTTAAGTTTAACCACCTCAAGTAAGTAATGTACTGAGAGTAAGCTTGTGATACGTCCTCAAGTAGGCAATATGCTAAGGTGTAAGTTGGTAACAATGTGCTGAAGTTGTATTTGGAAAAACTGGCCAGTGAAAGAAAATATACAAACACTGGACACAATGCAGACAAAACGGACAAACTTTCAACATTTTTTTGGCGAAACCAGGGCCTACTTACAAGAAATGGCCGATATTTTGGAGCGTAGAATCACCAATAAAATTTAAGACCAATGTTGACATATGGGTCGGTGGTGTGGTGGACTCTGCGAACCAAAGCAATCGGGCCATTAAGTGGCACCACAGCGGAAGTGTTTTTAAACATCCCACCATTTCATATTTTAATCCGAGGAGAAGCCAGAGCAGCAGTCCACAGGTTCATAAATGGACAACCATCTGCAAAGATAGGCCATGTAAATAAACAATGGAAACTAGAGGGCTGGAGATACAGGCAGATACCATATTTGGCATGCCAATCGAAGTCACTACTCCAAAATACAATTTTACTAAAAAGTACACGGTACTGATTCCAGATCGTGAAGAATAGCCAAAGAAACACCGCTATAGGCAAACTCCTACTGGTATACTGACGGCCTCAAAACCGACAAAGGCGTGGGAGCTGGAATCTTTGGGATGATCCCAAGGACCGAACTGAACGGCCCTAGCCTCATACCCTTTGTTTTTGGAACTGTATGAAGGTTCTGATGGAAGTCAGTGACATTAACGACCCTCGCATGGGTCCCTGTGCACTCGGGGCATAGAGGCAACAAAATTGGATCCTTAATGAGTCCAATACCTTGTGGAACAATAACATAGGTATGAGGAACGCGAAGAGATTCATAGAAGGCCATCCGCAAAATTTACAAAAGAATTACTGGAAGACAACCGCAACCGAACCAGGATTCTGGTTGGAGTCCTGACAGGACATTTCTTCCTTTTGTCCTAGAACTCAGGGTTTATTTTACATCCGTACCTACCTATTTCCCAGTTGGGTTGTAGATGTTACCCCGGGAGTTTGATGGCTTCCAGTGTTCCCACTTCAGCCACCCCCCAGAGATAAGGGTAGCTCGACCTCCGGCTCCGGTTGGCCGGCGCCCTCTAGCTGAGGCGAAAGTTTATTTTCAAACCACGAGTCCAACCTCAATTGGGGGCTACTTGGAATTACCCCTTCCCGTCGTTCAGTAATTATTTTTAAGGTGGGACTGATCGCCCATCCGGGGATTATTCCCTATTGTTCTCATCCGTTACCCGAGGGGGTGAAGGATCAGTAACCCAGGAAACCTCCGGCCAATGCAGAGAGAGGTAGGACTAAAGGAAAGGCAGGGAAGGATCGGAAAGGTATGGGAAGTTTGCCTCCATCTTCTGTTACCCCTATACGCCAGAACCGATGATAGAACTTGTCTAGGCCCATAGGGAAGTTACCCTATGGAAAAAACACCTGACAGGACTTTGCCACTTAAAAAAGCACGTGCACCGAATAGGAGTACAGACAGAAGAAACACTGCCAAGAAGATGAAGAAAACGCACAATACATTCTATGTTTCTGTGAAGGTCTATGTAGGTACAGGTTCTTGCAAGTGACAAGAAAACCGCAAGCATGATCCTACTCCAAGGAGCCGATGGCAAAGCTATGGAGGCCGATTAACAAATGAAACTGGCCAGAGAGTTATAAAAAAACAGGGGAGCACAATAGATTTACTCGGGTCGAGGTGCAGAAGGGCTTGTGGCCGCCTCTTTCATCCCTAAACCCTATTACCAAAAAAAAAGTTTGGTCCAAATCCGTGACCAACCTTGTCGTCCCCTTATTGGTAAAACTTACACCATGGATGTTTGTTTGTTAGGTTTGTATGTTTTCTGTTACTATCACGAAGAAATTAAACCCTTACAGTCTTTTATTGACCACCTTTATAATTAGAGCAAACAAACTGAATTAAATTACTTAAGTTATTCAGATATCGTGAGATGCGGTCGGGAGTCTCACGATATCTGAATAACTATAGATTAACGGTCACTAATCTCTACACATAAATTACTTAAAGCCAATTTATGCAAGATTGTGTGTTGTTTAAGTGTCGCAACTCAAAAAGGGTTAGTTTTTAGGGGTAGTACATCTGGATTTGTAAAATTTTGTGTTTTCGCTTAAGTCTTGGACAAACGGAAGTGTACTGATGAATTATGATAGTTTTTTATTGCCCACAACCGCATTGGTGTGTACTTAATACGTAAGTAAGAAAGTAAACTTCAATCTAACTCTCCTGTTTTTTAAGTTGTGTGACTTTCCTTGTGGGTGTGCAATACGTGGGGTATTTCAGGTGAAGTATAAATAGAAAAACCCCTTATAATTTCCTAAGGCTGTCAGATTTTTGAAATTTGGTCTAGTTGGGAAAATAATTGTATTTTCTTGTACGGTTGTGTATGGTATGGTATAGTATGGTAATAAGAATACTAGGAAGCTGGGTTAGTGCTCCCCATACACTGCAGCCTTCTGCTTATTGGCTAGTTCCTTAGTTTAGTGCAATAGAAGTAAGACTTCTTCTAAGAAGCATCAAGTCATTGACGGCTATAATTTTATTCCCTATTTTTTTTTTCGTATGTTAGATTAAGTCTCCATTGAGCTGTTGCTTCGCAATCGGTGGCTGTTTCCTCTTCCTCATTACATCATCAGATGGGATCATCGTCGTGTATGCCCATGTTGTGTAGATGTTTTCTCAGATGCCAGTGACCGGTTAAAAGTCCTATCACTCCTCTGAGTCCAGCCCTCTCCAACTGCAGCAGTGAGTTTGCCAGTCTTGGTGAGGATTGTTTCATCACAAGTTTATGTGTATAGCGCCGCTAGAGTTTATCCACTTATCCCTTTCTTTTGTTTAGATCCATTCTGCGATGAATGATTCTGTATTTGTTTTTGTCATCCCGAGTATAGGTTCGGGGCCTATGTACGGTCTTGCAGATCCTCCCCTGGCCAGTGTGTCTGCTTTTTCGTTTTCCAAAATTCCTTTGTGCCCTCGCGCCCGAGATATCGCCGGGTTGTAGTTTCCCCAGGTTTTAGAGATTTTGGATGCATTCATGACGAATTTTGATGTGATTTTTTTACATGATAATGCTTTAATAGCTGCTTGGCTATCAGATCTTATGAGGATTTTTTGCCAGTGTAACCTATTTTAAGATTTTATAAGGCACAAGTGTTGATGCATGTATTTCTGCTTGAAAAGACCGAAGTGTACTTCCCTAATGAGTTTGATTGCTCATATTTGGACTTGTACAAAAACGTTTTGCTTTGGAGCCATCTGCATACCATATCATTGTATCTGATGATCTCATTTTCTTCCTCTCCTTTATAGTCCATTGAGTCTTTATAGGATGTTGTAAAGAATGTTTCAGGGATCATATAGTCAGTCCCTATTTCTAAGAATGGGTGTCTGATTTTATTTATTATAGTAGTATACCCGAATTGTTTAGTTCCTATACAATTTTATTGTTTTTGGAGACTGTACGGTAGTTAAGACGTGTTATGTCTCAGCCACTTAGTCATTTCGCAATTTACTCAAATGCCTAGTCATTTATTAAAATTTTAAATTACTCATCAGTAATGACTTCTTATTAAATGCATAGGCATTTCAACAATAGTCTAGGCACTTCATTAATTTTCAACGATTTGAATTTTGGCGCGAGCCTCCATGAGCAACAGGTGTTTTCCTTCATATCACCAAATAAACAACTGGGGATTGTTTAAAAATCGGACATTGTTAATTTATTTTTAATCTAAATACAATGATTTTGGTCTGTTTTAATTAATTTAAAAAAATACAAGGGAAAATTCTTCTAAAGTCGGCCAGAAACGAAAAACAGGGTCACGTCCGTGAACAAAACGCCCCGTCGTGATGGAGGGGGAGGGTTAAACAACAACAATTCATTTTCAAACAATAAAATGTTTAAACAAAAAAAAAAGAATTGTTATTGTTTTGATCATTGTTACCGGAGGATCACGACTGCTAATTTTTTAAAATTTATTATAATTGAAAATGGGCGAAAAAAGAGGATAGAGGGAAACGCACAAAACAGGAAGTGTGCCAGTTCTTTTCAGACTGAACCAAAATACGAATCTTTTTTGTTTTTAATTGTCAAACGACAAAAAACAAAACGCTTAAATTGTAAAAGAAAACTTTAAATTGTGCTTACCTTCGTTAACACCTTTTTGCTCCGTCATCTTCAGTCATGAAGACACGAACGATTAGGGCGACGGGTCGTGACTGCCGGATGACGGGAACACTCGGCCCACGGCCCCCTCCCCCCCAACAACAAAATTCCAGCGCCCCCTCCGGCCTAGCACTTTCGTTTTTGAATTAATAAAAACTTACAAAAATTTTTACCTTCTAAATAGCTTGTCAAAAAATAAAAAAAAATTCTCTTTTTGTAAATAATGGTTCCATCTTCGACTCTCAGAACCGTCATTTATAAAAAGTTACTAATAAATTCGCTCAATTGAACACATATCATGTAATTAAATTACATTAAACAACTTCACTCTATTAATTAATCTTTTTTTTTTTAATAAAGGGAATGCTTTGGCCCTAATTAGGAAACGACACATTTTTAAATAAGGTAAGGTGAAACTATTCATTTTCTACTATGTCAAAGTACAATTTTTAAATTTATAGAACATTTTTTTTAGTGTGAATTTAATGTTGGTATTGTTATAAAAAAAAAGGAATTTTCTTATTAAAATTTCCTTCAGTTTTTCTTTTTATTAGATCTTTGGAGGAAACTTTTTTCAATAGGTACACATCATCCTCAATTATACATTATGCAGGACAAGTGACCAAGACCCGAGGGGTTAAATGCCTGGGTAGACTCGTACCCCATCCCTAAAAGGTCCGGGACTTGGTCGGCTCACATGTCCTGCATAAACCTCTTAGGCCTGTTCACAAACCCCAAGATTTTGGACCAATTAATCTCTAGGAGTGATTTGGTGATGTCCTCTCCTTCATAGATTTCAAATCTAGACCTAGCATACCTCACACTCTGCGAGCTAGTGCCTTGCCGTTTCTTCTTTTACTTCGCAAAAACAGCAAAAGGGATCTGGTAGAATACCCATTACAGAGAGGTGTCTTCTCAGTGGGCAGTGGCCTCCTAATTCCCCTCCTTGAGATAGAGAATAGCCATTTCGATTCTGGTGGTTTGATCACCTTAACAAACTCTTTCGATTGCCTGTGTCCGGGGGATAAATTCCACTCCCTAAGGAATTGGTTCATGCCCCAGTTATTAAATTCTCTTTCGCTGTGCTCATGAGTGAGGTAATACCGATTGTGGTCCGACAAACGCAGTATTAGAATCTTCTTTGGCCAGGCCATCTGCCTTTTCATTGCCACGTGCTGGTATCCAAATAAGAGTTACCTTGTTCTCAAACCTGGAAGAGATCCTACAGATAAGATCTACAGTTCCTCCACCAGTCGTGAGGTAGACAAATGCTAAATATAACAATTTTAAACAAATAGTTGCTGATTCTGAACAAATACTAAAAAGATTTGGGAGTTGATTAGATCAGTAACTGATGTCAAACCTAAAAAGGAAATTTTAATGAACAAAGCTCTTATAGTTTTTCCAACTACTTAACACAATTTGACCAGGGGCAAAAGAAATATTTAATAATTTTGTTATTCTTTTTTTTTTAATAAAGGGAATGTTTTGGCCCTAATTAGGAAACGACACATTTTTGAATAAGGTAAGGAGAAACATTAATTTTCTACTATTTCAAAGTACAATTTTCAAATTTATAGAACATTTTTTTTTGTGTGAATGTAATGTTGGTATTATTATGAAAAAAAAAGCAATTTCTTATTAAAATTTCCTTCAGTACTTTTTACTAACTTATACTACTACTTTTCAGTGCTTTTTAAGTTTTTATTAGATCTTTGGAGGAAACTTTTTGTAATAGGTACCACATCATCCTCAACACCGCTGTTTAGTTGAAAACATTTCCTTGTGTTTAATACTGTCGATATCACACTAAGTTGACTCTCTAATAGCAGCACAAACATATTGTGACTTCTTTGCAGTAGTGTAATACTTTTTTTGCCTGAGTCTTTGAGTCCGTTATAAATGATAAGATCTTGAAAATATTACAATGGCATTTGTGTGAGATGTTAAAGGTAAAATTTTTTGGAGAAAGTATTTTCCAACAGAGTCCATGTTGCGAAATTATATAATTTTCCGTGATCCTTAGGGTCATATATTTCATCATTTTTACATTACCTTTTCCCATTACTACAGTCTATAAAAAAATATTTTGTACTATTTTGTGCAAATTTCAGTCTGTTACAAGTGGTGACGTTTTTTTATGAGATCTATTTTTATGTAGGTAGTTACACTTGTAAATGTATAAATATGATTAATAATCCTAGTGACACGATTAGAATATAATTACAGGGAAGTCAAAATTTTGAAATCAATGAAACCTTGCCTGCAGTTGTATCTATATTTTAGTTTTGACCTCCCGACCAGATATCCTCCTACAGACCCATCAGCCTTCTTCCTACAATGTACAAAATTCTTGAAAGGCTCCTCTTAAAACAACTAATCCCTATCCTAGATACTTATATTATTCCCTTTCACCAATTTGGCTTCCACCCACATCATTCTACGACCCAACAAGGTTTTAGAGTTGTGGACACCATTTCCTCTGCTCTTGAGAACAAAGAGTATTGCCTGGGTGCGTTCCTAGATGTAGCACAAGCTTTTGACAGGGTGTGGCACCCGGGCATACTTTATAAACTCAAACGCTTCCTACCCACTCCTTATTACCTTATCCTGAAATCCTACTTAACAGACTGCTGCAGAGTGAGGTGCGGTAATGAGTTCTCTGAAATCAGGCCAATACAAGCCGGTGTCCCACAAGGGAGTATCCTTGGTCCTATCCTTTATACCATCTATACTGCTGACCTATCTACTCACCCCAATACCATCATTACCACCTACACGGACGATACGGCAATTTTGTCCTCTAACATGAATCCTACCCAAGCTACCTCTAATATCCAAGAACTCCTTGAGCTCATCGAAGGTTGGTGCAAAAAGTGGAGGACAAGATTATACATTGGAAAAAATGTTTCCAATGTACGTTCACTTTGAAAAGGCAGTCTTGCCCTCCACTATACATCAACAATGAAGAGATACCGACTTCCACTCAAGTCAAACACCTAGGACTATACCTTGACAGCAGACTGACATGGAATCCCCACACAAGACTTAAAAGACAACTCAACAGAAGACTTGGACAATTACGCAGACTACCAGAACCAAAATCCGGGTTAACCATCAGCACTAAACTGACCTTATACAAGACTTTACTGCGACCACTTTGGACATACAGTGTGGAACTGTGGGTTTCCGCCAAACCATCCAATATCCAGTCCTTCCAATCAAGTCCTCAGACAAATCGTCAAAGCTCCTTTCTACGTCTCTAACCTCACTATCCACAAAGACCTCAACATTCCTTTTGTCCACGAACTGATGCATTCACAATTACAAAAATTTCATACCAACCTATCGATTCATCCTAACTCTACCGCTAGAGCCCTCTCCACATATTTCCATCCCGAGAATCCACCACATCGCCTAAAACGACGATGGCCCCGAGACCTCCTTGCCCCTTAATCCATTAAAATGAGTGCCAGCACTGGCTGGCTTCTCATGGCATGTGTCCTCCGGGTGCAGCGCTGGCATCGGTGTTGTACATTGTGATCACATTTGTATATGTATAGGCTACAAATAAATAAATTTAAAAAAAAGTTTTGAAATAACCGATTGCTTTCTTTGGGTAGCAAAAACCTTTCTTGCTGGTAAAGCGTCCCCACACCAATATTGAGTAAGAGATATGGGCATAAAAATAGCCATAATGTGCTTTTATTGTTGTTTCCCTTGATATCTGTATAGCCAGGCATGTGAATAAAAATATATATTGAATTTTTACTAGACCTGTACAGTGAGGAGTCCAATTTAGTTTGGGGTCTATTTTAATGCCTAATAGGCTGACTAAATCAGGATTTGTTGTAAATTCCAAGAGGTTCCTTACACTTAGTGTAAGGATTTGAGTTTTATTTTTATTGAGGCCGAATCCATTTTCCTCAAACCGTTTTTTGAGTTTGTTCAAAGTATTCTTATTTGATATATGTGCCTTTTCTAGGGATTTATCAGCTCAAGTGTATAAATGGAAAATTTAAGTGGAGATCATTGGTGAAAATTAAGTAATTATAGGACTCAATGCAGATTCTTGCGGAACTCCCATATAGATCTTTTCAAAATCAGAACATTATTTGCAAATCGTGAGATGCGGTCATCAGGGCCTGGGATTTACCAACATTTACATTAACAAAAAATGTTTTCAAATCCCAGGCCCTGAAGATGATCTCAATAAAGATTGAACGTTGGCAGGATAAAGAAAATGTTTTTCTGAAACCTATGTCACACCAGACCGCATCTCACGATTTACGAATAATCATTGACTAACGGTCACAAATCACCACAGATTTTTGGTTACATTTAACATAATGTATCGTTTGACAAATAAAATTCCATCACATTTATTGCAGAATCAGAAAAATTATACACCGTTTTTGGTTTGGTTTGAACATCTTATATGAGGCATGATCAAATCTTTACTCAAATGTAGAAAGCTTGCCCTCTTCAGACAAACTAATAACTACAAAAACTGGTACTGTTGGTGGGGCCATTAACATGAATATGAAAATTTGTCGAGTTGATTTCTTAAGATTTCAACAAAAGTTGATACACTGCTTGATTTTTGAATTGTCATGGGACACCGTTAAAAATCTTAAGAGAAACATGACAATTTTGTGAGTTTCAAGATGTATCAAGGTCAACCAGTAAGAAGATAATTTATTACGGGGAAAAATTAAAATTCAAGAGAATATGAGAAACCGAGGGGTGTACGATGTCCGTCAGTCTTGAAGATAGGATCAGAGGAAGGATCGGCACAAATTTCTCTTTTTCTTGAAAACACAGTCAAAGAAATGGCCTCTTTCATTCATCAGATTTTGTTCGGCAGTGAATAAGAGTTAAATTAATAACATTTATGTTTTCTTATTGGAGAAAAAAGATGAAATCTGATCAGCAGTTTTTAATAAATAATTAATTTTTATTGACAGTCTCCTTGGAAACTTAATTTTCTGTTTTTGAAAGAAAATAAAAATTTATAAAATATATATATATATATATATATACCTAGTAAATCTACTAACAAAATATACCCCTGAGTATAATATATTTAAACTTACATTCTGCTTTACATTGGATGTAAATAAGATTCATTTTCTACAACTTTGAAGTACATTTTTAAATTTATATCATGAAGATGATGATGAAAATAGGCAGCGGGGTTTGTACTCGCCAGGCCTTGCAGCCTTCTGGCTTATTGTACCTTCCTAGTTCAGTACAATCGACTCAATCCTTCTTCTGAAGTATTAGGCCATTACTGTTGCTGCTACAATTTCATTCCCTGTTTTTTTCTGTTGCTAGGATAAATATCCATTGAACCATTGCTTCGCATGTTGTGGAGATATTTTCTTAGATGCCAGTCACCAGTTAAAAGTCCTATCACTCCTCTGAGTCCAGCCCTCTCCAACTGCAGCCGTGACCTAAGATAGAAGCTTGATACTAGCTAGAACCTAAGATAGAAGGTTTGGCTGTTAGGGCCGTTAAAACGCCCTTTAAAAAAAATAAAAAAATAAATTAATTAAAAAAAAAAAATTAAAAAAAAACAATTGTAATGTATAGGCAAAATGCCAGGGTGGGCTAACTTTTTGCCCTGTTTTTAATATAATAGTGCTGCTTTATGTCTTTAAATAAACTGCTTGCTAATATGCCGGTAGTAAGAGGAATGTATCAAGATTACAATCATGGTGTCACTAAAGTAAGACAATTTGTCAAGTTTCAAGATGTTTTCTAAACTCAATGAAATGTTGGAAACACTGCTTACTTTGGTGAAAAGGAACCTTAAGCCGGGAACACACTTACCCGATGCAACGCTGCCCGATGCCTTGCCACGTTTTGGTAGGGTGTGCACATCTATATGATGTCAAGCGCATGCTACAGTCACACAGCGGGCATCACAATAATCACTATCACAATCGTAATGCATTTTTTGTTCTTAACGATTATTTGAGTAAAATCATGTTATAAATTATTAGCTAAATTTTATGAGCACAATTATATAATAAATTGTTAAAGTTAATCGTTTTAGTTATTCCGATGTTTTGATAAATTTTCTACCTGACCACCATAATTAAATAATTTTTACAAAAACGCATGAATTTTTGATCTAGTTTAATTTGGTTTATATGAAAATAAGAATGTTGTAATTAGTATAACAACAAAATTACATATACAGAATTGGAAATAAACTACAAAAAATATGAGTGTCCTGTTTTGACGCTACTCGACAAAAACTGTGTAATTGCATGAGCAAAACCATGAAATAAATTGTTAGTTAATTTTTATGAGCAAAACCGTGTAATAAATTGATAGTTAAATACGTAATATCAAAAAATGGTATTCCGGTGTTTCGATCATTTTCTGTCAAATCATTAAAATTATTATTTTTTAAATAAAAACTAACAAATTTTTGATCCCACTTAATTTGGTTTACATTAATTTAAGTATGTTGTAATTAATATAACGACAATACATATAGTTTGAAATAAAAATATGATTGTCCGGTTCTTTTATCTTCAACTGTACTCCATCTGACTCAACAAAAATCTGGACAGTGGGGATCGCAGAGTGTAGAGTATGGTAGCGTTACATAGCATCGGGCAGATGAGCACGGGGGTAATACAACCTTATGGAAAATTTGACTTTGGATTTGCGTCGGGTAGCGTTGCATAGGGTAAGTGTATTCCCAGCTTTCCTAATACTTCACCAAAGTTGGCAAGACCCTGTTAAAAAAAAACATGGCAACACTGCTTGCTTTGGTGAAAAGAACCCATAAATGTACATGACATTTGGAGGGTTTCGTATTTCTTAACACTTCACCAAAGTTGGCAAGGCCCATTCAAAAAAACACATGGCAACACTGCTAACTTTGGTGAAAAGGACCCTTAAATGTACATGACAATTTGTCGAGTTTCAGGCTTTCCTAACACTTCACCAAAGTTGGCAACATTGCTGGATTTAGGTTAAAATGCCCCTGTTCGAAAAACCCATGACAACACTACTTATTTGGTGAAAAGAACCCATAACTGTACATAACATTTGGTGGGTTTCATATTTCTTAACCCTTCACCAAAGTTGGCAAGGCCCTGTTAAAAACCAAGTTGACAATATTGCTTTTTGTGTATTTATTTATTTCCCGTGCAAAATGAATTTAATTCAATTAAACTAGACTTGTAAGAAATAGATAGAAAAGAACAATACACAACTAGGAATTTGAGCATTATTTGACATTATTGAGCTCGTAATTATGACAAATTTCCACCCAGTTGACTGACAAAAAGGAAAGGTCTAGGAAAAATAAAAAAACAAACAAAAAGAAAATAGAAGAAAACTTTTGATACTTTTTCAATAGTTTTTATTGTATTTATCCTCAATTCAGCACTGGATTAATCAGCATATCAGTTTTGCAGGGGCTTCTCTTCATTTTTTATCTCACTGATATAATATTCCCTCCATAATTTTATTAACAAGAGGAAAAAAGGGAGAAGAAAAACCTTTGGATATTTTGGAAATAATTAAAAAAAAAAAAAAAACAAAGAAAATAGAAGAAAAACAAAATAATGGGGAAAAGTTCATTAATATTCCTCATTTCACCTTTATTATTTTTCAAAGGGGATGGCATATAAAAATATAAAATTCATTTTTTTATTTCAACAATATCCTTTGTTTTATCTATATATATTATAAAAAACCCTTCCTTCTATATTATTATTTTTTAATTATTTATCCACCCAGTTTACGCCTTTTCTTTCAATTTTATTGATACACCTGGTTTTCGTTTTTAAAAAACAAAACAGAAAAAAAAATTAAAATAGTGGCTACAAGTAATAATTCTTAAGAACTATTACATATAACAAGCCCCCAAGGAAGACTGAACCAATGAAAAATAAAATATAAAATAAAAAAATAAAGACAACTTTATGAGAATTTTTTTTTTTTTTTTTTTGGAAGGTAACATCAATATATTTTTCTCTTCTTTCCACTACGCTCACCTTCGGATTTTTCTTTTCTTATTTACAGGTCTTGTTTTTATTTAAAAAAGAAAAAAAAGAAAAAAAAAAAGAATAATATATTATATAAAAGGCAAATGAAAAAATGAAACATACAAAGAAATCTCGAGCTCTCTACAGGGACTAGACTGTCTGCGTTTGTCGACGCGAGAGGAGCGCCGAGGCCTGGACCGGGCTGAGCTGGTTGTCAGCCGTCCCCACCGGTGCTGCCGCCTGGCATATCGACAGCTGCTGAACGACGACGCGGTTGAGGCACATGGCAGACTCGGCCAGCGACGACAGCTCTTTCGCCGAGCTGTTACGGTTTATTATGCGAGGTGTCTCAAGGGCGTTGCTGCCCTCGGCGGACAGGCCGGCCACCCAGGGGTGTTCCAGCACCTCCTCCGCTGTCAGTCTTCTTTCTGGGTCTTTTATCAGCAGCCGTGACACCAAATCCTAAAAGAAAAAGGTAAGCAAAAATTCAAATTAAAAATTATGAACTTGTCCCTCCCCCAACATTTCACCAAAGTTGATGAGAATGCATCATATTCGGATAACAGGTCCCTTGAAATATGGCGAGTTTGAATTAGGCGTTCATCCATATGTTAGCAATATTACTCAATTTTGTGAGGGTGAAAAAAAAATTGGTGAATGATTTTCTAAACATTTCACCACAGATGGCACCCACTGCTTGAGTTTTTGTATTATTGGTCAGTGGGGGGGTCCATTAAAATGAACATGACAATGGGCAACTTTCAAGATTTTCTTAACACTTCCACAATATTGGCAACATTGCTCGATTTTTAATGTTGGTGAGGGAGATTCTTAAATGATGACAATTTTGTGAATTTCAAGATGATTCCAGTTTTCTTAATACTTCACAAAAGTTGGCAATATTGATTTGTTGGTGGGGGAGACCCTTAAAATAAACATGATATTTTGGCGAGTTGCTGATTATTTTTTAACATTTCACCAAAGTTGTCAACATTGATTGATATGCTGGTGGGGGAACCCTTAAATGAACATGACAATTTGGATTAATTTCAAGATAATAAGTTTTCTTGAAACATGATTTTTCTTAATGGTTTACCAAAGTTGGCAACATTGATTGATTTTTCATGGTTTTATTAACACTTCACCAAAGTTAGCAACATTGAGTGATTTGTTCATGAGGGAGATTCTTAAAAGATGACAATTCGAGAGTTTTCAGATGTATTCTTAAAACCACCAAAGTTGGCAACATGGATTTATTTTTTAGTGTAATTGAGGGGAGACCCTTAAAATAAATATCACAATTTGGTGAATTTCAAAATGTTTTGTTAACACACCACTGACTTGTTATCTGATAAAAGGGACTGTTTGTAAAACATGGCAAATATGTTTACTTTGAAGAAACAAAAATTTAAAATGGAAATAATTAGTGAGTGTTATCTAACATTTATTTTTTAATTATAATTTGACATCTTGCTAAGTTTATAAATATTGGGTCAATTATTATTGTAATAACTGTTTTCCACCTCACCTTGGCTTGCTCACTCACACCATCCCAACCCTCGCGGTCGAATACGATCCTCCCTTCAAGTATGTTGTCGAAGAGCGCCACTCGGCAGTCGATGCAGTCTGCGCAGCAGTTGTCGCCCTTGCAGAATCCCCAGAACGGCTGGTAGCCACAGAGGAGTATGTACAGGATGACACCGAGCGACCAAAGGTCGCACTGTTTGTCGTATGACGCTTCAGCATGCGAAGATGCTAGGAACGTCTCTACAACTTCAGGCGCCATGAATTCTGCTGATCCGACTGGTGAATGCAGTCTGAATAAAATAAACATATGTAGTATTAAGATTTGTCATTTTATTAAGATTAAAAAAAAAAAGTTTTATGAATTTTTACCTTGGGTTCGACATGGGCCCGGTGCTTGAAAATCGGATGCCTGAGCCCAAGTCCAAATCACAGAGTTTTACCGGGCTGAGGCTCTCAGTCGAGACGCAAAGGATGTTTTCAGGCTTCAGATCCCTGTGAGCGATGCCCTTGGAGTGGAGGAATTTCAGGGCAGTCGCCAGGTCACGTATTATCTCAGCAGCCTCCCTCTCAGTGAACCTAAAGACAGAGAGAAACACATCAGTTAAAAAAAAAAAAAAGGAGAGAGAGAGAGAGAGAGAGAGAGAGAGAGAGAGANGAGAGTGAGAGAGAGAGGAGGGAGGGAGAGGGGAGGGGGGATGGAGGGAGAGAGAGAGAGATTATGAATTACTCACTTGTCTTTCTCTTGGATACGGGAAAGAAGTTCACCACCAACAATCTTCTCGAATACGAGGTAGTAGTGTGTATCATCTTCGAACATCTCGAGCAGCTGGATGATGTTGGGGTGGCCATGGCAGTGATGGAAAGTCTCAACCTCGCGGAACACCCTCGCCCTCGGGTGGCCTGGTATCTTGTCAATCACCTTCACAGCGAACTCCATGTCGGTGAGAATGTTGACGCATGTCACTACAGATGCGTATGCGCCCCTCCCCAACACCTCGTCCGTCAGTCTGTAAAGGTCTTGGAAGCATGACGTAACAAAACTGGCCGTCGTCTTCTTCCTCCTCCGGGTCTTCTTCGCTGCCTCCTTCACGGCCTCACGCTCTATCGCGGCATCATTTGTCTTGTCACGAAGAACACCGGAGTCTGCCTCTTCTGGAAAAAAAAAGAACAATTACCATTAAAAAAATATATATTAAAAAACATTTATCTATTTAACAAGGTTTTTAAGATTTGTTTCAAATAAAATATAATTGGATTTGCCCAGTGGGGGGGTGCAGTGACTCACCCAGCGAAAAGTTGCTGATGCAACCAAGCTGCCAGCTGTAATTTTATTACAGCCTGAAAATTATTAATGTAACAAAAATATTGCAGTACTTTTCTTATCTCAATCCATTTAATTTGTGCCTCTTGGATAAGCCAGAGGTAGAAGACTAAAAGCAGTAAAATAAAATGAGGTAATTGTGTTAATTATTTGGATATCATGAGATGCCGTTTGATGTGACATAGGTTTCAAAAAAACATTTTTTTTTATCGTGCCAACATTCACATCAGATCACATCTAACGAAACCAAGTAATCATAGTCTAACGGTCACTAATCACCACACATTTCTGCAATAATAATATTTCATTTGGTTGACTGTTTTCATTTGTATACTGAACAAGGCCCCTAAGGTCATTGCTTACTTTGGAGGAAAGGACTAAAATAAACATGACAATTTGGCAAGTTTTATGTTTTCTGAACACTTCACCAAAATTAGTAACATTGCTTACTTTGGAGAAAAGAATCCTCAAAATGAACTTGACAGTTAAGCAAGTTTCTAGATGTTCCTTAAACCAACAAAGTTGGCAACATTGAGTGATTTGTAATTGCAGGTAATTGTTTGAAAAAACAGTTTACTTTGGAAAAAAAGACCCTTAAAAAGATAAAGTTGGTTGGGGGGAGACCTTAAAATGAACACAATTTGGTTAGTTTCATGTTTTCTTGACACTTCACCAAAAGTTGGAAGCATTGATTGATTTTTCGTATTATTGGTGGGCGGGGTGAGACCCTTAAAATAAAAAACATGACAATTTGGAGAGTTAACACTTCACCAAAAATTGCCAATGGTGCATGATTTATAATAAAAAGGACCTTTTTTTAAACATATGGCAACACTGTTTACATTGGAAAAAGGCCTTTAAAAAGATAAGTTGGTGGGAGACCCTTAAATGAACATAAATTTGGTGTTTCACATTTTCTTAACACTTCACCAAAAAATTATTATTTTCATCTATGGTTTTTGGTTGGGATGAAAAAATGTAAAAAACCTTAGACGAAAAGAATAATTTATTGGAATAATTAATATGGTCAATTATGACCACTTAACAAATATGGGTTTCATCAAAATATCGCTTGATTTTTGATAAAAGGGCCTTTTATTTAGTAACACTGTTTACTTTGAATACAAAAGACTCGTAAAATTATAAATTTGGTAGGGGGGACCCTTAAAATAAACATGACAATTTGGCGAGTTTCATGTTTTCTTAACACCACACCAACGTTGGCAACAATAATTTATTTTTTATTATCAATGGGATTGGTTACAAACCATTTTGTTTAAGAGCTGATCGTTTTTGTTGTTGATGGGATCGTGTATTTGTTTTGGTGACCTTTCTAACCCTTTATTCTCGCGATTATTGTTTTTGTACATGTGATCATACGAGTTTTTTTGACTGTATGTTGTTTTAACGGAGAATCTAATAAACAAAAAATAAAAATTATAGCACGCCACGAACGCTTAACATACGTGTCGGATAAGGAACGTTCTAGACCCGAGGTGTGAGTGTGTCATCACCAGCTGGGCGAGTCCGACCGTTGATATTTGTCCGTTGAACGTTCTAGACCGTTAATTATTTATATTTATTTGACTGATGATGCAATGCGCGTCAGAATTGAGACGAGTCTGAAAACCAAGATTATGATGCAATTTTAGTTACAATTGTACTGTTGGCAGGATCTTGGTCTTGCAAAGTCGTTAGTAAAGAAAATAACGTCAATTTGTGCGTTTTGGTTGACAAGCCTGACTTAAAAACGGATTTAAGGGCAAGAATTTAATATCTTAGTCAAAACTAGTATTACTTTAATACCTAAAAGACAAATAGATTGCTATTATGAGAAAGATACAGTAATGTCGAAAGAATTTATTTTCTTCGTCAAAACTATTATTATTAATTAATGCCTAAAAGATAAACACTGATTTTTAAGTAAAAATACAATAGACGGGGCCTCGAAAGACATTAGGGAAGAACATTTTTGTTAAAATTAAAATTAATTTGTGCGTTTTGGTTGGTAGGCCTGATTAAATAATCAGATTTTTCTTGTATTGATATGATTAGATAATATAATAATATCTTAAAAGGAAAATGTTCTCATGATTTTAGAAAAAATTCAATATACAGGGTGGTGTCTCGCAAGTCAACCACAAAATATCGTCAAATTTTGTGTTTTGGTTGGCAAGCTTGGTTTTGGAACAAATTTAACAGCAACAATTTTTATTTTCGTGAAGACAAATTTATATATTCTAAAAAGGAAATATTACACTGTTTTTGTAAGAAAAAATGAATTATACAGGGTGTATTAAGTTATTATTCGGCAAGAAAATAACTTGTATTTTGAGTATTGGTGGGCAAAGCTGGTTGTAAAATCGCATTTAACTGCAAGAATGTTTTTTCGTATAAACTAATTTATATATTCTAAACGGAAATATTATACAGTTTTTGTAACAAAAAATGAAATATACAGGGTGTATTTAGTTATTTTCGGCAAGAAAATAACTTCTATCGGTTGACAAACCTGGTTTTAAAAACGAATTTAACTGCAAGAATGTTTTTTCCGTAAAAAAAAAATTATATATGCTAAATAGAAAATAAACTTTATAATAAGAAAAATTAAATATATAGGATGTATTTGGTTATTCGGCAAGAAAAATAACGGATTTTGTGTATTGGTTAGCAAATCTGGTTTTATAAACAAATGTAACTACAAGAATATTTTTTACAAATAAATGTTATCTTAAAATTGAAATACTATACAGTTTTTGTACGCAAAATGCCATGTGCATGTTCTCGCAAGGGATTAGGTAAGAAAATAACATCAATTATTTGTGTTTTGGTCGGCAGGCCAGATTAAAAAGAATTTAAGTGGAAATTGAGTTTTTCAAAATAACCTATTATATATAAATAACACGTTTAATGTTAAATGAAAGTATGTGTATGTGTTTAATTATAAACAGGGTTTCGCAAAAAATATTTCGGTACGACAATTTTGCGTTTTGGTTGGTTAGCCTGATTTTTAAAAAGCAGAACCAGATTAGTTTAAAAAAAAGACCTTGTCAATGTTTTTAACTAAAACAGTGTTGCCAACTGCATTTTTTAAGTTGTAATTTTTTTTTACTTACGGCCAGAAATGGGCTCTTCGCCGTGCAACTCTTCCAAAATCCTCTCAACCATCTTTACGTCGAAATGTTTATTAATAAAAAAATATATTTTTTATTGTCTCCTCGTCGTATAGAACGAACAAATATTACTATACAAATCAAGTAGGAACTTTGACGCGACACGAGCCACGAGAAAATACACACTAGAATATCACAGATTTTCGGGGTAAAATCTCCCGGATTTGTACTTAAAAAATGGGCCGGTCGTGTTTAACTGGAGAACGATTATAAAAAGGAAAAACAAAAACAAACAAAAAAGGGGGCCGGTATATGGCTGGGTGGTGTTAGGGGAAAAAACGCCCTAGAACGGCATATCGGCCGGTTTGAAAGGACTGGTTGCAGCAGCCGAGTGGAACGCCGTTGTGTCTCCGACTGACCCGAGGGGTGGGGCAGACCTTGTTAAATAGGTTCCCGATCGGTGGGCCAACTACGCAGATACGAACGGCCGTCACGCCACACGCCCCCCCCATAACTAGAGTCGACGAGTCGGCCCCTTACTGCGCATTTGCTCGGCCAACGCCGGCCGGCCGGCTTTCCGGCAGTATTACGGACAAACACAACTAAGACTAAACGAGAGAAAACGTGCGCCGGTACCGGCATGCCAACCCTACAAAATTAAAAAAAAAAATCACCACGGCTGTCAACAATTTTATTTCACGCCTTTCATTTAATTTGATAAATTAACAGCGTTGCCAACTGATTACAACAATTTTATTTTATTTATTCCAGTTAATATTATGAGTTAACAGCGATGCCACTAAATATCAATAATTTGATTTTGTGTATTCCATTTAATTTGGCGTGTTAACAGTGTTGCTCATAAACCAACAATTTGATTTTGTTTATTCCATTTAATTTGTTCAATTCACAGTGTTGCCATAAACCAACAATTTTCTTTTATGTATTCCAGTTAATTTGATGAGTTAACAGTGTTGCCATCATAAACCAACAATTTGATTTTATGTATTTTATTTAACCTGATGAGTGAACATTATGTTTACCAATAGTTATCAACCATTCGATTTTGTGTATTCCATTTAATTTGTTCAATTAACAGTGTTGTCACCATAAACCAACAATTTTATTTTATATATTGCGTTTATATAATTTGATGTTAACTATGTTGCGACATCGATTGTGCTATGTTGCTGAACTATGTTGTTCGATTTTGCTTGTTTTATTTATTTTTGCTTCCAGTTGTTTCCGTTTAATTGGATGAGTTAATATTGTTGCCACCATAAACCAACCACTTAATTTTATGTATTCCATTTAATCTGATGAGTGAACAGTGTACCCAATAGAGCTCAACCTTTTGATTTTGTGTATTCCATTTAATCTATCACATCTCATTTGGTGAGTTAACCAGTGTTGTCAACATAAGCCAACAATTTTATTTTTGTTTCCATTTAATTTGATGAGTAAATGAACAATGCTAACATCATAAATAAACCATTTGTTGATTTTATTTACTCCATTTCATTTGGCTGAGCTAACAGCCATAGGCCAAAACAGTGTTGCTAACAGAGAGACCAATCATGTTATTTCATAGAATAATATGGTTGCCAACTGTTTCCTATTTATAGGTTAACAATGTGGCCAGTAGAGAACATCCATTTTATTTCTTTGAGTAATAATGTATCAACAGAGATCAGCCACATTATTTGATATGCTAACAGTGTCGCCAGTAGAGATCAAACATTTTATTACATAGGGTAACAGTGTTACCAACTGGGACTAATTTTTATTTTTTTTATTTTACTGTTTAACAGTGTTGTCGACAGAGACCAGCCGTATTATTTCATTCTAACAGTGTGGCCCGTAGAGGCAAAACAATTTTATTTTATGCTTTCCATTTCATTTGATGAGTTAAAATGTGGTCAAAAGTGACAAACTATTTTGTTTTATGTTTTCCATTATATTTCAGTGTTGCCAACAGTCTTGAATATATCGTTACAAATAATTTTATTCCATTAAATGCGACGAACTGTCCCAACGAAGAGGAAATTTTAATTTTAATTGAAGTTCTATTTAATTTGAGGTCAAAATATAGAGAATATGCCGACCGATAGAACCAATTTTAGTTGTCGACACGAGCAGTTTTTTCCCTATATCACTACCATCAAAATAATGTAGAATCTTTTGATTGTGTGAAAAAATACACAATTTTGAAACCTAATTTGAACACATGCATTACTAGATTTCGTTGGCGACAAAAGTACATTTCGTCGGTAGTCCTGTCATGTCATCCTGGGAATTTCATTTGAGTACGTACGATTAAAATAGACCGTAAAAAACGAGCAGGCTCGTTAGTAACAACACAAAAATAGCGAGTTCAACACTTCGAAACGAGGAACGGACGTGTCATCGGCTTTTACTTTGTATTGCAAAAGAATAAAAAAATATAAAAAAATCATTCGGGATCACATAATTCTCCCCTTCCCACGCCTTAGTAGGATCCTTCTATAAAGAACGCAGTTCGTTTTAGTGTTATGCAGCCGACAACTGAAGGGGGGGGGGGCTATAGAAGGAAAAAAGGCGATGTTGCCAGCAGCAGACGGCTCCGGTCAAGGGCGATGTTCCCAGCGTTAACTTTCTTCACGGTTGACACACTGAAATCCGCGGTTTTATATTTTTTATTTATTTATTTAATTGTGAACCCGTCAAAAAAAAGGAAAAAAAGAAACAGACAAGCCTTTTTATGCAAGCTTCGACCTATAAGACATCTGATAAACAATACACTTTTCTGCTTATTTTTGCCAATAATTATTTGAATTGATGATTTGACTATGTAATCTAAGATTCAGGTTTAAATTTAAAAAGGAAAAATGCGGTAATCCGTTTAAGTTGGCGGCAGTGCGAAACCAGACGATTTTGAAATTACGGAGGGGGCGCAGGGCATAAATACAGATTTACATAAATGATACTTCTGCTGATAGATTTGTTGGTTACAACGATCCGGATTTCGACCATTAAACCATCATCAAGTTGAAGGAAATACACGTCTCTCAAACATGTAATTTAGGGATTAATTTGTGTGTCAAATATGATTTAGGTACATGTTTAAAATAGGAGGTAAATAAAAATCCATTATATTATTTTGCATTTATCTCCAAGTTTAATTTTATGTTTTTTTAATTGTAAATTTCTCAAACCAATCTAGTTCCCTCCCTTTGTTGAAACTGTGTAACAATGTTGTATTTAAATTTAAATTAAAATTGTGTTTTGTTTCATATAGACGGTGTTAAGAGTTAGACGGTTATTCAGTTAAAAAAGGTTCGATTTAGGCAAGTGTTGTTCTTTAACTCTAGTTTTAATTTCTCTGTCGCTTTGTCCTATATGTTTAATATCGCAATCATTACAATTAAGTTTGTAAATCCAGATTTGTCAACCTTGTCTTTAGGTTCAGGTCTTTTTAAGAATTTTCCCTACTTTTTCTGATAGTTCACCAATGTCTGGCAAGCAACGAAAACAATGATTCATGGTGGGGTGGCCGAGTCCGATTGTTTCTTTAATTTTTTTTTTTTTTAATTCGTTTTACTAGCAACCTATCGATAAATATTTCTTGATAGCCATTGTTTTTAACCAAAGTTTTAATTGTTTGTAATCCTTTTTTAATAATTATCAGGTGTTAATGGGATTTTCAAAATAGCTCGAGCCAAATGAATCCAGCAGCTTTTTGGATCTATGGGTGAAAAGAATCTGCTGGTATTATGGCGTCTGCAGTTGAGTTTTCTATGTACGTCTATTTCAATTAGGTTATTTATTAAGGACAGTTTTATGTCTAAAAAGTTTAAACAACCACCTTTATTTATTTCCAATGTATAATTTATACAGGAGTAAAAAATTGGTGGAATTCTTTTTAGATTCTCTAGTGTTCCCGACCATATGAATAAGCTTTTTTTTTTTTCAAAGTTAACTATGAATATTTCGGCATAATGTGGGGATAATGGAGGCCTTTCATTTCGTAAAATTTGTAATTAAATTTAGAATAATTAATTAGTACGCATAAGAGGTCTATTTGTTTTTACTTTTTGCTGGCTAACTGCTAAGGCCATATATTTTCCATATCGCGTTCTTTTTCTTATTGCTTATATTGGTGCTGTCATTTTATACTCTTCCACTCTTCCATACGCGGCTTATGTTCCTAAATCAATGTTACATGACTACATTTAGCCACTATATTATTTACAATACAGCCGGGAAGACGGCATGGTGTTTATAACCTCAACGTCTTACCATCCTTCACGCAAAGAAATACATTCGTACAGAGTAGAACCCTTCGAGCCTCATGTACAAATAAAAGTCGTGTAGTCGCCGTAGATTTAATATTACTCGGCGACTTGCCCGCGCTCATTAACATATTAACTAGCCGCCACAGGCCAGTCAATATACATTTGCGCTATAAATACATTCACACATAGGGTTAGTCACCAGGGTTTTTGTATTGGTCCAGTGCCCTTTCATACTACAAATATTAACCTAGATTCTCCGACTAGTCTGTGAGGTACTCGATATTCCGTCTCAGACTCGCCCACGCATACACACTCAACCATTTTCGCCAATAAATACAGCCACATCCCAATGAAATCCACGTAGGAAGGGGTTCTTATACAAACATAGACTTGTATTGACTTCAGGTGTTATAATTCACGTTTTTGACGTTCAAAATTGAGCGGCATTAAAAACCATCTCAAAGGATCGCGTTGTGTTTGTAAATCCTTCAACCTGATGAGCATGAGAAACAACAAATTTATCAGTACGACCGTCATTTACAAAAAGTGTATCTACATAATCATCCCGCCTTTATCATTTCAACAATATAAGCAGTTTTTTTTTTTTTTTTTTTTTTAATGTTCCCTTATCTTTCTTCCCCTCTCCGCTTTGATGTCGAAAACGAAAACCGGAGTTATTTTTAGAACCCCGGGAACCTCGTCCGATAGGTGTTTCGGTCGCGACGGTGTCAAGCAACATGAGAGAAATTGTAATTTTTTTTAAATTCAAGCCTTCATG
Organism: Cimex lectularius; assembly: GCF_000648675.2. Taxonomy (NCBI): domain Eukaryota; kingdom Metazoa; phylum Arthropoda; class Insecta; order Hemiptera; family Cimicidae; genus Cimex; species Cimex lectularius. The sequence goes on along the minus strand of NW_019392637.1, from coordinate 763,733 downwards.
AGAAAAGGCATGAAGGTTGCAGAGCGATGGACGACATGGACCAAAAATGTAAAAGTTATCGCGTTCCTCCAAGTGTAAGTATAAATTTTCCTACAGTTGGAGGGATAGGGGAACGTTCCAATAGTGGAAAACGATAAAAACTGAAGGGAGATTGTTACGTTCCAACTATTGCAACGGTTTGAAAATGTTCAAAAAGTTCTCGCGAGTTTCGAACGTTCCGATAGTTTCAAAGTGTGATTTATTATAAAATTGGAGAGCCATTGAAGGTTCCACAAGAGAAGGAAAAAATCACGTTATAACTGTTTGAAAAGCACTTCTCAAAGTGAAACATTCCAAACCTAGAACGTTCCAACCACTTCAAAGTGTGATTTGTTATAAAATTGGAGAGCGACGTAGGTTCCACAAGTGAAAAAATGTTATAACTGTTTGAAAAGCACTACTTCTCAAAAGTGAAACGTTCCAAAAGCTCCACACTTAGAACTAGTGCACAGGGTTAAACGTTCCAACAGTTCCTTGCTCTACACTGGGTGAATAATTTCAAAAGGTCTGTCTTCATTGCTATTTGGAACTTTTGAAACGATTGGAACATTTAAGCAGGTGCACAAATTCAGAAGACAGACCCACAGGTACGGCGGGGAGGTGGATGGAAAAAAAAGGTCTGTCTTCTGAATTCGTGCACCTGCTTAAATGTTCCAATCGTTTCAAAAGTTCCAAATAGCAAAATTGGACACAGTGTGAAACGTTCCAAAAGTTCCACCATCCAAATTCATTCACCGGGTGAAACGTTCCAACCGTTTCAAAGTTCCATAGTTGGAGTGAGAGCGAAACGTTCCAAGTGTCCCGAACATTCCCATATTTCCCATTCGGTTTTTTTCTTAAATCCTCTGGCGTTTTGTCTCGCCCGGGGGCCCGCACAACATCGTTATCGAATCGCTAATTTCCATTTCATTCGCAGTTAAAAAAAGAACCAAGGCCACCTCCCGTTGAAAAACGAAAATCCTCACGAGGTTTTTGTACAGGGCAATCAAATATTTACAAGATATGATTATGAGGTGATTTTTTTTTTTGGGGGGGGGATTGAACATTTCTTTCTTCCCTGACTTTTTACCTTTGGCCCCACAAAAAAGTTGAAAAACGTAAACTAACTACCTTCCTCCTCCGAATCGGCCGATAAAATTTGACCCAATTCCGTACCAAAAAATATCTACAAGGTATCACCTCTCGTGCAGCGTCCACCCCGTGGTAACCGAGATATCGTTCCATATGGAGAAAAAACAAACAGAAAAAACGTGTTGTATCTCCCGTACCACCTATCGTGACGTAAAAAATTCGAAAACCCACAAACAACACACAACTTGGGGGGGGGTACACAGAAAAAAACTTTCTGATAAATCTTTTTCGAGGACAAACCGGCAGACGATACGACACGATTTTCCATACAGAAAAAAAAGAAAAACAATTAATTTCTCCGGGCCCGATGCGCAGTTCGTTCTGACCGAGCCACGTTGACATTTCTTCGCCCTGCAGAACCTGAATCTGATGAAACACTAGTGACGCACGTATAATATTACATTTTCAAAAGACCTGTTAAAACAACCCATGTTGCTCAAGGGTGTAGAGCGGAAACGTTTCAAAAGTTCGAATTTTAAAATAAATGATGGAACATTCCAAAATTTTAAATGTTGAACGGGGATAAATAGTTCCAATAGTTACAAACACTTCCCTCAAAGGTTGGAGACGTGCAATATTTTATAGTACATCGTTCAACACGTTCTAATTTTCCCCCAAGTAAACAGTGCAAATTTTCAATATTTTCAACAGTTTTAACTTCCAATTTCATGAAAAGTTTCAAATTTCGCACTGGGTGTAACGTTTCAATAGTTACACTTTCCAAATTACATTAGGTACATTCCAACTGTTCCAAACATTCCACCATCAAACGCATACAACGGAGGAAATGTTCCAATTTTTTTAAAAGTTCCAATTAGCAAAGTCATTTTCCAGATTAAACATTTCAAGAGTTTAAAAAGTTCCAACTTTCAAAATTCATGCACAGCATGAAACGTCCTCAAAGTTTCATTTTCTAACACGTAAACCTGGTGAGATGTTATCACTTTTGTCCATTTCACAAAAAGGTTCCAACTTCGAAATTCGTAGACCGGCTGAAATGTTCCAACGGTTTCAGAAGTTCCCATCTCCGGGAAAAATGTTGCATCCTCGAAATTGTATATCGGGTGAAACATCTCAACCGTTTCACAAGTTCCATCTACAAAAATTCTTGGTCTGGGTGCTGGGTGAAACGTTCCAACTGTTTCAAAAGTTCGACGACATAAATGAAACCTTTCATTAATTTCAAAATTTACACCTTAAGGTGAATAAGTTCCAACCGTTTCAAAAATTCCAACTAGCAAAGTTGTACACCTGATTAAATGTTTCATAAATTCGACTAGTACTAAGGATTCGCTTCACAAAAGTTCCAACAAGCAAAATTGGACATTGGGTGAAGAGTTCCAACTGTGAAAAAGTTTCACCTTCCCAATCTGTGCACCGGGTGAACCGTTCCAACCGTTTCAAATTCTAATTTCGCTGTTAACTTTCCAAGAGTTCCACATAGCCAAGTTGTTTATCGGGTTAATGCTAAGTTATTAAGTTTGAAAAGTAGCACCTCAACCAAGTTGAATATCGTGGTGAAACGTTCCAATAGTTTCATAAGTTCAATTTTTTACAATTCGAAACGTACAATGGTCGGAGAGAGAATGAATCGTTCTAAATGTTCGGTTCAACCTTTAAACCGACAAAACGCCCAGTAATTTTTGTAAATGTTTAATTTTCAACATTGGAGTCAAAATGAACGATACGAGATCAGTGGCCAGGGGTTCAACAATTCCCAACGGGCAAAGACACCTTTCAGACGGGGGTGTAAGAGTATTGGAAGCGCCCCAAGATGGGCGATCCCGTCTCAGAAGGCCCGGCGTCCGTTTTAAAATTAAATTCAAACCCGGCGTGCGGCGGGCTGTTGAACCCGTCGAAGGATGGCGGATTTCGGCGAAGGTGGACCTTCAGGGAGGAAAATATATCTGTAAGTCAAATCCGTCCGGATTATTCCGCAAGGTCTCGGCCGGACGAAAGGGGAAAGCCGTGAACCCTTTGACGGGACGATTTGAACAGGATGGGATTCAATTTCGGGCCATAAAAGGTTGGATTCTCGTCTATACAGAGGTGGAGGTTGGTTAAAGGTCGGAAACGGATCGAAACTGGGAGGATGTTGACAACGGGCGGCGTGTTGGGGCAGGGAACGGAGAAAAGCACCACCGGGTACTGAAATAATTTCTGCCGGGGAATTGACATCGAGTGGGGAAAACGAAAAAACTCTGGAAATAGGCGGCCACGACCGATGCCAGCTTCCGAGCGCCCTGCCAGGAGAAAAGGCGGTCAAACTAGCTCTTTCCGTCGTCGGTCGACTTCCTTGGCCAAAGAGGAAAATGAAACTCGGTTCTAAATTAAAAACTTTTTCTGATTAAATCACTGAATGACGTCCCAGGGTCGAGAAACCGTTCGACTTCTGCGTGTAAATACAAAACAGGCAAACACACAAACAGTTCTTATCACCGCCGTCTCCAGTCGAAAGCCAAGGGATAATCACATCATTTCCTTTGCAAACTGGTGTTATCGCTCATCAAAGACAATTAGGATTAACAGATCTCTAACACAACAATGATAACTCAGTAATATGACCGTTTAATTAATTTTGAACAAATGCTAATGTTTTACTCAACATTTCATTGATAAGTCAGAAAAATTCAATACAAATTGAAACGTTCCAACCTTTGCAAAAGGTAACCTTCAAAACTATACTTCAGATAAAATGTTGCAACTTCAAAATTGAACACCGGGTGGAACATTCCAAACCTTTTACATCTAAATTCGTGAACTGGGTGAAATATTTCAAACGCCATGATCTTCCAAAGTTTTGCACTAAGTGAGACGTTCCAATGTTGCAGAAGTTACGCCTTCCAAAAATGTGCAGCGGGTGAACGTCCCAACCTATCCAAAAGTTCCACCTGCTGAATTCATACTTGGTGGTTTCATTTCTACCTTTCCAATAGTTCACCTCCAAAATCCGTATACCAGGTGAAACGTTCCAACTATTTCGCAGGTATTACTTTCCGAATATGCGTAAATCTTCAAAATTGTACACCGAGTGAAACGTTACGTAAAATTCCAATTAGCGAAGTTGTCTTTCGGATTAAACGTTTCAACAATTTCAAAATTTCTAACATCCAAACACACCCCAAATGTTCCACCTCGAAACTAGTGCACTTTCAACTTTTTAAAGTCCCACAACGCATAAATGATTCCGATTGTTCTAGAAGTTTCACCTTACAAAAATTTGCACCGGGTTAAAAGTTCAACTTCACAAAAATGAAACTGTCCAACTGTTTCAAAAGTTCAACTTCACAAAGATGAAACTGTCCAACTACTTCAAAAGTTCAACTTCACAAAGATAAAACGGTCCAACTGTTTCAAAAGTTCAACTTCACAAAGATGACGTTTCAACCTTTCCAAAAGTTCACCTTCAATCACTTCCCGAATGCGTGTACCAGGTAAAACGTACCAAAAGCTACATATTCAAAATTGTACACCGGGTGAAACGTTATAACTTAAAAAAAATAAAATCAACAAAGTTGTCCTCCCAGTTAAACGTTTCGACAATTTCAAAAGTTTTAAATTCCAAAAACTTCATATGCACCGGTTGAAACGGCCCCCAAAGTTCCATCTTGTAACTAGTACACGTTTCAACTTTTTAAAGTTCCACAACGCATAAATGAAACATTCCAATTGTTTCAAAAGTTTCACAAAAATATGCACCGAGTGAAACATCCCAATTTTCCATAGTTTCACCTTGAATCAACTACACCAAGCGTAATGTGTTCACAATGTTTCACATTCAAACTTATGCATTGGGTGAAACGTTCCAACTTAAAGTCAAGAGTCAGACTTCACAAAGATAATCGTTTTAACCAATCCAAATGTTCACTTTCGAAATTCGTATTCAGGGCAAAACGGCGCAAAAGTTACACATTCAAAGTTTCACACCTGTTGAAAGATACTACCTATAAAAAGTTAATATCTATAAATAAATTGGAACGTTTTGATAATGAAAACATCAAGGTCTATTTACGATAAATACACTAGAAGAAGGAAGAAAAAAACTTCCCCGCCCCACATATCGTCTATTTTTAATGCAAACACGGTTATTCGCGGGTGCCCGGAATAAAATCAAAAGAGATAAATAAAAGCGGTTCGTGGTTAGGAAAAATATAAACAAGTGCGAAGTTGTTGATTCGCGCCTCGGCCGAGGTCGTCCCGTTCTCCTATTTACCAGCCAGGCGGTTTATTTATAGACGAATTTATTCAAAGGGGGGGGGGGCTCGTCCTAATTCTCTAAATTTTCCAGTCAAATTTTTCAGTGGTCTAAAGTAAAAAAAATAGTCGGGGCAAATAGATGTTTGGTGATGGTGGTCCTTCAGGGGTCTTGTCTTGCTGGTAGAATTTGTTTTCCATCTTTTGGGGGGGGAGCCTGAAAGAAATCCATAGATTTTTCCACCTCGTGGCCCTTCTCATTAAACCGACCCGGAAGACGTCCCCGTTCACGAGTCGTCGACCCATTTGGCAAGCGGACACCTGGCGACGTGCAGGAGTGCGTCATCTCAAATCCCGGCCTGCTGCGAAACTGTACGAACCCACCGTCCGGGACCAGGAAGTGAAAACTGCTTTCCGGTTCGGAAGGAAGCCGGGACTGCCCCAACGTCCGGCGTAAGTTATTTTTAAAGACTCGGCGTCCTCTTATTAATAAATTCAGGAAGGCCTTGTCGAAAAACCTAAGGATCGAGCCTACGTGACTCCCGTCTCGGATGTTCTAGGGTTAAAACGGGCCTGGGGGCTCAAGACGGGACGGTCAGGTAGGCCTTCAGGTGATGTGTTGTGTGCAAGCCTTTCATAAAAGAGGTCGATGGGTGTTGAACCATTTGTCAAAGAAAAAACCCCACCTGCAACAAGGAATTTCAAACTGTTTGGAACTTATGTACAGCGATGAAATTAGAGAACGGTCCAACTTTTGAGAGACTCCCTCGAGAAAGCTTTCTTACAATTTCATTTTTGGCTAAAATCTACACATATGCAGCAGAAATTTTGAAACAGTAGGAACATTTCATCCGTTGTAAGAATTGGGAACTTCTGAAACGGTTTCCACTTCGCCTAGTGTTACGCAGAATGGTATGATGATCCAACAGTTTCAGAATATCGGTCAGATCCACAACTATTGATGACCTTACTGTTAGTTTTTATAACTTGGGCGGTCGATGGGTCAATTCGAAAAAACGAAGGATCGCCCCAAAAAGTACGACCGAATCGGAAATCACACGGTAAAAACGAAAAATTAAACGGTTTCAAACCTGAATGGGGCAAGGACACTCGGAGAATTACGTTGAAGAAAAAGAGAGAGAGGGGGAGGGCAAAAAGAAAAAAGAAAAAAAGGTAGGGAATTATTTTGGCCCAATAAGACCTTGAACTTCAACCGAATCACGACCGGAAATAATCTTCTTACAAAAAATCTTGTATTTTTAAACTTGGCTAAACGTTAGTCATGCATGGTTTTACTGATTTAAAAAAAATATATTTTTTTCTTACCTTTGTTGTCAACTTGAGCTAGCGATTCCTCGGTGTCATACTCCCCCACACCCTTCACGTACGTGTCGGGTTCCTAAGGGGGCAACAACAAAAAAAACACAACCGTAAACTTTCACAAAGTTACACAAAATAAAAGTGGAAAAAGAATGGAAGACAGTTGGCAACATTGTTTTGATTATTAGTAGAGCACACTTGCCAATTTAAATTGCTGTCGTGTAATTTATAATAACATTTTAATGTTGCTGTATACACTTTTGGCAACACTGACTATTTACAGTCGACTTGCCGACTTAAATTGTTTACTTTAATTTATCTTAAGATTTAGAGCAAACACGACATGATTTTAATAACAGCCACGCTGATTGATCAATTATAATAGGATTGCCGGCTTAAAATGTTATACTTTAATTTATCATACACTTTTAATGTTACTATCTAGATTTTTGGCAACACCGATGGATTAAATATAGCAGACGTGCCGACTTAAAATGTTACCCTGCAATTTTAACATACAATTTTAATGTTAGTATTAAGTTTTTGGCAATACTGATTGATTTATTATAGCAGACTTGCCGACTTAAATTGTTACACTCAATTAAGATATAATTAAGATTGATTTGATATAAAATAATAAACGTCGGTATTAAATTGTTACACTGTAATTTATCATAAAATTTTGATGGTACTATCTAGATTTTAGGCAACACTAATTGACTGATTATAGTAGACTTAAATTGTTATACTTTAATTTATCTTAAGATTTAGTGCGAACATGACACGATGTTAAGTAGTTGGCAACACTGATAGAGAATCTGTTTATTCCCTATACTTCCGCAAAACGATTATAATAATAGTTGGCAACACTGATGTACTGCATGTAACATTAATATTTTATTTAATACTTTTTACTTTTAATAATTTTAATTTCAATATCAATGATTTTAACACTAATTGAAGAAAGAAAAAAAAACTCGTTTTGCTACACGTCCAACCTTGTATTATAAAAATAAGTGGTTTATTTTTACGACAAATTGACAAGAGGGGTCATTCTATCGGTATAATAGCAATGATAACAGTCGTTACAAATGACACTTGGAGGGTACTCGAGAAGTGTCAAATAACTGTAAACACCCGAGATAAATTTGGATCTTTCCTTCCTTTAAGAGCTACGTGTATGCTTTTCCCCCTCTCTATTTTGTTTATTTTTGTGTACACAACATATTTACTAGCTTTATTATTATTACTACTATACTTTTTTTTTTACAAAGCGTTCAGATACGGTGCTCGAAATAAATTTCCAACCGTTCTAACAATTGTTATCGTGACCTTTTAGGGCTCGAACAATGTTATCTCGGACGGAATGGAAGACCCAAAATAAATAAATAAATAAAAAATAAAGCAAAGAAGAACATGTTGACTTCTTTTTTGTTCTCCCCCTCCCCTTAGTACTATATAAATAGAGATAAAATGTATCGTATGTTTGCTTGCGATTAAAAGCTAATCTTGAAAGTAATTACAAAATTAAAACAAATAGAAACTCACCATCGTGGATTGCAAATATCCTCCTTCAAGTCTTCAATAACACATTCAGGCCTGGAAGGAATAAAAAACAATTAGACATTTAATCAACTAGAGTAAATCCAATGTTGGCAACACTACACTCAGCGGTACCAACTTCGCAATCATGTAATGCTCGTGGGACGTTTAACACATTTATTAAATATGAATAATGCCAGTATCAGAAATGCACGATTGGATGGACACTTATGTCTTTCAACACAATATTGATATATTATTAAATTTGTCTTCTACGTTGATGTTTTTGGTATGTTAAGTATGATTAACGCCAGTACTAGAAGCAAAAAAATACATAAAATTAAAAGAACAGTTATAAGTTACTGGTTTCAGTTGGTAACACATAAAACATCATCCCAGACGACGAACAGTGTTGCAAACATAAGATTATTGTTATCATAATAAATTTAGTATGTAAATTTTTTTTGCATGTTAAGTAAGAATAACGATTGTACATATTAGAAAGAAATATTATCAGGTATTGTGTTAAGCTGGTAACACCGACAGAACCTGTTTAAAAAAAATTAGTTTCAGGTGGTGACATTGATAAGAGCGAATCTCTAACAACTGTGCACAATCTTACCAGCTTAAAATTATTGTTAATATATTTACGGTTTTAAGTAATAATAAACTCTTTCACACAAAACCAATATGACACCAGAAGAATAACACCACACTTTATGCCCTGAAGATGACCCGAAAAAAAGTCGAAAAATCGACAAAAAAATGAAAAAAAGGCGTTTTTCTAAATTGCTTCATTGTTGACCGTCCCTCATGACTTAAACAAATTGGTTATTTTTTGTTTAACCACTTTCCATAAAAACCCATTATTTATGACAAAAAACAAAACAAAAATCCTGTGACTACAGTACGATTTGTTTCAGTTGGTAACATTGATAGGACTTGATCCCTAACGACTTAACAGTTTTATCAACACAAAATTATTGTTATTAAATATTTCTACTCATTAGGGCCAGTACTTAATTACTACTTATCTGGGAAAACAAAACAAACGAATTGTGTAATGCCACACAAGACAAGTCATGACTACATGTTTCAGCTCATGCCACTGATAAGACTTGAATCTAAGAAGACTAAAATAAACTCATTAAATTTATTAATTATGATTTTATGAAGAAAAAATGGACAGTATAATTAAAAGCTTGTTTATGTAATACAATATTTGTATTTAATGTGTATTTCTTAGGGACATATGTTGAAGTTGAACAAATTTGTAAATATAAATTGTCAAATTGATGATAACACAACAGCGTGGATATGCACAGCTGATTGTTACAGTGTTGTCAATTTGAAGTTGTTTATTATTTTTCTTATAATAAAAGTTGATCTTTCAGGTAAATCGATAATAAATCGATAATAAATCGATATAAAACATGACATAAAAACATTTTATAATACATACAATAATACATATAATAATAATGATTCTTTGTGATAAAGACTTGTGTACTGTGTTTTATTAAGTGGATTGTGATTGTTGAAGGGGGTGGGTTTGACGCATTGGGCAATGTGATGTACACGCAACTTATTAAATTGTGTCATGTTAAATTGTTTGTATGTGTCAGATGGGGACACGGATAGTTAAAAAAAGGTCAAAAGGCCACAAAAAAAAGAAAAATTGTGTATTGATTTCGTAAGGGTGATATGACCTCGACGAAAAGTTTTTTATAATGGCTGTTCCATCATCGAAGGATGAGGAAGATCAGAGGAGGCCGAAACGACTTCAAACTTGTCGGGAAACGATATAAAATCGTTCAAGTCAAATGTCAGATGGGAAAATAAAAAGAAAACGGTAGAAAAAGAGGTGAAATTGAAATGGAAAAACACCCTTGTTTACATTCAAGGGTGTGGAGGGGTAAAGGGGTTCGGCCTTGAAACACTCGGCATCGAGCAATAATGCAACTCGACGACGACGACGAGCTTGACGGAGCGGACCGCAAAGGGCGGCCCTTCGACATTTCTCCTCGTCGAAAAGATTTCAAGTAAAATGGACGGAAAAACGATAATAAACAAACCTTGAACGATTCCCACCGGCTGACACGGACGGAGCCCCATCGCTAGCTGAAGTTGACCCCGACGGCCGGTTGGAAGCAGCACCGTACAAACTACAACCATCGATACAATAACACTCGATTATTGATCTTATCGATCTATTTTAAAAAGAAGTTTAATCTTTTTTATACTTTTTACATTTAACATTGATAAACAAAAACATTTTAAAAATAAAAAAACAAAACACAAAGTAAAATAGAGAACAAAATTTTAACATTTCATCGTTGAACAACAAATACTCGCCCCCTTCAGAATTTCAAAAATTTCTCTTCCTTTCCCGCCACTACGATCAAATTTCAAAACTTAAAATACGACAAAAAAGCTAATTTAAGTGAAAAAAACTTAAAAATTATTCTCTAATGCAGTTAAACATAAAAAAAAACTAAAAAAAACCTTTACAGCTACATTTTCTTGGTTCCTCGAGCCTAAGTTATCATAAAATATTAAACTATTTTGATTCACATAAAAATTCCTTCAATGAAAAAAAAGAAAAAAAGTGAAATTTAGAAAATAATGATCTGATGATGAAATAATAATCTTTACTGATATGAAATCAGGGGGTAGCAATGTTGCCCAATTCCTCAGCAAAGTTTATTATTTGATATTGTACAATGTTAGCAAATTACATAACTCAGTGACTTACTTGAGATGACAGCTATATTGCCAACTTACTCAGAATAGTTGTCTACCTGAGGTGGTAGCAATTTGCTAACTTTCTCCTCTCCATAGAGGTAATGATTTATTGAAAATAAGACACATTTACATGCTAAAAGAAGACAGGAGGATGCGTCTAGGATGGTTTTTCGGTTTAAATCTTTCTTGAACTGCTCGTCTAGCTTTGAAAACAGTCTTAAAATCAAGAAGATCTGTAAGTTTGTGCCTTGCTTGTGAAATTTGTCACTCCACGTGGCACAATTACGATTACTTAATTCGCCGGACAATCGTCGAACCCGACAAAATTGACCGGCTTTGAACAACCGGGCGTAAATTCAAAGACGAGGCAGTTTAATTAAATTACGTAAGACAAACCTGGGGGTTGAAATGAATAAAACAATAATGACAATAACGGAATAGAAAGGAAATCCGTTGTTATGCAACGTTCTACATTAGCCGGCCCGTAATTAGCCCTTTGACCCACCCCACCCCCACCTCATTTATTAACAACCCTTTTTTCCTGATTGTTTAAACAATTTGGAACGATTTTTTTTTAACCGTGTGACATTCGGGAAAAATTGCCAATGCAAAACAACAATTAGTTCAGGGCTATTTTTAATGTGCAAATATCCCTCCCGCAGCTTTATTTTTTAATTTTTTATTAGTGTCATTTCCTGGATTATAAAATATTTATTTTATAAATTGACCAACCGCCTATTCCATGCAGAAGAATTCAAAGGTTGGGTCTGATTTATTTTCAAAATCTGACAGATGGTTCTTTATTTTTACGAAGTGCTTAATTCTCGGTAAGCCGAGTAAAGTTATCCAAGTAAATTAGGCCTAAATGAACCTTTCATCTTCAAAAAGTACATCCATTCATTGCGATCGACATGAAATATTAACTTAATCTGACAGATGTTTCTTTATCCTTACAACGGGCTTAATGCTGGGTAAGCAGGATATCGGGGTTTTTATAATAGAAACAAGTTTTGCAACGTACTCGTATTCACAAATACCAATTTTCCACTTGGACTTAGTGTTCAGCTTTGTAACATTGATCATGGAGGAAACTGAAGTGTGTAAAAATTCGCTCTCCCCTACATTGTCTACAGGACGCACCCTCATAAGACATATCTTTTATGCATATGTACATGACCATATGTCATTAAAGAAACTTATTTTTTGGAAAGATTTTCCTTTATGTTTTTTATGTTCAGGGGTGCTTCGTTTGACGTTGTCCTTTAAGCTGGGTATTAGGCAGTAAGTTTATCTCATCGGATAAAATCCATCCTTGAGGTACAATAATTGCTGTAATAAAAATTAGTTGAGTCCAATTTTTGCTTACACATCCAAATTGGCAATTTACACAGCAAACGGCCATCAAAGGTCATACCCAAAACCCAGGAAAACACAATTTGACAATATCTTTGGCACCAGGGCAAAAGGAATTTTGGATAATGAACAAGTATGCTGACCGGGGAAGATCTACACGACTATATGCCCAGAACTTTATAAGCTATCCTAACTTATAGGTCTAGCTAGCTAGAACTACATCAAAATAAGTAATCATCCTTTAGAATAATATTGTATTCCAAGCAGAACGGACAAAACGCACGGAGCTTTAAGGATGGATTCAATAGTTTATCCTAGGAAAAGAAATTTTAACCTAATAAACTAGCTTAAATAAGAATATAAAACGAAAGAACCTTTCTTCATAAAATCATAATTACAATATATTCCATTGAAAACCGACTATTTTACACTTTTTTAAAAACTTTAATGGTAGGTTGAGAAGGATTTTTCCCACCTTGACCAAAGATTTTTCTGTTGGTACTCTTTCATAAATAATAATATATACATAAAGAAGCATTACTCATAATAAAAATATATATTTCATGCAAAACAGACTGTACGCACTTTTTGAACCTTTGAAGTAGATTTGGTTGTGTTTCTCATTTGTAAGCCGATAACCTTGCATAAATAACTTTCTTAGATTAAAGAAGCATTCATAAAAATATTATATTCCATATTGATATGACTTTAGGAATGAATTCAATAGGTTATCAAAGAGAAATCCTCTAACGCTGCTAACCTAGCGTAAATAACAATATAAAAATAAGGAAACATTTCTAAAACTTATGATCTCCTTCATAAAAATTAAACTGACTTATTTCTTTGAGAGCGCATCATTATTTTGATGGTTTATTTCTTCCAAGGTTTTCGCCTCGAACATCCTACTTCAAAAAAGGCGCGTTTACTATGTTTTCTTTGGAACTTATTATTATTTTAAAGGATGCTTCTTTATTTTGACGTATTTCTTAAAGCTTGGGTATAAGGCAATATAGTTTTCTTAAAGGACTATCCCACAAAATCCATCCTTGAGGTAAAATAAAATTAATTTAATCAAATTTTATGGAACACATCGTAATTTTGAGAAATGCTTCTTTATTGTCACATTGTTAGTTTGGGTGGGTTTGCTTCTTACTGCGTTAAAGGATTAAATCTATCTTCGGAGTTTCAAAACAGTACTTTTATTATTATATTCACGCAATACATTCTTTATTTTTACCTTGTTATTTTGGCTTGATTAGCAGCAGTAGAGGTTTTCTCCTGGGATAATCTACTGAATTTAACCTCTAAGTTTAAAAAGTGCGTTTACTCTGATTTACACGTGATTATTGTAATGAATACTTCTTTATACTTACGTTGTTATTTAAGTTAGATTAACTGCGTAAGAGGTTCTTCAATTCAGGAATTGAATTCAAAAAGTTTGGTATGTTTTCTATGGAACGTATTATTATTTTAAAGGATTCTTCTTTAGTTTGACGATTCCCTTAAAGCTGGGTAAGCTGAATTTCGAGCTTTTCCCATAAAAATCATCCTTAACTGTATGCTGTATTTATTAATACTGGGCGTTTTCCGCGTTATAATGAATGTTGGTATAGTCCGTTCTTTCGTTGTTGTTGTTGGTCGGTTTTTAAAATTCTTTGTCATTCTTCAGTTTGACCGGTCAGACGTCGAAATCCCGTTTCGGCCGTTTTTTACATAATTAATTAGATTCAGAATTATCCGGCGTGGAAGAGGATTTTTAATTTTTCGAAACAAAAAGCCCCTTTTCGCCATTTTAAAATGAAGTATGCAAAGTTTCATTTGGCAGTCGATTTTTTCAAGAAAAAATGGTCAATTAGGTCAATAAAAAGGGGAAAAAATTGAGTGAAATTCGTCCCTATTCAACATCCATCGTCTGTTAATATGCAATGAGTTTACGGTCCGATTATCATGTTGGAACAACAGCAAGCAGCAGGCCCATCCCCGCCACCGATCCTACCCCCAGCCGTATTATTCTTCACCAATTTGGAAAATTGTTTTTATCTTCAACCCCAGTGGGGGTCTTAAAAGGGTAGATTTTTCCTTTTTACCCAGTTTTTTTTCTTCATAAACACGGTCAGGATTTGGATAACGAAATCCGACGAGCACCCACTTAAGAAATTCAGGGATAACAAGGGGTTGTTACCATATATATTATAAAAATGTTTCCTCCCCCTCCCCCTTGCCACTCGAAAGGATCCGTCTAATTATAAATTTCCCCCCGTGAGTTTTCGACCGAGGAAGCACCTCCTGGGCCGGGCGGACCCTTAAAACTTCCCGGTCCACTTTTGACTTTTAAAGTTGTACCGCGCCCGAACCGGGGCTTATTGAGAGATTAAGTACCATCCCAAGACGAAGTGTATCGTATATCAAGCATCATTAGGTGATTAGTTTCAAAGTTTAAGTGTACAATTAAAAATGAAAATCCTCGAAGAAAAACTCATCGTTAAGGACTGAAGATAAAAATAAAAAGCCTCCTTTAGCCTAATAATATGCTCTATACAATCAGAATAAAAGTAATTTCAGTTAACAAACGCAGATCAGCCAATTTTGTCTGCTTTGTATTCATTTTATCCTTATTTAGTAGAATGCTTCCGTGAGAATGAAGATTCTTACTTTGTAATTTATGGGTAGCATGGTAAAAACTTGACTTCAGGGTGAACCTTCCAGGCCTATCCTAAAATTTAAGTTTCATTAAGGACATATTTCTCATAGAACCATGATTGTATGCAAAGAAGCCTTGAAGATAATACGACCTATAGACAATATTTGGGGGGGGGGGTTGGATTGGACAGTGGACATTTTACATACTTTAGTTTCCTCCGTGATCATTGGTACAACGCTTAATACTAAAGTCGATGTGGACATTTTCTATTTTAAGTATCAATACAGGTCAGTGCGTTATGTTAAACGTAAAATCTTTCTTACCCATCATCAAGTACGACGTGAAAATAAAGAAGCTTATGCCAAATTAAATTTCATACAGAGTAGAATGAACTACTTTTTGAAGATGAAATGTTCATTTAGGACAAATTTACTTGGATGAAATTTACACTCGGCTTACCGAGAATTAAGTACATATTGACTAAAGACAAAGAAGCATCTGTCAGATTAAGTAAATATTGCGTATAAGTCAGGCTTGGACGAACTTTTCGATGATGGATTAGGCACTCAGGTCAAATTAACATGATTAAATTGCACACACTGCTTATGTTGAATAAGTACCTCGTAAAAATAAAGAAGCATCGATCAGATTATGGTTAAGGCCACGTAAATAAATAACAATATTAACATAGGCTTATTTTTTAGTTTGGACTTGTGGAAGACAGCCCACCCCCGGGATAAAAGGGGGAATTTCTGGGAAGCAAGGCCGGTGGGGCGGCGCATCCCCTCTCGGCCGAGTTTGCCTCCTCCAGCATCTCTGCTAGCAACCAGTCAGTGGTCGGTGTCGACGCGAGCTGCCAGCAGACCGGCGACGAGGATCCCCGAGGAAAGGAGGTTACGTAATTTTTTTCCCCCTACCACCCAGGGGGGAGAGGGTGGGATAATTTCGACCGAAAGATTTTTTCCCATTCAGAGCGCGATTCGGCTAAAAAACAAATAAAAAAATAAACAAAAATCTATAAAAAGGTAAATTGAAAAAAAAAAAAAAAAAAAAAAAAAACTACATAGGCTATAGGCACAAACACGCACACACACACACACACACACAAATCCAGGGTATAAAAGTGTACTGTAATGTTTGGAGTACCCCTCCATAAATCCTAAATCCATCATTATCGTTAAAAATAGTAGGCAGAATTTTATACAATTTTGAGCGTTTGTTAAAAATTGAGCTGTTAGACTAGGAAGGAAATTTAAGCGAAATCTGTTGAAAGGAATTAGATTAAAGTTCTATTGTCCTCTTAAGTACAATACCACAAAACATAAATCAAACAATATCAATAATAAATCGATAGAATTTTATGAAATTTTGCAAAATTCCTTAAATATTCGAGTGTTAGTTTAGGGACGAAATTATAACGAAATAGGCTGAAAGGAATCAAATCTAAAGGCTGGATAATCTTGTTGGTGGAACAAATCTGAAAAGTGACAGTTCTGTTTGGGGGCTTCCATAAAACATCGAATATCCCCGTAAATAATCTACTGAATTGTATTAAATTTTGCATATTTGTTAAATATTATAATATTATCCGATTAAATGTACAGCCTTTTGAAGGTGCGGCTCTATAAACTTTAAATTCGTTCATATATCTATAAATAATAGACATGTCTTTATGAACTAAACCAATTTCGTTATAATCAGGTTCTTGGAATGTAAGAAGAGGCTTTAGCCAAACTGGTTGAAACGGATCAGATTTAGGGACTCACAACGTACTGTTTTGTAAAAAGAGAGCCCCTCCATAAATCATAAATCTTTTAATATAACAATAAATGACAGAAATTTTTGTGAAATTTTATATTTCGTTAAACATTCGAGTTTTAGTTGAGGGACGAAA
Organism: Cimex lectularius; assembly: GCF_000648675.2. Taxonomy (NCBI): domain Eukaryota; kingdom Metazoa; phylum Arthropoda; class Insecta; order Hemiptera; family Cimicidae; genus Cimex; species Cimex lectularius. The sequence goes on along the minus strand of NW_019392637.1, from coordinate 746,874 downwards.
TTTTAGCGAAATCTGCTGAAAGAAATCAAATCCGGAGACATAAAGTTCTACTTATCTGAGGTCCACTCCATGATGCATAAATATCAATATCTCCATAACAATCGACAAAATTGTATGAAATTTGTTATTTTTGATAATAAGTCAAGGAACGAAATTTGAGCAAAATCGGTTGAAATGGATCCGATCTAAAGACTACAACTGTATACAGTCTTGCTGGTAGGGGCACCTCCTTAAGAAATAATTTTGCCAATATCTCTACAAACAATCGACAGAATTTTATGAAAATTTATATATGTGTCAAATATTCGATTGTTAGTCTATGATGGAAATTTGAGAAAAATCCACGGATAGGGATAAGATCGAGCGACTAAAAGTGTAATGTATTTTGAAGGTAATCGATAGAATTTCCAGAAATTTGGCATTGTTAAATATACAGATCTAATTCTATCCTCAAGATTTTTCGAGATCGGGTGAAAGCGTTCACCTCTAGGGCCTAATATGCATTTCATTCCAGGGGGCCCCTCCATAAATCACAAAATCAAGCACTGTCGCCATAAATATTTGATAGAATTTATCAATATTTTTTACATTTTGAAACAGATTTTTTTCGCCTTGGGTTGTATTTAATTTTAGGGACTAATATTTGTTTTGTTTTGGGAGCCTCTCCGTATTTTATTATACATTCAGTTGAAGCATTAACAAAATGTAATAAAATTTGGTATAAAGATTTTAAGGAGCATTAAAGACTTATTAATGCCCGAATATGGAAATATAGAATATTTAAAAAAATATAGAGAGAATTTTTCCTCTAACATAAATGGTCTAATTTTCTTCCAGCATTCCTCCAAATCCGTAAATTGTAAATTCCTTCATATATCTATATCTAATGAATAGAATTTTGTGCAATTTTTGTTATACGATTGGTTGTTATACTAGAAACGCAATTTCAACGAAATTGGCTGAAAGTAATCAAATCCAAGGGTTAAAAGTCTGGTGACCCTCCATGTGCCATAAACCATTGGATGTCTTCATAAATAATGGACAGATTCAATAAAAAACTTTATGCAACTTTTAAACCTTTAGTTCATCATCTATGGCCAAATTTATAGCAAAATCCGCTGAAAGGAATCAGATCCAGGACCTAACAGTGAACTGTATAGTAAGGGGGCTGTTCCGTAAATCATATAATCGTCAATATCTCCATACACAACCGATAGAATTTTATCTAATGTTCTCTTTTTGTTTAATGGTCACATGTTAGTCTAGAAATAAAATTTGTCCGATATCGGTTGAAAGGAATCAGATCCAGGGTCCAAAAAGTGGACTGTTTTGTAAGGGGGCCCGTCCACAAAACGCAAATCATTGAATATCTTCACAAACAATCAGTGGAATGAAATGAAACTTTGTATTTTTATTAAGGATTTGATTGTTAGGCCAGGAAGTAAAGTGAAGCAAATCGGCCAGAAGGAATCAGACCCAGGGCTTCCAATTCTACTCTCCTCTCATGTTCCCCTCCATAAATAAACGATATAATTTTATATAACATTTTGTTTCTGTTAAACATTCGATTATTAGTTTAAAAAAGAAATTTGACTGAAATCTGCTCACAGCAATACGGTCCCGGGACAAAAGGGTTCAGTCTATAAATAAAAAATCTAACAATATTTTCAAAAATAATCGATAGAATTTTATTTAATTTCGTATATTTAAAGATTCGATTGTTGGTTTAGGAACAAAATTTTAGCCAAATACGATGAAACCACGGAGAAAACGTAGTGCCCTTCGCGATGCCACTCAGCCACTCAAAAACATAAATCATATCAACCATCTTAAAAAAACATGAATTTTATGAAAATTTGTCTTTCAATTAAAACTTTTACTTTTCGTCTAGAAACGAAGACTATATTTTCTGGAAGGTATCAGATTCAGAGGCTCAATGTGCACTGGCTAGTTGGGTGCCCCCTCCATAAAACATAATTCTGTCAATATCTCTGTGCATAAATGACAGAATTTTAAGAAATTTTGTCTTTTTGTCAAATATTAGATAATGAGTGGAAAACGCAATTTAAGCAAAAAGGAATTATCCAGAGACGGAAGTTCTACTGCCCGTTATCATGTCATTCTACGCTATGACTAGCCATGCCATTCTATAAAGAATATATGTCATAATTTTTCTAAAAAAATTTAATATTTCATATTGAAACGCAATTTGAGCAAAATCGACTGAAACAAATCAGGTCCAGGTTCTAAACGTGAACCACTTTGTAAGGGGCCCTCTCCAAAAATAATAAATAATTGATGTAATATTAATAAATTTTGTATATATGTCTCAATTAATGTTTTAGGTTGAGATAAAAAAATCATTGTCACGAGCGGGATTCGAACCCACGTCCTTCGGCTTGATACGCCGCTACTCTACCACTTGAGCTATCGAGACCTCGATCTCCTCGGGCACTAACTTCCCATCTCAACCTCACCTACGAATTTGCCCTCCTTTTTGCCATTTTTCACTGACTTTTTTATCTCAACCTAAAACTTTAATTAATTGAATTGTATTAATTGGTCAAGCGGACCACGAAAAATAGTGCATTTGTACATATCGTAGAATTTGATTGGTAGTTTAGGAACGGAACGTTGTAACCATGTATTTCAAAAGGAACTAATTAAAAATAAATTAAAATTTAAAAAAGGAAAAAGAAAAATAGCGAGTTGCAAATTAGTTACAAGGTGTGGTTATTTATTTTTACGGACTTTCATGCTTTTTAATAAACTCAGTCAAACAAAAAACCGCAGTTTCTTTGTGGAAAAATATCTAAAATATTTACGCAATTTTTGAATTGCTTAATTAGATTTTTTTAGTTGGGGGGAGAGATGGGGAATAAATCCTCTTGGTTTCGACGAAAAGTTTTTATTTAGCTGCGCGAGAGATATTGATATAGGGATCACGTACTTTTTCGGCGGAATTAGAGATGAAAGTGTAGTTTAGGGAGGCCGGGAGTCAATCATGGTTTGAATGATTAACCTAGGTCAATTTGTACGGTTATTGACTGTCATTTTTTCCCCTTCATTCCAAGTAGAACGTGTTGAAATTCCGTTTCAAAAACGGTATCCGTGGCTGGGAAATGTTTGCCCTCGGTTTAATTATCCCTCGCTCTGATAAACCGACGATTTCAATTAACAGATTCGACGCAAATGTTGACGATGATCCGTATGGAGGATCCGGAACAAACGGTTTTATCCGAAATGGGGTAAACTTGCGAAGGGGGGAGAAACAACTTAGTATGTAACTGAAAGGAGGTCTGTTTACAAATTATAAACCCTAGCATTGAAACGTTTCAATAAATATTTTTATTTTATACGCTTCTTATTTCTTTTTCGAGGAGGGATGCTAGGTTTGGTTCTGACAGGCTGACATGTTCGTCGTTCCATGCGATTTCACACCTCCTGAGATGGTTTTTCTCCTCTTTGCGGCTGCTTTGCACCAGATATTGTTTTTCAGAGATATGTGTACAAGACGATTGAAAATTATAAAAAATGTTGTATTTATAACGGAATAAAAATAAATTCTCCCTAGTACTGACGTTTTCTCCGGGCTTGCATAACTCCTGGATCACGTGGACGGCCCAAACCCCCAGATCTCCGCCTAGGCTTAGAATAAGCCTTTATATTATCCCGGATTTAATCGATGATGGGGATTCAGTTTTTTTTTTCTTTTAGTTGGAACGTTGAACCTAGGGAGCACCGTACGGGATGAACCAATTGCCCTTGGCAGGGCGAACAATGCCGAATTGACAGTTTCATTCAGTTGAAGCCGGAAGAAAAATAAACACAGTTGGGGGGACGGGGATGATTAGCTTATTGATTAATTATTTATCTAGTTGTTTTGGTCTGTATTGCAGATGAGTTTGACCCAGGGGGCGGAGGCTGCGGACGGGGAGTCGTGCAGGACGAGCTTCGGCAACTTTTCCGCAGGTGAGAATTAAACAAAACAAAACGCAACTTTCTTAATTAATTCTTCAAAATAATCGAGGTTGAAGACATAAAGTGAGTTGTCTTATTAAGAAGGCTCTCCCCAAATCTTAAATTCGCCAATATCTACATGAACAAAATATTATGGATTTTCTATTTTTGTTAAACATTCGATTAACCTAGGAAATAAATTCAGGAGAAATCGGCTGAAAAGGACCAGAGACAGAGACAGAAGTGTACTCTATTGTCTGGTGCCCTCGATAAATCATAAATCCATCAATATATCCACAAATAATAGACAGAATTTTATGTAAATTTATGCTTTTGTTAAACATTTGGTTGTTGGTGGTCTAGGCACAAACTTTTAGCGAAATCAGATCCAGAGTCTGAAAGTGTATTGCTTGAGGTGGCCACTTCATAAATCATAAATCCTTCAGTATCTTCATGAATAATCAACAGAACTTTATGAAATTTTGTATATCGATTAAACTTTTGATTTTTGTCTAGAAACGGAATTTTAGTAAAATTGCCTGAAAGACAAGAGCCAGGGACTTAAAATATACTATTTTGTAGTGCTGCCTCTCCATAAATCATATAATCGTCAATATCTCCATACATAAACTATAATTTTATGAAATTTTCTCTTTTCGCTTAATATTCCGATATAGAAAGGAAATTTGAGTTAAGTCGGTTGAAAGGAATCAGACCCAGGGTCTACCAAGTGTACTGTTTAGTTGGGAGCCCATCTATAAAACATAAAGCTTTGAATATCATCCTAAATAATCTCCAGAATTTATGAAAGTTTGAATATTTTCTAAACATTCGATTATTATATTTGGAAAGAAATTTGAGCAAATATCGGGGAATAGAATCAGATTCAGAAACTAAAGCTCTTTGAGGTTCGATAAGGAGGAGGGTAAAGGAGTCAATATCTCTAAAGATAAAAAATAAAATTTTATGAAATTTTGTATTTTTTTTAACATTCGATTGTTAGGCTAGGTTCGAAATTTTACAAAAATTGGCTGAAAAGAATAATAAACAGGGTATAAAAGAGTACTGTATCGTCTGGCGATCCTCTAAAAAACATAACTCATTGAATATCTTCATAAATAGTGGATTGAATTTCATGAGATTCGGGAAATTGTTTAAACTGTCTGTTTTTGATCTATGAACAATAGCGAAATCGGATGAAAAGAATCAGTTATCGGGTTTAAAAATGCACCATTTTGTAAGGGAGCCCCCCGTAAATCATAAAGCTTTGAATATCTCTATCAATAATGGATAAAATTTTATGAAATTTTTATTTCTGTTTAACTTTCAACTTTCGAATGCTAGGCTAGGTCGGAATTTGAGCGAAATCAGCTAAAAGTAATCAGATACAAAGACTAAAAGTGCATTGTTTTGTTCAGAGACACCTCGATAAATCATAAATTTAACAGCAAGTTATTAGCAGATTGTTATGAAATTATTCTTACATCTTTACGGTTTAATTTTTTCCAATTTTTTTAAATCGATATAGCAAAAAAAGAAACACTTGTAGCGTCTAAAATTGAGTTGCCTTTTTAAGGGGGCCCCTCCATTAATAAAAAAACCATCATTATCTCCATACATAATGGGCACAATTTCATGAAATTTTATATGTTTGTTAAACATTCGACTAACAATCGCCAAGTGGACGAAAATTGAGCAAGATCGGCTGAAAGGAAACAGACCCAGGGTCGAAAAGTGGACCGTTTTGTAAGGGAGGCCCTCCATATATCTTAAATCTGGCAATGTCTCTATAAATAATCGACAGAACTTTATAATATTTAATATATTCATTAAATATATTTTATTCTTGGTCTGAGGACAAAATTTTAGGAGAATCGGTTTACAGGAATTATATCCAGAAACTAAAGGTGTTTTGTATTGTCTGATGGCTCTCCTTAAGACAAACCCTTGGGTGTACTCATAAATATAAGATCGACAGATAAAAAAAAAAAATGTAATTTTTTAAACCTTTGGTTTTTCGTCCATGGAAATTTTTTTAGCAAAAGTGGCCGAAAGGAAATAAATCCAGAGGCTAGAAGTTTATTATAACTTTAAATAAATTCATAATTCTGTAAATAGTCGATCGAATTACATGAAATTCGAGATAATTTTTGTACAGTTCAGTTTTTTGGATATGAAAAAGGTTTTAGCAAAATCGGCTAACAGGATTAAGGATTTCCAGATCCAGGGTCTAAAGGTGTACTGTTTTGTAAGATGGCCCTTCGGTAAATCATGGATGGTCGAATATCTACATAAATAACGAACCAGAACTTTATGAAATTTGACGGAGCTCTTGAACATTCGGTTCTAGGCCGTTGTCCAAGCTTTTGTCCAAAATCGTCCGAAAAAGATCGGATCCAGAGTGTAAAGACTCTTCTGAGGTACTACTCCATAAAACATAAATTAATTAATAACCCATACATAATTGGTAGAATTTTTGAAATTTTCATTTTCCTTGTCATGTTACCAAAATTCTACTCGGTTCTGGAATTTTTACCTTTAAGGCTTAAAAGTCTATTTTATTCTTGGTGCCCCTCCATAATTTCTTATAAATCTCGCCAAAACATTGATAGAATATAAAATAAAATTTAAACTTAATTGTTTTATAAGTAACATTCCATGGTTCGCTTAAAATCCGTTTGAAATCCAGCTATTTCCTTGCAGTTTTTTTTTAAATTTTCATTTTCAAATCCTATTTTGAAGGCTTTGCCAAATCGCTTTAAATTTTAAACTAACGTACGTGCTTTTTTTGCCTACATTCTTAAAACTTCTTTTTGTCATGGCTCTTGTGTGTGGAGGCGGGGCTTTGCGACTTCGCGCCGGCTTTTGACCGCACAACGATTAAATAATCATAACCGCGGATCATGAATCATTCAACGAGGGCCCCATTTTTTCCCTCCAAACGTTGTAACGAGTCCTTTTCGCCTAAATTGGGGGCCCACATAGCTTCGCATGATAACACGTACCGGTTTTATCAGATTTTTTTAAAGTAGATCCGTAAAAACCCGACCCCTTTTGTAAAGGGGAAATTATTTTTATTCAGCTCGCTGAAAACCGGCGTTTAAATTAATGGACGTATTCGTAGATTTTACATTCATGGAGGGGCCACTCCACATTGAAATACACATTTTGAGCACTACGGTTACATCCAAATCAGCTAAAATTTTCATCAGAGATGAAATACATAAACTTTCAACTGATTATGTCAAGTGTTTAAGGAGATACTGGAAAATTTAGGATTTATTGAGGGCCCTGACAACACTTTGGCCCTAAAGATGAATGCATTCACTGTCGATTAGTTTTTTAAAATAAAATTAACGCTGAGAGTATAACAATTATGACAAATTTCATGAATCTCTTTGTTTATTTAGTAGTTGCGCTTAAAGAGAGAGTAAAACTTTAGCCTCAGGACCTGATCTTTTTCAGCCGATTTTGTTATAAAACCTAAACACTGGTAAAGAACAACATGTTTAAGAGTTTCGTCAAATTTCAATGAATTCTGACCATTATTTATGGATATATTGACTTATTTATGATTTACTGAGAGATTCCATACCAAGATAATTAACTTTAAGTTTCTTCCGGCAGATTTTACTGAATTGTTTTTCCTAAATTATTAATAAAATGTTTAACAAAAGGCCAATATCTCATCAATTTCTGCCCGTTATTTTTGGAGATTTTCAAGGTTCATGATTTTTGGAAGGGTGTGAACTGCGTAACAGGTACATCTGATTTCTTTCATCTAATTTCGTTCAAATTTCGTTCCTAGACCAAGACTCAACGGCTTTATGAATTTTAATTTAAAATTTGTTCTGTTGAATTTGTTGTGAATTTTGTTCTAACATTTGTTCAGAATTGTTATCAGAATTGAATTCTGAGAATTTTTTTTTAAATTTTAACTTTGGCCGAATCTGCACAACTTTAATTCCTAAAATTAATAATAAATCCATTATTTTAGTGCTCTGATTGATCAAATTACTTCTTTCAATTAATTATTCTTTTTTGTAAGGTATTGGTTGAAATTAAAATAATAAATGTTTACAAATATACAAAATTCCATCAAAATTAGTTTATTATTTTACGAAGATTTTCACGGATTTATGCTTATAGGAGGAGCATAACAAAACATATTTTATGTTTATGGATTTGATTCCTTTTAGTCGATGTGGCTCAAATTTCGTTTCTGGACAGACATTCAAATATTAAACAAAAAGATAAAATTCAGCGTAATTCTATAGCTTATTTATGGAAATATTGACGATTCAATGACTTATGGTGGGGCCCTATTACGAAACTGTATATTTTAATTCCATGGGTCTGTTGACTTTCAGTCAATTTTTACTGAAATTCCGTTTCTAGGCTAAAAATCAAATATTTTCCAAAAATTAAAAATTTCATAAAATTCTGGAGATTATTCAGGATGATATTGGAAGTTTTATGTTTTATGATGCATGCCCTAATTAAACAGTACAATTTAAGACCCTGGATTTCAACCGATTTTTTAATTCCCTGGGTCTGATTCTTTTCAACCGATTTGGCTAAAATTTCGTTTCGAAACTAGCAATCGAATGTTAACCAAATTTCATAAAATTTCTCCATTCAAAAATAGTTGAATAATTTAAGATATCCGAAGAGGCCCTCCAAGAAGACAATTTGCTTTTACATGCGATAGTGGCTCTTTTCAGCCGATTTCGCTAAATATATAGCCGTGAACCAAGGATCGAAAATTCAAGGATTATATCAAATTTCATGAAATTCTGTCTATTATTTATGAAGATATTCAAGGGTTTATGTTTTATGAAGCTTCACCAGACAAGGCCGTACACTATCAGACTCTGGATCTGATTTCTTTCAGCCGATTTCTCTCAAATTGATTACACTGATGAACAATTGAATGTTTAACTAAAATACATTGTTGTAACATTTCATTAAAAAAACCTATCGATTGTTTATGGAGATTGTAAAATTAACTTTTGTGGAGGGGCCACCTTGCATTTGGGTAACCTTTTAAGTTTTTACTTTTTAAAATAAGAAATATTTTTTTTCCAAAGTTTAAAACTATACATAAGCCTATCTATTTAAAAAAAATATATGGACAGAATGTCATGAAATTTTTGTACAGTGACTTGAGAATCAAGTTTAAACGTACTCTTTCTTTCCTCTAACCACGTTTGAAAGGCGTCGAAATATGAAACTTGCGTGTTCTGCTTGAAGAATTTCTTTTTCTTTTTCTTTCCCTTCTTTTATTTCTCCAACTGTGACACTTATATCTGCGTAACTTTCCCACACGGGAGGAGGAAAATTGGGGTTGAAACCTGAAACTCGAAGATGCGTGTTTGAAAGGGGTAGATGTGGCTGGGGGTTGGGAAAAGGTCCGCTTCTCATGTGAAACACTCTCCCAAATTAACTTAATCTACAATGGAGTTGAAAATCCGGCGTCTAAGCTCACCGGATTTGTGAAATAATTGACCCTCGTCGGTCTAATTTGTGATAGGATGGAAAATCCTGTTGATCCTTCGGTCCGGAGCCTGTATTCTTTTGAACTGTTTGACTTTGGCCCTTTTATTGGGAAAAGTTGGCCGAAAGTGAAATATTTACAGGGGGCCGAGAAACTTTGCGAGGTTATTAACATTTTCATATATTGTCCGGCCGAAGGAAGTCGATCATCACTGACGCTAAGGATCGAAGATTGAAAAATATCGAATGTACAAGGATCAGTGTACTATACGGGGGGACTTAATTAAGTCCGAAATCGTTCTACTCTAAAACAAACGACGGATCTGACCAATGCTTCCTTTATCACACCCTTTGATGAAAGCTGGGTGAACAAACAAGCCTAAGATTCTGCCTGGAAGCGCCAAAAGTAAAACCTACTACTTGTGTTAGGGGGTTGATGAAAAGCGAAGCCAGGTGAACGGACCACAGTTCAAACCTGTCTATATTCGATTAACTACAGATTTTGAAAGGCACTACACGCAGAAATGTAAATTCAAACCAAGATTAGGCGGAACCGGGTCAAATACGTGGATAAGTGCTTAGTACTTGAACTTCCAAATAACTATTCTTTCTGACAGATGTTTCTTGTTCAGCACCCTTAGACGAAAGCTGGGGGAGTAAATAAAAAGACATTTTGGCTGGAAAACCAAAACGTACAACCTACACCTCTGTCTTAAGTACCACAGTTCAAACTTGTTTACATTCAATCAATTACATATTTTAAAAGGTATTTCAAGCAGTAATTTGAATTCAAAGAATTTTAAAACGTATTTCAGGTTGATATTCGTTTAGTGCGTGTTAAAAAAGAAATATCTGTCACGTCCATCATCATTTGATTTAAAGTAGAAAGACTTCGGGCTCAATCAAGGCCCACGTATTGCACGCCCCTTGCCTCGCTCTAAATGCGAACCTGTTTTAAAAGCCCCGCGGTCGTTAGGGGAGTTGGAAACTTTGGAAAGAAAAGAGTTTTATGAATTGCGAAAATACTTGAAGTGGCCCACTCGAAAAACGCTGACGGGGGGCTGGTGAAAAGGGCCACCCTTCGCCCTTCGTCATCTTAGAATTACAACCCTCATCGAACAAAACGACCTGTTAACCCGTCATATTTAATATTGTTTAAACATTTTTTACAGACGAGTACTGTCCGGCCGTTTGGGACAAGGTCCTCTGCTGGCCGCCGACCCGCAGAGGGTCCGTCAGCTCCCTCAGCTGCCCGTATCACCTCGGACTCGATACGACAAGTAAGTATTTTAAAATATTTGAAAAAAAGGAAGTCGTACATTTTTTAGGGGTGGGCTTTTAAATTTCCTCAACTTTCCGGATTCCCGTAATTTAATTTGAATACTTAATTGTCCCAGGGTTTTGGGATAGGTGGGGGAAGGCCATTAAATTAATTAAACAAGCACAAATTAATTGCTTTTAACAATGTTTGTTTGCGCCCTTCAATTTTTTTTTTAATTTTTCAATTTTGATTGCCAATCAGACCTCGCCTATAGCACTTATGGCATTGCCACGTGGAGATTTATATATAAGAATCCAGAGCTTTACAACCGTGAGAAAGGAAGAAAGAATCAAAGGGTTGAAAATTAGCGGACACAGGAAAACGTAATTTTCACCCGGACAAACGATTCCCACTTTACAAAAGGGGGAAAATTAGACTATCGCCTCTTCCATTTTAATCCGTTGAAACGCTAATTATATAAGACTCAACTCTTGAAGCTAAAAAAAACTATAATCTGTAGCTATAATTATATTTATTTTTAAATTAACTTTTTATTTTTCAAATTGCACAACAAGGGTTTCAAATGTAAATAGGTCTATTGTAGTCGTAATTGCTCGATTCCACCTCAATTCGCAAATTGCACCTACCCTTGACGTTTTTTTCCTCCATATTTTGATTCAATTTCGAATAAGGATCGAGTGGAGGGTGGAATCCTGTAAGAAATCCGACAAATCAACCCCCCCCCCATGGGGTAGGTTGGGACGGCTACAACCACCTTCTTGATGGCCCATCTACGTAAAATTTCACCCACGCTTTGCACACGAAATATTCAATCCGCGTGTCGAATTTTGTCCAATTCGAACAAAGTGTTGTAGAGCCTTTTTTTAAAGACGAAAAATAGCTGAGGGGCCACCTATGAGAACCAACGTTTACGGGAAAAATGCACTTCCAAACCCCATTGGGTATATCAAGCTTGGTCAATAATTGACTCCCGGGCTTCTAAAAAAATTAATATTGACAAATAATTGTAGTTTTAAAAGAAACAGGTCCCACGGGGACTTTGGGAGCGATAAAACATTAGGGCACTGTTTCAATTAGGCGGATATTATTGAAGTTTCGTTCTAAGGTCAAGGTCCATTTTTTAAGAATTCCGCCAAATTTCATGAAATTATGTCAAGTATGTACAAAAATATTTAAGAATGTATGTTTTATGGAGGGGCATATCACAGGACGATGCAATTTGATCATGGTTATCATTCCTTTCGGCTAAATTGATTAAATTTTGGTCAAAATGTCAAAAATAGAGTTTAACAATTTATCGAATTTCCTGAAATTCAATAGATTATGTATATGTGAGAATGCATCTTTCTCTGGAGGGGCACCTCGCCAGGACGTTGATGTTTAAGAACTGGTGACAACTTCTGTCCACCGATTGAAATTTTAGTGAAAGTTCAAAGGTTAACTGTTTAACGGTTTTCCCATATTTAATTAAATTTTTCAATTGTATGTGGAGATATTCGAGTATGTATGTTTTAAGGAAGGACACCCATAGGACAATGCAGTTTTGAGTTCTGGTGGGGATTTCTTTCGGCCAATTTGATTGAAATTTCGCGGAAATATCAAAGGTCAATTTTTAAGAGGGCCAAATTTCATGAATTTATGTTGATTATGTCTGGAGATATTAAAAAATGTATGTTTTCTGGAGGGGCACCCACAGGACGATGCAGTTTTTAGACTCTGGTGAAGATCCCTTTCAACCAATTTAATTGAAATTTTGCTAAACTGATCTACAATTTAACAATTTCACCAAATTCCATAAAATACATTAAAAAATCTATGTTTTATGAATGAAGCCTCTTTCAGGGTGTTGCAGAACCTGGTGATAATTCCTTTCAAGCCAATTTAATTGAAATCTTGTTAAAATGTCAAAGGTTAATTTTTAAGAGGTTTCCCAAATTTCTTGAATATCTATCGACAGAGTTTGGATGCATTTGAAAATATAGCTTTTATATTAGGAGGAGCAGCACTCAAGGCGGTATACCGGTGGTGATAGGTTAGGACCAATTTTATTGAAATTTGTCCAAAATCCCACAGGTCAAATTTATAATAATTTCGCCAAATTTCATTCGAATACGTTCCTCCTTTTTCAGGATGTCGGACAAAGTGTACCGTGTGGAGGGACTACCATTTTAAATTGGAAGGTCTGTACCTTGACATTTGATTAAAAGTCCTGGCGGACCTCACATCAAAATTATTTCTGAGAAAGCTCTGATGAAAAATCGTTATTGGTAGATGCCGCAGGGGAAAGAAAAGTTATTTACTTTAATATTTAAAAAAGTCCCCCAACTTCGCGGACTTAGACAATATTGCTGTCCGGAGAGGAGGGAGGGTCCCGCCGAACTTTTCCTCCTTTCTCTGTGGTCCCCATTTCCCCGTCAGTGGCAAAACAATCGGCGGCCGGTTGATAAATTGCGGTCTAATTGGCCGGGCAATGATCCCGTAAATCCGATTGTTTCCGCTCCGACGCCCCTTAAAACTGGCGGCCCGTCAAAATCCAATTAGGGAGACGTAGCAAGAAATTACGACCGCGGGGAGGCCGAAAGGGGTGGAAGAATGTGGAAAGGTTACCCGTAGCTTGACCGCGAAAATTGGAATATTGAGCAAAGAAGACGCGATACCTCAAGTTTACCCTATACAGTGCAGCAGAAAATACGTCTGCCAAATGGGACAGTACAGCATCCTCACATTATGACCATGCACATGCGCATATTTTAAATCCGTTTGGAATAAAATTCATAGGGATCAGCTAGAAAGCAACCCGAATAATTCCTTAAAAATTGATTACGAATCAGACAAATAGTATCAGACACATAGCTGTGTACGCGATTGTGCGTTTTATATTGTGTGACGTTACTGTTATCTTCTTTCTACCACCATGGGGTCTGAAGAGGTTTTACTCGTCCTTTTTTGACATGTGACGTCACTGTTCTCTTCGTTCCAATAAGCCCCATTTCGGTCGATTTATCAAAAGCAAATATCGAATAGATCCAATATGTATACAAAATCTATCATCTCACAGTGCGGCTCGATCCACTTTTATAACACTTCCTAAGAAATCTAATACAAAAAGTTTTTAATAATATCAGAAAATCGTTTAATGTTGCACAAACATAAATTATTTTTACAAGACAAAAACACGTGCGAAGAGCCATGGAAATTCCCAAATTGGATTCAGGAATATTTACTCTTCAAATATTACTTCTACCATGTCTCGATGACAAAGGCGATCTTTTTGTTTGCTTTATCGTTAATGAAAAAACATTCGAGTCTGCTAAACACGATTAATAATCAAAATCTGTAGCGTTGAATCAGAGCCAATTTCAGAAATTGGATACAATTAAGCAAAGGTGTTGGCTTTTAACATGATAAGCATGGAGGTATTGATGAGTTTCCGGATTTGACATCACCAAGAGCTTCGTTTCGTTTTCCCATATTATTTATTCATCCATGCTATCAAGGAAAAAATAAATGCGGTAAAAGGATATTTTAAGTTTAAGTTGGCAACATTGCTACCACCCCAAATAAACAATTATGTTAAGGTGTAAGTTAGCAACATGGCTACGACCTCAGATAGAGGCAATTATGCTGAGGTGTAAATTGGCAACATTGCTACTAACTCAAGTAAGCAATTATATTGAGGTGTAAGTTGGTAACAATGCTATCACCTCAAGTAAACAATTATATTGAGGTGTAAATTGGTAACATTGTTACTAACTCAAGAAGGAACCTATGCTGAGGTGTATGTTGGCAACATTGCTACCACCCCAGGTAAGCCATTACGTCGAGGTGTAAGATGGTATCATTGCCAATATTTCTTTCTATGACTCTTCGGGTTCGAAAAACCGGAGCCGGGCGAACGGAAAGAGCAGTCCAGGCCAATTTTAGACGTTTGATCCGACAGTTGTTTAAATTTGGTATGGGCTTTCTCCATTTCGAAAATAAATGGTCTTGACACATCAACTTTTGTTTGTAATTAATTACTGACTCCGACGTGTGTTTTTGGTTTATGGTGACGGTGGGACGGGGGGCAGGGTGCGGTTTTACCTTCTACTCAGCAACCCTCTCATCGAAATTACGCTTCGATTTCTCACCCCCTTTCTTTCTTTTTTTATTTTCTCCAATAAAAAGAAGAAAGGCTATTTTCATGGTTTGCAAATAAGATGCTCCCCCCAGGGGGTAGTAGGCACTAAAAAGCGTTTCACGGATCATTATTCGATGAAGGAGAAAAAAAGAGAGAAATTTTAAAGCCTTAATGAAGATTCAAAAATATATTAAAATTTATTACCTTCTCGGAAAAAACACACACACAAGAACTTTTTCTTCGTTACAAATCAGATTTTAATTTTACACTGATTTTTTTCATAATAAAAAGACAAGGTTCTTTGTTATTTTACTACTTTGTTTCTTTGACTATTGATATTGAGCTATGTTCATTAATGAGTGAAATGGTCGTTCAAAAATTTGAATCCGTTTATTTTCCTTTGTCGGCTGTTTCTCTGGGTTCTTGATTTCAATATGTTTCCACTCGAAAACCGAAAATACACGTATATAGATTTTATACAGGTGTAGAATTGAGGAAAAAGTGAGAAAAATTAAATAATAAGGAAATAAAGCTTCATTCTGGTCAGATTGGTAAAAAAACATCTTTCCTTTTTTCTCCCTCCCGTGAAACAGCAGTAGATGAAATGAAAATTTAAAATTCTCGTTGATTTGATACGACCACCTCAACCCCAGGGAGATTCGATCGACAAAACTAATGGCCATCTGACCTTTCGTCGTCCCTGGATCGTACTTTTTCACTTTAATTGTGGAGAAAAAAGGAATTCAATGGTAGTTTGTTGGAGGGTTAATTGTACGGTGGAGACCGGGGAAAGGGAGCGAGTGGTGCTGTTCTCAAGTTTCACAACCGGTTAGTCGAGAAGGTTTAGCATAATTTGAGCGCCGTGAAAGTCCATGAAAAAAAGATCAGACTCAAAAAGTGGTTGAGTATAAGTGAGAGAGAGAGAGAGAGAGAGAGAGAGAGAGAGAGAGAGAGAGAGAGNAGAGAGGGAGAGAGAGGGAGAGAGGGAGAGAGGGAGAGAGGGAGAGAGAGAGAGAGAGAGAGAAGGTGAGAGGGAGAGGAATGAATCTTTACTCGGCGTGAAGAACACAGATAATAAGAAACAACTGACAAGTAAACCTCAACGAATTCACACTTTTGATGCATAATTTCACTCATTGATCAACACCCTTCTTTTATCATGTGACGTCATGAGTTTCTTATTTCTACCATCATGGGGTTCGACTATGGTTTTAATTCCCTCTTTTTTACCATGTGACGTCACTTTTTATCCCATCCACTACCATGGGGTTTGACGAAGGTTATGACCCCATTTTTATTATATGACGTCGTAATTTTTCCCTTCTGCCGCCATGGGGTTTGACGAAGGTAGTGCTCCGTTTTTGTATCTTATGGCATAATTGGTTTTCCCTTTCCATTGCAGTGGGGTTTGATAAGGGTTGTGACCCCCCTTCCTTTACATCAAGAGCACAGATAATAAAAAAACAACCAACATGTAAAACCTCAACGTATTCGAACTTTCAAAGCATAATTTCACTCATTGATCATTACTGATCAATAATCAATAACAAAATAAAGAAAAATGAGAGGGATGTTCTTGTACCAAAGAAAACATGTTAAGTGAGAAGAAAGAACGAAAGAAGTCACAGTAGAAAGTCAAGCGGATTGCAAAGAATTGCTATCCTGTTATACTTCGCCGCTCATACTTGGTTAAGTACCCTCGATCGACTTGTAACTTTTGATCATGAGGAAGACAACAAGCCCCTCGGAAAAAAGTCGCGATAAAATTCAACAATGCGTCGACGAATGTCGGCTTCATCAGGGACTTAGTAAGGCGGATGAAAGAACGACAAAACGCCGAGGGATTCGCGGATGAATGAGGGATCGACGACGCCATCCGGCATCCTACGAAAAGGAGCTCCCAACGGGGTTTGAAAAAGAGACGAAAGTGGAGCAATTAGCAACAAAAGGGTACCCCTGGATTTTATTCTCCTTTTTTCTTTTTCCATCTATCGAAAAAAGACCGTGTGTCTGTCTATTTATAGTAGGCTCGGCCCGCCTCATGCAAAACAGGGGTCGTTTATCGCCGAAATTTTACCCGAGAGGGAGGTAAATATTTCAACAAATGACAGAATTTATTTATTTTTATTAAATCATTTAATTTTTTGTGTAATGAACAAAAGTTTAGTGAAATCGTTTCAAAAGAATCAGATCCAGAGACAAAAAGTGTACTGTTTTTTAATGTGGTCCCTCCATGAATCAAAATTCTTAAATATAACAATAAAAATTCGATAGATTTTTATGAAATTAGCACACTTTTTAAATATTTGGTTTCCTGAATGAACTCAAAATCTGGTCGAAATCGAATGAAAAGAAAAAGTGAAAAAAAATGAATGAATATTTCAGCACAAAATTGGGATAGTACCCCATTGGTAACCCTTTCATTTCGTAAAATTTATTATTGAATTTACAATAATTAGATAGTATATATTTAAAAATGTATAGTACATATTTATAAAATGATATAATAGACCTCTTAAATATATGCCTACTATCTAATCTATGAAACTATTAAAACCTTGGCAAAAAACAACGGGTATCTAGAAATATTTATTAAGTTAAAAGAATAAGAGCTAGTTAAAAGAATAAAAAAATAAACTTTAAACGAATCAACAATAGGACTCAGCCACCCCACCACAAATGAATCATTAGGTTTCTGTTGTTTGCCAAACATTGGTGAATTATCGGAAAAAGTTAGTAAAATTTTTAAACAAGAAGGTTTTACAATAGCTTTTAGAAGTACGAGTTCACTTAAAAACATCCTCTCAAAACCTAAAGACAAGGTAGACAACTTGGGAAAAAGCGGGGTTTGCCAACTCAATTGTAATGATTGTGATATTAAATATATAGGACAAAGCGGTAGAGAAATAAAAACGAGAGTAAAAGAACACTTGTCTAAATCGAGCAAATTTTCGGAATTTAAGGACCATCTAAAAGAAACAAAACATAATTTCAATCTAAATTTAAATACAACAGTGTTACATAGTTTCAACAAAGGGAAAGAACTAGACTGGTTTGAGAAATTTGAAATTAAAAAATGTAAAATTGAACATGGAGATAAATGCATTAATAATATAACAGATTTTCATCTACCTCCCTATTTTAAATATGTACATAAATAATACTAAACGTCCAAATAAATAAATAAATTATTTTAATTATTATTATTTTTATAGTAATTTAATAATATTAAGTATTTACTATTATAATATTTATATGTGTTATAGTTTCCGCGTTTCGCACGTTCAAATTGAGCGCTATTAAAAAACCAACTGCTAATTGGAACGTCGCGTTGGGGGGGGGGGTATCAGCGGGTTCACATTTGCAATTCATGTCGAGAGACGTAAACAACTTACTGTGAGTAGGAACTATCTTTTTAAAAAGGATTGAACACCACACACACTCCATCATTTATCATTTCAATTTTGTATGTTTGTTCAATATTCGATTGTTAGTTTATGGAATAAAATTTGAGCACAATCGATTCAAAAGAATCAGATCGGGACAATAAACTTTTTTTTAGCCCTCTCTATAAATCATAAATCTTCCAATATAAGAATAAATAATCAAAAGAATTTTATGCAATTTTGTCTTTTCGTCAAATATTTCATTGTTATATATGTTCGTTTTGCCTAATGTACTAGACTTTAGAAAACAACTGAAATGTACTAATAGATTCGACACACGAATGCTTCGGACCTTCTCATTGTTCATTTCATTGTTAGTTTATGCATAAACTCGACAGATTTAAAAAGTTAGATAATCATTTAACTTATTACCTTTGTCTTACCAAAATTTGTCGTAAATCAAACAGCTTTAGGGCTAAAGTCGTCTTATTATATTGCCTTAAAGACAAAGAAGTCATTGATAATCAAATTTGTCTTCGACCTATTTGACAATCCGGTCCTAAATCGAGTTCGTCTAGTTATTAAGATGTGTTCGTTTTGACATGGGGCGTAACTCGCTCGCGTATATATATATATTTTTTTTTCCTTTTGTTAAGACGAAGGGACAACTATTTAACAACAAAGCCAAATTTCATGCCATTCTGCCAATTATCTTTGGTTATACTTAAACAGTTATGATTTATAGAGGAGGCATCTTACATGAGAGTACGCACACTTTTAGACACAGAAGTTCTTTGTATTCATGCGATACGGATCGAATTTCGAGCATCGACTGGAAAATAAGTACATTTCGCAACTATGCTAAATTTCATGAAATTTTGTCAATTATTTATGATTGTACTGAATGATTTATGATTAAGGAGAGGCCACGTTATAAAACAGTAAACTTTTGTCTCTGGATCTGATTCTTTCGCCGGATTTTGCTCAAAGACTAACAATTGACAACAAATACACAAAATTTGATAAAATACTGTCTATTATTTATGAAGTAATTGACAGATTTAAGATTTATGTAGGGTGCCCCGTTACAAAACAGCATAATGTTAGTCACTACCCCCTGGAGCTGATTCCTTTCTTCGGATTTTGCTAACATTTCGTTCCAGGATAAAAATCGGATGTTTTACAAATCTGGAAAATTTCATAAAATTCAGTCGATTATTTATAAAGATAGTGATGGAAGGGGGCTCTCCAGCAGTCAGAACACTTTTAGAACCTGGATCTGATTTCTGTAAGCCTGCTTCTCTAAAAATTTCGTTCTTAAGCAATCAAATGTTTTAAAAATTATGTAGCATATTTACTGAAATTCATTCGGTTATTTATGAAAACATTGGTGGATTTATGATTTATAGAGGAGCCCCCTTACAAAACAGTACACGTTTAGCCTCTTTATGGAGGGGCACTCCAACTAGATTTTCAGATTTGTGTTTTTAAGAGGCTGAGTGGCATCTCAAAGAACACTATGTCAATCTCAGGATGTGATTTCTTTAATCGGATTTTACTAAAATTTCGATTTTAGACATAAATAGAAAATCCCATAAAATTCTGTCAAATATTTATGGAAATATTAAAGGATTTATGAAGAAGCAAACCGTACACTTATCGCTCGAATCTTATTCCTATCGCTATCTCTAAAAATATCGTTGTTAGACTAGCAATCAAACGTTTTAAAAATTATGTAGTAAATTTATTGAAATTCAGTCGGTTATTTATGAAAAAATTAACGGATTTATGTTTTATGAAGAGCCACCTTACGGTAGAACTTTAGAATCTGGATCTGATTCCTTTCATTGTATTTGGCTAAAATTTCTTTTTTTGACTAACAATCGAATGTTTTACAAAAAGAGAAAATCCCATAAAATAGTATGTCGATTATTTTATGGAGATATTAGAGGATTTACGATTTATGATGGGGCCTCTTACAAAAGAGTACACTTTTAGACAGACCGTAGGCTTTTTTTTTATTTCAAACATTTTTTCTCAGGATACGTGACGAAGAAATGCCTGGAGACGGGCCGATGGGAGGGAAAAGGTCTGGCCGGCTGGACCAACTACACGCCTTGCTACAGCACTGAAATGCTCCACCTCTACCGCAAGCTTTTCTCCGGTTCTTCGCCCAAAGACGCAGCCGAGGTACGATATAAAATTTAAAAATTTAAAAAAACTAAAATTTATATTTATCTCTTCCCAGATGAAGATAGAAATAGCCGAGAGGACGAGGAGCCTCGAGTTCGTCGGGTTCAGCGTCTCCCTCGCCGCCCTGATCGTGTCACTCGTCATATTTTCTTATTTCAGGGTCTTGAAGAACAACAGGACCAAAATACACAAGAATTTATTCGTAGCCATGATAACTCAGGTCGTGATACGCCTCACCCTCTATATAGACCAGGCGGTCATAAGGTCGAAGAATTCACGTTCGCACGGGATCGACAACACGGTTAGTACCTTCTACTATAAGATGGATTACTACTGCCTGTATAATTGAGAATAATGAACTGTTCATGTTTAATTGGGTTATCTATAACCTGGATATTTGTAAAATCAGGTCAACTATAAAAAGATTATGGTTAATCGTGTTATCTATTACTAATTTTCCGTACATTTATGGATTTGGGAGGATGACCTTGGTCCAAAAACCTGATTGATAAACAGATACAGTGAGCCAATACTGTATAGTTAAAAAAAGGTTGTGTTTCACCAGGTCTTTTACGATGTGATCTGTATATAGGTTATTTATAGTCAGGTTACGAGAAATTATGTGAAATAAAATCAAAGCTAACAGCTGACCAGTCAAATTAGATGTCGACATCTGAACTCTGTGTTTAACACATCTGACAGAGTTTCTGTGCTCTGTGTTTAACTAGCATTTTCAGTTATTTTAAACAAGTTTTTTTTTCAATTTATTTTTTACTAGTGTCATTCAGGTACATATAGTTATTAATATTTTTACTAGTGATGAACATCATTTTTCTTCTTTCTTCGTGTGAATAGTGTACAATGTGAAGTTAATAAGAAAGAAAAAATCTGCTCCGGTATCCTAGCAACGATACAACAAAAAGGAAGTGAGAATAATTTACTGGGGAAATCCCTACAATTCTTTCTTAATTAAACACCGACCAACGATGAATCAGTCGATCGC
Organism: Cimex lectularius; assembly: GCF_000648675.2. Classification (NCBI taxonomy): domain Eukaryota; kingdom Metazoa; phylum Arthropoda; class Insecta; order Hemiptera; family Cimicidae; genus Cimex; species Cimex lectularius. Next base: position 725,434 of record NW_019392637.1, on the reverse strand, counting down.
CAAAGAAAATCCTCCAACTACACAGCACTCTTCTCAAACTTCAGCACTGATTTGCTATGACACAGCCCTTGAAACGGACACTTCTGATACAACCGCAATTTAAACAAGTCACCCTCCGTAAAAGAACATATAAAAAAAACCAACCAGAGCCAATCACTATCACCAAAAAATAAAATGAAACAAAAGGACATCACGAAGATTGATAACGATCTGAACGTCGCCAAACCCCATCAAATAAACGATGCCGCTCAAGAAAATGTTCAATCCGTGAAACTACCTCCAATAATTTTAAATAACATAGAAAACTACTGATTTTTGCAGTAACATTGCAAGAAGCATTGAAGCTAATACATTCCATTGCAGTACTCGTGCCAACGACGTGTTATTGCAAACTCACGACACCGCCAGTTAAGGAAGACACTAAAATACCTAAACGAGAAACAATACGACTTTCATTCTTTCCAATTAAAAGAAGACAAATGTTTCAGAATCGTCATACGAGGACTACATCCCACAACCGACGAAATAAAGTCTGAAATTTTAAAACTAGTATTTGGTGTCAAAAGGGTACACCAAGTACAGCACCCCATCACCCGAACTGTTTTGTAGCACCCCTCTTTTCTTTGTAGATATTATACAGAATAAAAATAACTCGGATATTTTCAAACTACAGATCTCATCTACACTAAAACAACGATAGAAGAGCCCAGACAAAGAAACATCACGCAATGCACTAAATGCCAAAAATATGGCCATACCAGGGGGTAGGGCATACTGCTGCCACCATCCTAAATGCGTCAAGTGTGCAGGACCTCACCTTTCTTTTAACTTCGTCAAACCACCAACCTCACCCGCCACTTGCGCTTTATATGGCGGTGCACACCCAGCCAACTACCGACGATGTCCACCCATAAAGATTTGCAGTGAATACAAATACATAGGCAGAACAACAAAGATACTCAGCCGTTCCTGCTTCACCAACCAGGACAACGCCGGCAGCATTCAGTAAAATGACAACCGAACCAAACCATGCACTAACAGCGGGTACCACCAGACCTCATCTATAGCCCTTGACAAGAAGACCACCAGTTATTAGCGAACCACACTGGGCAATCAATCAGCAGCTCAGCACGTCAAAGTGGCATGTAGATCTGTCAGAACAACTATTCCTACCCCACTCCCGCCCCAATTTCCACTGACAACATCATGGACAACCTCACTTCCTTCTTAAACAACTTTAAATCCTTAATTACCCCACTCATATCAACCCTTGTATCCGAATTGCTTCCTAAAGTTTCCCGATGATCCCTCCGAGGACCCTCACAGTTCTTCTCTGAAATTCAAATGGATTACTAAAACACAAACTTGAACTAGAAACATTAATAAACGATAGAAATATTAACGTATTATTACTAACAGAAACACACCTGACAGAAACACAATACATAAACGGATACACAACTTACAAAACATCTCTCACAGGACAAAGAGCCCAAGGTGGCACGGCAATCCTAGTCAAAAACACTATTTCCAATCACCTTCTTCCCTCTGAAAGCACCGACTACTATCAACACACCCCAATTTCTATTTCCCTTCCTCAGTTCCCGATCATTTTGTCAGCAGTGACTGGAAACTATTTCAACATAACAATAATAATACCTTAAACATAAACATTCCGCTTAAAACTGGTAACCAAATAGAACAAGCTGTCAGTATTCTCACAAGTAAAATTCTCCACGCCAACAAAAGTCCTCTCAGAATTCTCACCTTCCCGAATATATCCGTACACCTTTCCTCCAAACGAAGAGCAAGGTTGCGATGGCAATGCCATAAACGAACAAAAAAGCCAACACGTTAGGTTTACGCTAAAACGTCAAACCTGTCCACCAGTACACATTTACAACAAGATAATACCACCATCGAACCAAGTCCGCTACCTTGGGCTTTACTTAGATAGTAGACTTACTTGGAACCCACATACAAGGTTAAAACGGAAGAACTTAACAAAAGATATGGACAACTCAGAACCTACTTGGATCAAAATCAAAACTAAGCATGTATAACAAACTAACCGCTTACAAAAACACATCAGACCTATTTGGACCGGAGTCCAGCTGTGGGGCTCGGCCAAATCATCCATTATCCAACGAATCAATCTTTTCAATCCAAAGTTCTCCGCCGTTCCACAATGCTCGTTTCTATGTCACCAATCAAACGATCCATAAAGATCTTAAAATCCCTTTCGTGAAAGATCTTATCCGAACCCGCTTCATCACTTTCCATTTTAAACTATCCCTCCACCCTAATCCACTAGCCCTAACTCTTTCCTCAACATCTCACCCTTCAATCCTCCGCGCCGTTTAAAACGAGATCGCCTCGTGACCTTCTATCTAACCCACCGCACAGATAGCAATAAATAAAATAAAATTATATATATATATATANCATATAATAAAATAATTGACCAGGATCTTTTTAACCACGTGATCTGTCCATAGATTATCTTCAACTAGGTAATGCGCAAGAAGTTTTTGTTAAACAAGGTTATCTGTTTGTAGGCCTTCAACAACCAGGTTATGTGCGTATAAGTTATATTAAACCATGTTATCCGCGCTTAGGTTATTTATAACTAGGTTATGCTGAAATAGTTTAAGTTAAACCAGATTGTCAGCCCATTGGTTAATTGTAAGTAGGTTTCGCACTGCTTTGAATTTTGAATCAGGTTATTTGCATTTAGGTCTTATATCGTCACAGTTATATCGTATATAGGTTATCTTTAACCAGGTTAACCAGGCTTTAACATTGTTCGAGTAGGTCATGTTATCTTTTTATCTTATCTTTTTCGTGATCTATTCATAGGTTATTATAGTCAGGTTACGTGAAATTAGATCATGTTAAACCACGTTATTTGTACATAGGTTATGTTAAAACAGACTATGTATGCATAAGTGAGTTATATTCACGTTATTTTTAGATAAATTGGAGCGTAAATTAGATTATGAAAACCAGGTTATGTCTGGGACGATTACGGGGCTAGGTTATCTTTTTACACGTACGTACAATCAGTTTATAGTTATAAAAATTTGATAAAAGTATGCTATAGGAAATGAGTTGGAAAGGTTTAGGCAGTAGTAGGTTATACAGAACCAGGTTATGCTTGGACACATTTTGTCAGAGTATGATTATACATATATTTATATAGAATGTTATGCTCAACCAGGCTATGTTTGAAAAGGTGGGGGTTGTCTATAGGTTATCTATAACCGGGTTATGCTTTACCTAGAAATCTTTAACCAGGTTATCTGTACAAAGGTTTTCTATAGGTAGGTTATGTTCAATTACGTTGTTATACCTGGTTATCTGTCCATCGTTTATTTTTCGGGTGTTTATGCACCGATGGGTTATATACCGGTAGTGTTAAACCAGGTTATCTGTCCGGGGTTATTTATAGCCTGGTTATGAGGAAGTAGGTTATGAACGACCAGGCTATTTTTGGAAAGCGAGTACGAAGAAAACTACTACTAAAAACTACTAACATAACATGGTTTACACAAAACATGTTTGAAATGTTTGGGAGAAGTAGGTTACCCGCAATCAAGTATGTATGACTTTAACAATCAGGTTATGCTTAGACACATTTTGTAAGAGTAAAATTATATGTAAATTTATATTAAATTTAGGGACATAACCTCAACCAGGATATGTTTAGAATAATTGGAGTTGTACATAGATTATTTATTAACAAAGCTATTTAAAAATAGATTGAGTTGCCATGTTATGTGCAAGTAGGATATGTTGAAACTGGTTATCTTTCCCTTAGGTTGTACATAAGTACTAAAAAATCGATTTTCCAGCCGATTCTGTGTGAAGCAGCCTACGTCCTGCTTGAATACGCCAGAACAGCCATGTTCATGTGGATGTTCATCGAAGGCCTCTACCTCCACAACGTAGTCACTGGTAATTTTATTAAATTTTCCTTCCTTGAATAAATATTTATTTTATTTCTGGATCTTATGTCAGAGTTGTGCAACGGTCGTTTAATTAATGACATAACAGCGTTGCGCAACGTGGGGGTAGCGGTTTTGATAGTGAGGGGGTGGTTTTCTTTTAAGTTATTTTACGGGTATTTATGTAACCCTTCCTCCCTCTACCCGGAAGTGAGGGTGTTCCAGGAGAAGTTCCACTACAGGCTATACACGGGGATCGGTTGGGGTGTCCCGGTCGCGATGACAGCAACCTGGGCCGCCATATCCGCGTCCCAGATGAAGACAAAGTGCTGGTGGGGGTATAACTTTACGATATACTTCTGGATACTCGAAGGCCCAAGGGTGGCCGTCATACTCGTAAGGGTGCATCACTAATCACTGATAACAAAGTGTTTAAACATAAATATTTTTTCACAGCTCAACTTCCTCTTCCTCCTCAACATCATAAGGGTCCTGGTTGTAAAGCTAAGGCAAAGCCGGACGAGCGAAGTAGAACAGGCGAGGTAATTACACCCAAAATATACGTAAAATTAAAAAAATGTTAAATGCAAACGTGCCATTTGTACCTTTTCATAGGTCAAATATAGCCAAGTTATGTGGAATCAGTTGTCTAAAAATCAGGTTATTTACACATAAGTTATTTTTAACTCCAGTATCTTTCCGTACGTTATTTATTGCTAGATTATGCACAAAAAGAGTTATCTATACCTAGATTGCGCACAAATAGGTAATCTACATAACTACACTTTCCATTGGTCATGACTGGCCAGGTTATGCACGAGTAGGTTATGTTTAACCAGATTATCTTTCCCTAGGTTATCTAGGAGCCAGGTGATGCCCAAATAGGTAATGTTTAACCAGGTTATCTTTCCATAGGTTATCCACAAAAATGATTACTACTTACTTCTTTTTACGAGGGTTCGCATATGCAGAGGTTGTATCAACACTCAGGGTGCCGGTGTTTCTGAAAAAAGCCCATTTACAAGTATGTCTGTTTCGAACGCAGGGCCGCTGGTTTCGAACTCAGGACCTTTACCTTACAGTGATGAGCGCCAGGTCAACGCCTAAACTTTGCGGCCACCGACGCCCCCTTCATAGGGTTATTAATAGCCAAGTTATTCGCTAGTAGGTTATTGTAAGCTATGCTATCTGAACATAGGTGAATTATAACCAGGTTATTCACAAATGGGTGATCCATGATTAGGCTAAACATAGGCCAGCTATCAATCATTCCACAAATAGGTTATGTTAAAACAGGTCCATATATATTACACAGGGCGGGCGACCAGGACCCGAGGGGTTAAAAGCCTGAGTAGGCCCGTACCCCATTAAAACAGGTCCATACCTAGGTTATGTATGTAAGCAGGTTATAAAGCAAAAAGATTTTCTAGAACCGGATGACATGTAAATGGGTTCCGTATAAGAAGGTTATTTACGACCAGGTTTTGATACCTTTGGTTTACAAAATCAAAAATTATAACTTGGATTTCATATACTCTCTCATTTCATGTTCGACTTCTCATGTAACAAACGGTTGAAGATAATCTGGTTATTAGTAACTCGTCCTAATCTGTTGCAGGAAAGCAGTGAGGGCTGCGGTCGTTCTCCTGCCACTCCTCGGCATCACCAACTTGGTAAACATGATGGAAGCCCCTTTGGACCGACAGGTGTGGGAGTTCGCCGCCTGGTCCTACACGACCCACTTCCTAACCAGCTTCCAGGGCCTCTTCGTCGCCGTCCTATACTGCTTTCTCAACGGCGAGGTCCGCGCCGCCGTCAAGAAGAGTGTCTACATCTATTTCTTGCTCCGACCGGGACAGTTCACCCCGAGAAGGAACTCGGCCTTCGTGAGCGCCGCGTGCCCGCAGCCCCCGGAGCTACCACCCGAGTAGTTATCCCAAGGAGGAAAACACACAAAAAAAAACTGTTTAACACACAATAATTTTTTTCTGTCCCCAGGACGAGAGTCTGACACGAGGAGGAGCCCTCAGGGATCAAGAACACTGAATTGTGAGAAAAAAAATTTCAAAGGACCAGACAGCTTTAAATAAGATATATTTTATGAAGAGATATTTTTTAAAGAGAGCGAAAGATTTAACACAGAAAGAAACCCTCAAAAGGCAAAATTTATTGTAAAAGGTTATTAATCTTAATTTATTTAAAGGTATAGCACTTACATATCTAGTACGTGTGAAGGATTCGCATGTTAAACAGGGTGATACTGCCCTTAAAAGATGTCCTAGAAGGTGTCGACCAAGGTGAACGAGATATTTTTTTGCAAAGGCTGTGTAAATACATGCCAAGAGGTTATGCAAAGGTTGTACTAAAAACGCAAGAACGACATGGTGTTTAGAGGTTAAGCACAAACAGGTTTCTTGTAAATAAACTGTGTAAATAAAACAACATTATAAGATGTTCGGAAATTACGCACAGGTTGTATGTAAATAAATTGTCCGAATGAAAAATTTATTAGAAAAAAATCGTGTATTAAAAATATACGGAAAGGAGTCTAAACGGCAAGTTATACAAATCAATTATGATATCTAAGTTATCTTCAAACACATACAAGATAATTATGTAACACGTTATGTAATTTTGTATTGAGGTTATGTATAACGATGTTATATATAACATCATACCTCTAGGTTGAAAATCAAAACAAAAACAAGTTGGGCGGCATACAATGAGATTGTGACTGATCGTACCTGTCAAATTTATAAACTAGAAGGTTACGTGTAACCAGGTTTTATATAAGATTATCCCTGTCCAGGTTATAAACTGGAAGGTTACGTATAACCAGACTATATCTAAGATCATAACTATCCAGCGGAACAAGAAGAAGGTTATAACGATGTTATATACTGATCATACCCGTCAATTGTATAACCTGTATAAACTAGAAGTTTACGTAGTCAGATTATATATAACATCATACCTGCCCAAGTTATAAACTAGAAGTTTAAGTATAACCAGGTTATATACAAGATCATACCAGTTCAGGTTGAAAATCAAAACAAAAAACAATGGGGTTATAAGGAGGTTAATACGCAACCAAAAATACCAGACCAAGCAGATCATACCTGTCCAAGTGAAAAACTAAAAGGTAATGTATAAGATCATAACTGTTCAGAATAGTGGAAAAAACAAGGTTGTTATCACCGGATTATATAAACTGATCATATAATTACTAAGTGTATAAACTAGGTGGTTATATGTAACCAGGTTAAATATAAGATCGTCCCTGTCCACGTTATAAACTATAAGGTGACGTACAACCAGATTATATATAAGATCACACCTGTCCATGTTTGCGGAAACAAGGTACTAACCAGGTTATGTAAACTGATCAATACCTGTCCACTTTTTGAATTAGAAGGTTATTTACAATTACAATTTTTTTGTAGGTTTAATACACTAAAGGATTTTTGTCATAAATAATGGGGTTTTTATGGAAGGTGTTCAAACAAAAAATAACCCATTTGTTTAAGCCGTGAGGAGCGGTCAAGAATGAGGTAGTTTAGAAAAACGCCTTTTTCATTTTTTATCGACGTTTCGACCTTTATTCAGGTCATAAAGTGTTGTACTATTCTTGTGTGTTCGTTTTGTGTGCAAGTGTGTATTATGCTAAACTACCTCATTATTGACCGCTCATCACGACATCAACAAATTATGAAACAATAGGTCACAAAGAAACACAAATAAAATAACGTCTGAACGAAACCTTTCTCTCTTTTTATTCTATTCTATCCACCGATGTCATTACCCAACTATAAAACCCATCATACTTTGATCACAACGTCCGATACGAGAATAGGATCGTAGGCGAAGGATGAGTTTTTCGAGTAGAAAATCGGCACGAGCCACTTTTGGTGTCTGACCGGAGATGACATCACTAAAAAACAAACAAATAAATTCGAAGTCAGAAATTGTTCAATATCGACATAGTTCAATATGATCAAGAAAATCTTCTGAGGCTTCAATTAAAAGATAATACAGCCGGATAATCACATTTGTAACGCATTTAACGGGTGGGTAATTCATTAGACGGAACCAAAGTGGAAATAAACTGCATATTAATTCTTTTTATCCTGTTTTATAAAAAAGTTTTAAAAATGAGAAAATTTAAAAATCTATAATAATAAACCTGATTTCTAATAATAATAATAGGTACACCGATATCGCTAGTAGTGTTGTTTGATTGCAACTAGAAAATAGATTTATATCGATTTGTTGATCGATAATCGCCATCCATCTTGTTAAAAAGAAACGATAATGGTTACCAATCGGAAATTCGTTCAGCGCTCTTTCCGAGATTTCATATAACTTTTGCAAACAATGAATCGCAATTCTTGCTATCGATTGTACCTCTTAGAATCGATTTCTATTAATAATTATTATGCCAATACAAATATAATATTATAATCATAATTTAAAATTATTTTTGATCGATTGTGCGAAAAAATAGCTTCCATATCGATTATTAGGTGAATAATCGTCGTCCATCTTATTGGTAAGAATTGATAATAGCCAGAAATCGATTCTCATCCTATCGAAAATTCGTGTAGTGCCCCTTCTGAAATTTCACAAGAATTTTGCAAACGAAGAATCATCATGGAATCGATTGATAATAAAAATCGATACTCCACTGTACAGAAAATAGTTGTCATCGATAGGTTTATATCGATTTTTGAATGCGATCGATTTATACATTTAAAAGATGGACGCCTTTAATCGATAAGACAATCGATATTATATAGATTTTGTTCGCAATAATCGATACAACCTGATTGTGAAATTCCGCCCCAACAATATTTTCCTTTGATCTTTTATTTGTTTTTATGTAATGTAGTGATTTTTGTCCTTAAAAAATTAATTGTTGCCCACAAACGTCAGCCGTCATAAATTTAAACGAATAGATTTTTTTTGTCATATGGGTTAGATGAAGAGTAAATAGTTATATTTTCATTGAGAAAGACTGTTGTAGAATTGAAAAATGGAGCAGGCGACTAGTGTGACGACTGTGGCGCGGATGTTGACGGCGGCCGACCCGCCCCAAGAGACGACCTGCTCCCAGAAGACGGAGTTGGGCTCCAAGTCGGTCCTCGCCCAGATCAAAACATCATGGACATGCCGTACGACCTGTCCAAGGAGGATGAACTTGCCGGCTTCCTCGCAGTAGAGGGGCGATGAGTCGTAGCGCCACTTGCTATCGAACACCTTCATGATGTGGCAAGCGTTGATCCACCGGTTGAACTTGATGTAGGACATGATGCAGGACCACTTGAATTTGTTTCCGACGACGCGGTAGCAGAAGAGGTCGATGCAGGGCCGGATGTCGTGGGTGATTTCGATCCCGATCTCGACCAGCCCGCTCCCGTTGTGGACGGAGATGAAGCAGGCGAGACCCTGGACCTCTCTGTAAAGCGACTCGTAGTCGTCGGTCCCCTTCTTCTTCGGCTTCATGAACTTTGCCAAGAAATTCATATCGAAGGCACCGTCGATCTTCCAGCCTCCAAGGTCGGAGTCGAACACATCAGACGACCACTCGCTCGGCCTGCAGTGGCTCGAGACGATGGCAGAATGGATGTTGTAACGTTTGTTGTTCATGTCCGTCCAGATGACGTACTCTTTGACGTCGTAGTACTTGTACTCGTAGTAGCCGTTCCGGTTGTTCCTCGTGAAATGGCCGACACATTTGCAAGTCGTGAGCACTGTCCTTTTGCTCACGATCGAACCGAAGCAGTGGAATTCGTCAGTGCGCAGCACCAGGACGGAGACGAACGCCTTCTTCATCACGACCGCGTTTCCCACAGCCGGCGACAAATACACAACAACAAAAAACAAAACAAACATTCAATCTTTTCAGCCAAAACGGAACACCAACACGCGAAAACGAAAAAATACATGTGATTTTTCAATAAATAGCTTCTGATTTAAAATTTTAACTCATGTTTCTTCGTTCACTTCCATAAGCGTTAATTTTCACTCAACCAGATACAAGCATGATCCGTGGTATATTTTAACAGAACCTCTCTATGCAACTTAAGAAACATAATCTGGCTGTTTATGCTTATATTATACGTAACCTGATTGCTTTCTAAACCTAATCTGGTTGTACTAAATTCCTTTTAACACTATTTTTAAACATAACCTGGCTGTACATGACCTACGTTTACTCTCCATCTTTCCAAGCACAACCTGGTTTTATATAACCTACTTTATAGAAATAATAAAGGTAGGGTGAATATGTCGATTCACGTTTGGTAAAGGATGGCTCTACTCACAGGTTTGTTTTTTACAACTTTGACTAGTTGCAAACAACAACCTACGTTTGTATGAACTTTCCAAAGATAACCTGGTTGTAACGACTTGCTTTCCACTGTACTCCTACCCACAACTAAACAATACACATCTAACAGATATGTTGGCATTTAGGTAGAACATTTTTACTCCTACTCCTCCTCTATCCTTAGCTACCATCGGGTCTAAGAGCTCCCCCACAACTAGGGCTGACAGCTCTTCCACTCCACTACCCAGACACTTGCACCATCGTGTCTGAGAGACTCCCACGGGCACGACTCCATGGTTGGCCCATTTTTTTCGTGTGACGTCACTGTTTTTCCCTTCACCATTTCTTTGTACGTCACCACACCGATAAGTACCAATCATACAACGACCCCTGACAGGAGTTACATTCACAAACAATGGATCAAAGAATGGTCTTGAAGAAAAAAGCGAATTCAGTTATTGCTGCCCACGAACTGTTACAGTCCTTGGCAATGTTGGGACTGAGTCGGTCTTTTTTTTCTTCAAGACCATACCTTGATCAAGAGTGTTCATGAGTGAAAAATGGTCGATACTTCTAATTCTTAAATAAGAAAAGGAGCTTCATTGGAAAAAAATCCAAAAGTAATAAATCGATTAAATTCATCCGAAATAATGATGTATCATCCGAGAAAATTTTGTTTTCAGATGTGTGACTTATTCAAAACAGAAATAAAAATAACAACAGACTTCAAATCACACAGTCACTATTGGGTCTAAGGTTGAGACTGGCATAATCGTCCATTCTACTTGATAACTGTTCAACATGGCATTCATGAATATGAAAAAAGTAGAGAATGAAAATGTGCCTACATTATTTAAAAGTTTTAATTGAAAGATATTACTATCTTTGAATTTGTGTTAATGTTCTCTAAGTAATAATTTATTTATTTAATTGTAGCTTTGAATATTTATTAAATTATATTTCTTTTAAGACTGTTTTCATAGCAATAGATAAAGTATGAGTCAATCGAGCGGAGGCAAGGAGAATACTCCTGACTTAAATAATATTCCGTTTTTAGAAAATATGGAAACTAATGCTGTATTACCCTCTAGGAGAAAATTAGTTTTCACGATAATTTAAAACGCCCGAGGGAAAGTGTTCCTACACAGTTTAATAAAGCGCGTATAAATAATACGGGGAATAATTCTACCAATCCTCACGTCAGAAAACAAAAACGTTTTGAAGCTTTAAACTATTTAAAGAAAGATTTGTAAAACACTGATTCAGGTCCTTTTTTTTCTTTTTTTCCCCAATGATCCTAGGGAAAATGATGTGATATGGTAATTAAGTAAAAAAATAACAACCAATATTGTAAATATATCTGTATGAGGCCGCAATAGAATAAAAATTGAGACTAAAACTTATTTATCGGCTAACTCTTTAATCGATCTTGAAATTTTTAAAGAAAAAGATCCTTTATTGCTACATTCCTTCATTTTTCGTAAATAAAACGGGGGTTATTCGAAATGTCTCATCGGAAATAAGTGGAGAAGAAATTCTTAACAATGCAGTTTCACCGATCAAAGTAAAGAATATCCGTCGACTTACAAAACGTGTGACTGATGAAAAAGGCATTATTAAAACTTTTCAATTAAGCGCTTTCATTGTAACTTTTGACGCACAATCGCTGCCAGAGTATATGCATATCTATGGCGCAAGATCCAAAGTGGAACCGTTTGTGCCTTCAATAAGACAATGTTTTAACTGCTGGTGGTTTAACCATGTTAAAGACCAGTGTAGGAGTCGTCAGAGATGTCTTAATTGCTCACAGGAGCATTCCGAGGAAAACTGCACTCAATCTGTGAGTTGTCTGCAATGTGCAGGCAACCATAAGTGAAATTATCGTAAATTCCCAAAATACTCCCAATTATTGGAAGTAAAAAAAGGCTAAAACATATGAAACTTCTTTGCATTCCACCGTTGTAACAACTAATAAATTTAACCTACTGGAGACACAAGAAGAATTCCCCGACCTGAAGCAGTCTTTACTCACTAAGTCACAAAAATTCTTACGAGTCTCGACCTGAAAAGAAAAAAACGCCACAGGGTAGAGGTTCATAAAAGAAGGGGAGTGGTTAAGATAGCGAAAAAGTCAAACAGTCGGCAAACAAGTGTCGTTAATTTCTGATAATCCAAAGTCTTTCAACCCTAGTCAACCAGAATTTAGAGTATTAATGGACGGACTAAGCCCACTTATAGATAATTATAAGTCATTCACAATTCACCAGATTTCGTGGTCCGTTTGACCAATTAATATCTTTCAATTAATTAAGGTTTTTAGTTGAGATAAAAAAGTCAATGTCACGAGCGGGATTCGAACCCACGACCTTCAGCTAGATACGCCGCTACTCTACCACCTGAGCTATCGCGACTTCGATCCACTCGGACACTAACTTGCCATCTCAACCGCACCTTTTTGAATTTTCCCTCGTTTTTGCCATTTTTCAAATGGCGTGTAATCTATTTATTTCTCGGCGACAATTGAAATGGCCACGGAGAGCTTTGGTGAAGATATATATCGTTTTAACTTATTCAATTCTCTAGTTTTCGAGGTCCGCTTGACCAATTAATATCTTTCAATTAATTAAGGTTTTTAGTTGAGATAATATAGATAGTGGATCGAAGTCTCGAAAGCTCGGGTGGTAGAGTAGCGGCGTATCTAGCCGAAGGTCGTGGATTCGAATCCCGTTCGTGACATTGACTTTTTTATCTCAACTAAAAACCTTAATTAATTGAAAGATAATTATAAGGATGAATTTTCAACACAGTCTGCAGAATCAGTTCCTGTAGTTGTTAATGGGTTTTCTCAACTATTATCACTATTAAAAGACTATCGGCACAACCTGAACCAAAATTTAACTTTCGTTGATCTTACACAGCAATTATGAAGAATAAAAATTATATTAGTTTTTTGCAATGGAATACTCGTTATTTTTGCCCGAAAAAAAGATAATCTGGAGCACATTTTATTCAAAGTGACATAGCAATAATTTCCGAAACTTGTCTTTCTTCGGATTCGTGCTATGAATTTAGAAATTGCCATTTTGTTCGGCAGGATAGAGAAATGGCTATGAGGGCGTGGGTATATGAGTGAGTAGTAACTTTCAGTTGAAACAACTAAGTATTCTAAATAGCCGTAATGGAGAAGTGGTAGGAATTCAATTAATTCTTGCTGGCACGTTCTCTTTTAAAGTTTTGGCCATCTACTCTACCCAATACAACTCTTTTTATGATTGGGACACAATTTTTAACGGCGGCTTTAATATTCATCGAATCATCATGTAGCTTTAGGCTGAGTCTTTCCAACGATATCCCTAATCAGATCGAATCACTCCATATGCGATGCCTACTTCCAAAGGATTACACTGAGACTCTCCTAATTGCAAAACGTGTGATGAGCCGGAGAGTATCAAGCATATTGTTTTGTCGTAGAAATGGTGAATGATGGAGTGAGTGCGGTGTTCAATCCTTTTTAAAAAAAAGATAGTTTCTACTAACAGAAAGTTGTTTTTCAACGATCCGGATTTCTCGCCCCTTAGCGGCTTAGCTCATTATTAGGTTGAAGGATTTCTACAGCCACGTCTCTCGACATGAATTGCAAAAGTGAACCCGCCCATACGCGACGTTCCAATGAAGAGCTGGTTTTTTAATGGCGCTCAATTGAACGTGCGAAAAACCGGAATTATAACACAAGTAAATATTATAATGGTAAATACTGTAAGAAATTAATTATAAATTAGTGATTAAAGATAAAATATTAGAATAATACCTTAATATTATTAAATTATTATAAAAATAATAACAATTTAATTATTTGGACGTTTAATATTATTTATGTACATATTTAAAATGGGAAGTAGATCAAAATCTATTATATTATTAATGCATTTATCTCCATGTTAATTTTACATTTTTTAATTTCAAATTTCTCAAACCAATCTAGTTCTCTCCCATTGTTGAAACTATGTAACACTGTTGTATTTAAATTTGAATTGAAATTATGTTTTGTTTCTTTTAGATGGTCCTTAAATTCCGAAAATTTGTTCGATTTAGGCAAGTGTTCTTTTACTCTCGTTTTTATATCTCTACCGCTTTGTCCTATATATTTAATATCACAATCATTACAATTGAGTTGGTAAACCCCGCTTTTTCCCAAGTTGTCTACCTTGTCTTTAGGTTTTGAGAGGATGTTTTTAAGTGAACCCATACTTCTAAAAGCTAGTAAGTGTAAATTTCCATTTAGACGTCTTTTAGTAGACTTCATTTTTAATTTTTTATCTGGCTTGTATCTGAAAATTACTATGGATGTGACCATCCTTGTCCAAAAACTCTTTGAAAACCTTCACTTGAGTTCAAAACCTGATGGGTGATGGAAAATATCACTGGAACCTATTCTGGGATAAACTTACCCTCCCAGAAGACCCTGATATTTATTTAGAAATCGATTAACGGTCACTAATCACCACACCTCCTACTGATATCGAATTAGAAGTTGAAAATTTTACCAACTCAATAATCACGGCAGCAAATCAAACTATCCTAAAATCAACCAGTCTAAGCCATCACCCATCTGGACCTTGGTCAAATGAAGATTGCAAAAAAGCTTTAATAAATAGACGATGAGCCTTAAAGCAACTTAAGAAAATTCAATAAATTGTAAGCAACAAAAGGCAAGAGCAATGTTTAAAGAAGTGCACCGGACAAGTTTACTAAGACCTTATACAGACATACACACCAAGGCCTGGGAAAAAATTGAGGTCTGTTCGTGGAAGAATTCTCCCAGCCAGATTGCTGGAACTGTCTGTAGATATTGAAATCCTGACTGGCCCTACGAACATAGCTAATGAGTTGGGTAAGCGTTTTTCTTCAAATTTGGACAACAACCACTACGACCCTGATTTCATTACCCAAAAAATAAAAAAATGAAAGTTTTGAGATGGATGTTACGGGAGATGACAATCACCCTCTAAACTAACTCAGAGTATACTATATCAAATGTCTGCGGGTCTTCTCCATGGCCCAATGATATCCATGACACTGCTTAAAATCGTATCCCCTTTAATCAGAGATTGTTGAGATTATACAATAAAATCCTTTGTGAGCATTCTTTTCCCTCCTCTGGGAGAGAGGCAGAGGTGATACCAATCTTAAAAATTGGAAAAGACAAAATGTTTAGCCAAAGTTTTCGACCACTCTCACTCACCAGTTGCCTGAGCAAAGTGATTGTGAGAGTGAGAAAGTAGTAAACATGCAGTTGGTATGGTTCATAGAAAAAGAAAACCTCATCATAACACAGCAATCTGGATGTAGAAAGGGACACTCCTGTCTGGACCATATTGACATACTAGAAACCAAAGTCCAGGAGGCTTTCAGGAAAAGAAAATATGTTGTTGCAATTTTCATGGACCTTGAAAATGCCGTCAACACCACCTGGATACGTGGTATCCTAAATACAGTACCTTAATGGGGTGTCAGGGGTAGAATTCTAAATTTTATGGATAAACTATCTTTTAAAGTGAGAACTGGCAATTGTTAATTAATTAATTTAACACTTGTTTTATACTCATAACTGATCACTTTAAGGTTGAATCAAGGTTTAATTAATTTTTTATTAAGCGCTGCAATTTATTTTACATTTGAATTACAGTAATGATAAAAGATTTGTGTTTAGTAGTAACTATTCATATATTTTGAATCTTCCTAATCGAATCTGTTCAGAATTTCTTGCAGTGACTTTATGCCTCTAAACAAGGAGGACTTACATTCTCAATAATAAATGAGCATGGAAGAAAAGCTAAATATTATAGAAAAGAACTTCAGAAAAGACTTTGGCCTAAATGTAAAGAAAAAGAAAAAAAGTCCAGTTCTTATGATTATAGAAAGATATATCAACTGGCCTTCCAATGACCGAAAATGTTCAAGTTAAAATTATACATTGTAGGAAAAATGCTAAAGAAAATGAAATATTCACAAATAGATGAAATGTGATAAATTATAAGAAGATATGTAAGATATGGAAATTGAAAGAATTACAGTCATTAAAACGCCCTTAAAAATTAATAATAATAATAATTACAGAATGGTAGAAATTTTATCAAATCGTATTTGTTGAACTGAACTCTATGACTCTTCATAGACAATGAGAACTGATAAGTTCTCAACAAGAAGCCTCTAAAGATCCTCAGCAATGGACAAAAATATTTATCAATAGGTTGCTAGTTTAAAAAAAAAATAAATAAATAAAATAAAATCATAAAAATAAAATTAAAAACTTTAAAAGAAACAATAATCAGACAGCCCCCCCCACCAAAAATGAATCATTAGGTTTTCGTGGTTTGCCATACATTGGTGAACGATTAGAAAAAGTAAGTAAAATTCTAAAACGAGAAGTTTTAGAGTAGCATTTTCAAGGTCCACGAAAATAGCAACAACATATTTTCTTTTCTTGAAAGCCTCCTGGACTTTGGTTTCTGGTATGTCAACGTGTTCACTTAAAAACATCCTCTTAAAACCTAAAGACAGAGTTGACAATTTGTAAAAAGCAGGGTTTACCAACTTAATTGCAATAATTGTGACATTAAATATACAGGACAAAGTGGTAGAGAAATTGAAACGAAAGTTAAAAAACACTTACCTAAGTCAAACAAATATTCGGAATTTAAAGACCATCTAAATGAAACAAAACACAATTTAAATTTAAATACAACAGTATTACACAGTTTCAACAAAGGAAGGGCACTAGATTTGAAACTCATTCAACCTGATGGTGAGTGTTTATTGCTCGAATTTGGGGTCATCGCAAACAACAAATCTGTCAATAGAATCATCATTTACAAAAAGGGAATCTACATATTCATCCAACCTTTTCATCATTTCTACTAACTTTGACCAGATAGGAAAAAAATCTAATACGATACAATATACAAATTTAGTATGTAACTATAGTAAGTAGGGTACAGGAAATTAATACATTTTTTTTTTGCCTTATGATCTTTGCATATTAGCCATGACGAATTCTTATGTATATATGTTGTTCAAATTGGGGGTTATCGGGAAAAAAGGGCCAGAGGCGACGGTGGGAATCGAACCCACGACCGCGGTGTGAGAGTCTCTCATGCTAACCACTCGGCTACCGCGGTCCCCTAATACATAATTAATAATATACAATTAGCATTTATGAGTAACTACAACTATAAACGTAAAATGATGATAGATCTTGATCTTAATTAAATTATACACTACATTAATGAGGCTACTCATGAGTGACCTACTTATTAGCACTGATGAACCAGAAAAGAGTGGCATATAAAAGGCAAGATGTGTAAGGCGAACCTAGAAAATTGAAGAAAAAATTGAATTTTAAATATTTATGAAAAACAAAAAATTGTAACAAATACAACAAAAATGCAATGCGGTTTTACATACCAAAATGACTCAGTCGCACTGACACTTAAAATAAAAATTAAACAATACACTGTTTCTATGAAGTCTATGAATATAACACTGAAGAGAGTAGAACACTATCAAGTTCACAATATCTTTAGTTTAGGCAAAAATGTAATCATACTCAGTAGGAACCACAATTCAGTTTTGATATAGGCTTAATGACTTATGTCTTGTCATACAAATATATTAGATTTGTAGTATTTTCAACTAGTTATTGAGTGTATGTTTTGAGTGATGATGTGGGTGGCATGGGCAGATTTTCTTCCTATTCTTTGGCCAAAACTGACATTTACTTGTATAAAAGTTTAAAATCAAAAATTTCATCTGGTTGGAAAATCATATATTTTTGGGACTTCTAATGTTTTAGTTAACTGTAGTTCTGTACTAGGCGACGCAGATATTGTTTTATTTTTGGAACACTAATTCCATAAAAATATGCATTTCATTTATTGCAAACCCATCAGATTGAATCAAGATGATTAAATTGGCTGTTTAGGCTCAGATAGAATATTAACACTAACATGCTCACTAACCTGGCTGCCAGCAGAGAAAGTTGACTTACACTTTGTAAATCCCTCCTGGAAAAAGAAAAAAATTAAGTTAAAATTAAAAAATGGTAGACAAGGTGCATATAAAAAATAGATATTATATAAATGAAATTTACCCTCTGAAGGCAATAATCCTTGCATTAAAACAGCTACGATGAACCAACTAACTGTACACACTGTTCAACACTCGCGAAACAACTTAACGCACTGTTAAATAGTACTTTGTAAAAAATGTAAAAGTAGATGTAAAAATGTCTCAATGCCCTTGGAAAAAGAAAACAGAACTGTACAACGTGTACAATAAATTAAATGTAATTTAATACAAAAGTTACTTATCAGATCATAAAAAACTATTGAATTAAATGTAACAGCAACTTACATAAACTGGCCTACAAATTACATGCAGACAGTATTGAACCAAATTATTATATTGGCTGCTGGGGCAATAATAAATATTAACACTAACATGCTCACTAACCTGGCTGCCAGCAGAGAAAGTTGACTTACACTTTGTAAATCCCTCCTGGAAAAAGTAAAAAATTAAGTTAAAATTAAAAAATGGTAGACAAGATGCATATAAAAATAGATATTATATAAATGAAATTTACCCTCTGAAGGCAATAATCCTTGCGTTAAAACAGCTATGATGAACCAGCTAACTATACACACTGTTCAACACTCGCGAAACAACTTAACGCACTGTTTAAATAGCACTTTGTGAAAAATGTAAAAGTAGATGTAAAAATGTCTTGACACCCCTGGAAAAAAAAAGAAAAAAATAAGCATACAATAAGTTAAATGTAGTTTACATGCAAATGTAATTTATCAGATCCCACAAAAAATTGTATTGAACATAACAGCGACTTATAGAAAGATAACAATAGAAATCCAAGATTAAGACAGCTTCAACAACCTTGCAGCTTATTATTTCGCTTAAGTTGAGAGTTCGTTTGGCCTCAGCTAACTGGGTCCTCACAGTGTCTTAATCTTGGAGAATGACTACTCCGCAGAGTTTAGTGTTGGCGAGTAGGGTGGCAGGAAAGTTATTGAAAAGTATGAAAAAAACATTCTCTTTATCATCAGCGTTTTATGGATCCTGGCATTGTCCATAACTAGAAATGTGTTACATAATGAAAGCCCATCAAGTTTTGTACACAGCTCACATAAAAAAATCCCAAAAGTTTATCATTTTTCAAATATTTATATTTTTTGATGAAATAATTTTACTTTTCTTAAATTTAAATAAAGGTTTTCGTAACTAATAGCTCGTATTTATTTTCCCCCTGTCTATAAAATCCCAAAAGGGGCAATTATTAAATTTGTTGAGGCAATTATTAAATTGGTTGAAAAAATTATTAATTTGACTGAAAAGTGCTATATATTAATGCTAACAACTGGAATATTTGGAATGAACAATAGGCAAAGTGTCATTGTCATCAGTTTTAACATGCCAGATTACATTATGAATAATTTGTAATTTCTAAATAATGAAATTTTAAATATTTCAATTAATTATACTTGTTATCTAAGGTCTTGGTTGAGAAATATGGCAAAAAGGGAGGAAAATTAAAAGTTGTAGATTAAGTTAAGGAGTTGGTCTGAGTTGATCGAAGTCATGAAAGCTCAGGTTAGAGCAGCGTAATGAGCCAAAAGTTGTGGGGTTCGAATCCCGCTTGTTTTTAATTTCAACCAAGACTTTAAGTAAAATGTATAATTAATTGAAATAATTAAATAGGTCAATTATGACCGCTAATCATATAAGGATTAAAGAAATTTTAACATCTTTGCCATTCAAGTCAACTCAGACAGCCAGTAGCCGAAAGTCTTTTGATATGTGAACCAAAATAAATAAATTATATCAGTCAGTATTATATAATAACTGATCAATTGTCTATATACAATGGAATTCATTTAAAAAAAACAAAGACCGAGGCTTTTTAAACTAATAAATGTCCAAATTGAAAAATACCTTTCGCGAGGAAGAAAATGCGATGTCGAATTAATGGCCGCCAGGAGTGAAAGAGGGCGAATGGCGGGATATAACTTCCCAGTCCCCCACCTACAGATAATTATTTGTACAATTCTTTCACAAATTAATTTAAACAATGGAAAATGTTTAAAAATAATGTAAACTGATTACTGTAAGTAAGTTTATTTTAATTACGCCCAATTCTTTTAAAAATTTAATAATAATTGATTACTTTCAGGAGATTGTTGACCAAGCTGGCAGTGAGCTGATAAGCCGACGATTCCTTGTTTAGAATTTGTATAATTATTTCATTTAAAAAATAAATAATTAATTCTTATATATTCGTCAATTTTTTTGCTATAATTTTTGAAAAGGATTTTGGGGAATCTAATATTTTTTATTTACACGGAATGCTCCTTGAATCACCAGCAGTTTCCCGCCATTCTCATGGCCGATTCTGGTTGCAACTTGGGTCAAGCGCGACTTCTTTCACGGTAAGCTTTTATTTTGAAATATTACATATAATTTTATCTTAATAAAAGCTGCTTTCTCTGTCAAATCAAAGAGATATTGTTAAAGAATTTTTTTATAAATCGCCGGTTTCAAATATTGATTTATTGGATGTACTAGTGCAACACAGCAATCGGTATAAGCTTTTCGGATCACCTGGGTGACTTTGGTTAAATTTCCTAATGAATTAAATTCCTAAAGAATCCTAAAGCTAAGCAAATGCCTATTCACTTCTCACAGTCCACTGGCAGGCTCGAGAATCACCAACCCTGGAGGCAGACCTTACACTTATCTGTCCAGCCATTGACGTTGGGATCTGGAGGGGGGTGCTGCCAACAGCTACGTCAATTCAGCACCGAATGTACACCGTTCCAAACCCTTTTCGAAATCACATTCATTCTTAAATAAATTCACTCCTATTTACATAACACACATTCAAATGGGGCGATGGAGTACTCGATATCACTTACCACATACTTTAACATATTATACAACTAACCTAATTGAAGGTAGATGGGGGACTTGATATTATACCATTGAACCTCTCACACCACACGTTCACATTAATAAATACTTCAATTAATTATTCTTTTTATGTAAGGTCTGGGTTGAGTTGAAAAAGTTAGTGTCACGAGCAAGATTCGAACCCACAACCTTCGGCTCAATATGCTGCTGCTCTAACCACTTGAGCTATAGTGACACTACAGTGGTTAGATGAAGGTCGTGAGTTTGAATCCCGCTTATGACACTAACTTTTTCATTTCAACCATGCCTTTACATATAAAGAATAATTAATTGAAATGAGTAACTTGGTCAATTAGACCACTAAACATAAATGGATTAATAAATACATTCACTCTCAACAGAAACTAGGTGTACATAACTATTATTACTGTACAAACTGTTAAAAAATGAATAGGAATATTTGTAATTTATTCTTATTCCATTAATTTTAACTAAATTAACCAATATATTATTTTTAGTTGGATAAAACAAAATAGAAAATACAAACAGAAAACAATCAAATGTTAATTCTTATTTTTAATGATGGATTTACTTAAGAATAGTAGACACTAGACATGAAGATTACTCGTTTTGTAAATGAACACCTTTTCTCATCTTTTATCCATTTTAATCCAGTTGTATTCTCTTTAACTGTGGAAAGACATTTTGAAACAGAATTTCTCAGTATTATTGTGAGAATGAGGCATAGAGGCAAGTGGATATCACAGAGGCATCGGCATTTTTCAGAACGTAGTCTCCTGGGCTTAAGCCCAATTCCAAGAGACTGGTAGGAGGTCTGGTATTGGATTTCAGCGAATTACAATGTTAAAAGTGGATAGAAATATTGTCATTTCTATAAGAATGGAACCCTTTCCATAGTGCCCGCAAGATTGTAAATGTTTTAGCTACGGCCTTTATCAACACAAACAATTCGTAATCATTTGTGGGGAAGTTGGCCTCAAATCGTATGCCTCTTTGAGACGACCTGCAGCAACAGCTTGCCACTAGCCGTGCAGCAAGCACCTAGAAGATAATGCCAATTGAAATGCTGTTATGTTTACTGACGTCGCATTTCTGTCTGTATAGTGATAGCAGGCACTGAAGAGTCTATGAGAACAGGGGGTGTGTACAATCAGTTCATGCAGTTTGTGGTGTAATGATCGGGGCTGGGATTTACACTGGATTACGAACTTTTCTCCATACTGTCGACCTCACCCCAGTCCGATATGTCCAAGAAATTATCAAGGAATATATCCCTCAAACGAGGGATTTTCTATTTCTGGATGACAATGCCAGCTCTCATAGCGGCTGAATTTTTCATTAGTTTAGAAAGCCCATTTTTGTGCAGGTTACTATAGAACAATCCCGTTTCCTCCAAGAATTGGAACATGGGACCCAAATACTCACTGATGTCCTCAAGCACAATTCTCAAATTGGGTAGTACTTCTGCATGCTCTACGCACCCTTCAATTAGATGGAACATTTCAAACAACCTTCCTCTGCAAGCCAGATACATATGCTGGCATTGGTTCAAAAGTGTCCATGTGTCCACCTTAAACGGATGAGGATGACCCATCTAGGAGTCAGATCCTCTGAGGGGTGTCCCGGCCTTCACTGAAAGAAGTTTCTTTTTTTAGTTTCGGTTGGTTTTTCTTTATTAAATTATGATTTTTTTAATTATTATAGCTCGTTTTAATGTTTTCATTTATAATAGAATGACAGTAGTTTATAGAAGCTCTCCATTCAAACAAGGAAGTTCAAACAGTAAATTGTAAACATTTATTTAAATTTAAAAAAATAACAATAATAAAATTTTTTTATCTCAATTCTAATCGACAGCCCTAAGGAAAAAAAAGAAAAGCTATAAATTTTCAATAAATTATCTATTATTCTATTATAAAAATTGTTATTTACAATAAAATTAAGTAGAGCATCTCACAGTTTTTTTTTCTTTGACAAAACAACCAAACAAAACTTTACACAAATATTAAAAAATAAACAATTATTAATGAATAAATAACGATTTTTTGTTGTTGCTCATTTAATAAACCTATTTACAAAAATATATGTCACTTCTATATATATTGACAATTTGTTCTTTTCATTTTTTGTTTTATAAAAAAATATCACAACAAAAACATAAAATTTAAAAAAAAAAATTGTTTTTCCCTTCCACCGATTCAATTTCGCTCTGGATATGGTTTTTTTTAAAAATTATATCATTATATCAGATACAATTCAATATGTAAAATTTTGTTTATTCATTTTATTTACTTAATGGTGATATTTCATTAAACAAAGTACGATATTTTGCTGTTGTTGTTGGTATAACTTGGAAAACCGTTGGCAAGTCCATTGTGGTTCTTGACCGGTGACATGGTGATGTTGTTTATGGTCGAAGGAAGGAGTGGGTGAGACTTTTCCACTTTCCTCGCATCCAGTTTTGCTTTGTTGTATGCTAAGACGCCGAGTACGGCAAGCGTCATGCCAAGAACATTCGCTGAGGTGACTGGGTTGCCCAGCATAATAAGCGACGCCGCAATCACGAAGAGACGTTTGGACGCTGATGCGACACCATATGTCAACGGGCTCACCATAGACATGACAGAAAAGGCGAGTATGTTCTGGAGCCAGTTGAGAAAGCCGTCCGTGAGGAGGAGCGGCAACACCTGCCCCCTTCGGAGCAGTGCGGTCTCATTCATCAAATGGCCCAGGTCGAACGACAGCCAGAAAGGGATGAAGAGGAAGAAAGACAAACGGCCCAGGATCTGGAGCAGGCGCAGATGATGCACACCCGTATCATGAAGGACCTACAATCCATCTGACATTAATTTTCATTTTGTTTACTTTAAAATCATTCAATACCTTCTTGGAGAATATATTTTGTAAAGAATACTGCAAAGTGGCGGCCAGCGCGCTCAGCAGGCCTAACAGGTCGAAGCTGAGTTCGGTCATCGTCGCAATGATCACACCCAGCACTATTGGCACAAGCGATAAATAAACCTGAAACAAAAACAAAAATTACAGCTACAGACAATCCAATACAAAACTATAATTTTCCTCCTGAAAGAATTATTTTGCTTTCCATTTTGAGAAATGTATAACCTGCTGAGGACTATCAGCAACATTGCTACCACCCAGGGATGCAACTATGCTGATTACGTTGGAAACATTGCACCTCTAAACAGCAAAACATTACAGGATATTATGACGATATTAAGCATCGTTCTAACACCTCCATGACAGGAGTATTCGGTCCTGCAACCAAATACTCACAACCCATGGGAAAATACACCAGTATCTTCCAAGCTGAGGGCCATGCAATCAAGAAGATTTACCCAATTAAATAAAGAATATAGATATGATGTCAGATAGTCAAGCAGCCATCAATGTGCTAAGTTCAAACACAATTAGCTCTAATGATGATGCTGAATTGCAAAACCAAACTAAACAAATTAGGTATGCAAAACAAAATCAGCTTCTATTGGGCCCCAGAACATGAGATTAGAAGGCAATGAGAAGGCCCTTGGAAGAAAAGCTGTACCACTGATAGGACCTGAGCTTTTCTGTGGCATAGGAATGAGCATCTCAGACATAAGGCAAAAAGAAAATGTGGGACATGGAACTCACTCATTGGACACAAGCAATGCAAGAACTTAGCTATCAGGATTCTTAAAAGGACAATTCAAGCTAAACGGAAATCTGAAGAAGACTTGCATAACCCAACATGGCACGTATTTTTAAAAGTTTTAAATGCCCTCATTGATGATTTACATTGTGAAGATTTTAAATCAAAATGAATTAAGCGGTTTGGCCTCACTATAGGCGACAAAAATAAATACTTTCCGTAAAATTAACAACTATTGGGTTGTCCGGAAAATAATGCAGGATTTTGGTATTAAACAAAACAAAAGAAACTAGTTACTTTAAAGCAATGTTCTTTAATCAAAATAATTTCCCATACTCTCAATACATTTCTCCCAACGTGTTGGTAACTTATTAATTCCNAATGAGTAATCCTGTAAACGTAAACAGAATATTTTATATAGATTTTTTTTAATGAAAACTTAAAATCCTGCATTATTTTCCGGACAACCCAATAAATCAAAATTTCAAAGTGTGAAATGTGCAGTATTTAGTGACCATTAATTAATGATTATCTAGAGATCGTGAGATGTGGCTTGGTGAGATGTAGGGTTAGAAAAACATTTACAAAATCAATTGTATAGATTGTCCGACAACTTACATCAGAATGACATCCCAATATCTGGATAAGAGAGTAAAACAACAAACCTACGATGGCAAAAAAACCAAACAAAATCCTATAGCACTGGCTACATTTTGAACACCAACACAATTTTGATTTCAACAAACCAAAAACATTAAACACAGAACAAAATAAACATAAATGTAACTTTTTAGAAATTGTTTACATCAACTGAGATAAAACGCAGCATCAATTACAGAATAGCACATGTAAACTCAGCAGCAGCTATGCTAATATTACAAAACAAATTTGATATTAATAACACACATATAACACACAAAACATATAATACAACATATAAAGCAATTGTATCTATTTCACTTGTGATTAAAAAAAGAATTCCACACATCCTCTAAGGCTGGACCCCACATGCCACACCGCGTGATGGCCGTCTGTCTGGTGTCACACGGAGAGCGATTAGAACAATGGAAGTGAGTCGACTAGTCCTCACCTACACATCGCACTATGCCCGACTAGTTTGGCTTAGTTTTTGACGGATATGGATCTTGTGAGCTACAGTGAAGTTTATTTTATTTATTTTTTTGTAATATTGCATTTATTTTTCTATTCGCTATTGTCTTTTTATAATCTTAAAACAATTTTATAATTTTTTAAAAATAATTTTATATAAAACTTTGTCTCATCGCGCTTTATATGTGGAAGCAGCGAGTAAAATTCCCCTTCAACACATCTTTCTTTCCATTCATCGTGAACCAACATTCTTCTCCTTCTGCTATGATTTCTTTGCCAACTAACCTCTTCCTCTAAAGCAAGTGGCTATCATCCCTAATTCACTATTTTTAAAACTTCTTAACATTTTTTCTCAACGAAACGATGTAGCTTTGAAGCCGATGAACAACTTAGTGTATTGTCCAACACGGTGGGTTCACTGTGCAGTCATGTGAGGTCCAGCCTTAAATCGTCATGGCTCAGTGTTCTAATAACAGCCATATTATCCAATATTCTTATAATATTAATAATTATCTAATATTCTTATAATACTATCTAATATTCTTGAACTATAATTCATGAATTCACTTGATGTTAAGATTCAAGACACTCCACACATCAAACAATTCTACATAGTCTAAATCTTCAACAATTTATCATTCCTTTCCCTAATAATCCTATCTTTAATAATAAAAAGCTAACTAGGCCTGAACAACAAACATTACCCTTTTTTCTCCACTGTAAGTCCCTTTCACCTCAAAGGAAATTAATTTCTATCCCTACTTCATTTTTCAAATGTCATGTAATCAGGATTCGATTCTCAGGTACTTCTGAAGTGGCCACGGGGAGGTATTAATGAAGTAATTACTTCTATTAATTATTAAATTAACCTATATTTGCTTAGTGGTCATAATTGACCATATTAATCATTTAAATTAATTATTCTTTTCATCTAAGGTTTTTGGCTGAAATTAAAAAATGGCAAAAAGAGGGAAAATTCAAACAATTGTAGGTTGAAATGGGAAGTGTCCGAGGGGATTGAAGTCACGATAGCACAAGTGGTTAGAGCAGTGGCATATTGAGCATAAGGCCGTGGATTCGAATCCTGCTCGTGACACTAATTTTTCATCTCAGCCAAAAACCTTAGACGAAAAGAATAATTAATTGCGATAAAGATTGTTTTTCTAAACCTACATCACACCAGACTGCATTTCACAATCTCTAAACAATAAAACCATTAATATCTCACTAACTCAACACAACACACAACTGTGATAAATTTACACAGGAAACACACTTTGAGTGAGTACAAGTATTTGATTAAAACTAACATTTCTATATTGTGTACATCTTTGGATAAATTCATATTCACATCTTACATATAATTTGAACAATGTTTATAAATCCCAGGGCCTGAAGATGATCTCAATAGATCGAATGGCATGATAATAAAGAAAATATTTTTTTTTAACCCTCATCACACCAGACGTTTTTTGTGCAGCAGTGTATTTTTAATTTTTTTTTTTTTTTTTTTAATTCTCTGTGGTAAAACTGGCAAAGAAGGAATGAAAATTTGTTTATACATATTAATTTTGACATATGGAGGCTATCTAAAAATAAGGTTATAACCTAAAAGCAACCTATTCAGGCGTAACCCTCCTTACCATATTGAACGGTGAAACAGATTTGAGGGGGAAAAACTTTTTAAAAGAAATAATACTGTTATTATTTTACCTTAAGAGTGTGTTTTTCGCCGAGAATAATCCTGGACAGGACGACGGTGAAGAGCGGCATGGTCGCTTTGACTGAAAAAAACAATCATGAGGGAAAAACTGTGTCAAGGGGATTGACTTCGGTTGCGATCTGACAACTCCAATACCTGTATGAGCGTACGACACCGGCACCTTCCAGATGCTGACGTGCGTGAAGACGGACGCGACGAACTTTCCCAACGCCAGGGGTACGAGGAACTTGAAGTAGAACTTCCAACTGAAACTTGAAGCCCGCCTTACTCCCCATAGGTTGAAGAACGGGCCCGAGTAGAGAGTGATAGAGAGGAGTTGGACCATTGTCACCGTCATCGGATACGGGAAGTCGTTTAGGAGCATCTTACCGACGACGTTGTTGCTGCTGCTCACTACGTACCAGCATAGGCAGAGCGAAACGACGGTCAACAACTCTCTCCGATCTTTTGAGTCAGCCATGCTGGCAGCGACTGACACGAGAGGCTCCGACAACGGCGGAAGATCGATCTGCTATCGGATGGCCAAGGCTGCCAACATAATACAACAAAATAATAAAGGCATTTTATAATCCAATAATATACAATTAAATTACAGCTACTAAATAAGTAATAAGTTATGGCAGGGAAAATTCCGTCTGATGGAGGTGAATGGTGAAGCACACACACACTGCTGGAGGGGGGATGGTGACGCTATATTTCACCATCACCCTTCACCACTCACACTAATAAATAAACGCATTAAATAGTTTGGCTTATTAAGTAGCTTTTATATAAACATTAGGGCAAACCCAGAACACCTGCTTAATCAAATAAAAACTGATCCCAACATTAAATTCATTAAATTATTCTATGAAAACCACCCTAAACTGCCTACACCATATATATATATATCGACGTCTTTCACAATCCGAGGTAGATCCAGATCAAACCCGAAAAATAACTCAGTCCCCAACCCCTCCCTGGCTACTTCCATAAGTTAAATTCGATTTTTCTCTTACAAGTAAGCGAAAACAGGAAACAAACCCTCAGAGTCCAAACAAAATTCCTTGAACTAAACCAATCTAACGATGATGCTTTAATCATATACACTGATGGTTCCAAAAAATCACATATGGTAAGTTGTTCTTATGTAATTGAGGGTCACTCTTCTATTTTTCCTCTACGCTCACTTTTCAGTCCATAAAATGCAGAAATATTTGCCATTTTAAATGCTTTAGATGATCCCCCATTACCATAAAATAATTATATTTTCTGATTCTTTATAGTGCACTTCAAGCAATTCAGAACCCGCACTCCAAAAATCCATTATTTCAGAACAATTGGCCAAATTAAAAAAAAATCTGAAGGTTCTTCTGTTTCTTTCTATTGGATACCAAGTAATGTCAGGATTAAGGGAAATGAGCTAGATGACGCATTAAAAGCTGCACAGAACAATCCCATAATCTCAGTTTTAATAAATCCTGAAGATATAAAGTCTGCTTTCAAACTTAAAATTATTAAATTCACTAATTTCGTGGTCGGCTTGACCAATTAATGAATTATAATTAATTAAGGTTTTTAGTTGAGATAAAAAAGTCAATGGCACGAGCGGGATTCGAACCCCCCCCCCATTGAAAGATGGCAAAAAGGAGGGAAAATTCAACAGGTGCGGTTTTTATTTTTTTATGTTTTAGGCGATTTTTAGATATTTATATATTAAATGATAATCATAAACAGCAATTTTCTTCTTTTTTAAATTTTTTATTACTTGAAGGGTTCTTTTTTAAAATTAGTTTTTTAATTTTTTCTTTAAACTTATTAATTATTAATGCGAATAATAATTTTACATTATTTTTAATAAATAAAATAAATTATTTAAATGTAATATATTTTTTTAGGACAACTTCACAGGAGACAAGCCTGTAGGATAACCTTTTTAAAACCTCTACCCCATTTCTGTTGATAAGTCTTCCTGTCGAGATTGTTGAAAGTCGTAATTTTTTATTAAACAAATTTTGAATTATTTTAACATTTTCAATTATACGAATAAATACAAATTAAACGGAAGTTTGTGGGGTTGAAAACAGGTCGAAGTGGCGATTGGAAATGATCGTTTGGCTGGTTGTGCTCGTCCTGGTGGGCAGGGCGACGTCGGATGTTCGGTCGACAAACCTCTGCGTCCTCAATGACGTCAAAAATGCCGAAAAGATGAAAATGATGAACGAAATCAACCTGCTCAACAACGAAAGGTGAAATATTTATTTATTATTTTTTTTTTAAATATAATCTTCTCATTTTTATAGGTTTGTCGTAACATCAAATGATTACACATACGTTGTCACTATGTGCAACTCTGCTTCAAAGGAGGCGGAAGGTAACGCTAATGTTATAAGGACAAAGGTTCCGGAGCATAACGTCACCGTACTTGGCCGGTACAACAACACAGACATCGTCGGAAGGGGTGAGTGCTTGAAATACACCCAACTATAAACATGTTTACCCATGCATATATATTTTTCTTTTACAGACGAATGGCGCATAATGACCTTCGCAGATGGTGATGTGATCCGCGAAAGCTCAACGTGCAACGGTACTAAGTGGAAAACGCTTGTCATACTCACGTGCGACCCTGACGTCTCAATGGTAACTTCTCCCGTACTCTGCACATTTAATGTTTATTTATTAATTTTTTTGGCGTTTTGTACAGCTTGAACTGATTGACCCATTAAACGTCGGCTGCGTCTCCATCTTCCTTCTCAAGACAAGCATTGTCTGCCATCCTTCTCAGAGCGTCGGAGTTATCATATTTTATCTGTTAGATTTTATACCTTTTTATCAAGTTAGCATGATCTTTGTTTTGTTATCAGTTGAACTACACTAATTCAGCGAGAAATCATCAAATAACCTTATATTAGATAAGAAAATAATGATATCATCATAATGATTATTCTGTTGTCTGTTAGTATGCATGTATGTTGTGAGTCGTTTTGAACTGTCCTTATGACATAACAATGAAACAAGCTAATCATGATGATTACTCTTATATCAGACAAGAAAATAATCATATCTTGATGATTATTCTACTAGATACGAATGTGTATGTATATATATANTATATATTTACATGACAAATCAAGTGTGATGATGATTATCATGTAGTCTTTTAACTCTAGTTTTTAATTTTTTTTTTTTTTTTCAGAGTTCTGGTTTTAATATTGTGCTATTTCCTTATCGGGATGGCTTACAAACGATTTGTGACGGGCGCCAAAGGTCTTGAGCAGATACCAAACTACAACTTTTGGCGGGACCCCACCGCCTGGGCACAGGTGAGATTGTATCTATTTAAATTACGATAATATTTTTCCTGTTTGATTTTTTTTTCAGGATTTAATCGGGAAGCAGGAAAGGCGCAGCGAGCCATGGCAGCGTGTCAGCGCCGACGCAGCTGATGAGCCTCTCCTCCACCCATAGCCCGCGGCCCAGCAGGCCTAGGAGGAGGAGCCCGAGGGGGAGACGGCGGTTCTACCTGTCAGTTCAACATGCATCGAAGTAAACAGGGCACAGCTTCAGAACCGGTTCACGACCGTCTTCCTCAACTAACCAATCCCCGAAAGGCGGAAAAAAAATCTATGTTCGTTAAAAAGTCTAGTCTCCGCCTTTAAACCAAAAAAATATCGAGAAATAATAGAAAGTTGAGGGAAGGGTAAACAAGTTATTTTTTATAAAATTTTCAAGATTTTTGAAGTAAATCAGAAATTTGCCTAAAATCTGAAGTTTAGCCAATTTTTGGAACTTTTTAAGTGTAATTTTCCCCTTGAAACGTTACCAAAGCGTCCAGATTAAAAATAAAAATAATAATATTTTTATAAATGACTTAGTGGGAGTATAAACAATATAGCGTACCGTTGGCGATGTTTTTGCTTAGAAAAACAAACCTAACACATCGGCATTTTTATTATTATTGTTTCTGTGTCATAATGTGTATAAATACATGAGTCATTATATTAAGTAGTTGCTTCATTTATTTATTTATTTATTTTATTTTTTGTTTTGTACAGGTGTAAAATTATTCGATGTGTGTTTTTGGTTTGTATGTTGCTCTGTTTGGGCCACTGCCTCCATGATTGGGAGGGGTTGGAAAATATTTAAAAAATCGGACAATAGAATAGAATTTAAATAAAAAAATTGTCATTTGTAAAAAAAAAAAAATGTAGATAAATTGAATAAAAGTTTTAAAGTTTTTACATATTTCCTTGCTGAAACCTGGCCAACATGTTGTTTTTGTGCCTTGGCTCAGTTAAATTTTATTTTTACCTTTTTTATTTAAATTGCAAGTTCAACTTGCCAAGTTGTATGTGTTTTTTTATTGTAATAATTTTTCATAAATTAAGAGCATTTGTTATATTATTAGTCGACTCCACGGAGAAGTAAGGGTCAAGGAAATCGACCAATGAAAATGACATTGAGGTTTCAATATGGTTATCTATTCAAATATGTCTCCTGGGAAGTGGTCTTCCAAAGAAACACTTAATATTGTATAATATATAACTTAATTAATTGACTGAAGATTGAAGAAAAATACAGTTGACAATAAAGAAACTAAGTAAGTGCAAAAAATACAGTAATTTTCACAAACATAACCTCTACTAAGAATTACAGTTTTTGATCCAACAAACAAAAATTAAAAGTCGACTAAACAAAAACTGATAAAGAAAACATTTATGAAATACTAACCTTAGCTGGACCATCATCTTCATTAGTCTTCTGAAAATCAGTGCACCCAGGTGCTCGAAAATTTCTGCCTGAGTACAATATATTGACACTTCTTATTTACTTGAGTGGTTCGGCCAATCGCCCTTTCGATGTTCGAATTAAATATTTAGGGTGACAATGGGATTGAATCTCTCACGGGCAATTTCTGAACCTGCATCTTTGCAGGTCATTTTTGTCGGGGCCTTTTCCACCATATCATTAATTACCGAATCCCTGCAACCCTAGAAACACCGTGAATACACTCACAAGAGTTGCTCACAAATCATTCATTAATCAACTCACCTGAGTCGCTCTCTCAGGTGTCACCCTCACCCATTCTTTAATCCACTCACAAATCACTCATTCTGCTCACATGGGTCACCATCAAATCACACATCACTTGCCTGAATTTATTAATCCACTCAATAATCTATTCTCATTAGTCACTCAATAATTGACTCACTCATCCACATAATTAAGTCATTCATTAACATGACCGCTCACTCTTCGACTTTCTTTCTCGTCCACTGTGACGTGTCATTCATCCATCCTTACAAATGAATCACTAATCCACTCACTCACTGACCATTAGCCCATCCACCCTTACGAGTCACTCTCTTGTCTACTTTATTAGCTCATTCATAACACGACCGCTCACACATCAACTTCATATCTCGTCCACTGAGACATTGTCACTCATCCACCCTTACAAATTATTCACTAATGAGTCACTCATTCATTCATATATAGGTATATACAAGTTCACTCATTAACCATCAGCTCACTACTCTGATTTGTCACTCACTAATCCATTCATATGAGCCGTTCACTTATCACTCACATTAGTCACATCTTTTATTAGCTCGTCCACTCACAATTCTTTGTTCGCGGTTAATGATCAGAGGGTTTAAATTACAAAAAATCTTTTATTGGTTAAAATACATGTTTATAAAAATTTTGCTCTTTAAGAGAATAGATATATAAAAAATATTGGAATATATGTAATTGCACTTATTTTCTTTTTCTCACTTATTTCTGTACAATCATGTATGTAATTTTTTAAAAAATTTTTTCTCTTTTCTTTGATAATGATAAATAAAAAATAATGTATATACAGTTGTAAAAAATTTTGTCACACCTGAGGTATCTTTGAATTGCAGTTCCCGTGATATATCTTAACGGTAGAATCGCACCTCGCAAACGTGTCGAATGTCTCCTGGTAGCCGTGGTCCTTCCACCACTCACAAAGCTGCCGGTTCCATCCGCAGTCGAGCCTATGTATGAGGGACGGGTGCTCGAAGGTGAGCAGGCTGTAAAAGTCCTGGTCGCCCAGGTGGCCCTAAATGAAAATTAAAGAAATTTTTTTAGTTAAAAAAAAAATAATAAAAGGAGTTGTAGACCTTGAATATGTATTTGCTGGCTAGGCGGTTGACTTCGTGCTCTTCAAGGACATGCTGGTACAACGTAGAACGCCGCATCTTCTCAAGGTCGAGGAGCAACACGCCCGAGTTGATTCCGGGTAGGCCGCCTTTCGAATGGGCTGCGCCGAACCTGGTCGTGTTGTTTCGACTACGGTACAGGTAGAGTATGTGGTGGTAAACTGGCGTCAACTCTGGAGCAGCTCCGATCACCGATTCGTTTGAAAACCTTGAAATTGTAATCGTACATATATTTTTTTTTAAATACAAAAACCTGACATTATTACTTATCGAATTCGTCAAAAAGCTCTGTTATGTCTGTCTTAATGAATGTATCGACGTCGAGCATGACAACTTGTGACTGAAAGATGAACTTATGCAGGCCAATAGAAAGGAAAAAAAGCGATGCGCTGTAATACGCGCCCGGCTGGGAGCTGAAATGTTTCTGCATCACCTTGATTATGCTTTCCATTTTGTTTGTCAGTACGTGGACTTCATGGTACACTACCTTTTTTTATATAAAGTAAATTGATCAATTAAAAACAAATATATACATATATATGTAAATATATAAATACGAAACAACCTTGAGATATTTCCCAGTGTTATTTTTAGCTGCGTCGACTATGTCTTTGGCGATGTACCGGCTTGAAGCGTCAACAACAAGGTTGAGCGACAAAACAGCACCGGTCGTACGCAATAGCGAGTCTAGCATGCGTTCAAACTTGCTCTTTATCGTCGGATGGCCCTGCTTCACCCTGGTGAATATGCACCAGACGTTGTAGTCACGCGTGCTGGCTCGTTGGCGTTCAGGATGAGGCGTTTCCCCTCTGTCAAAGCTAAGGAGGATCACGACCGTTGTGAAGACGAGAAGGACGACCAGGGTCTTGTGGATATTACGCATCAGGGCTCTCGCACATCTGCAGTACAAGTAAGTAAATATTTTTCTACAAAGCGCAAACACAAAACTAATTTACCTGAGTAAACTTTAATCGCCGAATCTTTCAACCATCACGATAAATATTTTCCCTTCAAGAAAACCAATAGAAATAAATTAAAGTTCAATCACAAGTAAAATATTGAACTTACCTTCCAACTTGACATTTAGAGCATTCATTAAAAAAATCAGATAAATTCACTCATTAAATCATATTTTCAACACTTTCTTTTTCAATTTTTTTTTTTTAAATCTTGTAAATATTATTTAAACTTAATTTCCCCCCTGGACTTAGAATGTTCAAAAAGTGTAAACAAAGCACAGTAACAAGACGCGATACGGCGAGGAGGTTAAAACACTGTTATACAACACATCTCTTCGCTTCACATAAGATACCATACGTCAAACACAAAAGTAACCCCTGAAAACGGAAAATTTTTAAAACAAAAGATCAATGTCTTTAATAATATGTTTATTAAAGTTAAAATTAAAAGTTTCTCACGTCTGGGGGAATTTTGGATTTGTATCGAATTTGTTGACAATCGATTCTCACCCCCAATTTGATTTTCTAATACGGCGGCCATTAATAAAATATTATCGATATAATCGATATTGTTAAAACGGATTCGATTATCCTGGCCCAGTATACATAGTATAGAGGTATATTTTACGCGTAGCAACAAGTCACTTATGATTTGTCACATGGTCGTATGTCTTGTTCTTATCTCCTTACAGTTTTGTATCCTGGTTTCTGCTACATGTTCTACTGGTCCTGTACCTTATTCGTTTTATTGTTAATCTTTTTTAATGTTGTTTTACTCTATTTTTTAGGAATTGTACGGTCTTTCGCACGTACTCTTTTCCACAGTCACATTTTATGCAATACACGTGTATTCTATACCAAAACTACATATGCTATTAATGTATACTACATCGCCAACATTATATCTTAGTTCTTTTAATGTTGGCAGGTGTGGTGATATTTTGTTTTTTAGATAGCAATAGAATTTACAGTATACCATTATGTATGTGGCCAATAGATTAAATTGAGTATAGATTCTTACATTTTCGTTTCTAATTTGGCGGCCTTTGATAATGAAAAAGTCGATATTTGTATAATGAATCGATTCTTGCATTTTCATTTCTAATATGGCTGCAATTGTTAGTGAAAAATATAGATGTATCTAATAATGGTAAAAATCGATGTTTGTATTATGAATCGATTCTTGGGCATCGATTCCGTTGAGTATCGATTCTCACGGCATTTTCATTTCTAATATGGCGGCCATTGTTAGTGAAAAATATCGATATAACTAATAATGAAAAAATCGATATTTTTTATTATGAATCAATTTTAAATTATCGATTGTTCTGCTTAAATTAATGTTAGGATTCATTCTTGACCGCCGATTCAGTTGAGAATTGTGTTGAGCCCCCCCAATTAGATTTCCAATATAGCGGCCATCGATTAAGCCGTTGATATATCTGATTCGGCCGAGAATCGATTCTTGACCATTGTGAAGTTCGATAATCGACCGCTTGCCATCGATTTTGTGCGCAATGGTTTACTTGCATTTTCAACTTACCTTTGTTTAACCTCATACGAGTTTTTGCCCTTTTCTTCACCCACCTACAAATTCAATACGGGTTGAGAATATCAAAGATGAAAGTGTGTTTTAACTTTGAACAATTCAAAGTGCATTTATTTGGAACATAGATATATATATATTTTCATATTGTAAATACATTTACGTTCTTTTTTTTCCATAGAAAGAAATAACCCTCGTCTCGCACCTATTCGTCTAAGACAATAAAAATAGGTTTTGTAACAATTGCTCATAATACAAGAAATTTTTTATTATTTTTTTGTGTTTATTTTTAGTTTTGATGATGAGGCATCGATAAATAAAAAGGGGGAATATGAACGTAAAATTCAATCACCCAGTTCCATTTCTTGAAACGTTAGGCCTTTCAAAAATTCATGATAAAATTACAAATTCAATAAAAACAAAATAATTTAATTACCTAATTCAGTAAAGAAAGGAAAAAAAAGGACCGGAGGTTGTATTCTTCGGAATAATAATAATAAGAAGAAAACGTGCGATAACAACACACGAGAGGGCGAACGGAAAAACAGAGAGAAAAATATTTTCACACACGATTCCATCTAGGTGGGAGAGTGTCGGGATTTTCGGATTAGATTTTTTTTTTTCAAAACTTCAGTATTCTTTGTAATTTTTAATTTTGCCTAATTTATTACTCCGGAGGTAACGAGAGTGTAAAGTAGGAAAGAAATTTCCTCGGTGCAGTTTGAGGTAGGTTCGTTTTGCTCTCAGCACTAATGCCCTGAACAACAATTTCGGCGCCAAACGCATCTTCGTCTGACCTCATTGAGATATTTTAGCTTTTTGATCAGTTTTATCTAACCTTATCCACCTAGATAACCGTCCATCTTGCTAATTTTTGTGCAAAGAGCTGAGCTACTTCGCTTAACCTCTTTGAGATAAATTTGCCTATCTTATCATTTTCGTCCAACCTTATCCACCTAGAGAAACTTCCGCCATGGCAATTTCGGTGCCAAACACTGATTCGGTTAACACCATTAAGACAATTTTAGCTATATGATCTTTTTTTCTAACCTTAACCACCTAGAGAACCTTCCGCCATGGTAATTTTGGCGCCAAACTCATCTTCATTTAACCTCATTGAAATAATTTTGCGTATATGATCATTTTCGTTTCAATTTTCCGCCACGAAGAACACTTTCGGCGCCAAATGCATTTTCGTCTAACCTCATCTAGGGAAATTTCTCCGCAATGAACAACACTTTCGTCGCCAAATACATTTTCATCTAACCTCATCTAGGGAAATTTTTCCACCATGAACAACACTTTCGGCGCCAAATGCATTTTCGTCTAACCTCATCTAGAGTACTTTTTCCGCTACGAACAACACTTTTGGCGCCAAATGCATTTTCGTTTAACTTCATCTAGACAACCTTTTCCGCCATGAACAACACTCGGCGCCAAATGCATTTTCGTCTAACCTCGTCTTGAGAACTTTTTCCGCTACGAACAACACTTTTGGAGCCAATTACATTCTCGTCTAATCTTATCCACCTAAATAACCTTCCGCCATGATAATTTTGGCGCCAAACTCATCTTCATCTAACCTCATTGAAATAATTTTGCGTATATGATCATTTTCGTTTCAATTTTTCGCCACGAACAACACTTTCGGCGCCAAATGCATTCTCGTCTAACCTCATCTAGAGAACTTTTTCCGCTACGAACAACACTTTGGCGCCAAATGCATTCTCGTCAACCCTTATCCACCTAGAGAACCTTTCGCCTTGGTAAGTTTGACAACAAACACTTCTAACCTCATGTAGAGATCTTTTTCCGCCATGGCCAACATTTTCGGCTCCAAACACTTCTAAACACTTCTTCGTCACTCTTATTAATCTAGAGAACAGTTCGGCGATGGAGGAAGCATTTTCTCGCCTAACTTCTTCGCCTTAGGCCAACGGCGCGAAACTTTACTCCTGAGTTTCCTTTTCGATTTAAGAGAGATGCACTAAGTGATATCCGTGAGAGGAAATAAAATGTATCACTATTGGAAAATTTTTTCCTAACATTTTAAAAATTTGTCTTTAACAATATTAATTAACCTAGAAACTGAAATTGAGCCCCTCTCCAATACATTTTCGAAATGCCTTAGGTTTTTTTAATATATATTTTTAACTTTAGAACGAAAATTCATATTGAAGCTAAAAAATCAAAAAATGATTAATTTTATTTAGAGATTGTCCATCACTTGAGTGAGATAATGAAAATTGGAAAAACAACAATTTGTACTAACTACGAGGTAGTAAAACCGGTGGGGTTAATTTTTTTTAAAATTATTACCTTTATACACTTTTTTATCACAGTGGATTCCTTCGATATTTTTTATTTTTATAATCCTGTGTGAAAACGACTCAACCGAGTTTTGACCGATTCAGAAAGGCCCAAAAAAATCTATATCACATTCACCTAACCCCATGATAAATAAAATCTCACCCCGATAATTTAAAGAAATTTTTAAAAATCCTTCCGAATTTTTATTTAACATTCCAACCCCCTCTAATTCTATACTTTATTGCTTTTTGTTTGTTTCCAATTTTTCTCCTTAATAAACTTAC
This sequence comes from Cimex lectularius, assembly GCF_000648675.2. Lineage (NCBI taxonomy): Eukaryota > Metazoa > Arthropoda > Insecta > Hemiptera > Cimicidae > Cimex > Cimex lectularius. Next base: position 686,413 of record NW_019392637.1, on the reverse strand, counting down.
AATTAACATTTAAACATTTTCATCCTGATTTTTTTTTTTTGTATATTATAAACTTTATATCATATATGTGTGGGTGTAAAAGTTATAAATCACATTATAATAACAGAAACTTAAGATTAAGATTGTTCTAGAAAAGAAATACAAAAATTTACAGTTTTACACATACACACGTACATACACGTGTATGTATATATTTAAACTATTTTGTGTGTGTTTGTACAATTTTCCATCTCTAAATTTTATTATATATATTTTTTCTTCCAATTTAATTTTTTTCTTATCTTAAAATTTATACACTTATTTCTCTGCATCTTCTGTTTACACAGTTTTTTGTTTTAATTTTAGAATTGTCTTAAGAATCCATCACATTTTTTCAAAAAATATACACTCGTCCGCTCGCTAGTGAAACCTTTATTTACACATTTTTTCGTTTTGAGTAAGAACTAAAATTCAAATCAAATTTTTCTCGGTGCTCTGAGTACAAATTAAAAAAAAATTCTGCCTAATTAATTTTATTCCTTTTAAAAAGACTTTTTTTGACAAAGCACAGAGAATTGCAACCTAGAGATTTTTTATTTATTTATTTTTTTAAATTTTCGGTCTTTATTTTTTTAACTTTTAAAATTTTCAACCTACGCTTTTTAAAAAAAATCATCTTAGACATACTGCAATCAGCAAGAGTGCCGTACTGAGGTGCGCCGCCGCTCCGCTGCTGCTCACTTCCACGCACTGGCCTGTAAAAAAAAAATAATATAAATATGTTGAAGTCGTGAGGAGCGGTAAAGAATGAGGTAGTTTAGAAATAATAATAATACTAATATAAAATAATAATAGTATGTTAAAAAAAATGTTTTTTACCTTGGCTTGTGATGTTGAAAGCGAGGATTCCCGTGAGGCCGGGTATCACAGTCCTGCTGCACGTGTCTGAGCTCGTCGAGAACCTGACGTAGTTCCACGAGGGGATTTGACCGGCCCCGTTGCCCACGGCCGACCTGTGATGGGCCGGACTGTAGACGAAGCAGTAGCGCTTCGAACCGTGCGACGATCGGCTCACAGGGGTCGTGATCACGAAGCCGGTACCGTTCTCCGACCAGCCGGCGTGGCATGTGTACGCTGACGTCAAAGGAATGGGTTATCAAGTGATTCTTTCGTTCGCGTAAGGGCTGAGTTGGTGAGATGGTCACTTAATGTCATAATAACAACTGTACGATTCATTAGTTTCATGGTTCACCGTTTCGTTCGTAGAGTAACTGATTAACTGTTCGCAAGACTCAGTCACTGAGTCGGTCACGTTCGTTAAATCACTGAGTCAACACTCGTTCGCTCAGTTGGTGAGTCAGTCACTTAGTCACTGTGTCGGTCACTCCTTCCCTCTAATCTATGAGTTGTTCGCTCATAAGATGAGAAGGCCACTCAGAAGGTCACTCTTCCTCAATGGGTGAGATGTTTGCTCATTTGATGAATAGTCATTTAGTCGGTGAATCGGTCACTCGTTCCCTCTAATCGATGAGTTGTTCGCTCATAAGATGAGTAGGACGCTCGTTTGGTGAGTGTAGGTCACTCAGTCTTCAATAGGTGAGTTGTTCGCTCATTTGGTGAGTAGGTCAGTCAGTCGGTCACTCGTTCCTCAATGGGTGAGTTGTTTGCTCATTTGATGAGTAAGTAACTCAATCTTCAATGGATGAATTGTTCGCACATTTGGTGAGAAGGTCACTCGTTCCTTAATGGGTGAGTTGTTCGCTCATTTGGCGAGTAGGTCGGTCATTTAGTGAGTAGGTCACCCAGTCCTCAATAGGTGAGTTATTCGCACATTTAGTGAGTAGGTCACTCAGTCGATGAGTCGGTTGTTCGTTTCCTCAAATCGATGAGTTAATTGCTCGTTGGATGAGTAGGTCACGCAGTGAGTCGACTACTCGTAGGCTCAGTAGAAAAGTCGTTACTTGATCAGTCAGTCATTCTTTCATTTCCAAATCGAGAGTCGTTCGCTAAATTGGTCAGTCGGTTACTCATTAGATCAGTTGGTTAATCGGTCACTCAGTCGGAAGGTAGGTCACTCGTTCGCTCAATGTTATATGTGATTCATTATGTCTATCGATCTGTCACTTTTTTATGTGTTCAGCCAATAACTGGTTCAATCATTAATTCCTTGGTCCACAAGTCACTGTTCGTTCGTTCAATCATTCTTTTGAAAATTCAAACCTCAGTATTGTCTTACCGGACACGATGCTCCTGACTGAGCCGTCGCACTCGGACCTCAGCTCCATCGTGTCTCTCCTCGTGCATGCCGAGTTGAGGGAGATGGCTTCCAGCGGGCAGTTGTCCAGGTCCCTCAGGCCTCCAGCACCCTGGTCGTCGCTCTCGACCTCCTCGGAGGCGGCGGCGCCACCCCCGGCCGCCCTCATCTCCCTCCTGTTTCCACTTTGCCTGAAAATCCCTGTGACCGAGTAACGCCCCGGGTGAGGGCAAGGCTTCAGGTCTGGGTTCGATGCTGCAAAAAAAAAATTTATTTAACAAATGGCGGTGCGTAAGGTTTTTCGTTATACTCACTGACTAACGTGAGGTATGGGACAACCGCTCGGTCGAAGTTGCTCTTGCTGCACGCCTCTTCTGCTCTCCTCGTGAAGCTACCTGATTGTACTTCGAGCACATGCTGGTCCCGTTTATAAAAAACCATACATACATAGCCGCTCTGGCTGTGGAATCACGAAGAAAAAAGATTATAAATTATATCGCTGTATAGACCATTGCTGAGTGTGCGAGTATACGAGTGTATGAGGAAGTGTGTTAAAAAAAATTATATATTTGATTAACGCGATTATTAATTTATTGTAATGATTAAATCGTAGAAATCGATACTTAATAATCAGCCATATTGGAATGCTATAAAATCGATTTGTAACAATTCGCAATATTGACCAGCGTATAACGATTCTTGATCATCTGCCATATTAGAATGTCATAATATCGATTCTACGCTATCCGCCATATAGGAATGCTATAATAACAATTATCAACTAGCGGCCTCATTTGCCAGCGATATATCGATTTCCTAATTATTCGCCATATTGGGACGCCACAATGTCGATCGTAAACCATCCGCCATATTGGACGGCCATAATATCGATTCTAAAATATTCGCTATATTATCAGCGATATATCGATTCTTGACCATCCGCCGTATTGGACACCATAATATCGATTCTAAAATATTTGCTATATTATCAGCGATATATCAATTATTGACCATCCGCCGTATTGGACACCATAATATCGATTCTTAACCATCGGCCATATTGGCCAGCGATATAACAATTATTGACCATCCGCCATAATATCGATTCTTGTCCAACCGCTATAACATCCATTCTCAAATATCGGCCTTATTTGTTAGCGATATATCGAATCTTGACCGGCCGCCATATTGGAACGCTATAATATCGATTCTAAAGCATCCGCCTCATTAGATCGCCATATTATTGATTCTTAACTATCTGCCTTATTGGAACGTCATAATATCCGTTCTTAACTATCTATCATGATATCGATTCTTAACTATCGGCCATATAGCCAGTGGTATATTGATTTTTGACCATCCGCCACATCGGAACGCCACAGTATAGATTCTAAACCATCCGCCATATTGGCCAGCGATATATCAATTATCCTATTATATTATATATCAATATCCGCCATAATATCGATTGTTGACCATCCGCCATAACATCGATTCTAAACTATAGGCCTTATTTGCCAGCGATATATCGATTCTTGACCATCCGCCGTATTGGGCACCATAATATCGATTCTTAACTATCGGCCATATGGCCAGCGATATATTGATTTTTGACCATCCGCCACAGTATTGATTCTAAACTATCCGCCTTATTTGCCAGCGATATTTCGATTTTTGACCATCCTCTATATAGGAACGCCTTAATATCAACTTTAAAACATCCGCAATATTGGACTGCCATAATATCGATTCTCAACCATCGGTGTTACCAGATTAGACCGCACAAACATCGATTCTGGACAATCGATTTGCACTAAATAGTTGATAATCCCAAACAATGTTTCCATCGATACTACATTGAGTACGAGAGAGAGCTCGACATTGAGTGATTTCGATTTGCCTCATTAACGTTTTAATGTTATACTGACCATCCGACCGTATAGTGTCCGACGATCTGCACATGGTCACCAGACGTCGACGCCGCAAGGGGTCCTTTCACCTCCGAGCACTGAACACGCGTCTCCTCCCTTCCTTCCGAATCGGCAATCCTCAACGTAGTGTTCCGATGCCTTAGGGAGTAGCTTCGCCTGTGGTCAAGAGTGTGCCACTGGCCCGGGGCTGACACCCAATTCGGGAATTTACACCTGCTCGGGCTGCTTGCTGTAACAAAATATATTCGTTTGTACTTTTTTTTAATGTGTATATGTGAATTACGAGTACCTTTGTAGAGGGTCATCGTCCTGCTTCCTTCCATCGGGCTGAAGAGTCCGTTGCAGGTTGCGTCCCCGCTCTGGGCCACCCTGTACGCCACTTCCCCGTCGCCGTCCCCTGTCCCGATCCCGTTCCCGACTATCGGGTACTTGTCGAACACGAAACACCTGTACCTGTCCTCGTTCGAGGTCGCGTGGCCGTGCTCGATCTTACCGACCAGGTACCGAGACGAGCCCTCTTTCCACATCGCGAGGCACTGGAGCTCCTCAACTGCAAAAGTAAGGGGCGGATTAAGGAGATTAAAACGGATTAAGAAATTAGATTATTACCGGCGCTTTCGCTTCCGTAGACGTCCGGGCAGGCTTGGTACCTCAGGAGAAGCCTGCTGTCTTGGGTGCACGGCTCCATCGTCGACGCCAACGTGTTGCACTCACCATGGCCTGAAATAAAACCAGAAACGTCACAAAAATTTTATGTACAAAATAACTGAAAAGAAAAAAAAACACAGCTCACCTCTGTTGTAGTGAAAGGTGTGGTATCCTGTGAATGGACAGGCGAGAGGCACTGCGTTCTGCCTGAACATCGAGTACAAGAGGGCATCGCCTGTTATTTGAGTGCATAGTGCCAGAGAATCAAGGTGAGAGCAGTAGGCTAAAAATACAAATACAAACCGTCAAAAACGCCAGAAATACGCCCTGAGGCCTGAAGTCGAGAGTTAACAGGTGAAAAAGGGGGGAAAAACTTTCTTTCGGAGGGGGTTGGGGTTTGGAAGGGAACGCGCGGCCGGCCAGATAAGGAGAAAGTTAACGGCACTTAAAACTTCCGGGAAGGATCTTTAATAATCTGTTGCTCAGAAATTGCCCTGAAATATGGAGTTTCCGTACTGCTTTTAAGGTTTCATGGGCCGGGGAGAGGGGGTCGAATTCAACCACCCGTTATGAGGGATGATCTTTTGTGGATCCTGGTTTCATTCAACTACACCAACAGTCATTCTGTTCACACACCCACATATTCATTCCTTCAGGTATTCACTCGCTCCATCACCGAGTCAGTCCGTCACACTCTCACAGATTCATTCGCGTACTCATTCATTCACTCTCTCATTCAGAAAATCAGTCGGTGACACACTCATATATTCAATCCTTCAGGCATTCACTCGCCTTTCCACTAAGCAGCACTGAGAAGGTCAGTCACTCACATATTCATTCCTTCAGGTATGCACTCGCTCTTTCACTAAAACATTCGGTCACACACTCACAGATTCATTTATTTAGCCATCCTCTAAATCGACAATCTCTCCGTCGATTACACATTTCCTGCCAACCAGGTAAACATTGTCATTTATAAAAAGGGCAAAGTTGCGGCAGGACTTATGGGGCGATTTATTTTTATATTTTATTTCGTCAAGCACGCGATGAAATGAAACGGTCGTGTCCACTATCGTCGCGAACTCACGCCAATTCGCGTTACAACCTCCTCATGGTCGATCAAATATGCTCACAAGGCAGGCAGGCATCGGAAAGTTCAAAAATTGGATTTGTGGATTCGTTTCTTTATTTGTTTGTTTATTACGCGTGGCCAAGTAGAACCAGGCCGTACGGTTTGACCAACCGGCCAAAACCCATCCCCCTTTGGACGCCACCATCGATAAAGGGGTGGCTCCAAGGGAAAAAGTGCGTATTTGACCAGTGGATCTCGCCCTCGCTAACGAACTTCAAATCCAGTTAGACTTAATTTCCGGGACCGTGTGTTTGTTTCACGTCCAAGGATCCTAAAGACGGGCAATTTTTACAACCCTTTCCCCTTTCTTCCAGGCCACGTTTTTCGCTCTCGCCAAATGAGACAAAGAGGGCCGAGGATGAAAGAACACAGGAAGGGGATGAAATGTGAAACGTATCGATTCAACCTCCACCCTCCGTCCTACAACAGCCCACCAGCATTTCATACTTAAAGAGATCATAGGTACATATAGAACGCAAGTGTATATATTACTCGATTGTTCAGACATACCTCGGGAAAATGTTTGTCGGGGGTGGAGCCCATGAGTCATTTTCCGTGACTCAAACCAATTCCCCCCCTTGGTTGAAAAAAAAATACTCACGTGATCACGGTCAATCAAGGAGGTGATGGTGTTATAATAAAGACATTACACCTTTGAGCAGGGGGAAGGAGGCAAGACGAAAAATAAAAACCAAATCGCGAAGGAGTGGTGGCGGGAAAATCGGATTTACTCAATTGAAACCCCTGAAGATTAAAAAAAATTAGGAGGTTTAAAAACACCAAACAAAAAGACTCAGTTGAGAGCCAACGGTCCACTATAACAAACTTTTTTTCTTGAAACGTCCAACTATAGCAAAAGCAACTATTTATTAGGTTTCGTGGTCCGATTGACCAAATAGCAAAAGGTTTTTTTTTTAAATTGGAACGGTCCAAAAGTAACAATCAATTGTTTTTAACTGGAAACGGTCCAACAGTAACAAATGCTTGTTTTTACTTGGAACGGTTCAACATAACAGGTTTTTTTTATCTTTCTTGAACGGTCCACTAGTAACAAACGCTTTTTTTTTTTTTTTTTTTACTTGAAACGTTTCTATTGTACAAAACGTTTATTTTTACTTGGAACGGTGCAACTATAACAACAGTTTGTTTTTTAACTTGTAACGGTCCAAAAGTAACAATCAATTGTTTTGAACTGGAAACAGTCCAATAGTAACAAACGCTTGTTTTTACTTGGAACGGTCCAACATAACAGGTTTTTTATCTTTCTTGAACGGTCCAACAGTAACAAACGCTTGTTTTTATTTGGAACGGTCCAACATAACAGATTTTTTATCTTTCTTGGACCGTCCAACAGTAACAACCGCTTGTTTTTACTTGGAACGGTCCAACATAACAGGTTTTTTTATCTTTCTTGAACGGTCCAACAGTAACAACCGCTTGTTTTTACTTGGAACGGTCCAACATAACAGGTTTTTTTTATCTTCCATGAACGGTCCAATAGTAAAAAACGCTTATTTTTAACTTGAAACGGTTCAGCTGTAACATACACTTTTTTAACTCGAAACAACATTAACAGTAACATTTTAACCAACCAAACAACAACCGATCGTTCGAAGTAAGACTAATATTCAATAACGTGAAACGTTCCAAATTAAAAAAAAAAAAAATAAAATAAATAAAAATAAAACAGTTTCCAACTTGAAACGTTCCAACTGCAACAAACGCCATTCTTCTTTGTTACGTACCAAATGGCCAACTTTGGATCGTTCCAAAGAAACTTCTTGGAACGTCCAAACTGTAACAACGCATATTAACGATATTATCTTAGAACATCTCAACTACTAAATACGCATTCCGTTTAGTAACGTTCCAACTTAACCCTACAAACGCATTTAACTTGGAACTCCCCCCCTCCCTCAATTGTATCGAACGATCCATTTAGCGATGGTTAGAGATGTAATATGTAATAAATGATAATGATGTAAAATGTAATAAACGCTTTTGACTTGAATCGTTCCTTTAACAGATCCGTTTCAACTTGAAACGTTCCAACCTAATAAGAAACGTTTTGCTTTTAGTATGATGAAATTAAAATCGAAGAACTTTGATCGTTCCAAAAGAGAGTAATATCAAAATACTTGGAATATCCAAATTGTCCACTTAAACGTTTCAATTAAAACTAACGTTAAACGATTTGAAACGTTCCAACTTTAAAAGCCATTTTCAACATGAATAGTTGAAACTGTAACAAACAATTAAAAAAGAAAGAAGACTTACTTTCTTTGTACTGGAGTACATTGTTGTGCACTTCGTGTATGGAAACACATCTGTAGCAGACGCCGTTCCTGGAACAAAAGAGAGTCGTCAATTTAAAACCGGTGGTGGGGAGAGTCCGCCTGTTTTCGCTTGTCTTTCTTACCGTAAATGTTGAAAAAGAAAGGGAAAAACACTTACTCGTGCACAATGAGGTACTTGTCATCTCGCTGGGCTATGCAACGCCCTTTGGTGCTGAACCGGTTGAGGAGAATGGTGATCGGTTGCCTCACGCCCGATTGGAACCACGAGCCTTGCCATTTTTCAGGGAATAGGCAAGACGATTCTTAAAAAATAAATAAATAAAGCATAAAAAAAATTAATCAATCATTTGATTGATTAATTTATCTTTACCGCTATGCCGGGCTGCGTATCTCAGCGGCGGGGCACCCAAGAAGAGAAGAGCAACGATGAGGGGCGCCGACCTCCAAAACACCATCACCATACTTCCCCGGCTGCCTCCTTCATCATAGCGATCTGAAAATCATCAGGCAGAAGAGCAAAGATAAGTCAAAGTCCAATCGGATGAACGAACCTGTGAATGACATCGGCTAAATAAACGCTTTACAACTTGGAACGTTCCAACTGTTATAAACGCATTATGTGATAAGAATGGACAATTTCGGGAATGTTTTAATTTTTTTTTTATAAATAATAGGAGTTGTTTCTCACTGTCAGGAGCTATTTCATGATAGTTGGATTGTTTGAAACGTTCCAAGTTTTTCGTTATCAATTTCATTTAGAACGTTCCAAGTAGGATAGTTGGGACGTTCCAAGTTTTTTTGTTATTAGTTTCATTTGATCGATCCAAGTTTTATAGTTGGCACGTTCCGATTAATTTAAACTTAGTTTCATTTGGAAATTTTGTTAAAATCGAAATGTTTAATACAGTTGGAACGGTTTAAGTTGAAAAATGTTTGTTATAGAAGGGACGTATCGCGTTGTTAAGCCTACTTTCATTTGAGAATGTACAAGTAATTTAATATTAGTACCATATGGAACGTTGCACGTAGGACAGTTGGGAAGTTTCAAGATTTTTGTTATTGATTTCATTTAGAACGTTCCATGTTGGACAATTGGAACGTTCCAAATTTTTCGTTATTAATTTCATTTAGAACGGTCCTTGTTGAACAGTTGGGGCGTTTGAAGTTTTTTGAATTTCATTTGGAATGATCCAAGTTTAACAGTTGACACGTTTCAATTAATTTAAACTTAGTTTCATTTGGAACGTTTAATACAGTTGGAACGCTCAATGTTGAAAAACGTTTGTTACAGTAGGGACGTACCATGTTTTTGAGCCTAGTTTCATTTGGGAAAGTACAAGTGGTTTCATATTAGTTCCATATAGAACGTTCCACATTGGATAGTTGGGACGTGCCAAGTTTTTTGTTATCAGTTTCATTTGAAACAATCCAAGTTGAGCAGTCGGGCGTTTCAATTAATTTATTATTCCAAGTAGTTTTTCTGATATTAATTTAGAACGTTCCGAGTTAGTTAGTTAATGTTAGTTTCATTTGGAATGTTCCAAATACTTTTATCGTTCCAAGTGTTTGTAGATAGATTTTGAACGTTCCAAGTTGTTAATCTCAATTTCATTTGGAACGACCCAACTATGTCGAAATTGTTTTACTTGGAACGATCCAAGTTAGAATTTTGGTACGTTCCAAGTAGTTTAATCTTATTATCATTAGGAACGATCCAAGTTTTTCGATATTATTTTCATTTGGAATGATCCAAGTTTTTTGATATTATTCTATCTGGAACGTTCCAAGAAGTTTAACCTTAATTTAATTTTCCCGGTAACCTTTGTTACAGTTGGAACGTTCCAATTTGTTTTACGCTTGTTGAATTATTTGAAATCGTTCCACGTGTTTGAAACATATGGCTACGTTCGGAACGTTCCAAGTGGTTGAACATCAGTTGAATCGGTTCGACCGTCCAGGTTGTGAGTATTTGTCACATGTGGAACGTGCCAAGTTCATAACCATAATTGATCCGGGGGTATTTTCAAGGGTTTTTAATGCTTTACCCAGAGGTTGAAAATTATAATCGGTACTCGCGTGAAACACGGCCGGCGATTAATTCCTGGCGGTGGCGGAGGTGTAGGTGGAGGGGTAAAATTGTCCCAGGACCCGGTGGATATATTTGTTTTTAACCACCTCCGCGACGGCGGGGGGAAGGGAGGGCGCATTAATTATTTCGCGAGATTTAACACGAATTAAGGGCCCCCGCCACGGTTTTCCCAGGGAAAAAGGCCGGATTAAAAATTTATCCCCGGCATCCTTTTATCCCGGATTTAACGGCCGGATCCGTCTTTCCATACCCTCTCCACCAACACCACAAATCACAAATTGGACGGAACGAACTTGGTACGGCTTAATTATTCATGTTTTTCCTTTCCCACCCTTCACTATCACTCTCGTTGAATGTATGTGCAGAAGGAAAAACATTGCCGGGATTTTTGACATTTTTTGGCACGAACCCGACCCAAATTCACTCAGTCACTCACCGTTCATTCAGTCACATTTGTTTACTGACTCAAGACTCAAATGAAACTGCCCAACTTGGCACGTTCAAATGAAACTAAGGTTAAACTACTTGGAAAGTTCCAATTGGACAACTTGGATCGTTCCAAATGAAACTATATTCAAACAACTTGGAACGTCCCAACCGTAACAAACGTTTATTAACTTGGAACGCCCCTACTGCTCAACATGGGACGTTTCTAATTAAACTAAACTGAAAAAACTAGGAACGTCTATACTGAAACAAACACTTTTTAACTTGTAACGTTCCAACTGTAACAAACGTTCTGAATTGAACGCACGTACTTGAAACGTTCCAAATGAAACTAACATTAAACAACTTGGAACGTTTTAAATATAAGATTCTTTCTATGTAAGTTCTTGGTTGAGACAAAAAAAGTCAGTGTCACGTGCGGGATTCGAACCCACGACCTTCGGCTAAATACGCCGCTACTCTACCACTTGAGCTATCGGGACTTCGATCCTCTCGGACACCAACTCTCCATCTCAACCTACAACCGTTCAAGTTTTCCCTCTTTTTGCCATTTTCAAATGTCGTGTAATCGGGATTGGATTCTCAGCGAATTATGAAGTGACCTCGGGGAGCTGTTTAGTGAAGTGATACTCCTTTTACTTATTAAATATTAATCCATTTTACGTTGTAGTGGTCAATTGACCAAGTTACTACTTTCAATTAATTATTCTTTCTATGTAAGGTCTTGGTTGAGATAAAAAAAGTCAGTGTCACGAGCGGGTGGATTGAAGTCACGATAGCTCAAGTGGTAGAGTAGCAGTGTATTTAGCCGAGGGTTCGAATCCTGCTTGTGACACTGACTTTTTTATATCAACCAAGACCTTACATAGAAAGATTAATTAATTGAAAGTAAAGTAGTAACTTGTTCAATTGATCACTAAAACGTAAAATGGATTAATAGTTTTAAATATATCTAAACGAATAAAATTCACGAAATAAAAAAACCTAACATGTGGTTTCACGATTGTTGAGACTAACTAATTCTACTTCCGGCTCTCACCCTAAAATTCTATAACCTCCGTCGACAGAAAAAAAACAACGCTTAAATCAAATTTCATCCCTTATTTTGAAGGATTGCCTTCCACCCTTTTTTTGCTCGAGTTGGCCCTCGTCAGGACGACAGGTGCAATTTGCCCTGTTAAAGCCAAGGGGGGCGGGATACCCGATATGAAGGTCGCCTCGGGGGCGATGTAGAGGAGGCGACAAAAGCCCGCTTTGTTGAAATTCGCCCATGCGAATAAGAATAAGGCAAGAGGAGGTGAAAGTGAAAACAAATTGGGACCTTCCCACTAAATTGGATGAAAAATTTTGATCCGATTTTATCATTCACCTATCCAACGAGCCATTCTTTCACTCAGACGGTTTGTCATTTACATTTCGTTCACTTAGCTTGTCAATGACTTACATTCGTTCGGTCACTCAGTCACTCGATTAATATCACATGAGTTCGTTGATTGCATCCACAGCACCCCCCCCCCGTAGTTCAGAGGTCACAGCAAGAATGCGGTTGGGCCCCTTTGTTTTTAAAAGCGATAAATCAGCAACTCATCGCCCTTTCTTTTTTTAAACCCCCAGTGCGAGTCATCATCGATTTCGAATTAGGCCGGGAGGAAAAATGGGGTCGGCCGTCCGTTTGCCGTTTTTCCTTTTTTCCCTCCCCGTCAAGTTTTTTCGGCTTTTTTTAAACACAGGATTCCACTTTATCCTCTCGGACGATTCGACACGGCTTCGCTTTTACACTGTACATCCCCTTCGCCCGGAAGCCGTCAGGGCGAAGGGGTGGCCGAGGCGAAATATAAATATACGCGTTAATGCATGAAAGGGCGAGGGAAAATTAAGAAAGCCGTGGCATCGGCGGCGGCGCAACAGTTCCGGCCCCCGGGGTAAGGGAGGCGACCGGACCCTTGATTTATAAGAGGGTGGAAAATGATAATTTTCCAAAAAATATTAACGCTGTAAATATTGACCCTTCCGTTAGAATAATACCGAAAACACCCATCTTTATTAAAGTTCCGATTCGCGTATTATTAATTGGGTAGGTCGTGGAGCAAGTTAAAGAACCTAAAATGTCTAATAGAGAAAAATATTTCTACGGCGATCCTGATTATTATGTCAATACGGTTGGAACGATTCAGACGCTCGAAGTGCTAACTATAAATCAGCTGGAACGTTGCCAACATTTTGTATTCCTACGTCGAAGCGGTTGAAACGGACCATACATTCCAACTGGTTAAACAGGTAGTATTTAAGAGGTTGGAAGAGTTCATATGTTCCAAGTGGTTGGATAACATCGTCAATGCAGTACAAAAAATTTTTTCCAGTTCTTATTTTTCCAACTGGCCAAACAGGTAACGTTTTGTTAGTTCCACGTCATTCCATATGTTCCAAGTTATTCAACAAGTAAGTACCACGTGGTTGGAACGTTTTTTAAGTTTCGAATGGTTGGATGATTGCGTAAGAACAATTCAATCGGTCTATAAAATTCCACAATACTAAACCAAATCGTAAGCACTCCCAACAGTTCAAATGTTCCAACAGGTTGGAATGTTTCAAAAGTTCCAAGAGGTTGGATTCCTATGTGAAAGCTGTTGAAACGGTCCATAAGTTCAGAACGTGGAGTCACACGTTCCAAGTGGTTAAACACCAAATATGAAATAAGCTGTAGCGTTCATTTCAGATTGTCGAGTTACATCACAGCCAGTTGAAACCGTCACAAGTTTTATTGAGTTACACAATGTTAGAACGGTCCGTAAGTTCCCAAAGGTTTGATTAGTACGTCAAAGCAGTTCATACAGTTCTTATGTTCCAAGAGGTTGGAATGGATACGTCAAACCTGTTAGAACGGTCGTTGTCATACAGTTGAAACGTTTCATATATTGCAGTTTGTTAAGCAGGTATTATATAAGCGGTTGGAACGTTTTATAAGTTTTTGGTCGTCGAAATTCCTATGTAATAATCGAATTTATGCGAGATGGGGAGTGAATTTCCCCGGATCCTGTCTCTTTATTACGGCCGAGACTCGGAGAGACGCGATATCCTCGGCTCTTTATCGACGAGGGGCGACTTAGTATTCTCGTGGGGAGGCATCCGGTTTCCGGAAGGGGATAAGGAGTGAAGGGGCAGCCCCTTTTACCCTCCCCTTTTCCCACTTTGTCCGAAACCCCGACCCACACTGGGCCCGCCGCTGCGACTACGAGCCTAAAATCGAGAAATGAATCACAACGCCTAACGAGCGGACGAAAAAAGAAAGGAAACAAAATGAAAAAAAGATCACACGAGCGCAATTAGGCTAGTCCCCTGACCCTCCGCCGCTCACTCATCATCACTCTTTGATGATAAAATGGGCTTTGGCTGGGGGGCAATTGCAGAACCTATTCTTTAACTCTCTACTACATTAACTGCTGCTTATTTGCGTTCTCTCACATGAGCGACCCATAAAACGAGCCAGGTTTTCGTTAAATGGGCTTATGAGTCAGACGTGACAAGAAGCAGCTGAAGGTCCCAAAGAACAACAATTTGAAACTTTACAAATGATTTAAAACAACTTGGAATATGACAAATGACTCAATTCCAATGTTCTAACTACAATCAACGCTTTCATATTTGGAACGTTCCAACTGAACAACTTTAACGGTTCCAAATGAAAGGATGAATAAAGTGCTTGGAACGACCCAAATGTTCAACTAGGATCGTTCCGACTGACATTAATAACAAAGTAAAACTTGGATCGTCCACAAAATTAACAAATGCTTTTCTTCTTTGGATCGTCCCAACTGCACAACTTGGAAAGTTCCAACTGTATCAAACGGTTGTTAACTTGGAACGCTCCAACTGCTTCTTTGGCTTATTCAATTGGGTTAGTAACAAATGAAACTTAAGGTTTAACTATTGGAACAAACATTTTTCAATCTGAATAGTTCCAACTGTACCAAAGCTTTTTCAATTTTAGAACGTCCCAAGTGCAATAAGCGCTTTTCCTCTTTGGAACGTCCCAACTGACCAAGTTGGTTCCAGATGAAACTAAAATCAAAAAGCTTGGAACGCCATAACTATTCAACTGGGACCGTTCCAAATGAAGCTAATAACAACAAATTTGGATCATCTCAACCGTTTAACTTGGACTGCAACAAATGAAAGTATGAATAAACTACTTGGAACGTCCCAAATGTTGTACTTGGCTCATTCCGAATGAAATTATTGTCAAAGAAACTTGTATCGTCCACAAACTTTAAAAAACGCTTTTCCTCTTTGGAACGTCCCAGCTAACCAACTTGGATCGTTCCAAATGGAACTGAAATCAAATAAGTTGAAACGTACCAAATGTAACAAACGTTTACTAACTTGAAAAGCCCCAATCACTCAAATTGAATAGTTCCAAATGAAACAAAGGTTAACATTCCAATTTGGGACTTTCCAAATGAATCAAACCTTTTATAATTTGGAACGTTGCAAGTGCAATAAACGCGTTTACTCTTTGGCAGGTTCCAATGGTAACAAAAGCTTTTCCTCTGAAGCAGACCAGATGATCAACTGGGATCGTTCCAAATGAAACTATAATCAACGAAATTGAAATGTCCCAACTGTAACAAAGGTTTAATTAGTTGAAACGTTCGTTCTAGCTGTTTAACCTGGAACGTCCCAAGAAACCACTACCAACATGAAATATTACAACTGTAACATTTTTCCACTTTGGAACTGTTCATCTTGGAACGTTCCAAATGAACTACTTGGCCCCTGATGTTCCACTCGGATCGGAACTATTTTGTCTGGGGGCGGTTGGAAAGAAGGAACGGGGGCGGCGATTTCCTTTCAGATGGTAATCTATCGACCCACCACCGCCCCTCGGCGCCCCGACTCCAGTAGACGGCTGGTCCACCTTTTACACGGGGGTGGTCGGCCACCCCCCCCCCGCCGCGGTGTGGACCCCCTCTGCTATTTCGGTCTTGTCCGTTTCCACGCTAATCAGCGGTCGTCGATTATCCTCAGTAACTTCGATTCTTTTTGTCTATTTTAAACAAATCGCTCGTAAACACCCACAAAAACGAATTATCCAGGGAACCGCCATACTGCCTTTTTTGGGCTAATCTCCGGATACATAAAACGGATTTATATTCACGCTTTTAAAGACGGCAATACTTAATCTGATTATAAATGGAAACGGTTTTAAACGCTAACGCTGAACACGTTTCTGTTTGGGATTTTAATCCCGACGGTTTAGGACAAAATCGGATCATCAATCCAACGTTAACACACGGTGGATAAATATATTTGTGTTATATTCTATGGAAAGATTAGACCTAATCTAACAAATAGACGTACGTGGAGAGACATTTTTTAATTGTGGAATTTAAATACAAGATCTTCACCGGTTGGAACGGTTTGCAAGTTCCCAATCGTTGGATTATTCGAACTAAATTGTTGGAACGGTTCAGAAGTTCCAAGTGGTTGGACAGCTCGGCAAAAGTAGTTGAATTGGTTCATTAGTAACAGGCGTTGTCACATAGTAAGCAGGTGGAACGATTCATAATTTCAAAATGTTCACTCCATGACGGCCACTTGGAACAATTCAGAAGTTCCAAGAGGTTAGATAGCAGGCAAATGTTGTTGAAGCGGTCCATCAGTAACAGTTGGATGAGTCACATAGTACGCAGTTGGATGGATTCATAATCTTAAAATATTCACTCCACGATGGTCACTTGGAACGGTTCAGAAGTTCCAAGTGGTTGGATAGCTCGGCAAAAGTAGTTGAAGCGGTTCATTAGTAACAGGCGTTGTCACATAATACGCAGTTGGAACGATTCATAATCTTAAAATATTCACCCCACGATGGTCACTTGAAACGGTTCAGAAGTTCCAAGTGGTTGGATAGCTCGGCAAAAGTAGTTGAAACGGTTCATTAGTAACAGTTGGTTGAGTCACATAGTACGCAGTTGGAACGATTCATAATCTTAAAATATTCACTCCACGATGGTCACTTGGAACAGTTCAGAAGTTCCAAGTGGTTGAATAGCTCCGCAAAAGAAGTTGAAGCGGTTCATTAGTAACAGGCGTTGTCACATAGTAAGCAGGTGGAACGATTCATATTTCAAAATGTTCACTCCACGATGGTCACTTGGAACGGTTCAGGAGTTCCAGCTGGTTGGATAGCTCGGCAAAAGTAGTTGAAGCGGTTCATTAGTAACAGGCGGTTGAGTCACATTGCAAGAGTTGGAACGATTCCTCATTTTAAAATGTTGAATCCACGATGGCCATTTGGAACGGTTCAGAAGTTACAACTGGTTTGATTTCCCTTTTAATCCCCCCGTCCCAATGACACTGAACTGTTTCCCGCGGGATTTTAGTCGGATTATAAACTAGAAACAATTATCCTTTTGAGTTTAAACGCTAATCACTAAGCACATTTATCTTTGGGATTTTAATCGGATCATCCAACGAGACGTTAATCCCCGCCGGGTAATTTCACTCGTTGTATGGCGTGGCAAGATTTTAACTAATCTATGGTAGTGGCCATTAATGGATTATCAATTTCAACGCTAATCCCTGCGAGAAAGGATCATTATTACGGGTTATCCATTGAAAAAGTGAAATACCCCCCACTCCAACCGTGGGTTGTGAACCGATCAAAGGTTACCGCAAAACGGATTTCAACGCTAATCCTAGACGATTATATTCGATGGTTCATTCTAAACAGATCGTTTATCCACTAAAAGGGCTTATGGTTGGATTATTAATTAAACCAATTATTAGTGTCGTTCGGTTGAGGGATGGGGGAGTTGATTTTTAATCTATGGAGAGACATAAAGGGATTATCTCACGGGCGCGTGTTGACATCAATTCTGTTTTTATTTTTTATAGTTTTTTTTGTATTTTTTTTTAAAGCCTCCTTTTTTTCAATTGGTAAGGTCAGCGCATTTAAAATTGATACGGTCACGTTCCCGTGTCGAAAAGGCGTTTAAGCCCCATACGTGGGGGGGGGGAGGCGGTGAATACGGGACGAAAGAGAGCAAAGAGGGCTGAATAATTCAAACGCTAAATCGTTGATGAGGTCAAGGTATAATCAGAGGAGAGTGGTCGCCCTGGGCCCGGATGAAAGTGGTCCGGTTAATTTCCGAAGAACGGTCGGAAGGGGTTTCAAAGGGGGCGGGGGCGGGGGAGTTTCTATTCTGCAAAAACCCGGAGGAGTAGGTGGTAGAGAGGCATTTTGTAATTCTCGAACTGGAACAAAACATCTACACCGGTTGGAACGGTTCATATTAAACTTATACGTGTATAAGCATCTGGAACGGTTCGTAAGTTCCAAGTGGTTAAACACGTAGTAAATAAGTGGTTGGGAAGTTTCTTAAGTTCCAAATAGTTGGATTATTAAGTTGGAGCTGTTGAAACGGACCATTAATTTCATATTGTTGAGGCAAGTCGTAAAAGTTGGAACGGTCAATAAGTTTCAAGAGTCCCATCATAAGTGGTTATAATGGTAATTTGAGTAGCATATTCCTATGCGAAATGAAAATTTTAAATATGAAATATGATGAAGGGGTCCATAAGTTCCGTGTGGTCGAACTACAACCTAAGCAGTTGGAACGTTGCATATGTTCCAAGTTGTTACTCATGTAGCATGTAAGGGGTTGGAACTATTCTAAGGTTCCAGGTGGTTCAGTCGCATCATCGCTGTTCCCCAGGCAGTTGGTTCACTACCTCGTAGGAAGTTGGAACGTTCAGAATTTTCAATATATTGTCCAGATAACGTTGAAACGGGTCAAATAGTTGCATTCTTACGTCAAAATAATTGGAACGGTTCACATGTTCCGAGTTATTCAACAGGTAGTAAGTGGTTGGAACGTTTCAAAAGTTCGAAGAGGTTGGTTTGATACGTGAAAATTGTTGAAACGGTCCATACTCCATAACGTTGGTTCACATCACAAGCAATTGGAACGGTTCGTATTGAACTGATATGTGTGTAAGCGGTATTGTCCAGATAACGTTGATACGGTTCAAATAGTTGCATTCTTACGTCAAAATAATTGGAACGGTTCAACAGTTCCAAGTGGTTGGCTAGCTGTTAAAATGATTCATAAATTTCAAGTGGTTAAACCGTTTGGACTCGGTGGGAACGGAACATATGTTAAATTGGTACATGTTAAACTCCTTCATGTATTAGCTACAAGGGTCCATTTGTGCCTAGTGGTTGAGTCACATCGTAAGCAGTTGGAAATGATTTATATTTCCAAGCGGTTAAAACGCCGCGTATGACTTCGGTTGGATTGTTTCGTAAATTCCAACAGGTTAAATGGCTACGACAAATCGGTTGAAACGGTCACAAGTTCCAGGTAGTTGAGTCACACAGTTGGAAGTTACATATGTTCCAAGTTGTCAACTAAGTGGTACATCAGCGGTTGAACCTGCTCATAAATTCCAAATGGTTGTATTGCAACGGTTGGAACAGTTCATTATTTGCTCAGAGGTTAAACAGGTAAGTATGAAAACGCTGGGAAGGGTCCATCATATTCAAGTTGTATAGTTAAGTCAAAGCAGTTGAATCGTTCCATAAGTTACAGGTGGTTGTCACATCATAACCACTTGGAACGATTCATGTTAATCCACAAAGTGTGACATCATCTTGAACGGCTAATAAGTTCCAAATAGTTGGATGGACATCCTAATCGGTTGAAACGGTTCATATGTTCCGGTTGTTTGAGTCGCACCATTGCTGTTGCCCACGCAGTCGAATCGCTAATTCGTACGAGGTTGGAACGGTTCATATATTTCACAATGTTTTCACAAAATCCGAACGGGTCGGAACGTTCGAAAATTGTCACAAGGTTGGTTTACACTACGACGTGGACACATAGCTTTCCTCGGTGTTTTTGTTTATTGAGAATAATTGTTAAATGAAAAACTATTACTTTTCGAAAATGTTCCGTGGGCCGTTCCGTCCTCCTCATGGCAGGGGGTCGGAGTAAATGGTCGGTGGAGCGAGTTTGGCCGGGTTTTACACCGCCCCGCCACCCCCGACCCGATCAATACAGCTCGCAACCTTGCAATCCGCCGCCAGAACACAACCCCCGCCCCCGCTCACGCTACAGGACTACGGCGAAACGCCTCGGGCGGCCCGCATCCCCCTGGAAACCGGCGATAATTCCAGTGACAAGTTATCACTGATCAATAGTCACAGATTCGATATGGAAACGTAAAAAACAAATATATTTAAAAAACAACGGGTCCGTGTAATTTCGCTTTCTTACTTTGCTCTAAGCCATCCCCAACAGAGTCACTTTGCTCTCTACAGTTCAACCAGCGAGAACTTACGGACCCGACTCTTGCCCGATGGCAATCATTATAATATGACGCCTCAGATCATCGGCTGGTTTGAATAATTGAATAAGGACGCGATTGAAAAACAGAGGAATTAGCATAAACCGATTTGGATCAACGGTCTCCGATGCCCCCCCCCTCTCGGGTGCATAATGACCGTCGTGATCATCCATGTCCGGATAGGGCTGTTTATCAAGACGCTATCTACGTGATTAACTATCTAATGCACCGGCCTGTCGTTGATAATTAAGCTGGACTGAGAAAGAAAAAATAAGAAAGGCCGGAGAAGCTAATCGAACAAAAAATATCTTAGGTCTATGCTTCTCTTGGCCAGGACGCAAGATTCTTTGGCAGGGTTATTAACATTCCGGAATACCTGCCTCGATCCTGGTCAATCGGAGGACGTTAGATCAGTCACAAGCGTTTCAAAAGTTCAAAACAGAAAAAAACAGCCAAATTTTGTCAAATAGCAAATCGAATAGATCGTATAAGCTTCAAAGGATTCGGTACGGTTGGGACGTTCCAACTGTATGGACCATTACCAGGCTCACCAGCATCAAAAAGCCCTGAAAATTTTGAAGAGTTTGAAACGAAAATTTCAAATATTACGAACGTTTAGAGCGTTTCAAGTGAACCAACTTTACCCAGGAGTCTGTCAAGCTTCCATGATTCTATGCGGTTGGGACGTTTCAAGTGAACCAACATTACCCAGGCGTCTGTCATGCTTCCATTATTCTAAAAGAGTGGAACGATCCGAGTGTTTTTATTTTCCTAGGCATTCGTTAAGTTGAAAAGAAAAAAGTTCCAAACATTTAAAATATGCCGAGTATTATAACTACAACCTGACATTCGTGAAGTTACAAAGTTCGAAACAATTGAAACGTTCCAAGTGTACTAACTTTCCCTAGGCGTCCGCCAAGCTTCCATTATTCTAAAAGGTTGGAACGATCCGAGTGTTTTTATTTTCCTAGGCATTCGTTAAGTGTGAAAGTTCCAAAAATTTAAAATATGCCAAGTATTATAATTTCAACCTGACTTCGTGAAGTTTCAAAGTTCGAAACAATTGAAATGTTCCAAGTGTACTAACTTTCCCTAGGCGTCCGCCAAGCTTCCATTATTCTAAAAGGTTGGAACATTCCGAGTGGTTTTATTTTCTTAAACGTACATTAAGTCTTAAAGTTCGAAACATTTGAAACGTGCCGATTGTTCCAACTATAACGAGACATAACTTTCTCTAGGGTCCGCCAAGCTTCCATTATTCCAAAATGTTGGAACATTCCAA
Source organism: Cimex lectularius (assembly GCF_000648675.2). NCBI lineage: Eukaryota > Metazoa > Arthropoda > Insecta > Hemiptera > Cimicidae > Cimex > Cimex lectularius. The sequence continues at coordinate 665,006 of NW_019392637.1, read as the reverse complement.
GTTTTTTTATTTTTCCAGACACTCGTTAAATCCCACAGTCCAAAAAGTGAAACGTTACTACTTTCCTCCGGTTGGAATGATTCAATTTCAAATTTCAAATTTCAAATGTCCCAATTCCATTTAGAACGCGTTAAAATTTCAAATAATCGAGAATGAAGGCATGGCCCGGCCAGGGCTGTTCCTCGGGAAGGAGGTGTTTTGCAAATTCTATGAGCTTCAAAGCAATCATTGGTAATGATTGTTATTTAATGGATTCCATCTCAAGACATTGCCCACCGTCACTCTCTCAAATAGTCCATAGAATAACATCCAGTTTTAATGATTATCTTCCCCGGTTGAATCAGCCCAACGTTTCAACAAATATAATATATATCGTTCGTTTCAAGTTTTCAAACGCTTTACAGATTTTGAACCAGCAGGAACGTTCTTCTATCCAGTCTTGTGAACCGTTTTAAGTTTCACGGAGTTTCGAGCGTTTCAACCGATAAGATTGTGACCTTGAAGTCTTAATGTCTCACAGATTCTGAACTAGTTGGAACGTTTCGAGTGTTTTAATTTTACTAAGAGATTCATAACTCACAGATTTTTTTAAATTGTATGAAACATTTCAAATTTTATGTACGTCCTTAGACTAGAAGTTTCAAAGATGCGAACGGTTTAACAGTTTCAACCAATCGAATTATTCCATTTAGCACTAAAGTTTCACTGAGCTTTAGACGGTTGATAGTTTCAGCTGGCACATTGTAGCAATGAAATATTTAGTCATCTATTCCCAAAGGTTGTCGCCAATCCTAACCTCCAGGTCTCTAGCATGCCTCATAGGTACTTAACGGGTTGAACCTCAACCGATACAATTGTCCATTGAACGCTTTATTCTTAAAGAATGTTCACCGGTTGGAACGTTTCAACCGTCATAAACGGAATTTTTTAATTCTTTCGTCTCACCGATTCCTAAAATTTTAGAACGTTTCAATTTGTACAATTGTAACATTGAATTCGCTAAAGTTTCTTAGCGCCTTAACAATTTGAAACGTTCAACCTTCACCTATAATGCCTGGAAAATTGTTAATTGGTGGGAATGTTTCTTAGCAAACCACAACTTTGTGCAACTGTGAACTCTTTAGACACACCGATCCCTCAACTTTTCAACTGACACAACTGTACCTTTGCATCTTCCTAATCTTTTGGAACGTTCCAACCGATCTCTTTATTACCACCGATTTCTCAACGCTTGGAACGTTTTAATTTGTACAATATTGTAACACTGAACTCGTTAAAGTTTGTAAGTGCCTTAACCGGTTGAAACGTGCCATCCGGTGCATGCAACTTTGAACTCTTTATCCACATCGATTCCTCAACCTTTGGAACGTTTCAACCGATACGATGCAACCTTGAACTCTTTAATGCCTCTCTGATTCTTAACCGGTTGGAACGTTTCAATCTAAACAATTGTAATATTATCTAATAGGGTGTAATGTATCTCGGATATTTAACTGGTCGAATTAACTTGAATCCTGTAATGTCTCAGAGATTCTGAACCGGTTGATGCTTTTCAATCGGTGAAAATGTAACCTTGAACTTTCCAGTCTACCAAATTCTAAACGTTTGTTCCAGCTGGAATGGAACGTAGTACGATGCGAGTAAATTACCGACTGAACGACGACTTTCTCATTTCGAGTACGGAATCATCTTGTTTTCATCTTTTTTAATGATGCTAGAGGCTCATCTGCGTTTCCAAAATTATCATTCCTCGCCCTCCGATAAATCGACAACGCCCCCTCCCACGGGTATATTTAAGTTGTCACAGATGTCACCCCGAGTCTCCCGGGGTACTTAGAAGGGCTCCTCGCTCCCGTTTTATTAATAGGAGCCGTTTCTATTAGCGTCCCAGGCGCCCTGCGACTCCGGCCCCGGTCGATCGGCATCAACTTTTCAAAATGGTGCGGGAACTGAGAGAGAGGAAGTGAACGGCGACGCGAGACCGGCAAGGGATGCATTGAATAATAAAATTCCCTTCACCACTTTGCCCTAAACATATAAAATAAACAGAAAAACACGCAAAAACCATAAGTAATCCCATACATTAAGAAATTTTAATTTTTCAAATATATTTTTAAAATCATTAATTGGAGGCCATGGTGAAATTTAATCGGCAAAAATCATTGTTCGTTCACTAAATGAAACATTAACACAATCATTCATTAATCGTTCGATCATTTAATGAGCCGCTCACCATCGTCACTTACAGGTACACTCAAGGTGTTTGTTTTATCGTTCGTTCACTTAATAAGCTTATAGCCGATTCACACACAGGTTCACTCCGTCACTTTGTATTAATTCATCGTTCGTGCACTTAATGGGCCACTCACCGATATAATCACACATTCACTTACTCTCGGTGATTCTTTCACCGTTCGCTTAATGAGCCCGTTCATCCATAGCCACTCACATTTTCATTCGCTCACGTACAATGATTCATCGTTAGTTCTCTTAATGATTCACACTCCAATACAGACGCACACTTGCTACACACATTCACTTGCTCACAGAGATTCTTTCACGGTTCACTTAATGCGTCCATCACCCGTAGTCAATTGTTCACTCGCTCGATTTCATTCATCGTTCGTTCGCTTAATGAGCCTAATGCCCAGTCACTCACTGGTACATTCGCTCACACACAATGATTAATTTGTGTTGATTAATTGTTAATTAATCGTTGTTCACTAAATCACTTAGTGATTTATTTATCAGACGTCCACTAAATTAGTGACAAACCCACATAGTTAGACGTTCACTCAATCACACTGATTCATCATTCGTTCCCATAATGAGGCACTTACCCAATATTCAACGAGGCACTCACTCAATTAGTGACCCATTCAACGTTCGTTCTCGTATTAAGCCGAAAACCCATCGAAACTCGTTCAGTGATTCATTCATCGTCAGTTCTCTTGATGAGCCACTCACCCACCGTTAATCGTTCACTCGCTCAGTGATTCATTCATCGTTCGTTCTCTTAACGAGCCGATAAACCATAGTCATTCTATCACAGTGATTCATTTAATGAGCCGATAACCCAGTCACTCACTCACTCAGTGATTCATTCAACATACGTTCACTTATTGAGCCACTCACCCTTACAATCACACGTTAACTCACGGCGATTATTCATCGTTCATTTAATGAAGCGCTAACCCATTGCCACTCCGTGATTCTTTCATCGTTCACATCATTAGCAGCTAACCTATACAATAGTTCGTTCACTCGCAGATTATTTCCCTGCCCTTTGGAAACCCCCTATCTATTGACATGCACGATTTGTTTTTTGTTCTTTTTCTGACTCGCTTTATCTCCATCGTGTCTGGGAGGGCGGGCGAGGAAGATTCCGGTTTGAGATAAATAACTAGTAGCGGTCTCGACTTCACGAACAGACGAAGCAATTCTCGTCCTGAAAGGGGGGGGCGACAATTTCAACAAAAAGATAATATTCTTATGGGAAAAAAAGAAAGTGAAAAGCCCCCAATCGTCGAAGAGAGAAAAAAAATTTCTCAGTAAAAAAGTAAATAAATACAATAAATCTTTTTTTTTAAATATGAAGACATTAAATAAAGAGCAAATTTGTGGAGGGGAAGCGACATTAAAAATTGTTCAAACTTTTTTTGGTCCTCTTTTGGATTTTAGATCGGTCCAAATTTTTCACAACAAACAATACAAAAATTCATGATTTTGTTATGTCAATTTCTGTTTTAACCACAATTTTAACAAGATTTTTCGTTTTATTTATTTTTTATATTTTATTCTAACTTTGATAAGCATGGCCGACCTTCAGTTTTCCTGGTCAAAATCCAACTCTCTAAACAATCTCTTTCTTTTAGTAAATCTTTTTTTGTTTTGTTTAAACAATTTTATTCTAAATAAAAAATAATTAATTCAAAGTTTAAATACCTCAACATGACAACTGCGTCGGCTATCATCTCGATGGGTTAATCCAATAGGGGTGAGGGACATCCACTGGGCTCACTGGCAAAATATTTTTTCTAAAAAAACCGACTCACAACAAATTTTCCAAAAAACATAGAATATTTAAACAATTCAACCCTTTTTTTAATAAACCAATTTTTATTTTTAATTTCACCGGGCCTGGAACGCGCGTTAATACGACGTATTGAACTTTTCCGACCGTAATGGGTTCCCCGACTGAAAAGAGGGTGGCCGGGCACCCCCAGGCCAGGGATGCAGGGCCGCCAACTCAAGCGGCCTTTATGAGACACATTTCCCAGCTTTTGTCAAAACCTGGTACACTTTGAAATACAAGCGCCCCCTCCCCAAATCAAAAAATATTTGTCCATATTCTTTTCGATGAATTGTGATATTTCGTACATTGGAACCTGTAGAGTGTGGAACGTTCAAGAACCGTGTGGAACGTTCCAAATGCCCCAAGCCGGATTCTGCGATTTTTCCTCAATTATTACAAAAGTTAATGTTGTGAAGTTAAAAATCCGTGATTTTTTTCATCGTTTTCTCTAAATAATAAACGATTTCTGTCAAAAATGCCACACCTTCCCAAAAGTTTCAATTGTTCAAAATTACCCGTGTGGAACGGTCCAAATGCTCAAAGTCGGATTCTGTGATTCTTTCCCAATTACACTAAAAATATTAACATTTAATTAAGGTTTTTAGTTGAGATGAAAAAAAGTTAATGGCACGAGCGGGATTCGAACCCACGATCTTCGGCTAGATACGCCGCTGCTCTACCACTTGGTAGTGGTAGAGCAGCGGCGTATCTAGCCGAAGATCGTGCGTTCGAATCCCGCTCGTGCCATTAACTTTTTTTCATCTTAACTAAAAACCTTAATTAATTGTAATGATTTAATTGGTCAAGCGGACCACGAAATTAGTGAATTTAAAAAATATTAACGTTGTGAAGTTAAAAATTCCAAATTGTTAACCGGTTTAGAATGCAAGTCTTTCTTCTCGTATTTCATGATCTCCTACCAAAAGATAGTAAAACTGAACGATTTTGAAGTTTTAACGATTCTTAACAGTTTCAAAGATTTCATGTGATTCGTCCTTATCCATGTGTGAATCCTTTTTGGCAATTGATATTTCATTCGTAGGATGTCTCATCGGGTCACTCTGCTATTAAACAAAGGTGTAATTATTTTTGTCGGAATCATATTTTCCACTCGGCCCCTCCCGTCTATTTTCCGTCTGTTAAATACCGGACGATGCCAACGCTGGTGCATCAGTGCAGAATGAAATCCGCGACCCTGCTGATCTGGCTGTTGGCATGCGCCACCTCGTCTACCCAATACACGACCAAATATGACAACATAGACGTCGAGGTGATTATGAAGAACCAGAGACTCTACAGAAAATACTTCGATTGCCTCACGGACCGAGGACGTTGCACCCCTGATGCCAAGGAGCTCAAAGGTAACTGAACTTAGAACTTTTGAAACGGTTGAAATGTTCAATTCGATTTAGTCATAATGGCCCAACTTTTGTACATCCTTGGAACAATTGAAACGTTCTATACTGATTCGGTGCTAATCGTACAGCTTTTGTAAATCCTTGAAACGTTTGAAACGGTTGAAACGTACTGTACTGATTCAGCGCCCAGCTTTTTTACATTTTTACATTCTTGGAACTTTTGAAACGGTTGAAACGTTCTGTACTGATTCAGCGCCCAATTTTTTATATCCCTGAAACTTCTGAAACGGTTGAAACGTCATATACTGATTCAGCGCCCAACTTTTTTACTTCCTAGGAACTTTTGAAACGGTTGAACGTTTAGTACGATTCAGCCCGCTCTAATGGCCCATCTTTTGCTCATCCTTGGAACGGTTGAAACGTTCTGTTCTGATTCAGCCCTAATGGCCCAGTCTTTGTGCATCCTTAGAACTTTTGAAACAGTTGAAACGTTCTACACTGATTCAGCACCCAACTTTATTACCTCTTTGGAACTTTTGAAGCGGTTGAAACATTCTGTACTGATTCAGCCGTACTCGCTCAACTTTTGTTCTTGGAACCTTTGAAACGAGTGCTAACTTTTAAACTTTGAATCCAAGTTTTCGAATATCTATTTCTTCTTTTTTTTCAGATTCGCTTCCCGACGCCCTGGCCACCGGCTGCTCTCACTGCACCGAAAGGCAACGAGTCGGCTCCGAGAAAGTCATCAAGTACCTGCTTGACAAGAGACCGGCGGACTTCGCCGTCCTCGAACGGATCTTCGACCCCAAGGGGCTTTTCAAATCCAAGTTCGAAGATGAGGCGAAGCGCCTGGGCATACCGGTCTGACGCGAAATATTCCAACAAAATATAAACATTTTCCTCTGTATTATCTTTTTTTGAGTTACCTGGGGAAAATAAAACTCCACCCGACGGTGGAAACAAGGCCGAGGTGAAATTCAATTTCCTAACAACCATCCATCCTACTTAATTGTCGGTCCGGTTCTCTGTCAATCGACGTGCAATTAACCAACACCAAATTAGCAAAATTTATTCTTTCAGGATACAAAGAAAAATTATCAAAAACAAAAACAGGAATGTCGTATTGCTGGAACGTGTGAAACGAACCATAACGCTTGGGACGTCCTAAACCGGTGGAAACGCTTTCAATTTTTTCCAATATTTGAAACTTGAAAAATTAATATTTTGAGGAGAAAATTGACGAAATCGAGAAGGTAGTCTTGAAACATTCCGGTTATTTTGAGCAGTTGAAATCTTACAAACGTTTTTATGGTTTTAGAATTTTTGGCAATTCCACAACGTTAACTTGTTAAATGTATAATTAGGAAAAAATCATGGAATTCAAACTAGAGAACTTGGAATATTCCAAACCGGTTAAAGTGAACGGTTGAAACTTTTTGGACACTTCAAAACGTTGCTTTTTAAATGTACAATTGTGAAAAAATCATGGAATTCGAACTGAAGAACTTGGAACAACCGGTTCTAGTGAATAGTTGAAACTTGTGAAACGTTTCAACCTAATCGAAATTTTCGACGCTTCAAAACGTTAACTTTTTAAATGTACACTGACAGGTAAAATATTCAATCCACTTGTAATATAACTCGATTTGTATATGTTTTTATATATTAATCAAAGTTTCAGGTTTTTTAACGTTTAATAATTGAGTCTTTATCTAGAAAAGTAAAGAAAAATGTAAATTGCTAAGGAAAATTAATAATAACAAATAATTTTAAAAAATTAAAAAAGGACGGACAGATGAAATTTGTTTTAGATTTTTAATAACATTTCAATATCGCGTATTTCCTCCTCTTGCCTTAATTACATCTCGAAGGCGCCTCGGCATACTTTCTACCAGTCTGGAAATGTCTCTTTGCTGGAGGTAGCCCAATCTTCACGAAGAGACCTTTCAATATCGTGTAGTGTTTCAAGATTGTGTAGGAAGTGATGGACTTATTCGTCTTTTGAACCTTATCCCATAAATGTTCGATCGGGTTCAAGTCTGGAGAACGGGCTGGCCAGGCTAAGACCCTGATGTTATGCTGTTGAAGGTATGTTTTTACTATGCGACATGTAGAAGGGCATTATCGTGCATTGTAATAGGATTGTCGGTTATTTCATCGGAGATAGGTAACGCATGAAGTTCCAAATTTCATCCACAAGCGAGTTGCCGTCAAAGACCATCCACGAACAACAACCATCCTGCCCATAACATCACAGAGCAGCACATTGAAAAGGTTAGCTCTGGGAAAAATTACAAGTTTCGTACCTTTCATTTCGCCTTCTCCACACTCTTTCACCCCCATCTGGATTGTAGAGCAAATCTACACTCACCTGTAAAAAGTACAGCAGATCAATCTAAAGACCAATGGCATGTTCTCGAGTAACTCTGGATGTTCTTGTCAATTCTGGACCTCTTGCGGGGCAAAAAACCATCAGTCCATATTGATTTAATCTTCTTCGAGCAGTGCGTTCAGAAATTTGGACACCTCAAACTTCCTGGAGCTCATGAATCGCTTGAACAACAGTAAGGTGCCGGTTTCGCATAATTCTCAAAGTCAAAAAACGGTCATCACGTAATTCTGTTATCCTAGGGCGCCCAGAACCGGGCCTTTTATGGTAGGGCCCAGTTTCTCGAAAACGTCTAACGTCTCGAAGTGTTTCAGTCCGTCATCAATAAATGCCACACACGCGCAACATCCTCAGCACTGAGTGGCATTTTTAAGTTTAAAAATTGAAATTAAGAAAACAAAGATGAAACTAAACAGTTTATTGCTTCAGCCTTCCATTGCGACTAAATAAACATTTTAAATTCCATAAAAAGTAAACATTGAAAAATTCTTTATCCTTGTTTTGGGATTAAGGATTAAGTGTCCTTAATACCTCTAATTGATATTCCCAATTTTAAACAGCATAAACAAATATTTATTGATAAAAACACTGAGTGAAATTAAGGGCAGAATTTTCTTTCATCGAGAAAATGAAAAAAAAATCAATTGGGTGTAATTTTTTACCTGCCAGTGTATAATTGGGAAAAAATTATGGAACCCGAATTGGAGACCTTGGAAACCGGTTCTAGTGAACAGTTGAAACTTTTGAAACGATCATAATTCAGTACCCGTCATGTGACGTAGTTAAAAACGCTTACACCGGTGCTATTTAACAGTTAACTCCTTTGAAACGTTCCAATTAGACTTTTTTGTAGCTTCAAAAAGCCCATTTTTGAGTCTAATAAGAAGTTTTTTGAGCTTTAGTCCGCGAGGAAATGAATATTAAAATGAAAAATATCAAAGAATGTTCTACCGTAATTTCAAAAATGTCAGCCTTGGCGGCAAGCACGCCATGGCCTTCGACAGGACCCAAATAATATTTTATCTTTGTAATTTGTACTAATTTTATTTATAAAGAATAAAAAATTATTGTTTTTTTAAATTGAGTTTATTATTATTATTGTTGTTTTGTCGTTGGGTTTTATCGATCAGATGACCGACCGGTTTCAGATTCGATCAAGTTGCCGTTGATTTTTCTCTCGAAGCCTGAAGGTAAGCTGGTTCGACATTCCGGTTATTTTAATTAAATTTTATTTTATTTTAAGGTAAAATATAATCAAAAACTTCTTTGTTTAAATATTTACGTTGTTTTTAATTTTAATTATGAAAAAGTGGTGTGAATTTTTCTGGCTTTGGGTGGATAGACATTGAACCCCTTTCACTTTGGTTCTTCCCTTTTTTAATATAAATTTCAAAGTTTTTTTTAGTATTTTGGAATTTGTACTAACAAACCCGTTTAATTATAAGTAAATAGATTGTTATTAAAATGTTCATAATATTTTATTCTTAATAATTAAAGTACCATTCACCATTTATGAAACGAGAGCGCAAGGTAATTTTATGGTTATAATGAGTTAATTTTTCTTCTTTTCCCAAGATGGCTAGGCTTTTAAAAAATACATTGCCGATGTTGAAATCGGTGCGCGCCGGCTCATCGGCGGTGACCGTCCCGTCGTACATTACCAAATTGGCCGGCCGGGAGGTAATTGGTTTCGGGCACAACGGCGAGGCGAACTACGTCGACAGGAGTGACTTCCCAATGCCTTCAGTGCGCTTCGGCAAGAAGACGCCAGCTATACGCGAACTCCAGGAGAAGGAGAAAGGCGACTGGAAGAAACTGAGCATGGCGGATAAGAAGGCTTTATACCGTTACTCCTTCTGCCAGACGCTCGCAGAAGTCGAAGCACCCACCGGCGAATGGAAGAGCATACTCGGCTTCTCGCTCATTCTTATTTCCTCATCGCTCTGGCTTTTCATGTTTACAAAATTCTTCGGTATTTTAATATCATTTATGTTGAATTTGAAGTTGAAATTATTTTACTTTATATTTATTTTTGTCAATTCAGGCCATAATCCCGAATTGCCAGAGTCGTTCAGCGAAAACAGAAAGAGGGCTCAACTGAGACGAATACTCGACCTGAAAATGGACCCCATTGAAGGCATCTCTTCAAAATGGGACTACGAAAACGACAAGTGGAAGTAAACATTCTGTATAAAATTTAAAAAATCTTTTCAGTAGTTGTAATATTCATCGGTACGATGTAAATCTTTGAACTTATTACATGGAAGGAGAAATAAAATTGTATTTAACATTTAATCTAACATTAGCTTTAATTTTTATTATTTTGCCTGCTTTTATAAATTAAATTTATGTCATCGCACTGTCATAAGTGTCAATAATATTTGGTGAAAATGAGCCAGACTGCTAGGAACAATCATCAGATCAATGGTATTTCAATTACTTACAGTTCGTGTTTTTTAATTACTTATCATCCCCCTCGATTAATAATTTAGACTTTTCATAATTTTACGAACAAATTTGGGGTCAGTGTTTAAGCAATCAAGAATGAAAATCCATGGATCGGTTCAGCCATATCGGCGTTTGAAGCATTCACAATTATTATAAAATTACATACAAGAAAATATTTGACATCCCATAATACCCAAAATTTTTGTCTATCTGTCAGATTTAATATTACAAAAATTGACTGTTCCCACTCATAATAGAATGTTTGTCTGGCTATTTGATTCAATTATATAAAATCAACGACCAACAATCTTCATCCCATAATACAAAAGCTTTTGAATTTTTTATTGGATTCAATATTGAAATTTTTTGATCTAACTAATAATAAAAAATCATCATCCAACAATCATATCCCATAATACAAAAGCTTTTGATTTTTTAATTAGATTTAATATTGAAATTGTTTGATCTGACTCATAATACAAAATCATCATCCCATAATCCAAAAGCTTTTTCATTGGATTCACTGTTTAAAAAAAAAAATTATATAGAATGTATGTCTGGCCATTTGATCGATTAATACAAAATCATCGTCCAACAATCATTTCCCGTAATATACAGCTTTTGAATTTTTTTTTAATTTGACTCATACCAATAATAGAATGTTTGTCTCGCCATTTGATCCAATAAAACAAACTCATAATCCAACATTTATATCCCATAATATTCTTTCGGTTTGGTTCAATATTAGAAAGTTTTATCTGATTGTTTCAACCCATAATAGAATAATTTGTCTGACCATTTGATCCATTAATGCAAGCAATCATTGTCAAACTGTCGATTCCACAATAGGTCTATCCATTGTAGTAGGAAAAGTTAATGTATGAGATTCAGTATTAGGAACTCTTGGAAATGATAAATGATGGAGTGATTACGGTGTTCAATCCTTTTTAAAAAGATAGTTCCTACTCACAGTAAGATATTTTGCAACGTTCCGGATTTCGAGCCCTTTAGCTCATCATCAAGTTGAAAGACTTTTACAACCACGTCTCTTGCATGAATTGCAAAAGTGAACCCGCTGATACCTCATCTTTAGGAACTCTGTCTTACTGTCTTATCCCAAAATAGAAAAATCATTGTCCATCTGATTCGATATTTACAAATCTCTTCATCCTATCATAGAATATTTTCTTTGACATTGATAAGGCAAAATCATCACATATAGTAGATAATCTTTATTCAACTGTGAGATTAAACTTTTTATAAAAGGTTTTTGGTTGAAGTGAAAAAGCTCGTGACACTAGGTTTTTCATTTCAACCAAAAACCTTACATAAAAAGATCAACTAATTGAAAGTAGTCATTTGGTCAATAGACCACTAAATATAGTGGATTTAATATGATATTAAATGTAAAAAAATCGTCCAACCATCATATCCCAAAATAGAATATTTGTCTAGCTATCATATCTGACAGTAACCTTCCAATCAGATTCAATAAAAAATAAAATGAAATAATAATAATAATAAAATTGACATTTAGCATTCATAATTTGTCCCATCTTTGTTCAAACATCAGACTCGCCTTTGGCTCCAATAATATATTTTTGTCTGACCTTCGGAACAAGTAGGAATTATTTGTTTTTCCAACGTATATATTAATTCTAAATCTTTGTCTGACCATATCATCCAATAATGCAAAATCTGTGCCAAACCTCATATCATATCCCATAAAAGGAAATCATGATACTAAGTTGTTGCAGAAAAAACTACCATTTTATCAACATTGTCATGTTGTAAAAAAGGGGGGGGGGATGAAGAAAGTATTTATTGGTCTATATCTGTAGTCAGTTATCTCGCACTTTATTTTGATAAATATTTGCGCTGTTTTTATCTCTGTTCCCATATTGCCTCCCCTCCTGTCACGAGGTGAAGGCGATAAACTGATATGACGATTATCACTTATCACCTGGGCAATATGTCTGAAAGAAGGGGGGCTGTGGACATTTACCATTTGCATCAAATGTGATTCTTTTTTGAGCACGGTGGAGACAATGCCAGTCCACCGCCTCCGAGACAATAAGGTAGGACGTTTCCATCATATGTAAGAATTTAATTGATGCATTTATACATTAATAAAAGTATAAAATAAAAATTAAGATATTTTAAATATTATATGCATGACTATTTTTGTTGGTCATTTTATTATACACAAAAAATGGTTTGGTGAGAACAAAAAATGTATCACCTCCAATATTAAAACTAAAATAATATAAATACAGATGCAAATATTTATATACATAAATAACATTAATATATATTCTTTTTTTGCATTACATTTACAAGGTAGGCAGCTGCCGAGTAAGTTGACAATATTGCTACCAACCCAAGTCGGAAATTATGCTGAGGTGTAAGTTGGCAACATTATTGCTACCACCTAAATAGGCAACTAAACTGAGGAGTATGTTGGTAACATTGCTACCTCCTCAAGTTGGAAACTGTATTGTGGTGTAAGTTGGCAACATTATTGCTACTACCTCAAATAGGCAACGATGCTGAGATTTAAGTTGGCAACATAGCTACCATCTCAAGCAGGCAACTGAACTGAGGTATAAGTTGGCAACGTTTTCATCATCCCAAGTAGGCAACTATGCTGGAGTGTAAGCTGGCACCATTGCTAATACCTCAAATAGCCAGCTATGCTGAGATGTAAGTTGGCACCATTGCTACCACCTCAAATAGGCAACTAAACTGAGGTGTAATTTGGTAACATTGCAACACCTGAAATAGGCAACTATGTTGAGAAGTAAGTTAGAAACATTATTGCTTCTACCTCAAGTAAGAAACTGTACTGAGGTGTATGTTGGCAACATTGCCATCATCCCAAGTACGCAACTATGCTGAGGTGTATTAGGGATGGGGTACGGGCCTACTCAGGCTTTTAACCCCTCGGGTCCTGGTCGCCCGCCCTGTGTAATATATATGCTGAGGTGTAAGTTGGCAACATTGCTACCACTCAGTTAAGCAATTATGCTGAGGCATAAGTTGGCAACATTACTACGACCTCAAATAGGAAACTATACTGAGGTATATGTTGGCAACATTGCCATCATCCCAAGTAGGCAACTATGCTGAGGTATAAGTTGGCAACATTGCTACCACTCAGTTAAGCAATTATGCTGAGGCATAAGTTGGCAACATTACTACGACCTCAAATAGGAAACTATACTGAGGTGTGCAATGTTGGTTACATTGCCATCATCCCAAGTAGGAAATTATACTGAGGTGTAAGTTGGCAAGATTGCTATCCTCTTAAGTAGACAACGTGGTGTAAGTATACTATTACAATTGTAAGTGAGTACATAAAAAAACTTTATTTATTTATATAATAATTTAAAAAAATAAAATTGATTTGGGTATTTGCAATTTAATGATTGCTCCGACATTGGCATGGTTCGACAAGTCGACAAATAGCTGATTGACAATGGCTGTTGTAACACTAATACACATTCATTGATATGCATATGTATTTATAATTTCTTTTTTCATCCTCAAACCTGTATTTATAATTTAAAAGAGTGCGAGGAAAAATTACAGAATGTCAATGGAAATTGCATCAACTGATGTTGTTTCTTCTTTTTTTTGTCAATAAATACTCAATAAATTATATAATTCCCCTTCCCCTCTCTTAAGAGATGACACTGTTTCTTTCAATTTGAAAGCACCCCGGATTTTATCTACAATTTCATTTTCTTGTTAATTAATTCATTAATTCAACTTGTTCGAGGTATAGTTGAGATGATAATTTGGTAGTATCAAAAATTCCAAACTGATTGAAACGTTCCAAAAGTTTCAACTGTTCAAAAGTACCGGTCAGGTACGTGCCAAGTCGAACTTGTGACTCCCTCTATTGTTCTAAAAATGAACGGTTTGGAAGTATTAAAAATTCCAAACCGACTGAAACGTTCCACAATTTTCAACTGTTCAAAAGTACCAGTGGGGAACATTCTAAGTGTTATATTCATTGATCCCCCTTCAAAAATGGACTATTTGGAAGTGTCCACAATTCCGAACGTTGCAAAAGTTTCAACTGTTAAAAAAAACCATGTGGTATGTTCCAGCCTGGATTAATTTGCCACCTGAACAGCTGAATCTCTCTGTTTCCTAATGTTCAACCATATTACGATTGTTTCATCTGTTGCTACTTATCGATTTGATTAAATTTTAATGTTTTTGTAATAAAACTTGGATTTTTTGTAAGGCAACAATTTTGGCGGGAAAAGTCGACATTGTTGCCAAATTAGATTTTTTTTTTTATAAATTATAAAAGGCGATCAACCGCTTTGGGTCAGTTTCCGCCTTAAAAAATTTCAAGCCGGGTGGAGATTGGGCCACAGCTCAGGAACCCCCACAATAGCGGGAACCAGATTTTAAAAAAATCTATACAATCGGCTAAGTAATTTTATTGTGAAAGATTTTTTTTTTTTTTTGACGGTTGAAAAAAATTCACCTAAGTCGTTTTTGAATTTCGCTAAATTCGGCGGGATGGAGGCGGTATTGATTGCCCCGGGGGCGGCGGCCGGCCTCCCCTGCCGCCCTACACGCCTCCGCCCACCCCACCCTTCCACGGCCATCTCCATCGCGCCCGCTCCCTTCGGCCAGTCTTCGACAGAAAACCGCCGTGGAGTCCACGTCGCACCGCCGGCACAAGGATTATCCCCTCGCAAGGTAAGTCGCACGCGTTCTATTTCACAAAAAAATTAATTAATAATTAATGTATTAACGATAAAGAATGCATTTAGAATGTGACAATGTCAATTTCAAATACGGGCTTGTCGTGCCATCGCGATAAAAGTCGTACAGACACGCAATTCCTCGTGCGTTGCCGCATTTCGGCGTATTGCGAAAAAATTCAAAATCGCCTCCCCTTTGGGAATTTAATAAACAAATATTTAAAGACCGGTCAGACAGCTCCGAATAAGTACTAAGTAGTTAATTGTAGGTAGTAGTTACTAATTACTATTGGTACTGACGAAACACCAGTGTGTCAACCAACCAGTTCTAACATGAAAAAACTGGTCTAGTCGTAGTAGCTACTAAACGTACTTTCAAACACTCAAACCTGAGAAAATATTGCATTGTAATAACCTATCTATTACATGTAATCTACAATACCTACTGGTGTGGAAGTAGGAAGTACTAGTTGTATGTAGTAGTTACTAAAAGTACTATTGGTTCTGACAAAACTACAGTGTGTCAACCAATCAGGACTAACAACATGCATTCTAACTGTTATAGTCGTAGTAGTTACTAAAAAACGTACTGTCAAACCTGTGAAAATATTGTGAAGTAATAACCTAAATCTAATTGAATATACTCTACCATTTGGACATTCGTAGTAGTTAATTGTAGGTAATAGTTACTAAAAGTACTATTGGTACTGTCAAAACTACAGTGTGTCGACCAACCAGCTTTAACAATATGAAAAAAATTGGTCTACCGTAATAATTACTAAACGTACTGTCAAACACTCAAACCTAAGAAAATATAAAAATAGAAGTAATAACCTAGTTCTAAAATGAATATACTCCACAATTTTGTATTATGTAGAAGTAGTTAATTGTAGATAGTAGTTACAAAAAGTACTATTGGTACTGACGAAACACCAATTTGTTAACCAACACAGTTATTGGATACAACACTCAACGCAACCGTTGTAGTGGTAGTCAAGTTGGACCTGTGTAGTTTCTGTAGTTTTGACGGTCTGTAGTACTTTTAGTAACTACTACATACTACTTACTTTCCCATTAACAGATTTTAGATTACAAATATGTTACCTAGGTATAAAGCACACCGTTCTTTCGTCAGTCGTAATTGTAGTTTTCGTTGTGTTGCAGTTAAACTGATATTGTAATAGTAGGTACTAATTACATGTGGTAATTACTCGCATACTATCTAACATGAGAAAATACTGCATAGCAATAATCTGCAACACTTACAAGTGTGGAATTAGTAGGTACTAAGTGTATTAGTAGTTAGTGAAAGTACTGTCAGACTGACAAAATAACAGTGTGCCTTGTCCACCTAGGTCTACCATACTTATAATCTATAAACCACTAGTGTATAAATATTAGGTACAAATGCTAAGTAGTAGTTACTTTCTTGGTTACTTGTTGTAGTAGTTTGCTATAGATGATAGACCAGTTGGTGCTGACTTCATAGTAGGTAATAGTTACTAAAAGTATTATTCGTACTGCCGAAACTCCAGTGTGCCTTGTAAACCTAGATCTGAAGTACTTACTCACAATCTACAAACTACTAGTGTATAAAAATTAGTGAATATCAGTACTACAGACTAAGAAAACGTCAGTGTGTCAATCAACCCAGCTCTAACTTGGGTACAACATGCAATGCAACTGGTGTAGTATTTGAAGGTACTAATCGTATGTACCAATTACTAAGAGTACTGTTGAGACTGACAAACACTAGTGTGCCTTGTCAACATTTGTTTATATACGTGCAAACTACTAGTGTGGAAGTAGTAGGTTGCAAATAAAGTAGTACTTACTAATACTATTATCAGTGCTTCAGACTATACAAGTGCAGCATATCTTGTGTAGTCTGGTGGCCTCATCAATTGATATCCGGCCAAAGTAATGTTTGTAGTAGTTACTAAAAGTATTATTGGGACTGACAAAACAACAGTGTGCCTTATCAACCTAGGTATTACATATTTTTAGTCTACAAACTATTAACGTGGAAGCCAGTAGATTCTATTTATATGTAGTAGTTACGAAAAGTACTATCAGCAGACCGATAAAATGATAGTTTGTCAACCAACCTGGTTTAACTTGGGTTCAAAATGCAATCTAGCTGGTGTAGTAGTAGTAATCGGTACTAATCAGATTTAGTAGTTACCAATATCAAACCTGAGAAAATACTGTGCTGTAGGCCTAATTGGATACAATCTACAATACTTACTAGTGTGGAAGTAGTAGGTATTAATTGTATTAGGAGATAGTAAAGGTACTATCAGGACAGCTGACTGAGATAACGAGAGAATGTCACCCAATCATGGCAACCGGTAATAGGCACCAATTTCCAAAATACTATCTAATTTGTGTAGTAGTAATAGGTATCAATTGTATGTAGTTGTTATTAAGTGAATCTATGTTACTTGCTATTACTACTTTAGTAGGTACTAATTGTCTCTAGGAGTTACTAAATGTACTACCAGTACTACAGACTGACAAAGCAACATAGTGCCCTCTCCTCCTAGATATACCATACTTGTAATGTACAAACTACTAGTGATAGGTACTAATTCTAATTAGTAGTTACTATCATGGTTGTAGTAACTATCGTTTGAAACAGATGATAGTTCGACCAGCTGGTGCTGACTTCATACTAATTTAGTATTTTCTCTTTTTGTGGCTTCGACTTTTACGTAATAATTGCCAAAATTTGGACTTCTTTTTTAAAAGATCGAACTGGGCCAGAGGTTGCACCAGGTCCCGTGGGCGATCCAGATACCCACACGCTGCCCCCGCCGGCCACCCTTTTCGCACCGGATGTTTTGAAACTGGTTTACCTTTTTTTCTGTCCATTTCTCTACAGATTTTTAGTCGCTTGTTTACGTCTGACACGTGCGTGCGAAAGACGTTCGTCTTTGCCGGAGTAGAGACACAGTTGAATGGTAAAAAAAATTAAAAGAAGTAGGAGTGGGAAAAACGTCGTATCCTGTTCGGGCAGATAAGACATCCGGCACTGAGATTAAAAGGGATACCACAGATGATTCGGGTAAATGGATAAATTTATCATATTTTTACTTCGACGTCCTCTCCACAAAAAAATCTTAGTAGCTAATCTAACTAATGTTCAATTTGGCCCTTAATAGATACTAAAAATAACATTATACAAATTGCTTATTAATTTTTAATTAATTTCTGAGATTGCAGTTTCATTTTTTTAATGAACAGCTGATTTAGACTATCTGTGGACACTTGCACAGGTGCAGTGCTACCACGTCAACTAGGCAACTATGCCGAGGTGTAAATTGGCAACAATGCTACCACCTCGAATACGCAATTATGTTGAGGTGTAAGTTGGCACCATTGCTACCACTTCAAATAAACAAATATACTGAGGTGTATGTTGGCAACATTGCTACTACCTCAAATAAGCAACTATCCTGAAGAGTAAGTTAGCAACATTGCTACGACCCAAATAGGTTACTATGCCGAGTTAGTTGGCAACATTGCTACCATCACAAATAGGCAACTATACCCGGTAAGTTAGCAACATTATTACCATTTTCAAACAGGCAACTGTGCCCACTAAGTTTCCAACATTGCTACCAACTATGCCCAGTAAATTGGCAACAATAATACCATCTCAAGTAAGCAATTTTGCTGAGTATGTTAGTAACAGATAGGCCAATAGGTTGTGGTGAGAACTAGCAACCACCTTGTTACCACCTCAAGTAGGTAGTTAGACTGAGTAAGTGGGAACATTGCTACTATCCCAGGTAGGCCACGATGCTGAGGTTTGGCAATATTGCTACCTCTTAGGCAACTATGCCGAGTAAGTTGGCAACATTGTTGCAAATAGGCAAGTATGATGAGGTTTAAATTGGCAACATTGGTTCCACCTTAAAGGGTAACTATGCTGAGGTATAAGTTGGCAAATTGGTACCAATTCAGGTAGGCCGGTCATTATGCCGAAGTGTCATACTTTGTTGTCATTACTTGTTAACAATCTTGTTAGGTTGAATGGTTAGACAGCGTTTGGGCTTGTAGAAAAGGCTGAAACTAATGGGTTTCCTTTCTGAGGGACGGAATTCTGTTAAACTGAACAAGTGGAATCCCAATCGCCAGATTTCTTCAATTTTGTAAGGAAACGATCTGGAGGGGCACATGGTAGGGCCAATAAAACTAGGGTCAGAATTGCCCCAGGATCCTCTTTCCTCTTTTTTTTCTTTACCCTTCCAGCTAGGACCGTTGTGGTTTCGCGACTTTGCCAAATCTGATTTCCCAATGAGACCCGGGATAAGAGAAAAAGATCATTTTGGGCCAGGTCCAGTACAGCGTCTTCCCTATGAGTCACCAGGGAAGGGGCCGGTGAGTCAGACCCTGGATCCCCGTCTTCCTCAGTCTGAGGGGTGTCGCCGACTCAGTTTTCCCTTTTACGAAAAATCAATCCCCCCCCCTTCGATTCGGCGGTGTAAATCTGGGGCCGTATTGCCGGTGCGACGGAGCGAGGAGAGGCGGACCCACGAGAGCGAGGACGTTGTGCAACAGCACATCGTGGCCTTGTTATCATTCGAACTGGAAACAACTATTAGCATCTCATGGCTAAACAAATTTTCTGTTTACGCTTATCAAACAAGTCCCATCATCGACCCATTTCATTTATATTATCTTTTTCAATTTCCACGTGATGGTGAATGTGTCTTAACTACCAGTCCCTTATGAATTCTCGCAGTTTCATCAGCCAGCACCTCTTTCGTTCACTTTCGCTCTAAAAGTACTTACTCATTGATGTAAGTCACTCGTTCGTACACGACCAATACTAGATTTTTTGAATTTCAACCCCCGCATTTGCAGAGTAAAGACCTTTGTAAGCCGTCTGGAGCCGCGCCACGATTTTTTTCCCCACTGGGGGTGGTTAAAAGGTCAAACGCCTCCGTCCCGGAGAAAACATTCTCCCCTTCACTAACCGCTAGACACAAAGGAGGAAAAGGGAATAAAAACAATTAAAAGATTGAGTATTTTCCAATGAATTCCCTTTCCCTTCCTTCGAGGGGGGTAGGCAATGGCCCAATCCATTATGGTTGTTTTCCCAAGGGTGCATCCCTCGCGCTTTCAGAAATTTTTCCCTCATCCCTCGTACCGGGCCTTCTCGAAGACGGTCTCTAAGTAACGCATTCGTTAAATATTTGCGGCCTTTTTTTGTTGCTATAAATCAACCACAACTTCCCCAACAGGAAATAGACCGACTTTGAGTTAGGTGTCGTTTTATGGGAAAGAAAATTTTTTAAATCTGTAATATCTGTTCAAACATATTTCTTTTAAGACGCGCAAGACGCCAAACGTCTGCCGAACGTTTATATTCAATTAAGTACTCTCAAGTAAGAGCCACTCATTTGGGTCAAAAAGCGATCATTCATTCGTTCATTTAGTTTTAGGAATCAGACATTCATTAGTTCACTTAGGCTACCATCAGACAGACATTCATTTTTTTACTTAGTTCCATAAATCAGGCATTCATTCTTTCACTTAGGTCCATCAGACAGACATTCATTATTTGTCTTAGTTCCATCTGCATGTCATTCGTTTTTCACTTAGTTCCATCAGTAAGTCAATCATACGTTCACTTAGTTTCATCAATCAAACATTCTTTCTTTCACTTAAATTCATCAGTGAGACATTCGTATTTTTCAGTTAGTTCCATCAGACATTCATTCTTGTCTTAGTTCCATCAGCCAGACATTCATATTTTTCCCTTAGTTCCATCAGACATTCATTATTTGTCTTAGTTCCACCAGCCAGACATTCGCTTAGTTCTATCAGACAGACATTCATTTTTTTACTTAGTTCCATCCGTCAGGAATCCATTCTTTCACTTAGGTCCATCAGACAGATATTCATTATTTGTATTAGTTCCATCTGCATGTCAACCATTCTTCACTTAGTTCCATCAGCAAGTCAATCATACATTCACTTACTTTCATCAATCGACCATTCTTTTTTTCACTTAAATTCATCAGTGAAACGTTCGTATTTTTCAGTTAGTTCCAGCGACATTCATTATTTGTCTTAGTTCCATCAGCCAGACATTCATATTTTTGTCTTAGTTCCATCAATCAGACATTCATTCTTTCACTTAGGTCCATCAGACAGACATTCATTATTTGTCTTAGTTCCATCTGCATGTCATTTATTCGTTCACTTAGTTCCATCAGCAAGTCAATCATACGTTCACTTAGTTTCATCAATCAGACTTTCTTTCACTTAGGTATCAGTGAGACATTCATATATTTCGGTTAGTTCCATCGGTCACTCCTTCAAAGATTGATTCGTCTATTTTGTTCGGTCCGCCAGCCGATTAACAGAACTTTTTGACAATTTATTTTAAACTCGAAATTTTCTTTTTTTCAGGGATGTTTTTCCAGCGTTAGATTCCAGGAGAAGGTGGTAAGTGGTTTTATTTATTGTAATTTTTTTTTAAATCCTCTTGCGAGTAGTAATTGCGAAAAAGCGGCCATCTATCTGGGCGGAGGGATCCCGTTTTGACCAGGACTGTACTTCACTTCCTGCCTCCGTACGACGTCCCTTCTTCCCGGCTTCCGGCCCGGAGAACAAAGACGGACGGGACTGGAAGTTGTTCCTCTACCGATCAGCCTCGCTAATTGAAGACGGGGAGATTGACAAAACATCTCAGCTCTGATTAGATTCTATTCAGTGGCTAAGACACTCATGAGTCATAGAGAGAGAACATCAACCACAATCACTAAACAAAAACACACTTTCTACCGACTGTTAATTTAGTTTCTACTCGGCCGATCAGTCTGCTTAAAATCTCTCTATAGGAACAATGTTGCAATTTTCTGTCACGTTGGCAATAATCTGATCAACATCAGCATATCGAAATCACTTTAAAAAAAAATTTTCTCCCAACATTTACATGTGACAGACTGATGTGAACAGTGTTGCCCATTTTGCCACAATAGCAGGAACATCTAAGGTAGAATTGTTGTCAATTGAACAGTGTCGTCAATTTTTCCACGATAGCATGTACATCTAAGGTAGAATTGTTGTCAAATGAACAGTGTCATCAATTTTTCCACAATGACATGTACATCTAAGTTATAATTGTTGTCAAATGAGCAGTGTCGTCAATTTTTCCACCATAGCATGTACACATAAGGACAGATTGTTGTGAACAGTGTCGACAATTTTTGTCAATAGCACAATAGCATGTGTAACTCAGGTAGGATGGTTGTCAAATGAACAGGGCTGGCAATTTATTCACGATAGCATGTACATCTAAGGTAGGATTGTCTTCAAGTGAACAGTGTTGCTTTTCTCTTTACAGTACTCCCAGATACACGTTTAGGATACCGATCTGGGAAAAAATTAATAGCTTTTCGAAAACGCGTTGTATATAGGAAAAAAATAGAAACAGCGTTCTGCCGGAAGTCATTCTTTAGTAAGGGTGTGGCAGGTTCCTCGTGTAAATGAAAAACACGTGTGCCGACCTGCGATCCTCAAGAATCCCTCGGGCCTGATGCTTTGAAAAATAGTACATTTAGTTTCGTCCTTTTGTCTTGTTCGGATAATTATGTATTTAAGCCAGTGGTCACTCGGAGGCCGTTTCCTGAGCGCTCCCTGCTGAAATTGCATGCCATTATCCGCCGGTAGCCCCACCAAGGACCCCAGGTCGACAAATAGAGAAAAATATCATGCCGTAAACACGGGCGTGTAAAATCGTATTTAATACGGTAATTATATGACAACGAAAAAGGGGAAAATTGTCCGTTTGTCGCTCTTCTTGGATGAACACGGTGACAACACACCATGGTCTTCAATCACAGTTGGGCCATTAATGACGAAACTTCAGTAATAGTGCGCAAATACTAAAATGACAAAGGCATTGCTCATATTTTCAGAGATTCTAACGTAATTCTAAACAGCAACTCTTAGTTTAACCCGTTTATCTTACAAAGGTTATCGCTGGTATTTTTCTTTGTTTTTATTTGGACTTTTGGATTGGCAAGATTGTAGCAAGAATTTTCTGCTGATCATTTATACGGGTGTTTCGCTTTGAGTATTTTTCAAGAGAATATTCCCTTATTGGCTTACCGGCTTAAGGCAAAGAACAAAAGCTTAGCAGGATTTATTTAGTTTTTGTATCCTTCGAAGCGGGCGTAGGTGCCACGACCTGAATGAAAATGCCCACGGACACGTGATGCCCACACTCATGGCCTACGTGTACCACTTCTTGAAACACCTGTCGCGGTGAAATCTTGAAATTTTCACTGTTTAAAAAAAAAGTCCAAACGTTTTCCGAAAATGACATAATCCTGTCGCAAACGTTGTCAAGTAAACAGTGTTGCTATCTGTAAAATTATCT
The DNA here is from genome assembly GCF_000648675.2 of Cimex lectularius. NCBI lineage: Eukaryota > Metazoa > Arthropoda > Insecta > Hemiptera > Cimicidae > Cimex > Cimex lectularius. Next base: position 641,608 of record NW_019392637.1, on the reverse strand, counting down.
ACATACATCTGAGGAAGGATTGTTGTCAAGCGAACAGTGACACCAATTTTTCCACAATTGTACGTAAAATAATACATAAATTGACGCAATCCAGTGAAATACCACTAGTTCAGTTTTTCTTTCTTTTACTTTTTACGCATCCCTTTTCCCCTTTTACAGGTGTAAACGAAGTTTAGGGGTGGCCGATCAAATCATCCCCCGGTCCATTTCACACCCCCCAGAGCCCACGAGAAAACCGCTTTATTCCCGTACGTATTCTCCCCACGGCAACCGCCGACCTGTCCATTGAAAAAAAAGATGTGCAATAATACAATTGGAACGCCAAGGATGAGCGGATTGACTGAGTTACGCAAGCTTTGCGATAAGAGGCAATCGTGACGTTTCAAAACGGGCAATAAAACACAAGCCGAACTGCTTTTCTCAGAAGTTGGCGCAACGTCCAATTGAGACGATTAACTGTTTCGATAAATCAAACTGTTATTGGAGGCGGCGGCGGCGGCGTGGCTAGGCCAATTTTTATTTTGGACCAAAAGAAAAACGAGGCGTAAAGTTCAGAGCCGTTAAAAAAGCATTTCAGGGCTCGTATTCAAAGTCACCAACAAGGGTTGAAAACACATTACAAATCATTGTATCATCTTCAAACTTTGAAACGGTTGGCGGTTCACGTGACAACATTCCGTCCTTAGACGTAAAAAATGGCAACAAACACTTTGAGCCCTGAAGATGATCTCAATAAAGATCGAAACGTTGGCACGATAAAGGAAATGTTTTTATAAAACCTACTTCACACCAAACCACATCTCACGATCTTCAAATAGTCATTAACTAACGGTCACTAAACACCATACAAAATGGCAACACTGTTAAGTTGACAACAATCCTTTCTTAGACGTACATGCAAAATAAGAAAAAATGGCAACACTGTTCACGCGACAACAATCCTTCCTTACATGTACATGCAAATGTGGGAAGATTGGCAATACTGTTCGTTTGATAACACTCATTTAGATGTATGTACACAGAAAGCTGAAGAGTTAGTAACACTGCTCTCGTGACATTAATCCTTAATCGAATGTACGTGATGTATGTGTACATGAGAGAAAACGTCAACACTTTTAACTTGAAAAAAAAAATCCATCCTTACAGGTACCTGCAAATTTAGAAAAAAGACAATATTGATCATTTGACAACAATCCTTCCTTACATGAACATGCAAATTGAGAAAAAATGTCATCACTGTTCATCTGACAACAATCCTTCCTTAGATGTACATGCTATTGTGGAAAAATTGGCAACATTGTTCACAACAGTCTTTCCTTAGATGGACATGGAAATGTGGAAAGACTGTCAACAAGGTTCACTTGACAAAAATCCATCCTTGACTTCATACAAATTAAGATAAAAATGGCAAAACTGTTCACCTGACAACAATCCTTCCTTACATATACATACAATTCTATAGAGAAAAAATGGCAACACTGTTATCCTGAAAACAAATCATCCTTCCGTGTGCATGCAAATTAAGAAAAGATGGTGAAACTGTTCTTTTGAGATCAATCCTTCTTAAAAGTACATGCAATTTCTCATTATTTGCATACAATTAATTGTTTGTTTAAATTATAGTTACACGCGTCGATTTTGTATTACGAACCGCTTAGAGAATTCAAGAGCGCCTGCTTATTATAAGCGGATGTCATTGTCATAAAATAAAATCTTCGGATTGGTTCATTTTCATGTGATATCCATCCATAGGTAGTCCCCCTTCTCACCTCCCGGCTCCCAGGTCCATTGTATATTTACGATATCCGACCAAATCGGGGAATCCGCATGCCGGACGCGTACGCCAATCCGTTTTGTTTAGTTTATAATAATAAAATGTTCTCCATTCAAGTCAGGCGGCGGATAGGTGCGAGTCGATGCCGGCTCCATGGAATCTTGATGAGGGCCTTCCTGCTTGCCTTTTGAAATTTTTATTTTCGTCACCTTTCACCGTAGGGCGTCTTTATTTAGCCGGAGGGGGAATCCTTCATGTCGTTTACGTGCTATTTGTGGCCCTTTTTGGGATGGCCGGAACGATGGTGTTATTTTAACAAGGTGTTCTTTAATTAACAACAACAAAAATGTCCCCCGTTCCGGATTTCCGAGATTATACAGGCGTTCCGTCTACTTCTGGAAGATATCCTGTATATCATCCTGCGGTGTATAAATTTAATATAATCCGAAACGTTCACCGGTGTTTAAATATAGATTTTCTTAATTTGTTCAGCCCGTGGTCGGATAACTTTGTACGGAGGCTCAAAGCTGGAATTCGGCGTAGTATAAGAATCCAATATTATTTCAACTGTAAAAGCAATCCGCTTCAGTGTACAATATCCGTATATACATCTGAGGAGAGATCGTTGCCGATTGAACAGTGGTACCAACTCTACAATATTTGATATATATCCTCTAAAGAGAATATATATAATCTAAGGAGAAATCGTTGTCAAGTGCTACTAACTGCACAATTTTTTCATAATTACATGCACATCTAAGAAAGGATTACTGTCAAGAGAACAGCGGGCCATTTTTCTCCCTAAATTTGCAAGTTGCTTAAATGATCAGTGTTGGAAATACTTCAACATTTGCATGTTACATACATGGGAGGATTGTTAACATGTGAACAGTTTTGCCAATTATACAGTCTATATGTATACATCTTTGGAAGGATATGTCAAGCGAACACTTGTCAATTTTACACAGTATTTCCACATTTGCAAGTACGTTTAAGGTAGGATTTATAGTGTAGCCAATTGTAAAATATCTTTATCTCTCTCTCTCTCTCTCTCTCTATAGAGATATATATATATATATAGAGAGAGAGAGAGAGAGAGAGAGACAGACAGACAGACAGACAGACCGAGAGAGACAGAGAGAGAGAATTGATTTCAAGTGAACAGTCGTCTTTTTTTCATAAATTTGAATATTCATCTAGTTTTGCTTAATTTACATGTATAACTAAGGTAAAAGTATATTGATATGGTCATTGTTGCCAACTGTACAATATTTCTATGTACTCTAGGTACGAACAGATAGTTTTCGAATGAAAAGTGTTACCATTTTTTCTAAATTGAAGTTTACATTAAAAACAGATCACAGCCAAGTGAACAGTTGCGAATACTATTTTTAAACTAAATTTGCGTGTACATCTGAGGAAGGATTGTTGTCAAGTGAACAGTGTTGCCAATATTTTTTAAAACTTAATTTGCATGTACATCTAAAGAAGGATTATTGTCAAGTGAACAGCCTTGGCAATTTATCACACCAGACCGCATCTCGTAATCTTATGGTCACTAAACACTACACAAGTATTTTTAAAGGTTTTTTCAGGAACATTCAAACAATCAATAATATGATAAGTTGAATGGTTTATTTTCCTGAAAACCGCCTTAAAACAAAAGAACTTCAACTAAGGATAGATTGTTTTCAAGTGAACAGTGTGCTTTTAAGGATGTTACAGTTTGGCCAATTTGTATTCCCACTTTTATAGTTACGAGGGATAAGGTAGAGGGTATGAGCATGCTAGCGTCATCTCTTGCCTCAGCTTAGTACTACCAGGCAGCTCTTCCCTGATGAATGCGAGCGCAACCTCGCCGCGATTTTGAGAACCCTCACCGCAGCTGATGAAAACCAGTTTTTAGAAATTGCATAAAAATAAATCAATTAACGGGGAAAAAATCCCAACTCAGAGCCGTAAATAGAAGCAGGAAAAGGAGAATTTTTAGCTGGTTTGTTTATTTATTCGCCCTTGAAATATGTAAGAGAGAGAACGTCTCCTGTCGATGAATGCAAATCCTTCGAATATTTTTCTTCAAAAACAACGGACCCGGATTTAAAATCCGTTAAGTAATTATATCATAGAAATTGAAAATTGATTAAATGTGTGAACTTCTCACATCACGTGGTCTTATTTTATCAACAAATCCATTGGTGTTAATTTTCTTCTAAAACCGAATCCGAATCTAAACGGAATGATTAGACCATTTAATAGGAGCAATTACATAAACAATTTGATGAATAATTGGAGGTAGTCTTCGATGAATAAGACTGAACTACCTGGACACCAATTCTTGAGAGGATAAAAGCAGGGTCAAGTTCAATAGATGGTCTAGAATCGATTTTAATTAGTCTAATCGATATACAAGAATAGATTATGAGTCAAATCGATGCTCAAGAATCGATTTTGATGAGTCGAATCTATGGTCTATCTATCCTGAATTGAATATATGGTTAGGAATCGATTCTGAAACGAATCAATAGGCAAGAAAGGATTTTGACGAGTTGAATATTTGATCAAGAATTTATTCAGAGGGGGATGGAGTTTCAAGAATCGAATCGACGGTCAAAAATCGATTCTAGATTGAATCTATGTGCAACAATCGATTATGGATAGAAACTTTGTTAAACTATCGATTCTGAAAAGAATTGATGGTCAAGAATAGATTCTTAATCAAATCAATAAATAATAATAGATTTAGAGGAATCACACAAATTGGCAAGAATCGATTCTGAATCGAATCAATACTCGGGAATCGATTTTGAGAGTCTAATCTTTGGTCAAGAATAGATTTGGACGAGTCGAATCGATGGTACAGAATCGATCTGAATCGAACGAAAAGGATCAATTCAATCGTCGAGAATCGATTATGTTGAAAAATGCAACACCGTTCACATGCAATTGTGGAAGAATCGGCAACACTGTCCACTTGACAATTATCCTTCCTTAGATGTACATGCAAAACCAATAAATAATATTGGTAACACTGGTTATATGCAAACAATTTGTCCTTAGATGATGAAGCAAACTGTGAAAAAAAAATTGAAAAATTTCACTTGAAAATAATCCGTCCTTAGATAAATATTGAAATTGATACAAAATTGATCCAACTGTTCAATTGACATAGATGTTCATTAGATATAGATGCAAATGTGAAAAGTTGACCAGTGAATCGATGGTCGCGAATGGTCGTCCATCCGCCATTCGTTTACTAATTGTTCACCTTTCAATTTTTCACATTCAATCGCCTATTCCCGCATTATCATCCCTACTTCCCTACCTCGCTAAAAGTTACGTTCTAGAAACATCTCGACCTATCTTATCTAACTAAAATTGCTGATTATCAGCAGTTATATGGCCTTCGACTTCTAATAGTTTCAGTCCTACGCTGTTCCATTAGATTTTTTTTTCAGGCGTTCAATAGAGAAATGGAGACGGCAGCCGCCCAGATCCGGCCTCCTGTACAGCACGACGATCCAGAGGACCTGCTGAACGTGTGGCTCGGCGAGCTGGACAACTTGGCACTCGTGAGTAGGATCTCAGTTATTTGACTACGTTTTTAAGTGTATTTACAACACAACCGGAGGAGGTGAAAATCTGTCGGGATTTCGGTCGCAGGTGTTGCCCAGGTGGTTCACCGGGAATAAGCAGATGGAAGGGAACAGGTGCTCAGCGGCGGGGGCACACGTCCTCAAGGGGCAACAGGAGAGATTTCGTCCCAGGCAGATGTACCTTCGGGCACGTGTTGGGGCCGGTTTGTCTTTAGGCTTGTTAAAAACCCCCGTCGAGGCTTTTCAAAAAGTCGAAATTTGCACCACTCCCTCCTCGGAAAATAAAAATTGATTGTTTTTGGCCAAATTCTTAGGGGGCAGGTGGCCAACGCTGTTGCGACAACGAACCTGCCGTGATTAATTCCGGTTTTTCGTTTAATTATGAAGGCAGGTGTTTGCTTCCGATTTGTAAGAATTTTTTTTACAACGAAATCCTTAAATGCTCGCTTGACACAATTCCTCACGATTCGCAGCCATGTAAAACTCTTAGCGGAACTGATTCGTTTGTTCAGTCAATGATTTCTTTGCCCTGTTACATCGTTTATTTAGTCGTTCTCGTTCATTCATAATTGATTCTTTTAGTAACTGTATCGTACACATATTAATGCGTTCGTTTGACCATGGAATCGTTTCTTCAGGCCCTAATTCGTCCGTTCAGCCATTGATTTTTTTATTCAATAACTCGTTCTTTTCTCACTTTTTACTTACTTTTTTTACTCGTTTTTTAAAATCAATAACTCATTTGCTCATTTATTCATTAATTTGTTTGTTTAGTTACTGCTAGCTCGTTCATTGAGTCACTGATCAGTTCGTTCATTTACTGATTCTTTTCTTCAGTCATTGATTCAATCGTTCAAACACTAATTCGTTTGTTAAGTTATTACTAGCTCGTTCATAGAGTCACTGATCAGTTCGTTCATTTACTGATTCGTTTCTTCAGACACTGATACAATCGTTCAGACACTAATTCGTTCTTAAATTTAATCACTGATTGAATTGTTCATTTACAAATTCGTCTGTTCAACAAACGAATTATTGACACAACAAATGAGTCAGTTGATCAGTGACTAACGAACAAGTAAATGGCTAAAGCAAACGAGTTATTAATTTAAAAAACCTAGTCAGTTATAAAAGGAACGAATCAATGAACAAATCAATCAGTCGGTGAATAAACGAAGAATCAGTGACTGAACAAATGAGTTATTCATTCAAAAAATGAGTCAGTGACAAAAAGAACGAGTGGCTCAACGATCGCATTAGTGACCCAAATAAATTAATCAATAAATAAGCAATTCACAAATGAACAATCTAATCAATGACTCAATGAACAAACGAGTCAGTAACCAAAAGAACGAATCATGGCCAGAAGAATGGACCCCGTGATCAAAGTGAAAAAAATAAATAAAAAAGGATTAGTGAATAAAAAATCTGACTATTGAATGCCCGAAGGAATCAGTATGTGAACGAACGATATGTCGATGACTGGACGGACGAATCGGAGGAGACATTGTGGTCAAACGAAGAGTCAATGAACAATCGATTCATTGAACGAACGAATCTGTGATTATAATAATGAATCAATTCGGTGCGAGAAGAAAGGACTCCTTGGTCAAACAAACAAGTCAGCGAATCAACAGAAATTAATGGAACAAACGAATCAGGGCAAGAAGAAACGACACCGTGTTCAACGAACGAGTCAATAAATGAACACTCTATTAAAAGAACGAATCAACGGCCAAATGAACGAGTCGATGACTATACAAACGATTCAATGATCATATTAAGGAATCGGTGACACTAAACAGTTAATTGTGAAGGAACGATCAAAAGAACAAGCCAGTGAAGATGAATCTAATGAATGACGGTTTGTCGTATCGAGCACGTATTTTAAATACCAAACATTTGAAGCATTCGAAGAAATCACACAAGAACAAGAAAAAAAGCTTCTACGTCACGATTGTATACAGAGTACATCCTTTTTCGACCCCTCCCCCGTTCCCTAACGCCGGCATTTGACCCAGTTTTGAGAGGAAAGTGATGTAAGGCCCTTACAGTTAACCGAAGAAAAAAAAATATAAAAACATATCAAGGAAGGTCACGACTATGGAAAATGTAATCGCTAGAATATGGGAAAAACGTCGCACGGAGAAAAGGAGACGAAATGTCGTAAGGATCTCCACTTCCCTCTATCTCAACATCAAATTGATGTTCGATGGGATCACCTCATCGAATAAATTACCAAGAGAACAATAGAAGCTCGTATTAAGTATGAAAGGATACGGCACGGATCGACATTTGTAAGGGAATAAAAACTGTCAAGGCGAAGAAGTTTGAATGAGGAAGAGCCGGGGAGCGAGAGATTAAATGGAAAAACGATTAGTGATTGAACAAACGAATCGGTAAATGAATGAACTGCTCTGTAACTGAAGAAATTAATCAGTAGATGAACGAACTGATCAGCAAATAGACAATCGGATCAGTGTATAAACGCAAGAAACAGTGACTAAATGAACGAACGAATCGTGACTAAATGAACGAACTAACTTGTGATTGAACTATTGAATAAGTGAACGAACAAACTATTCAATGAATGAACCAAAAAAATCAGTGGCTAACTGATCGAACGAATCACTGACTAAATGAACGAACTAATTAGTGATTGAATGATTAAACGAGGGAATGAACAAACGAATCAGCCAATGAACGAACTAACCAGTGGCTAAGTGGAAGGACAAATCTGACTGCTCGATTGAATGAGTGACTGAACAAACCGATTATTAAATGAACAAACTGATCTATGACTGAAGAAATTAATTAGAAGATGAACGAACTGATCGACAAATAGACGATCGAATCAGTGCATAAACGTAAGAAACAGTGACTGAATGAATGAACAAATCAGTGGCTAAATGAACTAACTAATTAGTGATTGAACGATTGAATAAACACTCGAATCAGTGGCTAAATGAACGAACTAATCAGGAACGAAGGACGAATCTGACTGAACGATTGAATGAGTGACTGAACAAACGAATCGGTAAATGAACGAAATGGCCTGTGACCGAAGAAATTAATCAGTAGATGAACGAACTGATCAGCAAATAGACGATCGAATCAGTGTATACACGTAAGAAACAGGAATGAACGAACAAATAGTGGATAAATGAACGAACTAGTGAGTGAATAATAAGTGAATGAACAACAGAATCAGTGAACGAACGAACTAATCAGTGACTAAATGGAAGAACGAATCAGTGATTGAACGATTGAATGAGTGACTGAACAAATGAATGAGTGACTGAATAAATGAATCGGTCAATGAACGAATGAAGTGCGATAGTTGAGTTAATGACTCGTTTTAGTTGTCCAATAATTCATTTGTCCAGTCTCTGAAACTTTTTTTAAAATCAATAACTGGTTTGTACAGTCAATGATTCGATCGTTCAGTGACTGACTTGTTCTTTCATTCAGTCGCTGATTGAATTGTTCATTTAGTAATCAAATCGTTTATTTACTGATTAATTTATTTGGTCATTGATGCAGTCGTTGAGTCACTGATTCATTCTTTTTGTCACTGACTCGTTCGTTTAGTAGTGGATTGGTTTTCTTCATCAAGTTATTGATCGTCGTTGGTTTCCCTTCTTTGAAAATTTTTCAGCTGGTCTCGATGTTTCGTCTTCCTCATTTTCTCCACGTTGAAAGGATGGCTGATTTTGTCCCGTTTCCTCTCTGCAGAAGATGCCAACCCCCGGCGACCGTCCTCCGGCTGAATATTTTCCAAGATGCCGTTGTGCGAGGAGGATAGGCCCGAATCTGAATACAATGGGTTCGACGCCCACGATCAGAAAAAAAAAAAAAAAAAACGAAAAAACTGCAACACGGGTAATACAAAACGGTTTTATTAGTACAAATCGAAAAAACGCAATGAAGTATTGCATGAGGTTCTTTGTCCATCATGCGACACCCTGAGTAGCTGCTTCAACCGAGTCAATTTTTAGTTAAAAGGTCCATATGTTTATTTGAACCCCTGGTTTTATTTTTCCCGAATGCAGGTGGCCTCCTTTTTTTTTTTTTTTGCCTTCAGGCCCTTCGCCTACTCGAAGCCCCCAGGTAGAAAAGGGCAGACGAGGCCCGGTGGTAAGCCTTCTGTCAAAGCACACTACTCGGGGGTGGATCCAATAGAAAATTAGCCTCTCTTAACACCAAAGTTTAATTTAAAACAATCCGAAATAAAATCAAATTAAAATTTAAATGCGGAACGATTCACCGTCCACGTGCCGTTATCCCCTGGGTATCGCCGGCGGGGCTCGATCATAATTGACAGAAAGCCTGACAATACACAGATACAAATAAAGAGGAGAGCGATTGGTCCTTCGGGATTAGAAAAAAAAATGACAGCCGATCCATCAATCAATCTACACCGTCTATTTATTTTATATTTTTATCGAGAAATCCTTGTGCCAGCTGTGTTTTATCCGTTTATGAGGGTGCGTCGACCTCTCTGGCTGAGGAATCCGTCAAATAAAGGATGGTCTGTTTAAAGCCGGTAGGGCTTAACTGATATGAATTCTCCTGTGAAGAGAAGGGGGTGGTAGACGTTGTAAATTCGTAATGTTCCTTCGATTGACGGTATATCATGAAATACGTGCTGGAGTTTTCAGAGAAAAAAAGACAGCCACAACACTGATTCACTCCCTCGTTTGTACAGTTCAATTGTACAATCGTTCGTTCACCTTAGGATTACATCTAGTTCAGAGGGTCAATTGTTCAATCACTCGTTTACCTAATAACCTTTCCGTCCGGGTTTCATTAGTTACTGTCTCATTGAATCATTCACGTTCACAGCAGCAGTTAGTCATTCGTTCACTCATTGAATCATTCACGTTCACAGCAGCAGTTAGTCATTCGTTCACTCATTGAATCATTCAGTCTATCTCGTATTACTATCGTGCCTACAAATGCAGTTAGTCGTTCTCTTGTTGATCACTCGCTTGTTCACTCATTGAATCACTCCCTAGGCCATTCCTTGAATCACTCACCTGTCCACTAATCGAATCACTGTACATCTCGCCTACAACTACGATTAGTCGTTCATTCACTCGTCCACTCATTGAATCATCACATGTCCACTCGTTGAATCACTCATATATCCTCTTTGAATCACTCACATGCCCACTCATTGATTCATTCACATATCCACTCATTGAATCACTCACATGTGCGTTCATTGAATCACTCACATGTCCACTCATTGAATACTTCCATGTTCACTCATTGAATCATTCACATATCCACTCATTGAATCACTTACATGTCCACTCATTGAATCATTCACGTGTCCACTCATTAAACCACTGCATGTCCACTCATTGAATCACTCATATGTCCTCATTGAATCACTTATCCATCCAATCATCGAATCACTCACTCGTCCACTCGTTGAAGCATTCACATGTCCACTCATCGAATCACTCACTTATTCACTCTTTGAATCATATATTTGTTTACACCCAGTTTTTTTTTGGCTTTGCCGCAGGCATCCGCCACTCCAGACCCACATTTCATTTATTCAATTTATTTCAAGCGTTTATGAACCTTTATTCAGTCCCTGTGCTTTTATCGTCTCTTTCCACCCGTGAGGAAATCAAGAGTCTAATTGGCGAGCTTTGGCGGATCCACGGCCGTCAAGTCATTACGATATTTTGACAGGTAATGCGGGTCATCGAACTGTCAAGTTTCCGATCATGTTTTTCTCTCGTTGAAATGTAAATTTCCCAGTTCTTATTAAGTACGCGCTCTTTTCTCACAAAAGATGGAAGGGAAACGCGACAGGGGTTTGTGGTGGGGCGAAACGGGTACCTGACCCAGCCCCTTCCTGCCTTTTCATCACGGACGGTCCGCGTTCTCCAGTCCCGACTTTGCAGCCGACGTGCAGACGTGTTGAGAACAAAGGCAAAAGAGAGAAAAAAGATATGCTGTGAAAAAGTGTCCAAACGAAAGGAGAAAATCAAAGGCAGAAGGATGTTGGGTAAGCTGATGAGGTCCTTCAGCGTCCGCGCACCTCCGGGTGAAAACCCCTACAAGAAGAAGTTGAAAAGGAGGAATTCAATAACAGAACAGGTATTTTCTATGATATATAAAAATGAAGCTATTGGGTTATAAAAAAAGTAGGGTTTTACAGTATGAAGGACATGGCATGACACCCACATACCCATACCCATACCCTTTATGAAAGTGGAAAAATAGAACACGATTTATCAAAAATATATTTCCAAATCAAATAAAGAGAATCCAAAGTACTTTCTCATCTCCAAGATCTAAGATATTTTCCTTTTTTACTCTCCTTGGCCTTTCTGGGTCAGGATTCAATCACGTACCGACGATAAAAGATCAACCAGTGCGAGGGATTACTGTTATTTCCCCGGCGATCGCGTGCACCGGCCTTTTAGAAATACCCCGTTGGGCGAAGCGTGGCCCAGCGGACCCGTTCTTTTGTGGGAAAATGCATTTTTTAATAAAATACCCCTAGCCGCTAATACATTCGAGAGATTTTCCCTCAATCAATCACTTATTTGAACATTTTCCCTAGCCGTTCCCGCTCGTGCGCACAATTCACACATTCTTGAATTCTTTCTGCCAGTAAATCAATCATTCACACCACGACAAATCGGACATTGATCACTAATAATTAAAACACTTAGCTAATATGCTCAGTCATTTATCTCTTCACAACATTAGTCATTCTCACTACCACATATCAGACATTCATCACTAACTAACGCAGTCGTCATTCCTTCATTCACAATGTCACTCATTCGCCCCTTTTCACAGTCAATCATTCATTACTTCACAATATCACTCATCCGCTCCATCTCACTGTCAATCGTTCCTTCCTTCACATTGTCACTCATTCGCTCCTTTTCCCAGTCAATCATTCATTCCTACACAATGTCACTCATCTGCTCCATCTCACTATCAATCATTCCTTCCTTCACAATGTCACTCATTCGCCCCTTTTCACAGTCAATCATTCATTCCTTCACAATATCACTCACCCGTTCCATCTCACTGACAATCGTTTCTTCCTTCACAATGTCACTCATTCACTCCTTTTCCCAGTCAACCATTCATTCTTACACAATGTCACTCGTCCGCTCCATCTCACTGTCCATCATTCATTCCTACACAATGTCAGTCATCATCTCACCGTCAATCATTCATTCCTTCATAATTTCACATGCAATCATTCCTTCCTTCACAGTGTCACTCCTTCGGCTCTTTTCACGGTCAATCATTCATTTTTTCACAATATCGCTCAGCCGCTCGTCCTAGGCAATCATTCATTTCTTCTAATGTCATTCATTCGCTTCCTTCTCATAGTTAATCATCCATTCCTTAACATTCCAATCATTCATTCCTTAAAAATGTCACTAATTCCCCCCTTCTCACAGTTAATAATTCATGCCTTCACAATGTTATCCGTACTTCCAGACATCATTCATTCACTACTAACTATGTAGCTAACGCTCTCGAGATACGCTCCTATATACAGTCAGTCAGTGATTTCTTCACAATGTCGGTCATTCGCACATCATTCACCATTAAGTAACTATGTAACTAACGCTATCGTCATTCGCTCCTACGTATAGTCAGTCAGTGATTTCTTCGCAATGTCAGTCATTCCACTACCATCATAGTGTAATTTACACAACCATTCAATCGTTCAGTGTTCCATCCATTCTGCTGTATGGGATCTGATTCAGTGATTCTTTTCCATAGTCAATTGTTCACACCGGTTCATTGTAGTTCTCCGATCCGGCCGTTTAAAATCATGTCTTTCTCGTTGTTTGCAAGTGTAAAAAAAACGCACGTACGTTCGTGTCCACGTGTTAATACGTGATCAGCGCTAATCAACAGACCTTGGACGCATCGGAACATAGGCTCGGATTCGGATCAACTCCAGTTTTAAGAAAATAACATTTTGTCGTTATAGAACGTTAGAAAAAGGAGGGTCGGATGTCCGGGCCGTCAGGAAAATCTGTTTTACCACGGTTTGTGAAAAATCGAAACGCAGCTTTCCTCCGGAAAGTGATGCAATCGGGGAGAAAGAGAAAACCCTCGGCGCCCTCGCGTGACTCGGATTTGGAAAAGGAAATGGGGCCGAGTACCCTTGGAACTCTCGTAGGACCGGCTGTTGCGAAGTGAGACAAAAGGGAAACGCCGGAGGCAAGTCTGACCTTTATTAAATAGAAACGACGGATTGAACAATACTGTTCTGCCGTAAAATCGGATTTCCAGCCTCGACCTGCCCCGGCCGAAGAGGAAGATGCGATCGTGACGAAAATGTTAAACAGGCCGACGAATCAGTCAATCCCGACAGGCTTGAGGATCGACGTACCTCCAGGGAAAAACAACGGTTAAAAACAATTATTACTAAAAATGAACAATCACGTGAATAATATTCCAAGGATTTTTTTGAGAATAAATAAATGGGATGGCCCTCTTTTGGATTAATGGATTTGAAATTTTCCAATTGTAGAGGTATATTCTGATATTTGTGCTTTGTTCTCAAATTCAAATTTCCGGGGGGCGGTCTCTGAAGTTTGTATTTTTTCTCCGTTCTCAACTTTAAATTTGGAGGGAGGGCTCTGAAGTTAGTTTTCGTTCTCTTTTCTCAAATTTAAATTTCGGGGGCCTGATGTTGGTGTTGTTTGTGTTTCGTTCTCAAGTTCAAATTTGCGCAGGGGTCTTTGGCATTTGTTTTTGTTCTCTGTTCTCGAGTTCAAATTCCGTGGGCCTCTGATGTTGATGTTGTTTGTGTTTCGTTCTCAAGTTCAAATTTTCGGAGGGGTTTCTGAGGTTTGTTTTTGTTCTCTGTTCTCAAGTTTAAATTGGGGGAGGGGGAGCTCTGATATTTGTGAGAAGTTCAAATTTCTCGAGGAGAGGGTCTTAAGTCTGTGTTTAGTCTATGTCCTCAAATTCCAATTTCCAGGGGGGTTTTAGCAGTTGGTTTTTGTTCTCTGTTTTCAAGATAAAATTTGGGGGAGGTCTCTGACGTTTTTTGTTCTCTGCTCTCAAGTTCAAATTTCGGGGGGGGGGGGGCCTTTTATGTTAGTGTTTTGTTCACAAGTTCAAATTTGGGGGGAGAGCTCTGATGTCAGTGTTTTGTTCTCAAGTTCAAATTTCTGGGGGGCTCTGAAGTCTGTATTTAATTTCAGTTCTCAAGTTCGAATTTCTCCACCACATTTTACATTGATAACAGAGAACAAAAACAAACTTCAGAGACCCCGCCGAAAATTTGAATTTAAGAACGAAATGCCACTTTTGATGACCGTTGAATTATAATTGTGATGTTTCTATCGGTGTGTGATGGCCAGGATTCGAAGTCGTTTTCTTTACGCCAACAATCATCGACTGATATTCCCATCACACACCGATACAAACATCACAATTAAGAAGGAAACACAAACAACATCAACATCAGAGGCCTCCGAAATTTAAACTTGAGAACAAACCACCAACATTAAAGGCCCCCCAAATTTGTCGTTGAGAACAGAACAAAAACAAACTTAAGGGTCTTTTGATGTTTGTGTTTGCCTTTTTTCTCAAGTTCAAATTTGGGGGGAGTGAACTCTGATGATTTTGTTTTGTTCTTACGAACAAATTTCGTGGGAGGCCTCTAATGTTTGTTATTCTGAAGTTCAAATTTCGGGTGGGTCTCTGTTTCAGTCTTGTTCAATAGTTCAAATTTCAGGGGGGAGCCTCTAATGTTTTGTGTTTTGTTCTTACATGCAAACTTTGGGGGCAGGATCTGATAATTTTGTTTTATTCTCAGTTTCTCTAAAATAGGTCCCTTATTATCATTAACTATAATGTTGCGTTAATTCGGGTTCTCGTCTAAGTTGAAACTTTGGAGGGAACCTCTGTCGACTTTGTTTAAGTCCCCACCCGCGCCATCTTCTGGCGAAGTCCCATACGACTCTCCTCAGCATCATCCCGATAGATGCCGTCTATGCTTCCCCTCTACCATACCAGGGGATGACTCACGAGTCAGAAATCACAAGGAACGGAACGCAGTCAAGTCAGGGGGACAGTGCTGACCGTCACGTCTTGCGTTTCATATTAAGTCCGGCTCGCAAATCTTCGTCCTTCCGTTCTTCGCTCGTATCGCCGTGAGTTTTATGACGCCGGAGTACGAGGAGGACTTCTACTCGGTCATATTCGAGAAGGAATGCAACGACGAGGTAAATCCCCCAATGGGCATTTCTCAATTATGCTCGGTTGCAAAATTTTCCCCCGCCGTCAGCGTGTCGTAAGCACCGCTTCCACGCGGCCGCGGGCTTAGGGGGACTTAGTAAGCGCCAAATTGCGGAAAAGTGCCCGATTTCAAAGAAGAATTGCACACAGTTGGCCCGGGTTCTTTACAGGGTGGGGGTGGGACAAAAAGGACAAAAGTGTTAACCCATAATCCTCATTTTTTCCTCTCCTTAGTCAAATCAGGCCAACTGAAACGCATCAAATCTATTTCAAAATTTCTACTTATTCAAAATAATAAAGATTCCCCATTAATTAGAGCAAAATGTCAAATTTTAAAGAACAACTGCACAGAATAAAACTGATACAAATCTCACCCCTCAAAATAAATAAAACTATAATGAAATAAATAATATTAAAAAAATGAAATTGAGAACAAACCACACTTTGAACTTGAGAACACAGAACAAAACATAAAAATTAGAGGCTTCCCTTCCAGATATTTTAACTTAAAAAATAAAAAATAAATAAATGAATTTAAAAAAAAAAAGACAAACATTAGAGGTCCCCCCGAAATTTGAACTGGAGAACAAAACAAACATGAGAGTTTCTCACTCCACGAAATTTGAAATTGAGAACAAAACACACTTTGAACTGGAGAACAAAACACTTTGAACTTGAGAACACAGAACAAAACGCAAATATACGAAGCTTCCCCTCCAGATATTTTAACTTAAAAATAAATAAATAAATAAAAAATACAAACATTATAGGTCCCCCGAACTTTGAACTTGAGAACGAAACACAAACAGAAGAGGTTCTAACTCCACGAAATTTGAAATTTTGAACTTGAGAACAAAACACAAATTTTGCGCTTGATAACACAGAATAAAACACAAATATAAGAGGCATCCCCTCCAGATATTTTAACTAAACAATAAATAAGTAAATAAATAAAATATATAAAAAATGGCCAGAAGGCGCCCCTCCACAATTTGAAATTTTGAAACACTCCGAATGTTTCTCATCGTAAATGCAAATTTCGTGAACAGTCATAGGAGAGCGGCATTTTCCTCGCCCATAAAGTAACTGTTCACCGAGCACTCTGAAGGGGTCGACCCTTTTTTTGTCAGGTCAGGGTGAAAGTTTTCACTCACCTTTCGTCTTTTTTATTTCCCATTTATTAACAAAAAATATTTGGATTTGTCCAATTTTGTACTTTTTGTTGTTATTTTCAAGGGCGACGACCTCTCCCTCCGTCCCACCCCCGCAGTGCTCGTTCTATTTTTGCGTGTAGTACGCACATGTGTTCTACGTGTGAAATTCCGAGTCACCCCCCTCGCGCCAAGGGCGAACGCAATACTTTGTCAATAGGTCTCCCCAGACGAGACGAAACAGGGCTAATCCGGCCCGGATGAGATCACGATACGCCCTTCCGGCCCCTCGGACACTGTCACGACCCACCCTCCATCTCTTGAAACGGCGTAACGCACCGAATGGGATCTACCGCCAAATACAAATATTTCAGACTCGTCTGCAAATCAAAATTTTAATGGGATGGGAACGTTTCATCACTTTCACCTAGCACACATTCTCAAATTCAGTAATTCGGTGGGTGAATCATGTACACTCTCAGCCACTCGTATGGTCTGTCGTTCACGCAGGGCATTCATTCGCTCGTTCGGTCACTTTACACACGCGACGAGTTCGAGCAATCGGATCGTGACTCACATTGTTCACACTGTCTTTCACATTACATACAAACGTATGTAATGTGGGCTCATTCGCATGTCAGTAGATAATATGGGCTCTTTCTGGGTCATTCACTATTACAAGTTTGTAAATGCGTGCTCGTTTCCATTCACGCGTTTGAATTTGTACTTTTCGCGATGTGTTCTTTTCTTTGTCAACTGGCTCGGTTCGGGGCTATGCGCTTAAAGGTCTAAAAATACAAACAGGTTCAAGAAAAATTTAAAATAAAACAGTAGGGCCGTAAAAAAGAAGGAAGAAAGATTATCAGCCATAAAGCCCCCACCCGGACTTTTTTTAAAGTCCCCTCGTGTACGGGATATCTTAAGGAGATAAAGTGCCTGTTTGAAACCGGCCCTGTGTATTTTTAAACTCTTGTTTTATTTTCGCTATTTTCTCTCTTTCTGTTTGTATTTTTTCGAATAAAAATTAATAAATAGTTAGGCCTGTGAAAGGACTTACGCCAAGGGCGTCCTTTATAGCCGGTTGTAATAGGGGGAGGAGTGGATTCCTGTATCTCGTTCACGTTTCCGGGATGGTGTGTCGGTCCGCCGAGTCTCGCTGTTGTTTTCGCCCGTTGAAAACTGTCGTTCAACGTGGGACTGTGTTTATTTTTACCATTTGAAGGGACAAAGACCCCAAACGCTCCCCTCAGGTCTATTTATTGGGGTTTCCTATACTTCTCAATAAAAGAAACTCTTCCTTTGCCGAATCCTTACTGATGAAATATTCCCAACTCCAAAAGTCGTCAGGCAAAGGTTTTTGGTTTTGTCAGGTTTTTGACTTTTTTTTTACCCCTCCACCCACTCATATTTCTGTCTCGGTCGTTCATTATCGACGAACAGTTGGCCCTTGTCCGGCTAATAGACTCCGTCGCCCTTCCCGGGCGTGGCAGATGCGTCCACCGATCTGAATCATCACGATGATGGTAAACACGATTAGTTTGAAGATCCGGACCCGGAATTTTTCTTCATAATAGAGGGGGCCAGCCATGCTTCGCATTTATCTGGGCTTTGTTTTTACATATAGAAAACTTTTTTTTAAAATCGCTCCTCGGTATTTGCGATTGTCGTCCATCCCCCTCCATTCAAGGAGTCACTGACACACGGCTTCAAGTGCAAATTTCCCGTGTCAGCATTCCTGGACATCGTGCGAACCGCAGCCGTCGGATGATTAAAAAAATCCACCTCGTTACGTTTATAATAATCGATTATAATAATATTTTCCTTGTTTTGGTTTCAGGGCCTGGACCGTGTTGTGGCGACCCAGCAGCCTGCCCAGGAGGCTGAGAACCACGTGACGGCACAGCTGAGGCCGCTATCCTCGGACCTCAACCACCCCAGGATCGACTCCCTCAGATATTCAATGGCGAATATGGAAGGTGAGATAAGTCAATGGTTCACCAAGTCCATTGGACTAAATAGATCACTAATTAAGTAACACTCACACTTCACTAAGTCGAACACTCGTTTCTTTACTCTGACACACATTAAGCCGTCCGCTTAGCCATTAGCTTACTAAGTTTTTTCGAGGTTCGTTGCACTTTTTTGGCGGAACTCCATAGTTATAGGTTGAATATGAATGAAGACATTAGTTCCAACTATTTATTTTATAAAAAGTAAAGGCTTCATTGATTTCAATACGATTTCCACTGGTTCACTCAGGTGTTCGCTGACTCACTCGGTCGAACGCTCACTTACCCAGTCGTTCTGTCACTCGTTCTTTACCTTACTCACTCAGTCGTTCGGTCATTCACTCATCTTTTGCTTTCTTATTCAGACGTTCGGTCACTCACTCAGTCTTTCGTTCGCTCACTCATTGTGTCTTTCTTTCACTTATTGAATTCTTAGGCCACTCTCAGTATTTTGCTCACTTACCCAGTCGTTCTGTGACTCACTGAGCCTTTCGCTCATTCAATCAGTCTTTCGTTCGCTCACACATTCTTTACCTACCCTGCCGTTCGGTTACTCATTCTGTCTTTCATTCACTTACTCATTCCTTCGGTCACTCCCTCAGCATTTCGTTCGGTCATTCATTCTTTACCTTTCTCATTCGTTCCGTTACTAATGTTTTACCTTACTCACTTCGGTCCCTCATTCTGTCTTTCGTTCGCTTATTTAATATTGGTCACTCACTCAGCCTTTCGCACAGTCTTTCGTTCACTCGCTTATTTTTTACCTTATTCATTTAGCCTTTTAGCTCACTCATTCTGTCTTTCATCACTTAATGAATCCTTCAGCCAATCACTCAGTATTTTGCTCACTTACTCAGTCGTTCTGTCACTCACCCTGCATGTCACTTCCCCAGCCTTTTGCTCATTCAGTCAGTCGTTAGTCCACTTACTCATTCTTTGCCTTATTCGTTCGTTCGCTCATTCATTCTTTACCTTACCGAGTCGTTCAGTTACTTATTCTGTCTTTCATTCATTTATTCAATCCTTCGATCACACACATCAGCCTCTAGCTCTCTCAGCCTTTCGTTCGCTCACTTATTCTGTAGCGCGCTCATTTCTTCATTTTTGTCATTCACTTACTGAATCCTTCCGTCCCTCACTCAGTATTTTGCTCACTTACTCAGTTGTTATGTCGCTCACTCATTCTTTACCATACCCTGTCGTTCGGTCACTCATTCTGTCTTTCATTCACTTATTCAATCCTTGGATCACTCAATCAGTAGTTTGCTCTCTTATTCAGTCGTTCGGTCACTCACTCAGCCTTTCATTCGCTCATTCATTCTTTCTTTGGCTCACTCAGTCGTTACCGAGCCACATTCGTTCTCGCTCACAGAGTCGCTCACGGGACTGATCACACGCACGTTCGTCATTGCACTCACTAACTCATTAGGCCACCCGTCGTGCGTGCAATAAATCAATCTTTCACCAATTTCCCGTATTCATATCTTTAAACAGTTAAATGAAGAGTTTGTGAAGAGGAGGGTTTACTACGTAAATGTGACAAATTGTGTTGATATTCGATAATATCATGGGGTCGAGGATGGAACGTGCTGGACCGTTGGAAAAGGAAAACACGCAAATCGCGTGTCCGTCTCGCCCACACGTAACATTTCTCAAAAATGTCGAAACTAGTTCTCAGAAATGGGTAAATATTTTTTTTCGGCGTTGCGATGATGACGAGGAGGGCCAAAATCCCGTTCCCCACCACTCTTTCACATAAGGCGGGCCAACGATCCTTGCATCTGCTCATGCTAAAGGGGCGGGGAGGTGAGCAACCATGCTTTTGTTAGTACTTCGGAGTTTAGTAGTTACTAACGGCGCCGTCACACGAGCCAGGGGGCTAACCTTTATCAGTGAACCTCGCCTTACAGTTTTGTTGTGGTACAGCCTTGTTTTGTTTTCTTCATTAGACTCGGACACTCAGGACTTGAGGTAACGATTTGTATTTTTATCGAAAAGTTTCTCAACTTGACGACATATCGGAAGGGTGCGGCGAGAAAATTGAGCCGCCGACCGACTTGAAAACCTTCAAACCCCGTGCCTCTTATTTTTATTTTACTTCCGACAAAACACTGAAAAATTCAAAATATTTTTTTCTATCTCAACCGTATTTTGCGTCATAACATAAAAAAATCCTCTACAAGCAACATTCGGCTGATGACCCCCTGACCTCTTCAACCAATTGACATAACGACGCCAGAGGACGGCTCCTTAATTTGTAATAATCCTCGTATCTGTGTATTCATTTTAACCGACGACAAAAAAGAAAACAAATAAAATCCTTCTTAATATTGGCTTTAAAAAAAATTATACATTAAACACACGATTCACACAGTCTGTGTCGAAACGGGCTCACGCTATTCCTCTTTTTTATGTGGGAACACGCACGCTGTAGTTTTTACACTTGAAACGTACAGATGATGAATTCAGGAACAATTTTCTTTTGTTTTGTATCAAACATGACCGGCACATGGTTGGCAGAGTTGTTCAATAGTGGACCACTCACCAGCTCGTTCATTTCGTCGGTGTATACTTCAGTAATGCTCTCACTAACTCGTTCATTCGTTAAATCATATACATACATCCCCCGTCTTGATTACTCGCTCAGTTGTTCACTGAGTCACTCACTAACCCGATCAATCTTTAAGTCCCAGAGTGTCGATGTTCTCACGCTAATTCGTTGTCATTCACTAACTCGGTCGAGTTAGACATTGGGTTCATTCATTTGGTAAGTGTATACTTGTGTTACATTGTGCCACGCTAGTTCACTAAGTAGTTCGCACGCTCGTTCTTTGAGTTAGACACTTGGTTCGGGCATTCGTTAATTGTTCAGTGATGCGGTTACTCATTTATTCATTCATCGTGCCACTCTACACATCGTAGTTAACTCGCTCTTTCACTATGTCTCTCACTCGCGTGTTCACTATTTTGTTCTCAGTTGTTCACCAGTTCGTTCATTGTGCAGCCGAACAGCTCTTTCACTATGCCCCTCACTCGCTCGTTCACTATTTTGTTCTCAGTTGTTCACCAGTTTGTTCACTATGTCGTTCTTATGCTCATTCATTTTGTCAATCATTTGCTCATTCACTGAATTGATCACATTCGATCAGTATGCCACTCACTAGCTTATTCATTGAGTCTCTTAATAAGTTAATCCCTTCTAAATGAATCTTAAGTCGCTCAATCCTTCTTTTGTTCGGTTTTTATCTTGTATCAAAATAACCCAATTGTTCATTGAGTCGCGTTGCCGCTCGATCGTCCATAAATAAACTTTAAAATTGAACGGCCAATCATTTAAGATGAATCATGTAATTGTTAAGATAATGCATCCGCAAGCAGGAAGTGTACACAAGTTTTGTCATGTTTTTCCCTTCCAGATACGCAGGATGTTGATTTGGATGCGATTCTGGGCGAACTTTGTGCCCTAGAGAGTGAATATGAGGAGGCGATACGAACTTCTAATGTGCCAAAAAGGAAATCAGGTAAACATTGTTTATTTTATTTTTATATTATTATTTTTAAGTAAAATTACGTTCCACTTTCAGTTGAATTAGGCACAAGAGAGATACCTTCGTCTAACAACAACATGCACCACTCATCTCGTCTGAGCCAGGTGTCGACAGCTTCAGCCGTCCCGAGTCAGACGTCATCAGGTACGAGGACCCACTCGCCAGACAATGACAGTGCCTTCTCAGATTCGGTGTCACTCCTGTCGAGTGAAAGCAGCACATCTGGCGGACACCATGTCAGCTTCGTAAGTGCAAGTCTGACCCAATCTGTCACATTTGTTTTAAAACATTTTTCCTCCTTAGGCTGACGTGCCGACGCCGACAGTGGGCATTGCAACAAGTAAGGCTGAAAAGATACGCCTCGCAATGCAGAAAATGAAAGAAGCATCCGTCAAGAAGATATTCATCAAGGTCTTCAACGATGATGGAAGTGTCAAGTCGTTACTCGTCGATGAAAGTAAGCCCTGGTTACACCATCTTTTAATAGTTTTGGGTCTGGTTTCAATATTACAATTTATTTATTGTAGCGATGACATGTGGCTATATTACGCGAGTGCTGGCCGAGAAAAACCACAGGCCATATGACCCGCGTTGCGCGTTGGTCGAACATCTGACTGACCTGTCGATGGAGAGAGTCTATGAGGACACTGAGATCCTTGTAACCGAGCTGATGCGTTGGACATACTCGTCCAAAAACCGTCTGCACTTCACATGGGACAGGGTCGACAAGACGCTGCTCGTTGACGCACCTTGGCTGTTCACAGGGGCTGCCCCAGATGGCATGATGCCACCTCATCATCATGGTGTCTCCCCGAGAAATCTTGACGTCCTTGAGGTAAGATTTTACACCAATTTTAAATTAAAAACTTATTAAAATTTTTCTTCTTATCAGGACTTCTTTGCTGGCTCCGGTGTCCCGTCAGTAGAAGGCCCATTGTACATCAAATCCGATTCGTCACGCAAAGGCTGGAAAAAGTACCACTGTGTACTCAGGTCCTCAGGTCTTTACTACTGGCCTAAAGATAGGTCAAAGTGCTCGTCGAAAGATCTGGTCTGTCTTGCAACATTCGACGTTAACACGGTAGGTGGTCCATTTTTACATTTCCAAACGTATGAACGCATAAATCCACTGTAGTTAAAATTACTAGTGATTGAAACGACCACCAAAGCCTTCAGTTCCATCGATCATTCATTGCTCCTCTCTAAACTTTTGCAAATATGCCATCTGATGGATCCATCTTTCTTTACATGCTGCCTTCAATCAGTTGCTATTTCTAATGGCCACACATCTCTCTTCCTCCCCTTTTCAGGTGTTCCTTAAGACTAGCATTTCCTGTATTGTTTTGCAGACTATATCCTCTAATTCCTTATATTTGTATAAGAGTTTATACCAACTTCCAAATTTGTCAGTCCTTCCATTCCTCTGACTTTTGGCTATCCCCAGCATTCAGGAAGGTGTAATTTCCATAAACCAATGGCTCATAAAAACAACTTAAGTCCCAGGAAGTCCAAAGCTACCAAATTTCTGTGACCTTACCCTTATTCTTAGGGGACTCTTATCCCAGAACAGAGTATTTTTGCTCTACCTTCTCTTTCATTCACATTCACTCTTTGGTTTTTTCTCTTGTCACCATCGCTCATTTTCCAGCTTCTCATTTGCGCATTCTCACTTCATTAAAATTTCATTCTTGTTTTTACATTATCACACTTTTCTTCACTCACACTTTTTCATTATCACTCTTTTTCATCATTTTCTCAAACCCACACTCTTCATTCGCCTTAATTCTACTCACACATTCACAACCACTCCATTTTTCCCTTCTACTATTGAAACAATCATTCTTCTCTCTATTCATCTTTCACTCACATTCACTCTTTACAGTTTTCTGCATAATAGCCCAGATTCCAGCTTCTCATTTGCACATTCTCACTTTCTTAAAAGTTTCATTCTAGTTTTAGTCGTTATTGCCATTTTCTTCACTTATCCTTCATCACCCTTTCTCATTACTTCCTAAAACTAATTCTCTTCACCTCCACTCACACTCATTCACATTTGCCATATTTCTCACTTTGACTATTGAAACACTCGTTCTTCCCACTATATTTCTTTCACTCTTTGACTTTTCTCTCGTTCCCGATTTCCCGTTTCTCATTCATACTTCATTAACACGTTCATTCTAGTTCACATTTATTCATTAAAACCATTTTCTTTCCTCCCACAATCGCATATTCACTTGTTTCACCTTGTTCTCACTTGCACACCTTACATATCACAACCTTTCATCACTCTTTCTCCACTCACACATCCACAATCGTCCTATTTTTTACTTCTGCTATTGAAGCGTTCATTTTATTTTGTCTCTTCACTCCACATTTAATTTTTGGCTTTCTCACTCATTCACAGACGTTCTCACAGTTTTTCTTCATTCCCATCATCCACTTTATTGTTCCCATTTACACTCCTTCAATATCGCCCCTTTTCATCACTTCCTCAAAATCAGATGCTCTTCATTCGCCTTATTTCATGTTAATTCACAATCGCCCTTTTTCTCACTTCTCTTATAGAAATGCTCATTCTTTCCTCTATTTGTCTTTCATTCACATTCACACTTTGGCTTTCTCACTTCTGCGATAGAAACATCCATTCATACTCTTTCTATTTCTCACTTTTGAAACTTTCATTCCTCTCTCTATTTGTCTTTATTTCACATTCACTCTGGCTTTCTCTCTCATTTAGTTGTTCTCACAGTTTTTCTTCACTCCCATCATTCACTTTATTGTTCTTGCTCGCACTTTATCAATATCGCCCTTTTGTTAATCACTTCCTCAAAATAAAAGGCTCTTCATTCTCCTGTAGAAACATTCATTCTTTCTTCTATTTGTCTTTCATTGACATTCTCACTTTGGCTTTTTCTATCATTCACAATCACCCTTTCATTATCGTGTAATCTTTTTCCTAAATGGTTGATTGATTTTAGGAATATTCATTTTAGGGTGGACCGGACAGCTTTGGTGACATTTACAAATCTACATTTGGCACTGAATTCTGTGCCTGACAGGAATGATGACATTTAAATTCTTTCATTGTTGATCCTTCTAGCTATCTTTTTATTGCCTCGAATATATGTCCCCCACCCAGAAAAGGAAGAATTGCGCATTGTGGTGTGTATGAATGTAGTAACTGGAGGGTAAATATCGTCTTGTCTCACACGGGCACGTCCATTTCAACTTATTTGTTTATTATTGTTGTTGACTCTAATGTTTTTTATAATGTTGTTTCCTCGTGCGGTCTAAAGTAAGATTGGCCCCTTTGCGGCGGGAGGGGCGGTAAAAATACACCGATTCGCATGGAATCTACACGAAAACATGCTATTTCCGTCGGTATAAACGGATTTTAAAGAGGAAGAAGGGGGAAATTTAAAAAAAACACTCCCAGGATGTCATCAAACCGGCGTTTACGTGTTTTACTTAAAAATAGTCCTTCTCGGACCAAAAATAGACCCGTTGGGACAAATTTAGCTTAGGATAGGATCAATTTGTTCTCCCGTGTTCTGGTTGTAATACTTTTTCCACCCAATTTCGTTTAACTCCTCCTTGCCTTCGTTGAAACATGAGGAAACATTTGTGTACGAATTAAATAAAATTTGAAAGACGTCCACTCATTGAAAATAATTCACTAGTTTCGTGGTCCGCTTGACCAATTAATATATTTCAGTTAATTAAGGTTTTTAGTTGAGACAAAAAAGTCAGCGTTACGAGCGGGATTCGAACCCACGATCTTCGGCTAGATACGCCGCTGCTCTACCACTTGAGCTATCGTGACCTCGATCCACTCGGACACTACCTTCCCATCTCAACCCCACTTTTTATTTCCCCCCCCCTTTTTTGCCATTTTTCAATTTTTGCGGCGTATCTAGCCGAAGATCGTGGGTTCGAATCCCGCTCGTGACACTGACTTTATTTATCTCAACTAAAAACCTTAATTAATTGAAATTGAAAATAATGTTGGACTAATTTAAAAACACAATTACATTCCAACAGAACGGTCAAGGGCCAAATGTTGAAAGATGAATTAAACGTGTGTGAATGACTAAATCATGTTGGACAAAGAAACACACACACACAGTGTGTTCAAACAACGTGAGCACGAATGACCCAAGTGATTTATTTGGACAGGCGATTTGAAATAAGTGAGTAAAGAACCAGTAGGCGAATGATGTGAGTCAATGAACTACAAGCAGATTAATAAAGTGAGTGAGCGGAAGAACTATTAGGTGAATGAAGTGTGAGCGATCGAATGAACCAGTAGGTGAATGAGTGTTCAAATGAAATAGGTGAGGGTGATCAAATAAACCAATATGTGAATGAAGTGAAACAGTGATCGAATGGGGTGTGAGCGATCGATTGAACCCTTAGGTGAATGAAGTGAATGAATGTTCGAATGAAGTGAGTGAGTGGTCGAATGAGACGTGAGCGATCGAATGAAACAGTAGGCGAATGAAGTGAGGGAGTGATCGAATGAACCTGTAGCTGAATGAAGTGGATGAGTGATCGTCTGAAGTGGATGAAGTAAATAATTGAATGGAGTGCGTGATGGAATGAACCAACTAGAGAATGAAGTGAGTTAGTGATTGAATGAAGTGAGTGCGGGAGGGATCAAATGAACCAGTAGGTGAATGAGTGATCAAATGAAGTGGGTGGGGGAGATCGAATGAATCAGTAGGTGAATGAAGTGAATGAGTTATCGAATGAATCAGTAGGTGAATGAGTGATCGAATGAAGTGGATGATAAAGTGATGGAATGACCAGCAGGTGAACAAAGTGAGTGAGCGATCGAATGAACCAGTCGCTAAATGAAGTGAATGAATGATGGAGGAATGGATTCGGTGAGGGAAGGGTCGATAAACCAGTAGGTGAATGAAGTGAGTAAGTAATTAAATGGGAGTGCGTGATTGAAAGAACCAACAAAAGAATGAAGTGAGTGAATGGTCGAATGTACCAGCAAGAGAATGAAGTACGTGGGTGATCATATAAAGTGAGTGTAGGAGGGATCGAATGAACCAGTAGTAGGTGAGTAAGTGATCGAATGAACCAACAAGAGAATAAAGTGGGTGAGGAATTGATCGAATGAACCATAGTGTATGAAACAAGTGAACAAATAGAACCATGTTTGTAAGTGAATTTTGTGAGTGATAAAATGGGCTTGAGGTGAACAAGTGATTTTAATGAACGTATGAGTGAGTGAGTATAATAAAGTGTGTAAGTGACTGACGTTGAGTCGATGTACGAATGTACGGAATTAACGAGTGTAATATGGCACAAGGACTTACTGAATAATTGTCGATTTTGTGTTCCCTAAGGTCCGCTCTGTCTCGCTTTCCAATCTCACATCCTACAAATAATAAAGTTGTTTAGATGAAAAATACACCGGGAAGGTGGTAAAACGAAAAAAAAACACTGCGAACTTTGTCTCAAATAAATTTATTCAAATACATATTAAAATAACGATGGATTTTTTTTTAAAGTTTTGATGGCAGAACAAAGCTGTGGAAAATACTGGAATCGAATCATTTTTGGCGAGTGAACCCTGGAAAATGAAAATAAATGACAAAACATTAAATCAAAATACAGGGTACATAACATATATTATTGTACCTAATTTTAAATTTTAAGAGGTGATGATGATGATGATGATGCATCAGACGATCCCCGAGTAGAGGAGGTAGAGACAGGTGAGTAGGCAGATGAGTACGAGGTATGTCGAGATGAGGGAGGTCGTCTCGTTAACTGCTTTCGGCATCTTTTAATTTGATTTTTCTTCTGTTTTTATAATGTGTCCGTCCGATCCGGCTATCGGGTGCAGACTGGTGTCGAATGACCTCAGCGGATCGGAAAACGACTCTATTTTCGGACAGGGGGGGCCTGGAAAATGGGGCTCGGCTCCTCGACGGGGGGTCCGCGAAGCATCGCTCACACCAGATCCGATTATCGGGAAAAAATCGTATTGGAAAGTAGACATGCTTGACTTTTTATGAAAGATGGTTGTATGTACTATGTAAATGAGCGAGAGCTAATGGTTGAATGACTACGTTAATAAACAATTGACCAATTGACAATGCTTGCGTTGAATGAGTAAGTGAATGTGCTTGCGAGTGTGCGAAAAATGGATTAATGAACGTGTAAGTGATTGATTGATAGTGTAAATTAGCCAGTGCTGATTGATAGCGAAAAGGTACAGTGATCATCCTTGTCAAAAAAGTTTTGGAAAATAAATTGTACTAATAGGTCAAGGTTGATTTTATTTCGTTTGCCTTGTAGGCATTTTAGTTAACGGGTTTCCAGTTGATTTCTCGTTGGGTATAAACTCGAAAAATGTTTTTTTGCGTTATTTCCGTTTGCGTTCCATTTGGTTACCAGGTGTACTGGCGGTGGTCCAGGGCCCGTCAAACTCAGCCGATAAAAGCTATTTTTCAACAATTCAACAGGGGGGGGGCCCATTCAAAAAGATAGAAAATCTGGACCTAGTCCAGGAAAAGGGGAAGGCGTAATAATAAATGATTATTGCTTCCTTCTCGCAAAACTAATCGTTGTTTTTCAACCTACAACAACCTTGCATCCCCCGCAGGTGTCCGTTATGCAGAGAAAGGTTGCTCGATGTGTCCCACATAGTCGAAGCGTGTCGTGCCTTGGCTCCCTACAGGGCGCGAGTAGGCATGCCGCTCTTTCGTTTATTCAGTCACTAATTAGTTCTTTTCTTCACTGAATTGGATGTATGATGCTCGTACGTTCGGTTACTAATTTGTTTAGTAACTAATTAGTTCTTTCATTAACTGACTCGTTCGTTTAGGCACACATTAAACCTTTTCTGATGCTGGCTCATTGGTTCATTCTCCGATCCATTCATTTATTAACTCGTTCACTTTTTCAAACCCGCGTTCTAGCGTTATGGCAAAATGTATATTGTTTTTGTTTTTTTTGTTCAGGTTTATTACGGCGTCGGTTGGAAGAAAAGATACAAAGCTCCGACTGATTTCTGCTTTGCCCTCAAGCCGCCGAGTGTTCAGGACGCGACCGGCAAGTCGTACAAGTACATCAAGTGCCTGTCCGCATTGGATTTGACATCCCTCCACACGTGGGTCACCGCCATACGGACGGCGAAGGTAAAGCCAAAAATCAATTGGATCTGTGGAGTTTTTTTTAATGTTATTTTTTATTAGCATGGAAGGCAGTTGTTGTCAGACTACAAGACTTCTTTGGAGTTTTGCGACCACGACGAGCTGACGACTCCCAGACTCCCCCCTTCGTCGTCTTCGTCCGTCTCTTCGTCTTCCTCCTCGTCTGGCTGCGACGTCGGTTTCGAGGCCGAATTCCCGTGCGGCACGATCAAACGGAAACCGGCCAAAATCCCACTAACGACGACGACAAGGCAGCTCAAATCGGCGGCGATCGGGGAAGAAGAGCTCATCGATGATGACGACGAAGACGAGCTGCCTCCCCCGCCGCCCGAGCTGATGGTCGACGACGACGACGAAGACGACAATGCACAACCGGGCGAGGCGCCGCGCACCCTCTTCGTCGGCACGTCGAGGAACCCGGATTTCCTACGGGATCTGCACCGTGTCGTCGAGAAGAAGTGGCAGGTCGCCGAGAAGTGCAGGCTCGAGAGCGGCACCTCGCCACACCAGGTCCTCGGCTTCAGGCACTACGACAGGTCTCTGTCTGTGAGCAAATGGCTGGAGGAGCACTACGGCGACCTGCCTCAGATCCAGCAGGGGGCGCCTCCGAGGGCGTCGAGCCAGTCGCCGAGCAGCCCGGGCCCTGTCCCGCCGGGACAGACGAGGGGCCGTGCGCCTCCACCCCCTCCCAGGGCTCCGACGACCGTCCTCACCAGGAGGTAGAAGTCGGAAGACGAAGGGCGCGAGACGACCGGCCGTCGCATTCTACCACGGCAACCCCACAAAAGGAGCACCTCCGCCTTCGAAAAGAAAAGGACCGATCCTGGGAAAAAGACGGATTTACGAGTGGACTTCGTACGAGACGGAAAATGGCAGCTAGTTAAAATATAAGAAAAACTCAACTTTCCCCCCTTCAATTCAAGCATTACCACCTCTTCTATAGAATTGTCGCTCTCACCACCATACTTGGTTTCCCCCACTTAACTTTCTTCATTCCTTCTACAAACAAAAAACTTTCTTGCTTTTCCCTTTCCCCTTCCTTATGAGATTTTGCCCCCACCACTTAGACCATTTTTTCCAGTCTTTCACTACTCCTAAACAAATATAGCCCCCACCACATAAATTATTCCGATATTTAACTTCTATTTTCTCCTCCTAAACAAATTTTGTCTCACCAGTAGTTCTCCTCTACTTAACAATTGGATTTCCCCTCCTACACAACTATTCCACCACTCATCTTTTTCCTTTCCCCTTCCTTAAAGAGGTTTTGCCTCCACCACTTAGACCATTTTCCCTACATAGTATTACACCACTCCTAAATAAATATCGCCCCCACCACATAAATTATTCCCTTTTTTAAACTTGTATTTTCCCCTCCTAAACAAATCTTGCCTCACCACTGTTTTCCCTTATTTAGTCTTTCGTTTTATCCTTCCTAAACAACTCTTACCTCACCACATCAACAATTCCACCACTCATATTTCCTTTAACCTAAAAACTCTTGCCCCCACCACTTACACAAATATCCAACTATATCTTCTCTCAACCTCCAGTCTCCTGCATATATTTTCCGTCTCGTCGACAACACTGCGACCCACTGATTGCGCCGTTTTAGAAATGTAATAAGCAGGGTTATATATATGATTAAAAAAAGGTTTACTGAATTTTAAAAATTGCAGAACTTTTTGAAGAGTGGGCAGATTGAACGGATAATAGAATTTAGTCTTATTTGTAGTCAAAGAAATTTTATATATATTTAATGTTTATTTTGTTAATTGTACATATGTATTTGATCTCTGAATGAAAAATTTTTACTGCAGGTAAAACAAATTGTCTAACCGTTTTTTGATTTTTTAATGTAACGCTTGAACACTTTGTCTGTACCTTTTTTGTATATTGGAAACCTGTGTTAATGATGAGGTATAAAATAAGATAATGTTTAATAATTCACAAAAAACATTGTTAACCATTAAATTTAAAGAGAATTTTAAATATAAATGAAATATTGCCAGAATGAAATTTTTGTAAATATATTTTTGTTATGGAATATCGCACAGATTTCATACGCGTTTGTTGTATATTTCAAATTAGGGTTGTAAGCTCGCAAATTTCCTTTCTAAATGTTATTTTGGCGCATGCTTTTTAATGTGTCGGTAATACATAAAATAAAATATAAAATACAGCCGCCAAATTTACAGAACAGTGTGTAAATAGATAGAGCAAATTTTGTTTTAAAGGAAAAGAAAATTAATAAATAAACGTTGTTTCAAATAGGAATCTTTTTTATTCTTGCAATTATCCAAGTTTTCCACGAGGATTGGCATTGTCAATAACTGTACCTCTCAACGTTTAGTTTACCACTCCAGAACAAACAGTGCCCTACAAATTATTGTTGTCTTGTTAGATGAAACCACCTGCCGGGACGATTTGAAAAAGAATTAAAGAATTAAGCTCGAAAAGCACATATTTTTCGAGAAAAAAAACGTAAAAAATTTATTGTCTTTTAGGATGTAAAACAACCTACGGAGTCGA
This sequence comes from Cimex lectularius, assembly GCF_000648675.2. Taxonomy (NCBI): domain Eukaryota; kingdom Metazoa; phylum Arthropoda; class Insecta; order Hemiptera; family Cimicidae; genus Cimex; species Cimex lectularius. Next base: position 609,569 of record NW_019392637.1, on the reverse strand, counting down.
TTGGAAGACAATTAAAGCTCGTATGCCCTTCATTTTAGGAGATAATGGAGATCAAAAATACATTGTCTTTTTCCATATAAACGACTCGCTTGGGCGATTGGAAATAAGTATTAAGCCGGGAACACACTAACCCAATGCAACGCCATACGACTCTGACGAATCTCTCGCCTTTTCTGTTCTGTAATCTTCTCTGTATGTTTTAAAGCAAATAAATCTTTTTTTTAAACGGCCTTTGGTGTTCCAAACATAACTGGCGCCCGTGAATAGGTACAGCGGAAGTTCACAGATTTTACTAAGTCAAATTGACTTGTTATTTTCACTATTATTGCGTGATCAATTTCCCGCATTGTATTAGAACGTGAGAATTAGCTCTTAATCCGCTGTCTGAAAGAACGAAAGCTAAATTGGCCGACTTTAAAACATTAAAGTAGAGAAGATCTACTCTGGACGAAGAAATAAATACATCACAGAAAATGTCTTCCTACTACAAGCAGAGAACTCCTTCTACATCGTCGGAAGAAGAAGAACCAGAGATACGTCATCAACACGGTGGGAGTACTTTTGTTATATCTCACCCTAACACATATTAAACCTCATATCCTCAAATTAAAAAAATATAATGCCTACTTCTAAACCTCTCCTGCATGAAATCTTAAAATTCCTACCAAAATACGATGGAACCCCTTATAGATTGCGGGAGAAATCATGATTAACTTAACGCATCAATTAAACGCAACATTAATCAGAACGCTAGTACACGGTGAACATCCTTCATTAGGTGCACATTTACAATTATTACGAATACAAGACGATGTGCAAGAACTAAATTGATAAATGATTGCAGCACCGTTTTACAACTCAAATACAATACAACATTAGATGCCATTAATAAAATAGATTTTAAAAAACATTTTACACCATTACCACCCTATAAAATACCACATCATGAAAACCCATTGTTCAGACGAACCAATTACAACAGACCACTCCAGCATCAACCTTTCAAACCTCAATTTCCTGGTCCAAAAGGGATTCCCAAAACACAGTTTCAATGAGAACTGTATACTCAAGACCGAATTTTGAGAATTTTCAAAAAAATTTCATATCCCCGTATGAATTAACTCATTTAGACAAGGTAAATTACGTCACAATGAAATGCAACGTATGAAAGATCAAATCAATTCATTAACTAAACCAGATAACAATCTTACTGATCATTTTTTAGAGACAAGCCTCAAACCACCGAAAGGCACCCCAGTCAGTTTGAACTAAAAACGATAAATAAATCATTACCGTATTCTGTCGATTTGAAAAACAGAAAATGGCTTGTAGATACTGGATCACTTAAAAATTATATAAACCCCTCATTAGTCGTCCCTCCTAATATTACAAAATTTAAAGAAAACTTATAGTCAAAACCCCGAATGGCGAAAGTCAAGGCTCTGAATATATTCTTTTTGACCCAAGTAATGTATTCCCTACTGCTTCAAAAATAAAAATGTACAATTTTCACCTAAATATGACATATTACTAGGTTATGGGACGTTAAGTGAAATCAAAGCAAAGGTTAATTATGAAAAGAAAAAGTTAGAATTTAAAAAAGGTTCAAAGGAATTATTGTTTTTGATCGAAAAAACTAACTCTAAAACCAGGGTTTAATGCAGTTTCTCTTCCTGTTAGGTCAATTCCCAACTTGGAAACAGGACTAATCAAATCTGTTAATAATAATAAATATAACATTGAAGAAGGGATTGTTAATATCAATAATAATGAATGTATATGTATAATTCACTCCAATGAACTCATGACCGAGCCCATGGAAGTGGAAGAATTAGAAACAATTCTCGAACCCAAGAATAACGCGACCAATTGTCCCGATAATCTTTAAAAATTAATTAATCAAATACCTTTGTTATTACATACAAACCATATGAATGAAAAAGAAAGATATAAAATTACTAATTTAATAAAAAAAATTCCAGAAATTATTAAGCGTGAGAATGACCCTTTAAGCAGTACTAACTTGCTAAAACACAAAATAGTAACGAAAGACAAACTACCTGTTTATCGCAAAAATTATAGGTATCCACAAATCTTTAGACGTACACATTGAAGTAGATAAATTATTAAAAAACAAAATTCGAACATTCGATCTCCCCGTACAATTCGCCCATTTGAGTAGTTCCAAAAAAACCTGATGCTTCCGGAAAAAGAAGATAAGAATCGTAATAGATTATAGAAAATTAGATGATAAGACAAATAGATAAATATCCCCTACCGAACATAGAAGATTTATTCTGAAAAATTGGCAGAGCTACATATTTCTGTACTCTTGATTTGGTTTCTGGATTTCACCAAATTGAACTGGATCCTGAATCTTTACCAAAAACAGCTTATTCTACAGAAGATGGTCACTATGAATTCCTGCGTATGCCTTTTGGTCTAAAGAACGCACCGCCGACCTTCCAAAGAGCTATCTATGAATATAATATTATCCAGAATTCCGAATGTTTTTGTGTATATGGACGATATAATTATTTTTTCAGATAATCTAAATGAACATCTTAAACACCTAAAAACAGTCTTTGCAAAACTCAAAGAACATAACCTTAAATTACAGCTTGATAAAACAGAATTTTTTTAATTTTAATAAAACAGAATACTTAAATTTCAAGTACTTAGGGCATGTAATATCGGAAAAAGGAATCAAACCAAATCCACTAAAATTAGAAGAGATTAAAAACTTCCCAATCCCTAAAACGGCAAAACAAATAAAACAATTTTTAGGCCTCACTGGTTATTATCGTAAAATGATAAATAATTACCCCAAAATTGCTAAACCCCTTACCACTGTTTTGAGGAAAAATACTAAAATAGATATTACAAATAAAAATTACATAGAATCTTTCCAAAAACTTAAACTGTTTCTTCAAAACAGTCCTATTTTGCAATTACCTAATTTTTCTAAACAATTTATACTCACTACTGAAGCTTCTGACTACGCCATAGGAGCAGTATTGTCTCAAATGTTTAATGGTAAAGATTTACCAATAGCATGTTAAGTGTATTAGTTGAGGCGGAGGATCAGTACGAGCTTCTTTTATGGCATTAACTATAGATTTATATTTAACTTAGATCTTTATCATTTTACTCCTTCAATCTTTTAAGAGCGTTATATTTTTGGCGTATATTCTCTCTAGTTTCTGCTATTTCACGAGCCAAGCTAGATGTTATTTCTTCCATCGTCATCGATTTAATGATTTTTTTCTCTATTTCAAAACATTATATAGGTATCAAAACCTTTGCCGTAGCGGCCATTTTTTAATGGCGAATTTTTGTTGATCACGAGAAACCCGTAGTTGCCATCGTCCCAGCATTTTCGACAAATATTGGAAAATTCCTTAAATGATACGTCCGAGTTTACATGATCTTCATATATTCTTTTCATAGTTAGTAAATCCTGTTTGACAATAATAAGTAAATTGACGTTATCTCTTATCAAATGTTTGGGCACCCTGGTGTAACTTTGACAAAGGTAAAAAGAATCTATACCACTATGCCGTCCCAAGCAAAAGTAGGATCTAACCCTATCTTGTTTATCACAGGCGATGTCATCAAATAGAATAATAGAATCCGGGAGGGCTTTGTTTGGAGGTGGCACGTAATCATTATTGTCAAACATAAAAAAACCAATTCCTTTAAAATTGGAGAAAATAGTTTTCAATTTTACATACTTTGGCTGATTACGTATGTCATCAATTTGACAATAATAAGTAAATTGACGTTATCTCTTATCAAATGTTTGGGCACCCTGGTGTAACTTTGACAAAGGTAAAAAGAAAATAGATTTACTAAAGAGATAAACATTCTGAAATTTTAACCCATTCAAATTGTATATGTTAGGATTAAACATTAAATTAGTTTTACCACAATTAGATGGTCCTGAAATTAAGCATCTAATGCTATTGGGTAATAGGGGGTTATGTTTAAAAAATTGATTTTTATGTGATTCATTATCTATAGTCCTGACCGAGAACGATACATCTTGCTACTTAAACAACATCATGACAACTGATGTCATAATTATCATTTATTCTGTTATATATCAAAAATGAAGGTGTGTTCTGCTAGAGAAATGCAGTTGCATCATTTTTTTTAACTATCTAATTTCGCGTATTGGGTGAAATAGTGATAATTTCAATGTTACAATACGGCATAAATTAATATGACAATGCCCAAAGTCCAACCATTTGTTGTATTCATTTTCCCGAGGTATGAACACGCGATATTTCTTTATCAAAGTCAACTATTCCTTACAAAGGATTAATATAATGTTTCAAGGTTCCAAGTCCACCAATTTGTAGTATTTAGTTTAGCAACATGTAAACACCCGATGTTTATTTGTTAAACTCATCTATTCCTAATATAGGATTGGTATAATGCTTCGACGTCCCAATTGTAATTATTTTCACGAGAACACTCGATGTTTCTTTATTTAGGACTTTGACCGCTGATGGTATTAAATTTTAGGTATAAAAGACGTCGCTGGTCTAGAAAGCTTATAGTAAGTAGAACAACCTCCACTGTGTTCTCTATCCAAGCAGCAAATTTCGACATTTGAGATTGTGAGTTTTTAAAAATTTGTTTACTTTTTTCTGGATATTTAAAGACATTGATTTTTTGTGTAACTGAAGTTTTTTATTTGTTAAAAAAAAAGATTTTCTATCATTGTTATTTAAAGAGATTTGATTTTTTTATATTTTCCAAATATGAACTCTAGCGATGATTATTTATTTTTTATTGTATGTGGATTTTGTAGCTATTCTTTCGATTCGAGTTTTAATGGAACCAAGAAATTTGTGGCTTAGAATTTTCTGAATATTTCGGAATTAATGACGAGGAAACAGACAATTCCCGTATTTGTTCAGTTTGTGTAATTCTATTGGAAAATGGTCAAACAAAATCTAATCACTATATCAATTTTAAATTGAAGATGAAAGAGGTAATTCCGAAAATAACGAATATGATCGCAACAGATACATAACTTTTAATATAGTTAAAGAATTTAATTCAACTATTAAAAAATTAAACCTAAAAAAAATCTATATGCTTTAAAATCACATACCCAACGTCATCAAATGTCAATAATCTTAGTTGGTTAAAAATGGTAATTGACGATGTTACGGAGTATGTTAAAAGAAATTCTAATCTTAGAGATAAAATCTGTTTAACGTTTAGTAACGCTAACATCGCTAATCAGGGGTGGATCCCTTATACCGATGCTCAGGAGATTGTTGGAGGCAGTGTATGGGATATGATTCAATCAGTATTTCGAAGTAATGCAAGCGCAGAACAGACATACGATTTCAATGTAACTGCCTCAATCGTAGAAATGCCTACAGGAACGGTAATAGTGAATATGAAAAACTTTTCTTTTCAGGATATGTCTCGACTAAAAAGAGGAATAATAACAATTACCAATGAAGATCGTTTATGTTTACCACGGGGGTTAGTAGTAGGTCGGGTATTGGCTAAAACAGGGGGTAAAAGAGATCCAAAGTATATAAAAATCAGACAAGGCTATTCCAAATTGCAAGAAATAAAAGACAAAAATTGATTAAAAAATCCGGAATTGAGATAAAAGAAGAAGGCGCAGGAATAGATGAAATGAGGAAATTTCAAAATTATCTAAGAAATTATGACATAACTGCGTTTGGGTTTAAAAATAATAAACGCGTTAAGCTTTTTCAAGGGGGAAATTCTGCGCTTTATAAAATTAATCTAATACACGAAAATAATCACTTTACTGTAATTTCAAGCTGTACATCTGTGTTTAATTCCCACTATTTTTGTGAAAAATGCAATGTCACTTATTCTAACAAAGAAAGACACATTCGTAGAGAAATTTGTTCATGCTGTTTCAAAAAACCGAAATGCAAAAAAGATCCTAAGCCGACCTTTTGTATCGACTGTTCGCGAGATTTTACTAATTATACCTGTTTTACAAGTCACTTAATGAGCAGCAGTAAAGGGAAATCGATATGTCAGAAAATAAAGCGATGTACTTTATGCAACACTACTTACAATTCGGTTCAACGGAATGCACCTCATGAGTGCGGTGAAATTTTTTGTACAATCTGTAACGCTTTCAAAAATAGTCAACATTTATGGAATATTAAGCAGGACAAAACGTCTCCTACGTATAAAAATTTATTATTGTATTTGTATTCTTCGATATAGAAACGAGGCAGGAGAAAAAACTTTCAGACAAGGCTATACTCCACGAACCAGACTTATGCATAGCATAGCTCAACAATCATGTTCAAAATGCGAGCTGTAAAATGACATACAAAAATTATGTTCATATTGCAGGTTAAGGTAACAATTTTTGAAAAAAATCCCATCGAGGGTTTAATCAATTATCTGCTTCTACCTCGAAAACAATTTGCAACAATAATTTACGTAGCTCACAATGCTCAATCGTTTGATTCCCAAATCGTTTTAAAAACATTACTCGAAAACCATTGGATTATTCCTGATCTTATGATGCGCGGAGGAAAAATATTAAATTTAAAATTCAAAAATGTCAGCATTATAGACTCTCTTAATTATTTTCCGATGCCTTCCTGCCAAAATCTAATAAAAAAGAATATTTTCCTCATTTTTTCAATAAATAGAAAATTAAATTAATGTCCCTAAAAGATAGAGAAAATTTTCTAAAATGGCATGAGAGTCATAGGGAGAGTAATTATATTTTCCATTTTAAAAAAGAATTAATCGAATATTGCATAAATGATGTTGATATTTTACGGCGATCGTGTACCATATTCCGAAAAACGTTTATCGACAACTGCAACGTCGATCCATTTGTTGAATCGATTACAATAGCTTCAGCATATAATTTAGTGTTTAGACGAAATTTTTTACGACCAGATACAATTGGAGTGATCCCTCGAAATGGGTATAGATTAGATGTGGGATTAGACTTCAGAAAAGGATATAAAAAGAGGGTTGGTTTTAAAAAAGTTAAGTTTAAAAAAACACGGGGAGTTAACGAGAAATAACCTCTCATGTCGGAAAAAAATATAGAATTTTTGAAAACGGCCAAATATAAAATTTTACCGAAATCACAATGGAAATGTTAAATGTAGAAGAACGCCCTAGTTGCGATAAGATCATAGAAGGTATAGAATTATATTCACATTATCACAAAATTACAACATGGTGATGAGATTAGAATCACTGTTCAACACCAATGTATTTACACATTACCATGGGAGAGTTTTCTCTATTTAGAAGGGAAATTTTTAAAAGAAGACGAATCAGGTGTACCAACTAATAGTACATTAACTCAGAACGCTTTTGATTTGTTCGATGAAATTAGGTACGAAATCTATGGAACAGAAATAGAAAGAATTAAAAATCCGGGAATTTCCAGTACTTTGAAGGGTTTAACTTCAATAATAAGTCGTGTTTGTGAAGTCGTGGAGAAAGGATCATCTTTGTAATCTCTGGTTATCTGTTTATTTACGTCTTCTATCTGCTAAATCAGGTAGTACAAAATATTCATTTTTAAATAAGTATAATTGTCTCTTTGCACATTTGTGTTATTCTTGTGGAGTAGTAAAGTGCATATTCTTCTTGATATTGCGGTATAACAGGTGCGGCGGGGGGAGCGATCCCCCGGTGGAAAAAAAAGAAAAAATGATGGTAAAACATTAATAGATTTTTCCCTTACAAATAATTCACTAATTTCGTGGTCCGCTTGACCAATTACACATAATACCGATCGTAAGAGAGTCGGAGATCCGATTAATCCTTGTCAGAATAAGGTCTCTTTAACTGAATCTAGTCCATAGAAAAGAGATAAAAATCAATTGTATGAAACTTTGAAATTAAACCTCTTTAAATAGGTAAAAAAGAAGATAATGGTACTTTCATTTTTTTTGAAGTCCTGAACAAAATGCAGGCAAAATTCACCCGATGAAATTAGGAAAATCAATATTTGAATCAAAGTTTAGCTATATTAATGAAGTGGTACATATGACAGCTACGGGACGAAACCGAATAAAAATCGAATTTAAAAATGAAGTCGCTGCAAATTGTTTCGTGGAATCAGATATACTAAATCAACATAATCTACGCGCATACATTCCCTCGTTTTTTATCAACAAATGGGAGTAATTAGGAATGTAGATCCAGATCTCAGTGATGAAGAAATATTAAGGGTTGTAAAATCCCCTGTTAAGATAAAATCAATAAGAAGAATCATACGAACACATACGGAAAACGGTGCGGGTCAAATATAGGCACCTGTGTAATTACATTTGATTCCCAAACTTTACCAGAATCGCTATCAATTTATAGCAAGCGGTGTCGTGTTGACCCAATATCCCTCCTGTACGTCAATGTCAAAATTGTTTTCGATTTAATCATTTTAAAGATCAGTGCAAGAGTAAGAACCGGTGCGTAAACTGCGGTTTAAATCATGAAGATATTTGTGTAAATGAGGGAAAATGTGTCAACTGTCTTGGAAAACATAAATCCACCGATAGATCTTGCCCCCCAGAGTGCCCTCAGAAAAGCGTAATAAAGTTAGGTCCAGCACCTTATACTCAACTGTAACATCTAATAAATTTAATCTCTTAACAAATTTGGAAAAATTTCCAGAATTAGAAAAGAAATATGAGGGAATGAACACGCAATCAAAACTTGGTTCCCAAAAATCATTTTTTAATAGAAATACACCCTATGATTTGAAACGTCCAAAAAATTATGGTAATAAAATTAAAAATTCTACTACTGAAAATAATCAGCAACATGAAATTTTAAGGGACAATAATCCCGAAACCCGAAGCCGAGATTATTTGAGGAAATCCTTCTCTGGCCCAAAGGTCAACCCGCACAGTTCCTTTTCCCCATTTGATAGAAATTCGTGTTACGGAAACATATTAAATAAAACACGGTCAGATTTACAAAATAAAACCAACGTCAAATCAGAAGAATTATTTTCATCCGTTTTTCTTGCTTTCCAACAATTACTAGACGATTTCAATCAAATTAGGTTACTATCTCTGAATAATGACCAAGCTGAATCCGTAAACGGGTAGGCTTGTAGTGAATTTAGCATTATTAATATATTTATTATTTATTTAATTATTTATCTATATATTTAGTCAATCATTTACTCAAATTAGTTATTCTTGATAATTATAAAAAACAAAAAACAATATGAGTGTAATTATAAAAAAATTAAATATCTTACAATGGAATAGCCGTTCCCTTATTCCTAAAAAAGGTTCTCTGGAGGCGTTAATTGACAAAGAAAAAATAGACATACTCTCGGAAACTTGGATGTCCCCCAAACAACAAATTAGTTTTTCCGGTTTTCACTTCATTAGAAACGACAGAGATGATGGGTATGGTGGAGTCGGGATGCTTATTATAAGCAACTTACCTTTTTCATCTATCAACATGAATTGTAAATTATCAAACTTCATGATGGTAGGAATTCAAATAAACATTGGGGAAACGTGTCTATTAACTGTTTTATCAATTTATAATGATCCGGCAAACTCTTTCTCGTTACAAACCTGGGATGCTTTTTTTAAGGCACTTCCCAAGTCCTTTTGTATTAGCAGGGGACTTTAACGTCCACCATAAGGCTTTTGGATCAGAATGGACGGATAGTAAGGGTACGGCCTTTTTGGATGCTGTAGAATTAAATAATGCTGTTTATCTCAACGATGGGTCCCCAACAATATCCACAGGCCCATCAAGACTTAGGAAATCTGCGGTCGACATAACCACAGCCACATCTGATGTAGCTTTGAAGTTAGATTGGCAGGTCCTAGAGGACCCAATAGGGTCAGATCATTTTCCCATGCTGATGCGTGTTGAAGGCACTAACATATCACCAGCTACTCTATCAAATAGAAAATGGAATATCAATAAGGCGGATTGGAACATTTTCTCATCAAAAATGATAACTTTAACGAGCAATATGGACCCCCAAAGGGGTAAAATACGATATCTTTGAAGATTGCCTTAGGAAGGCCTGCGAGAAGTCTATCCCTATTTTTAAATGTCCTCCTTTTCAGCCAAAAAGGCTGGTGGAATCCGGAATGTGATGAACTTTAAGAAAAAAGAAACAGGCTTTGGCAGTATACAAAGCATCACCTTCAATAGATTCGTATAACGCATACAAAAAGAAAGAGGATGAGTTCCATAAAGTTATAAAATCTGCTTAGCATAATTCGTGGAAAACATATTGTGATGGTCTTAGCAATCAAACCCCAATCAAGGATATCTGGAGAAAGCCTAAAAAATATGCATTCTAGAACTAGGCCGATTATCCAAGGGGAATGGACGAACTCGTTTGTCCACAAACTCTTCCCCCAATACAACACCCTGAACAAACAAATCAGAATCTATGTCCATCTCTGACAGATCCGTTTACCTTTGAGGAATTAAATATCTCCCTCAAAAATACGAATAATTCAGCCCCCGGTTCTGATAACATTCATTATTCAATGCTGGCAAATTGCCAAGCTCCTGTAAAATCATCCTTTTGAATATTTTCAACAATATTTGGTTGGGATAATTTGCCATACCTAACTCGTGGAAATGTTGCACAATAAGACTGTTACTGAAACCTAACAAAAACCCAAACAACCCAGATTCATATCGCCCAATAGCTTTGAATTCCTGCGCCCTGAAAACGTATGAGAGACTCATTAAAAACAGGTTGAAAAGATGAAAATCCTACCAATGAGCCACCTAGTAGGTGGCCATTCATGAACACTTCAAATGGAACCGCGCCAAGCCGTACAGCTCCATTTGGAGTGCCTGAAATTTGAAGGGGCATTCACGACCGCTCCACAGCCAGTCGCTCCGAACGTCAACCAGTGAATTACCTTCTCAAAATGGATGACGATCTCTTGTGCTACTCTTCTGTTTATTTACATATTAAAAGCAAAAAATCGAAGAGAAAATGGTGTAAGAAGTGGCTCCTGAACAGAAGCCGTAATACCCATATCAATTTGGTGAAAGAACTTTCCCTTGAACCCGCTGATTGGAGGAACTATTTAAGGATGGATGAAACGTCTTATTTATTCATTATATAGTGTTCAGTTTAGTTGTTATTCAGCTGGTTGAACTGTAAGGTTGTTTTCTCAAAAGCTCCCATAAAAGTTCAGATTTAGTGCCGATTCAGTTGACAAATCATAAAAAAATTTGCACTCCGCGCAAGCCATTAGAACCGTGCTACTTTTTCTTAAGAGTTATTGTCACCTACTCAAGGAATAATTAAGACGCAGTAAGTAAAAGTGTATGTTAATAGACCTTTCGGCCGAAAAGAAAAACCTTCCTGTACAGGCCTGGTTATCAGCATATCTGTTGTCGGCTCGGTTTGTTATTATATTAACAGCTGCGACACAGCGCGCTTTCTTTTATTTTTTTTGTTTATACCTGTTTATCTTTTTATTTTCTCCCTCTTTTGTGTTGCTCTTGATTCGTCGCAACAATAAATGGGAATAAAAAGAGGGTTGAATACTACGTGAAGTCATGAGCGATCGAACTTTTATAATAAGCTCCACAGACAACGAATCGACAACTTCCATAGCCTCGACCAAGAGGAGAATGAGTACGCCTAGCTATTTGCCCGAAAAATCAAAAAAGGCTCGGGACGCTACTCGCTTGACCAGAGGTTCGACCAATCACGAGATCGCCATGACCACAAAAACATTGAACGTCCAGACACCAATAATGGCAAACAACCAAATTCCCGCCCCAAGCTCCGATAAAGGAACTTAAGTCATTATTACCGTTGCACCGGGAGTGCTTAACCCATTCGCTCCATTAAGTGTCCCAGATGACATGGAGACATCTTCATCCCCAGAAGTCCGCACACACAAACCTCCCCCCATATATGTGAAAAACACTAAAAACTTTGCTATGATATGCAGTGCATTATCGCAACTAGTCGGGAAAGACAAATTCACCACAAAAACGCGAATTACCGATCTGATCATTAACGCCAAAACAGTCGAAAGTTACAGAGGCATAATTAAATACCTCAAGCAACGTAACGCAGATTATCACACTTTCCAGTTAGAAGAAGAAAGAGCCTACAGAGTGGTAATCCGGAATCTGCACCAGAGTGTCCCTCCTGAATTGATAAAAGAGGAATTAACCGAACTGGGCCACAACGTAAGGAATGTTACACCAGTAATTCATCCAGCCACTAAACAGACCCTACCATTATTCTTTGTGGACCTACATCCCAGTACGAACAACAAAGACGTCTTCAACATTACAACTCTTTGCTATTCAAAAATAAAAGTTGAAGAACCTCAAAAAACAACGTTTACTTGTCCAATGCAAACGCTGCCAAGAATATGGACACACCAAATCCTACTGTCAGCACAGACGTGAAATGTGCTGGAGAGCACATGAGCCAAGGCTGCACCAAGAAACGACACGCCAGCCACCTGTGCATTATGCAACGGACAACATCCAGCCAATTACAAAGGTTGTATTGTCCACAAAGAACTCCAGCGTCTAAGGAAGTCACTACCCGTTTACGAGCATCCATCAGCCCAGTAGAAAACTACGCAGCCAGCCAGACAACCTCCAAACATCCTTCCTCCGAGGCCCAACAAAAAACCTGCTCATCTCAACAAAAATATTTCTTTTGCTCAGGTGGTAGCGGGAACTCAGCTACCTTCACCTTCAGTCTCTTATCCTTCCCACACTCTCTCCACACCTCTCGTCCAACCCCAGTCAAACGTAGCTCCCACAGGAGATATCACCAATCTATTAAGTTCCTTCCTCAATGACTTCAAATCAATATACCTTAGGACAAGAAGTACTGCAACTCGACCACACAATTTACCTCTCCACCTAAGACACCTGATATCCCTCAAGCGCCGAGCAAGAGCTCGATGGCATCACACTCGATACCCCTCCGACAAAAGACTTTTTAATCGTTTGACTAAACATTTATCCAACGAACTGCAAAATTACCTAAACAACCAATATTCGACTTATACACAATCACTAACTACTGACGACAATTCATTATGGACTGCTACAAGAAAAATCCTCAAATATAAAACCACATCTCTTCCTCTACAACGGTCAGATGGAACTTGGGCCAAATCCGAAGAGGACAAAGCCCAACTCCTAGCCCAACACCTCTCTGCAGTATTCAATCCACACCCAGACATCCAAGACCTCCACCATTCTGAAAAAATCCTTAACGAACTTGACGAACCATTACCTCTCTCACTCCCTCCAAAACCTTTCTCCCCTAAAGAAGTCAAGCAGGCCATCCTAAACCTTTCCAAAAAGAAATGTCCAGGTTACGACCTAATCACTCCCATCATCCTATCCCAACTACCTAAAAAAGCCATTATCTTTACAACCTACCTATTCAACGCTGTCCTACGTACAACCCATTTCCCCACCTGTTGGAAATTTTCTTCCATCAGGATGCTCCCAAAACCTAAGAAACCAAATCACNTTAACGTCTTATTTATATTTACTCCAGCTTGTTACCCCCTTGATTAGAAAACAAAAGACAGTCATGAGAGAAATCATCACTACATGAAAGGTTGGCAACCACATTACGATTTCTCGCTACAGGGATGAAGTACAAAGAACTTAAGTTCTCTACTACGATTTCTGATCATTGTTAGGGGTTATCAATACCCCATCTCTCATTGCATTTGTATCCTTTGTTTTGAAAACGTCGACCAACTGGTTGAGGATCGAATTTCTTTTATTTTTAGATGTGCACTCATTTTCGCGCATACGCCTTGTCTAATTGGATATTTGTAAACAATTTATTAGAGATATTAAAATAATATTTAGCACACAGAAGAATTTTGTTTTAATAAGACGGCAATTTTTTAAAAGAAAATATAATTTTAATAAGGGCAATTTTTAAAGAAAATTTTTTTCTCTTATATTTTGTCCCTATAGAAGGCGTTTTTTGTTATAAATTAGACGGTGTTTTCATATATAGTATTTTTTTTCTGGAAAAGTTTACAATTTTTTTAAGAAGAAAATATTTTATGTTTTTGTGGGTTTGAAGTAATTTTCAATATAACGGTATGAAAGTATGAATGTATGGTCACTGGCGTGATGGTTAAACACTCGTAAACTTGAGCGATTGGAGGTCCCTGGCGAGTTCGTAAAAAACCCGCAAACCAAAATTGTATGAAAATTATTTCAAATCTCCTCCTCGTCGTATCTCCACTTTGCCGTAGTGAGGAGGCTTTACAAACAAAGAGAGATACATAGTTTAATGTCTTCGTTTTATTTTATTTTATAAATTATAACAAAAAATAATTCACAACCTGCAGAATGTAGACATGCATGAACTTGTTTGTTTACCACTTTTATTTTTATCATATTGCTATGATGGACTTTAACCTCGATCAATCCAAAAAGAGTATTTATAAAGAAATCACACACACAACAGGGATCAGACATGCTAGCCTACGTTTGATAATATAATGCGCAGTCGATCAAACCGAGTTCATTTCGTCGTAGGCGTTCGCTGAAGGAGGTCGTCCAAATAACACAAGCTAATAAATATGAATACATAACTTTATTTATTTTGAACAAATATTGACTTACCTTACTTCACTAGTATACAAAGGCGACCACGAAATTGAATTCATTTAATGTAACACTTTATAAATAATATAACTAAATAGTATATATTCTTCGAACCTGCAGTTTTTCTTAACCCATGACCCAATACGGTGAAAAAAAAGGTAGCCACAACCCTCATCAAATACCAGTGGTGAAAATAAATCAGTGACGTCACTCGTCAAACCCCAGTGAAAAAATCAGTGACGTCAGTCGTCAAAAACAATTGAAAAGTGACGTCACTCCTAGGCCACATCAGACCCGACGACTAGAGGTGGGGTGTCTGGAAGGAGGAAAAGAGGTGGTAAAAACTGTCTCTCCAGACGCCATGACAGGGAAGGAGGAGGGGTAAAACCTGTCTGCCCCTAGTGTCACCTATACTACTTATTTGATTATTTCTAGCACATCTCAGATACCGATCTCTCCAGAAATTGTACCAAAAATGAAAAACAACTTTCTAAAATGTTGAAACATTTGAAATAACTAAATTTTTTGAAAAAGTAGGTGTTTCTAGTGGTTTTTAGATTTCCTACTACTCGTGGTTGTTAGTTGCGAGTGTGAATACCAGTGTATTCTACTATTTCTTGTAGATCTGAGATACCAATCACTCCAGAAATTGTGCGCAAAATGTAAAAAAGCTATCTAAAACTATTGAAACATTTGAAATTCCTAACAATTGAAAAAATACATACCATACCATCTATTAGATACAATACATACCAATTGCTCCAGTAATTGTACCCCAGATTTAAAAAACTTTTTAAAACTAGTGAAACATTTAAAATACGAAAAAATTCTAAAATGTAAGTGTATTAACCAGTTTTTAAATTTTAACCTGCCAGCAGAAGTGTTTGTTCCAAGTATGGATACTGATGTATTCGGCTATTTCTACCAGATCTTGGATATTGATGGCTCCTGGATTAGTACCCAAAAAATAAAAAATTGATCTTTTTGAATATTTTTCCTTGAAATTTGTATGAATTAAAGTTTAATAAACAAAAAAGAAAAATTATCTAGTTGGGAAAACACATTTTTGCAACTTCTAACTATTCTAAGATAGTTCTGTGGATAGTAGATAATGTTTTTAGAACACTACCTATATTAAAATTTGCATTTCATTGTTACAGGCAAATAGTATTAACCAAGAGCATAATATTATGGGATGTGCCAATAATAAAATATTAATACTAACATGCTCACTAACCTGACTGCCAGCAGAGAGAGTTGATTTACCATTTGTACATCCCTCCTGTGAAAAGAAACAATTTAGTTTAAAACAGAGAATAGTAGACAAGGTACACAAATAGATGTTATATAAATGAAATTTACCCTCTGAAGGCAACAATCCTCGCTTTAAAACAGCTACGATGAACCAGCTAACTACACACTGTTCAACACTCGCGAAACAACTTAACGCACTGTTTAAATAGCACTTTGTGAAAATGTAAAGCAATGATGTAAAAATGGAAAATACCCTTGAAAAAACAAAACTGAAATGTATAAAGCACGCAATAAATTAAATGTAATTCACACACAAAACTTATAAGATCATAAAAAAAATTGTATTTATTGTAACAGTGACCTAAAGTGACCTACAAGTTTCAACAGAGAGAGAAAGGTGTCAATCTGAAAATATCAAATTGGGAAAACCTGAACTTTTGTAAGTTCTAACCCTTCTAAGCAGGTGCTGTATTAGATAATAGGTTTTACTGTTGAAACACTACTTGTATTAAAATTTGCGGATAGTACAGATAGGATTAAACCGAGAGGATTATATTGGCTGCTGGGGCAATAATAAAATATTAATTATAACATGCTCACTAACCTGACTACCAGCAGAGAGAGTTGATTTACCATTTGTAAATCCCTCCTGAAAAAAAAAAGATTAAATGAGAGAATAGTAGACAACTTACATAAATAGTTGTTATCTAAATGAAATTTACCCTTTGAAGGCAACAATCCTTTCCTTAAAACAGCTACAATGAACCAGCTACACACTGTTCAACACTCGCGAAACAACTTAACACCCTGCCCTGTTTAAATAGCACTTTGTGAAAATGTAGGAAAAATATACAAAAACGGCACAACACCATCTAGAAAAGAAAAACACAAGAAATGTATAAAACTTACAATAAATGAAATATAATTTACACTGACAATCAGATTACAGAAAAATTATATTAAATAATAATTATAACATACAAAAAGGGCAGAATATGATTTCTTATACTAATACTAAATAGAATCTCCATATAAATAATTTTAAAAAATCTTATGTATGTTTTGTTTGAACTTTCAATGGGAATGGTCAACCAATAAAATCTACATTTTTAAAAGCATTGTTACAATAGCAAAGGTTACAAACCATACAATATAGTACATGATATTATTACAAAAAGAACTTATTTCAAAACGAAATAAAATAACTTTGACTTAATATTGTCAAACTCTTTTGTTGTGGGTGCAAAAGTCAGTTTAAACAGCTCCAATTATCATTATTTTTGTTAATAATCAGTGAAATAATTTGTTCAAATTCAAAAGATTGATAGATAGAAGTATTAGTTGGGGTGCATGCAACGAACTTTTTCTGTTCAAATTCGGTAACATTAACACAAATTGCAGAGGAATAAAGTTAACTATTTGCTGGTACTGCAACCTCCTTTACTTTTTAAATGGTTATTCAACAGAAGTGTTATTTTTTTAAATCTTATAATTCAACCATAAATGATCAGGTATGAGTAGAAAAAAGTGTCAAATATCCTTTGTCATACCCTGACTTACTTTGCTTCTTGAATTTCAGATACCGAAAGGATGCCCACCATTCAAGTGCGTATTGAGCCAAAGGACATGAGTTCAAACCCCGCTCATATCACTAACTTTTTCCATCTCTACTTAGATAAAAGGTATAATTTATAAAATAATTATGTGTTGCAAAAATGTACAAAAACTATATAAAACTCAAGAAATATGTAAAATATATAAAAAGTTTGCAAAAGTAGGTGTTTTAACCGGTTTTTAGATTTTCACCTACCTGGGGAAGTGTTAGTTATGAGTTGGAGTAATTAATGTATTCAACTATTGCTACTAGATCTCAGATACTAATCTTAGGTATCTTATTCATTCTGCAGATGGCTGCCATCGAAATCACACAATTTTTTTAGAACATCTCCGCCACAACTAGAAAGGAAACAAAATGGTCTCGTTTGAATTAGCTAGTTGTTTAAACAATGTCAATTGAAATCGCATTGGACGACTGATGGAACTGAAAGTAGGATTCGTGTACGAAATTCAACCATTCGATCAGATTCCTACAAAATATGGAACTGCGGTAATTGTGAACACCTGTTATATTGTACCTACTCTGGTGATCGATGAAACACCATTAGTAGTATTTCTACCTGATTTTTTTTTTTTTTGCTTTGTCGGCCAAGCACTCACCATGCCAACCTTGAAATGTGACGTTGGATGCATGATTATAAAAATTCCAAGACTATTGCAATTTTTACTTCTCTTAAACTTCTACTTATTGATTTATAAACTTTTACATGTGCAGTTTGAATAATTCAATTTAGAATAATTAATTGATGACTAAAAGGACTCTTGATTTTCTTATTAAGTTATCTTAAATATAACTAAATGAGGTCTGAGTATTCATTCATTTGATGTGGATAGAATGTCATCCTACTTCTTAAATGATATTACAACAATAAAATCTGAAGATTATTTAGAGAGAGCGAGATGCGGTCTGGTGGGATGTAGGTTTAGAAAAACATTTTCTTAACAGAAATGTTGAATGATGGAGTGAGTGCAGTGTTCAATCCTTTTTAAAAAAGATAGTTCCTACTCACAGTAAGTAACAAGCATTTTCTTTATTGTGCAGGCGCATCTTATGATCTCTAAATGATCATTAATTAACGGTCACTAAATACCACACAAATAAAATCTAATCAATTTCTTTTTATAAATAAAGAGAAAAGACAATTATTGAGGGTTTAAATGAAATTTTAATATCTTAACCGTTTGAACCGACTCGAAGAGCCAGTAGCTGAAAAGCTTTTGATCCATAATCCAAAATAAATCAATATCCGTATTATATAATAATTGAAAACTGGTCACTTGACTATTTGCAATGGAATTCATTTAAAAAAAAGAAAGATTTAGACTTTTTAAACTAATAAATGACAAAAATGATTAATACCTTTTTCGAGGAAGAAAGCGTGATGTCGAACCGGTGGCCGCCACGAGAGAAAGAGGGCGAATGGCGGGAATATTACTTCCCAGTCCCCTCACCAACTGATAATTAATCATACAATTTTCTCACAAATTAATTTAAATATTGAAAAATCTTTAAAAATAATATCAACCGAATATTGTAACTAATTTTTTTTAAAATTAAGCCCGATTTAAAAAAAAATTTAATCATACTTTAGTACTTTTAGAAGAAACTTGTTCAAGCTGGCAGTGATCTGATAGGCCGATGATTCTCCGTTTAGAATTTGAATAATGATTTGAGTTTAAAAATAAATAATTAATTCTTAAATATTCCGTAAGTTTTTGTGCTATTATTATTAGAAAGTATTTTAAAGAATGTAATATTTTTTATTTACTTGGAAGTGTCCTTGAATCACCGGCCGTTTCCCGCCATTTCCATGGCGATTCAGGCTTCAACTGACGGCCGAGACGGCTTTTTCACGGTGAGCTTTTATTTCGGAATATTATAATTATTTTCATTAATAAAAGCTGCTTTTATGTTGAAATCAAAGAAAAATCGTTAATGAAATAATCTATCAATCATCGCCAGTTTTAAATATTGATTTGTTGGATGTTTTATTGCAACACAGCAAGTCGGTTCAACCTCTCCGGATCGCCTGGTGACTTCGATGAAATGTCATTTTCGATTACCGACAAACCAATATTTTTCAAGAGGAGCAAGTCGGTTTTATGATTATCAATAAATAATGAAATTATTTCAATTAATTATACTTTTTATAGACCAATGGTCATTGGTTCGAATCTCGCTCGTAACACTAAAATTAATTTAGCGTTTTATCTAAGGCCTTGTTGAGATGGAAAAGTTAGTGTTACGAGTGGGTTTTGAACCCGCATCCTCAATAATACATAATATGTCGCTGCCTTAACCTCTTGAGCTATTGACTCAAGAAGTCATGATAGATCAAGTGGTTAGAGAAGTGGCATGGTTGTTGGTTCGAATCCTGCTCACAACACTAACAAAGTATAATTATTTCAATTAGTTATGCGTTTTATCTAAGGCCTTGGTTGAGATGAAAAAGTTAGTGTCGCGAGCAAGTTGGGTTAGAACACAAACTTCAGCTCAATACAGTGCTGCTCTAACCACTTGAAATATCGATTCACGAAGTCACAATAGCTCAAGTGGTTAGAGCACTGAGCTGAAGGTTATGGGTCATAACGGTCAATTATGACTGCTAAACATATATGAATTAAAAAATAAAATTAGTGTTTACGGCAGTTCTAATTTATTGATTGATTTATTAATACTGTGTTTACTCACCGGTTAAGGCAGCGACATTTTCAAACAAATTGCACATCACATGCTGTTGTGCAATAATTTGCCAATGAATGGCAGTGTTTGATGCATTGCACAAATGATTGACTAGTTTCAAAAATGTTTGAAATCTATGGTACAGTTTGGGTTGTGTAGGTGCATGTTGCGCATTATTTTCCATTATTGGCTGGTATACTTAATGGAATCTCTTAATTGTGTGTCTTGTTTATACATATGCGGAAATACCATTTACCAAAGTTCTATGCAAGTATTAGAATCCATCCTCAAATAATTTTTGTAAACAAGGGGGGATGATAACTGGTGTTCTTGAATTAGGCATCATGGCTAAGGGTCGCCCTTTTCTATTGCCATTCTATTATCCAAATTCTGAGTTTTCTTTTTCGTTTTCTTGTAAAATTGACATCATCTAATCTTAATAATTGATGCAATTATTACATGGGGTCATGGTGGTCATACAATTCCCCATTTACAATTAAAGTTTCAACAAAAATTTAATGAAATATAGGGGTGATGCAATGCGACATTGCGTGTCACTTTGTTGAGCATTTGACAATGTAAGGGCACCTTCAGATATTTAAGATTACGATATGTAGATACATAAGATTAGTATCTGTGATCTAGTAGCAATAGTCGAATACACCAAGACACAAACTCGCAACTAACAACTCTGTCAGTTTGGGAAAATCTAAAAACTGTTTAAAACACCGACTTAAAATTAAGTATTTAGGTTGGTTCACGTGTTTTAAAAGTTTTTTACATTTTGGGTACAATTTCTGGAGCGATCGGTATCTGAGACCTAGTAGCAATAGACAAATACATTATTACTTCAACTTGTAACTATCACTTCCCCAGGTAGGTGAACATCTAAAACCTGGTGAAAAACATACATACTTTTTTGAACTTTTTACGTAATTTACATATTTCTTGACTTTTATGTAGTTTTTGTACATTTTTGCAACACATAATTATTTTATAAATTATACCTTTTATCTAAGATCTTGGTAGAGATGAAAAAGTTAGTGATATGAGCGGGATTTCAAATCTCTAACCACTTGAGCTTTTGTGACTTTGTGAGTCAATAGCTCAAGTGGTTAGGTAGCGGTGTATTGAGCCGAAAGTCATGGGTCATAACAGTCAATTATGACTGCTAAACAAATATGGATTAAAAAATAAAATTAGTATTTTTGGCTGTTCTAATTTATTGATTGATTTATTAATACTGAGTTTATACACTGGCTAAGGCAGGGCCATCCCAATTTTCAGAACTGACCATCACAATCTGGCCCTCCATCAATGTGTTAAAAACATTATTAAATTGAAATTGGTGGGCTAGAATGGCACAGAAGCACAAATGTATCAAGAGCTCAGTTGTCAGATAACCCTTGGAGGATATAAATAGGCGAAGAGTGAATATTTCCACTTGACTAAGAGTAGGCCATCTGAGGTTGATAGACAGATACCCCATTTCATATGTAAGGCATAAAAATTTAGAAATCACAAAGTACAGAGTAAAATTTAGAATTAACGGAAGAAAAACAGGGTCCTAATTTTCAGAATTGGCCTTACAATCCAGTCCCCAGACTCTGAAAATGTGTTAAAAGATGATTAAATTGAAATAGAACATCGATTAGCTGGGGAGGGGGCCCGAGGATGATCTGAATAGCTGAAGAGTTATCCTAAGAATAGGTCAAACACGGTTGACAGATTCTCTGCTATGTCCGGCATGAATAGTTTACCCCAGATCTTCCCTTCCCCAATTTCACTATAGCTTATCTTTTAACTAGTTTGATTTTTAAAAAAAATTCTCGGTTCTCTTGAGTGAATGTAACCTGGAGAATTCCTAACATGGAAAAACTAATGAAGATGACACTTTGCCTATTGTTTTATCAAACTTTCCATAGGAATAAATGAAAAGAAATGATTACAGACTGTTGGTTTATAAACACAACAGATATATCGACAAATCACAAAAGAATCGGAGCCCTAGTTGTTTATTGAAGATGTTTGAAACACGTTGAAAAAGGTGGGACAGAATTTATAACATGATAGATTATTCTAATATAGACAATATTTACAATTATTTCAATGATTATTAACAAAAACAATTATAATTGGAGCTGTTTATTTCAATCACGTTGTTCTTTCCACTAAAATCATCATCAGACTGATTTACATTGTCCAATAAATCCATGATATTACTGAATGGTGGGCAACCTTTCGGTATCTGAAATTCAAGAAGCAAAGTAAGTCAGGGTATGACAAAGCATTTTGACAGTGTTTTCTACTCATACCTGATCATGTATGGTTGGATTACAAGATTTATAAAAATTGAATGTATTCAATATTTACAATTATTTCAATGATTATTAACAAAAACAATTATAATTGGAGCTGTTTATTTCAATTACTTTGCTCTTTTCACTAAAATCATCATCAGAACTGATTTTTGCACCCACAACAAAAGAGTTTGACAATATTAAGTCAAAGTTATTTTATTTCGTTTTGAAATAAGTTCTTTTTGTAATAATATCATGTACTATATTGTATGGTTTGTAACCTTTGCTATTGTAACAATGCTTTTAAAAATGTAGATTTTATTGGTTGACCATTCCCATTGAAAGTTCAAACAAAACATACATAAGATTTTTTAAAATTATTTATATGGAGATTCTATTTAGTATTAGTATAAGAAATCATATTCTGCCCTTTTTGTATGTTATAATTATTATTTAATATAATTTTTCTGTAATCTGATTGTCAGTGTAAATTATATTTCATTTATTGTAAGTTTTATACATTTCTTGTGTTTTTCTTTTCTAGATGGTGTTGTGCCGTTTTTGTATATTTTTCCTACATTTTCACAAAGTGCTATTTAAACAGGGCAGGGTGTTAAGTTGTTTCGCGAGTGTTGAACAGTGTGTAGCTGGTTCATTGTAGCTGTTTTAAGGAAAGGATTGTTGCCTTCAAAGGGTAAATTTCATTTAGATAACAACTATTTATGTAAGTTGTCTACTATTCTCTCATTTAATCTTTTTTTTTTCAGGAGGGATTTACAAATGGTAAATCAACTCTCTCTGCTGGTAGTCAGGTTAGTGAGCATGTTATAATTAATATTTTATTATTGCCCCAGCAGCCAATATAATCCTCTCGGTTTAATCCTATCTGTACTATCCGCAAATTTTAATACAAGTAGTGTTTCAACAGTAAAACCTATTATCTAATACAGCACCTGCTTAGAAGGGTTAGAACTTACAAAAGTTCAGGTTTTCCCAATTTGATATTTTCAGATTGACACCTTTCTCTCTCTGTTGAAACTTGTAGGTCACTTTAGGTCACTGTTACAATAAATACAATTTTTTTTATGATCTTATAAGTTTTGTGTGTGAATTACATTTAATTTATTGCGTGCTTTATACATTTCAGTTTTGTTTTTTCAAGGGTATTTTCCATTTTTACATCATTGCTTTACATTTTCACAAAGTGCTATTTAAACAGTGCGTTAAGTTGTTTCGCGAGTGTTGAACAGTGTGTAGTTAGCTGGTTCATCATAGCTGTTTTAAAGCGAGGATTGTTGCCTTCAGAGGGTAAATTTCATTTATATAACATCTATTTATATACCTTCCCTACTATTCTCTGTTTTAAACTAAATTGTTTCTTTTCACAGGAGGGATGTACAAATGGTAAATCAACTCTCTCTGCTGGCAGTCAGGTTAGTGAGCATGTTAGTATTAATATTTTATTATTGGCACATCCCATAATATTATGCTCTTGGTTAATACTATTTGCCTGTAACAATGAAATGCAAATTTTAATATAGGTAGTGTTCCAAAAACATTATCTACTATCCACAGAACTATCTTAGAATAGTTAGAAGTTGCAAAAATGTGTTTTCCCAACTAGATAATTTTTATTTTTTGTTTATTAAACTTTGCCTCTCGGTTTAATACTATCTGCAAATTTTAATACAGGTAGTGTTCCAAAAATAAAACGTTTACCTATTACAACATCTGCTTAGAAGGGTTAGAATAGGCACAGATTGACACATCCCTCTGTCGAAATTTGTAGGTCACTTTGGCTTTGGATCACTGTTACACAACACCACCTAGAAAAGAATAACACAAAAAGTGTATAAAACTTAAATTAATGAAATATAATATATATATTACACAGGGTGGGCGACCAAGACCCAAGGGGTTATATGCCTGGGTAGACACGTACCCCATCCCTAAAAGGTCCGGGACTTGGTCAGCTCTAGTGCCCTGCATAAATCTCTTGGGCTTGTTCACAAACCCCAAGATTTTGGACCATTTTATCTCGGGGAGTGATTTGGTGATGCCCACTCCTTCAAAGATTTCAAATCTAGACCTAGAAAAGTTGACAAATCTTTGTAATGACTTAAGACTAGCCTGACTGTCAGAAAAATTCTAATATCTTTTCCCTTAATTTTATTTTCCATAAGTGTTCTAAAACACACATTAATGGCCAAGATTTCCGCCTGAAAAACGGAGGTGTTATTGCCAAGAGGGGAGGAGATGCTGATTCATAATTTAGGTATGTAGATTCCTACGCCGCTCCCTTACCTTTGATAAGTAAACCATCTATATAGTAGTCTATGTTGCGATGGTCATCATCCACACATAATTATATTCACAAGGGGTGATTACCGAAAGTACTTTTTCCCCGAAGGGGTTTTAATCTTTTTATCACTAACACTTAATAATTGACCATTAACCTTACTCAATAGTTGTAAGATTTTCGAGTGACCTGTGTTGCTGCACTTATGATTCCAGCTCCTTCGCTAATTAATCTGTAGCAGCTTATTAATGTCCTGACCTTAACCTCAATGTGTAGAGGTGTGGTATTGGTTATGATTTCAAGTGCAAGGGTGGGTGTAGTTGAAACTGCTCCTGAATCATCACCATTTGGAACAAGGGTGGATGGGTTTCACTGTTTACAGTCAATCCGCTGTGTACCGCAGCACTCTATTTTAGGGAATCCAACACTTTTTAAATTCTTTTCAGGATCGCACACTTCTTTTGTCTATCATCTACACGGAATGGACTTGTTCACTTCTAGACTCGACTGTCTCTACCCCACAATTGTCCCGATCCTCTCTTGCTCTAGGCCTAATCATGAAATCTAAATTGCAACATTGTCACTTTGAAATAAATTGAAATGTGACAAAATTTCTCATCCTTAAAGAAAAAACGAGTTTGATTTCAAACTTAAAACTATTTACAATATTCTCCCCACCGTACATTTGACCCCCTTTGGATAGCTAATGATGATCGACGTTTTGCTGTTCGCTGCATCTAAATACTGAATGGGTTCCTCTGAAATCGTGTATGCTCATACAATGTGTGGATGGCCGGTGAATATCCGTGTGTTTCAGAAGATGAGACCTCATAATGTTGTGGACCCAAAAACCATTAAGGTCTTGTTATAAATCTGGAAAGTTCAAAATTTTGTACCTGGTTCTTCTTTCTTCGTTCTTGATTAAAACTTGAACCATTTTCTGTGATGCATGTTTCTTGGTTGATCAAAGGATGTAGCCATAAAGTTCAATTTCATTCAAACATAGCCAAGTCCATAATGACTGAATTCTTGCTATGATTTGGAATCATGTCTTCTGTTCATCGAAGTAGAGAGTAGGTTTTGATCAAGAGGATAGCATTTGGAGCATGGAGGGGCAGACCTGGCAATGGCTTATATAAAAAATCCTGTTTTATAGCAATTAAAATTAGCTTTTATTATTAAATTTTATAATTGTCAAATTTATTATTTTCTTATTTCTTTTTTATTTATTCAATTTTTTAACAATCTAAATGAAGTGAACTTTTAAGAGTGTGATTTTGTACTTATTCTATAAATCAAATTAACTACAAAATTAAACTTTAAAGAGACTAATTTTTGTAACTTTCAATAAACAGTTAAGGAATAAAATAGAGCTTAATTTATACTAGGTTGACTATATGCTTTAAGTTGCATTATGTGTGCCTTTCTTATTTTTTGGAGATCATTTATATCTTCTAATACAAAACAGACCTGATTTATTATGTTTTTGACTAAAAACGGACCTTGGTATTTCTTTTGTAATTTCAAAATAATATTTTGCGCCTTTTTTGAGAAATTATAAGCTTTTTTTTTATAAATTATAAAAGGCGATCAACCAATTTGGGTCATTTTCCGCCTTAAAAAACTTTCAAGCTGGGTGGTGAGTGGCCACAGCTCAGGAACCCCAAATAGCAGAAAACAGGGCCCTGGCAGCATCACACGCCCCGTAGACCCCTTTACACCCACCACCATACCCCAACCACCAGACCAGACACGGCACCCAAACCGCACCCCAAGACACCTCCCAACATTGAGTGGATTACAGATTATTGCATACTGAACTTGAATGATTTTGTATTAAATTATTATATCACTTTATCTTCATATTTCCGAAATTAGTTTAGTGTTTTTAAGGAAAGTTACTAGTTTGTCTATTTGGTCGAAGTCATCACCAAGCGAGTCTTTGATGTTGGTTGGAATTTCCAACCGATGTCTTTCTTCTACATATTTTTTGCAATTTGTCAAAATGTGTTTAACAGTTATTCTTTCTATGCAAAAATCACAAAGCGGAGTCTCTTTTTTTCCCATGAGATAAGAAGGAGTAAGCCTACAATGACCAATTCTGGCCTAGCAAGGACAACTTCTTCGTGCCTGGAACCTCTATGAGATGAGGCCCAAGGTTTTACACTGTTTTTTATCTCTCTAAGTTTGACATTAGAAGTCATTTCCCACTCTGTTTGCCATAACTGCCAAGACTTTCTTTTATGCCAAGCTGTCACATCGGATTTTGGTGTTTTTGTAATTTTAACTGCATTAAGGACGGCCTGCTTTGCCAAATGGTTCTCATTGCCAAATATTCCGCAGAGTCCAGGAACCCACATGAAAACTACTCTATTTCCCTGATTTTGCAGAGATTCAATGGTAAATAGGATGTCTTGTATCAATGGATGTACAGAAAAGTTGTTTTTAAGGGCCAATAGCGTCGACAAAGAGTCAGTACAGATGACCATCGTTTCCCTGGATGGGACTAATGTAGTTAAGCACTTTGCTATTGCTATAATCTCAGCAGTATAGCTGCTACATATAGGTGGTAGGGTAAACATATATTGTGCATTATTATTATAAGTGAAAAAGGTGGCACCTGTCCCTACACCATTTTTTGAGCCATCTGTAAAACATAGTGTGGGATTCGAAAAGATATCTATTTTTTTTATAAAATTCTTGACTGTACATGTATTTTTTTACATGTAGAAAATTTAGTAAGGTCTAAGCATAGATTAGGCTTTGGAAGCAGCCAGGGAGGTTTAGGCGAAATTCCAATTTTATAGAGAGGGGGGATCGTAGCATTTATTAATTGTAAATGAGCTGCCACTCTAGATGGAAAATGCTTTCTTTGACAACGTAGGGTATCTTCAAATGGAATAGAGTTTTCACTTGGAAAAAGGGACACTATAGGATGGGAAGGACTTGAGAGAATTTTAACTGCAAAGTTCAAATCAAGTCTTAATCTTTGATGTTTGAGGGGCAATTCTCCGGCTTCAGCATGCACACGAATAGATGGACTAGATCTAAATGCAGCTTTGGCTAGACGCAAAACCTGTGTTTTGTATCGGTTCAATCATGGACAATGTTCTGTCACTAGCAGGGCCGTATGCACAACTCCCATAGTCCAGTTTAGAGCAAATGAGACATTGGTAGATTTTTAGCATGCTAGCGCTATCAGCACCCCATGTCGATCCACTAATAATTCGGAGAAAATTGATAGAATTCGAGCATTGTGCTTTCAGTGTTTTCAAATGTTTAGACCAATTAAGAGTACGATCAAAGATTACTCCTAAATATCAGACAGAATCAGCAAAGTCTACAGTTGTGCCATGAATTTTAAATGACATGTATGAGGCCTTCTCTTTGCAAAAAGGACTGCTTTAGTTTTTGACAATGAAATTCTGAAACCATTTTTGGTTAGCCAATCAGAAGCAACAGTCAGAGCTTGCTGAATATTTTCTTTCAATATACTTAGATTTTTTCCCTTTAGATAGATAACAATGTCATCAGCATAAAGCATTATCTGAATTGGTAACTTTATTTTTTTAGTTATATTATTAAGTCCTATGCAGAACAACATGGCACTAAGAACACAACCCTGGGGCACCCCATTTTCTTGGATAAATTCTTTAGATTCAACCTTCCCGCATCTCACTCTAAATCGTCTATCAGATAGAAAATTTACAATAAATTAACCCTAACCATCCCTAAGCTTTTAACACGACCCAATCACCGACTTTAAATTTACCCAACTTCCTATTTTTGTAGTAATAAAATGCATGTCACTCATGTGCCCCTTTCAAATTTTTTATGGCACATTCCTAAATTATTGTTTGTTTAATATTTTCATCCCTGGACTCAACTTGTTGCCATTTTATTTCCAGAGGTATATTTAAATTACGACCTAAAAATATTTCTGCAGGAGATATTTTGGTAGATTCATTGATGCAATTATTTAGATCTGCGGTAATCCAGGCTACATAATCATCCCAAGAATCATGGTTAACCGAGCAGTTCACCCGTATAGCATTTTTTAAATTAGCAACATATTTTTCCACCATGTTTCCATGGAGCCGATAAGCCGTTCCCATACACAAGTGATGCCAAATTTGAACAAAAAGTTTCGGTAGTGGGGGGAACGAAAAATAGCTGCATTATCTGATATAATAATAAATCGAGGGATCCATGCTGGGCGAAAATATAATCCCGTAAAACTTTCAAAACGGTTTCTGTTTTTTGATCTGTGGTCGGGATGGCCCAAACAAATTTGGAAAAACTATCAATTACCACGAACAAATAAGAATTTCCGCTTATGGTTTTTGTTAATTTGTAAAAGTCTATATACATTTTCTCCATGGGCTGAGTTTCTATTTGGGACTGTATAAATCCGTATTTTGTAAAAATTACTTGTTTTATACTCTGCGCATAATTTACATCGTTTACATCGTTCAATAATGTTCTTTTCAAAATAAGGTGAAATGCTTACTAATTTTCTGTAAGGTCTTCGTAATTCCTAAGTGTCCTCCGAATATGCTATGTCTTCATAATCAAATATTACTTTTCTTAAAGAGATCGGTAAGTAGATTTTTGGTTGAGAAATGGTGCGGGTTTTGAAATATAAAAGTCCATTCTTACCGTTAATTTTATAGTTTGGAACTGGTTCTCCCTTTTCAATTTAATTTATAATATTTGAGGAAAATTCATCTTTATGCAGCCATTCTATTAAACTTTCGAATAGTTCCGGAAATCCAATCACATTTGTTAAACTGCCAGTTAAACAGCCTATCTGTTCCTCTAGTTGTTTTTCAAAATTTTCTGGAATAATTTTTCCTTGAATAGATGCTAGTGTGAAAAGGTCCACTATTACGTTTTTATCACCTTTAATATGAATTATATCGAAATTATATCCTTTAAAAAACTAATCCATCTCGACCATTTTCTTTTAACTTCCCCAAATCTATTGAAAAGCCACTGAAGACTCTCATTATCGGTATAAAGTTGAAATTTTTGTGTGGCTTAGATAACTGGAAAAGTATTCTACACTATAAACTATGCTGACATTCTTTTTCAATTGTTGAGCAGTTAATTGTTGCTTGTTATGTTTTAGAAAGAAAATAAACAGGATAATTTTGACCATTTTCCTTTGGAAAAAGAATTCCGGATATGGCAACATCAGATGCGTCTACAAACACACAGAAATCTGTTTCCGGTCCAAACTCCGGTATCTTCAAAATAGGTTCCGTTTTTGGGTTTTTAAGTTTTTCTCGAAAACTACTACCCTACGAGTCTAATTCCTTTTATAATCGACTCAGCAGGTCGATTTACATCGAAAAAGTCAATTAATTTTTTTTCAATTTTTTTGCGTAATTCTCTAAAACTACGTGTCCTACGAGCCTAATTCCTATTCCAATCGATTCAGCAGGTCGATTTACATCGAAAAAGTCAATAAAATTTTTACGATTTTTTGTTTTTTTTGCGTTTTTCTCGAAAACTACGTGTCTTTTTTTTTTATAAATTATAAAAGGCGATCAACCGCTTGGGGTCATTTTCCGCCTTAAAAACCTTTCAAGCTGGGTGGTGAGTGGGCCACAGCTCAGGAATCCCCCAATAGCGAGAACCAGGGCCCCGGCGGCATCACACGCCCCGGACCCCCCCCCCCACCCGAACCACCACCAGGTGGGCACCCAAACCGCACCCCAAGACACCCCCAACATTGTGTGGATTATAGATTACTGCATACTGAATGATTTTGTATTAAATTATTATATCATTTTATCTTCATATTTCCGAAATTAGTTTAGTTTTTTTAAGGAAAGTTACTAGTTTGTCTATTTGGTCGAAGTCATCACCAAGCGAGTCTTTGAGTTTGGTTGGAATTTCCAACCGATGTCTTACTGCTACATATTTTTTGCAATTTGTCAAAATGTGTTTCACTGTTATTCTTTCTGCGCAAAACTACGTGTCCTACGAGCCTAATTCCTTTTCCAATCGACTCAGCAGGTCGATTTACATAGAAAAAGTCAATGAATTTTTTTTCGATTTTTTTTGCGTAATTCTCGAAAACTACGTGTCCTACGAGCCTAATTCCTTTTCCAATCGACTCAGCAGGTCGATTTACATCGAAAAAGGCAATAAAATTTTTGTCGATTTTTTTTGCGATTTTGTCAAAAAGTACGTACCCTACGAGCCTACTTCCTTTTCCAATCGACTCACCAGATCGATTTACGTCGAAAATTCAATATATTTTGTATCTTTTTTTTTAGTTTTTTGTGTTTTACTCGAGAAGTACGTGTCCTACGAGCCTAATTCCATTTCCAATCGACTAAGCAGGTCGATTTACATCGAATAAGTCAATAAATTTTGTTTCATTTTTTTTGGTTTGTTGCGTTTTTCTCGAAAAGTACGTGTCCTACGAGCCTAATGCCTAATTCCATTTCCAATCGACTAAGCAGGTCTTGTTTTTTTTTTTTTTTTTTTTTCATTTTTTAGTAGGCATACAGATTAAAGCTACCCACGCGGACGGTCGACCTAGTATATTTGTTTATCTATATTTATTTATCTTTATTCTATATCTATTATTATTTATTATCTTTATTATTGTCATATCTAATTATTATTATCTTATTATCTTTATTTATCTTATTAAATTTATCTTTACATATCTGATCTTGTATATACAGAAAAGGACAAACAGTGTGAGCTCATATTTTGTCGAGTAGATTTGCTGATTTGAGAAAATCAAACAAATTACGTATACTATCATTGTTGTCGTCTAGCATTTCTTGGATGCTTGTAGGCAAGGAGTGTAGACGTCTATGGGCTGAATATAATGAGCATGACGTAAGTATATGTTTGATTGTGACGATTTGATTGCATATTCCGCAAATTGGAGGTGCCTCTCGCCCCATCCTTAGTGGCTCTACAGTGTCCAATCCTCAACCGTGCAAGAACCACTTCTTCCCTTCTACTATTTCTGAATGAAGTAGGCTATGCATCTACAGAGTTCTTTATTTCCCGTAGTTTATTTTCAGATATGTTAGTCCAGACCTGTTTCCACTTTTGACTTGTAAACTACAGTCATACCACCCTTTGGATCGTTAGTGATTTGAAGGCCTGTAATGGCTGCTTCTTTTGCAGCTTCATCTGCCAAATGGTTTCCTTTAATATTTACATGTCTAGGAACCCAGACGAAGTAAACGCTCTTTCCATGCAGTTGGAGGCTCTCCAGTGACGCCAGCACCTCCTGCACACCAGGATCATCTGAATAGGGGTGTTCCAAGGCATGTAAGGCCGATTCTGAATCAGAGCAAATCTCATAGCTACTATTGTTATCAGAACATATAAAATTTAGAGATTTCCGTATTGCTGGTAGCTCATCGCTATAGTTGCTACAGAAATGATGTAGAGAGAAAAGAAATTTGTTAGGGCCACATATAGACGCAGCTCCCACGCCCCTGGAGCTCCTTGATCCGTCCGTATAGATGCCGCTTGTGGGAGTGCGTATTTTATTTTCAAAAACTCCTGCTGGTATACATGAAAAGGTGTAAGGGCTTTGCGAAATTTTCCAAGTGAATACAAAATTTTCGGTTTGGGGAATGTCCAAGGAGGGATGGGAGCCACTGATTCTTTTTGTACTAGAGGTATGGATATTTGTAATTTGTGCAATAATGTGTATATACGGAACGGGAAGGTTTTTCGTATAGAATCACGGGATGAGCTGTCAAATATCAGATTAGTCCCTGGAAATAGACGATTTAGTGGATGTGACTTAGAGGAAGTGATTTTAGCAAAAAACTTCAAATCAAGAAAGTCACGTCTGAAACTTAAAGGCATTTCTCCTGCATCTGCATGAAGGCTGAACGAGGGATTGCTCCGGAAAGCGCCTGTGATCAGCCTAAGTCCCGTATTCTGTATTGTGTCGAGCAAGCCGATTGTATTTTTAGTAGCGGAATTGTATGCATTACATCCATAGTCCAATTGTATTCTTATTAAATTTTTGTATAATATCATGAGTCCACGGCGATCAGCACCCCAAGTGCATGAACTAATGGACCTTAGTACGTTCATTGAACGAAAGCATTTTGTTTTTAATCGTTTTATATGTGCCTTCCAATTCAGTGTCCTGTCAAAGATGACCCCCAGGTATCGGACTGTATCCGAATACGAGAGGAGAAGTTGGATATGTACAAGGAAGGGTAACTGAATGAACGCCGTTTTTCAAAAAGTATAGCAGCTGTTTTTTGTGGTGAAACGGTGAAACCATGTTCACAGAGCCATCTGTTTACTTTATTCAGGGTGTTTTGCATTTGTGTTTGTAGAGAATTTATATTTCTCTCACTACAGTAGATAACAAGTCGTCCGCATATAGCATTCCTTCACAGGAAGGTTCTATGTATTTCAAAACATAGTTGATTGCAACACAGAATAATATAGGGCTTAGTACACTGCCCTTTGGCACTCCGTTCTCCTGAACATAGCTACCCGACAGTGACGATCCAAATCTCACTCTGAAAACTCGGTCATTGAGAAAATTACAAATAAATTGTAGTAAATTACCGTCTATCCCGAAACTTAGGAGGGTATCTATGATCAGTCGCCTCCAAGTGCGATCAAAGGCATTTTGAATATCAAGAAATA
The DNA here is from genome assembly GCF_000648675.2 of Cimex lectularius. NCBI lineage: Eukaryota > Metazoa > Arthropoda > Insecta > Hemiptera > Cimicidae > Cimex > Cimex lectularius. The sequence goes on along the minus strand of NW_019392637.1, from coordinate 576,127 downwards.
CCGCCAGTAACTTATTTTTCTTTAGAAACGATTTACATATAGAGTGTTCAAGTTGTACAAGATTGTCTCTTGTTCCTCTATTTTTCCTGAATCCACTTTGCCATCATGGTATCAGCTCTTTATTCTCCAGATACCAGTACAGCCTGTTTGTTATCATTTTTTCCATTAACTTGCACATGGAGCAAGTTAAGGATATAGGACGATAGCTTTTAACTTCGTGTTCTGGCTTATCTGCTTTTAGTAGTGGTATGGTAATTGCCATTTTCCAAATATTCGAGAATTCTCCCGTTAAATAAATCCTGTTAATTATTTTAAGAATGACCATTTTATCAGTTCCTTTCAAGTTCTTAATGAAGCTAATACAAATATTAGCCCGGGGACGTATCGCTACGAGAATTAAGAGCCACTGCGAATTCCACAGGTGTGAATAGGTAATTTAGTGAGTCGGAGGAGTTTGGTGTGACGATTATGGGTGGCATTTCTCGATTGTTTTTTATGGTCATGAACGAATCGTCAAAATTTGCTGAAGAAGAGACATTTTGATAATGCTCGGCAAAAGTCTCAGTTATGGTTTTGGAATCCGCAATGCACCGCCCATCGCTTAATTCGATGTACGTAATTGTTGTAGTGTTACCACAACTCCTTATTTTACGTATGGTATCCCAAAAAACTGAAACTGGTGTGCTAGAGGTGGTACTTTCAAGAAATTTCTTCCAAGATTCCCTTTTACTATTTCTAATTGTGTATCTAGCATGGTTTTTAGCTATAATGTATTCATTTAGATTAAAGCTAGATGGTCTGCGAAGAAATACACTTAGACATCTTTTCTCTCTTTCACTGCTCGTTTACACTCCTCATTCCACCAAGGGACATTTTTTCGTCGATTCCTTTCAAAGGGTGCCGATCTCGGGACGGCTACTTGTGCACCTTCTGTTAGTTTCTTATTTAAGGTGCCCCTACACTATCAAGAGGCTTGATCAAATGCTTGAACCTCCGATTGATGGGAGCTTCAAGCGTGCTTCAATCAACCCTTCAATCTTTCGGTCAAAACTCCCTCGACCCTCATCAGTGGAAGCCGTGAAGTGGAGCAGTCCGTTTCGCTTGTTTGATTTTTTGTTTTGTTTCGGTGCTGAATGGTTTCAAATACAGATTTGGGCTTCCTAGTCTTAACATTGGCTGCCCTGAAACAGAAAAAACAGCAAAAGAAAAAACGGTGGGCTAAGGAGTGGTACAAACTGAGAAACCTCTTCATTCATGAACATCTACTAAACTTTCTGTGTGAATCGGAACCAGAGGACTACAGGAACTTTTTGAGAATGGACCAAGAAAGTTTATTATTATCTAAGATTATCTACTGGAGTTAGTACGCCCCGAAATAAAACCGAGTGACTGACGCAATGCTTGATGAAAATTGCCCTACACTATCAAGCCGCTTGATCCTCTGCTTGAGTCATTCAAACTTCCTATCTATCACCGTCAATGCTTGCTTCAATCAGGTTTCTACACTATCAATCACGCTTGAGACAATCGATTTACTCAAGCATTTGATCAAGCCGCTTGATAGTGTAGGGGCACCTTTAGGTTTTCGATCAATCTATCTATATCAGTGCTTTCTGTATCTAAATTGCCAAGATGAACTGTCTGTTGATATAGGGACCAGTTTGCTTTTTTGATTTTCCATGTACATGGACGGTTAACAGTTTGTTGCCTCTGGGGCAATATGCAAATCACAATTGGAAAATGGTCACTGCCATGGGCATCCTTCGGTGTATACCAGGTCAAATGAGGGTGCATCGTTGGGCTCACCAGACTAAGATCTATTATACAGGGTTTATCGGATCGAGCGCAGAAATGTGTGGGGGAAGTATCATTCAAAATATTCAGGCCGAATCGTTCAATTAATAATTCAACCATTCTTCCCCGACCATTTACCGTATCTCCCCCCCACAACTGATTATGGTCGTTAAAATCTCCGAGGACAATCAGTGGCCGTGGCAGCTGGTTGAATGCTATTTCTAACTCCTCAAATGAGATTGATTGGTTAGGTGGAAGGTACACAGAACAAATAGTGAAGTGTGGAGGCTCCATTATTCTTGCCGCCACTATTTGTAAATTGGTGGTTATGTTTATACTTTTGTACGGTATGTTATTCTTAATCAGGATGCACATACCGCCACATGCAATTTGTCCATCAGTAAAGTCCTTTCTCAGAAGTGAAAAACCCCGAAAATGGTGTCATCAGTAGGTTTTAAGTTGGTTTCCTGTAAACAAAGTATTGAGCAGTCTAGTTTTGAAATTAAATATTGTATCTCATTTCGGCGGAAGTTAAGGCCATTTAAATTCCACTGTAGTATACATTTTTATGGAATTAAAGAATTATTATAAGAGTTTATTCGTTAATTTATTTATATGTAATTTTATTTTTGTTTTATAATTTTATTAATTAATTTTTCTTAAATTATTAATATTATTATTTTTATATTTTGTATGATGTTGGTATTATGTTTACATTATTTATTAATTTATCCAAATTGTTAATTATATTAATTTTCACCAGTTTTAGCTTGTTTTTTAATTTTGTTATGATCCGTTTTACTTGTTTTCAATCCACTTTTGGTGTTATCAGTGTTTTTTAGAGGCGGGGCACCATCGGTGTAATTGGAATTTTGCGACATTGGACTGTCCCGTTTACCGGCCGGTAGTATTTCTGTTAGATGCTTTATTGTTAATGGTTTTAGATTTATTTTCTGTGTGGAACCGTTTTGAGGTGGCATTTTTATTATTAGTTGTTTGTTATCGTAAGTATTGCCTTTGTTTTCAAGAGCAGTTATTTTTCTTATAAGAAATTCTATGGCATTATTGAGTTTGGTAATTTGTACACTCAGATTCTCAATTTAATCTCCATTAAGATTTTGTTCATTTTGAATGTCCACCTGTTGCTTGTTATTAGCATTATTGTGATTGCACTGATTTAGTCTGTTAGTGTAAAAAGTGTTATCGTCATTGTTTGTGAGACTTGTTGCTTGAGAGTAAGAGATTGGTCGCTGCATCGGAAGTTCTTGTGTTTTCAAAATATTTTCTGCTTGAGTAAAAGAGACTTTTTCCGTGCAGCGTATTTTTTCAATTTCTTTTTCTCGCATATATATAAGACAGGACTTATCGTATGCAGTCTGTGGCCGGCACAGTTTATACAATGTAATGGATTTGGGCAGTTTGTGGTTTCGTGTGAATTGTCTCCGCATTTTCCACAGTTTTGCAGAAGTGGGAAACGTTGGTTTTTTTATTGATTTTTCTCGAAACTACGTGTCCTACGAGCCTAATTCCTTTTCCAATCGACTCAGCAGGTCGATTTACATCGAAAAAGTGAATAAATTTTTTTCTCGATTATTTGGTGGTTTTATCGTTTTTCTCGAAAACTACGTGTCCGACAAACCTAATTCCTTTTCCAATCGACTGAGCAGGTCGATTTACGTCGAAAATTCAATATATTTTGTATATTTTTTTAAAGTTTTTTGCGTTTTTCTCGGAAAGTACGTGTCCTACGAGCCTAATTCCATTTCGAATCGACTAAGCAGGTCGATTTTCATCGAAAAAGTCATTAAATTTTGTTGCATTTTTTCGGTCTTTTGAGTTTTTCACGAAAACTACGTACCCTACGAGCCTACTTCCATTTAGAATCGACTAATCAGGTCGATTTACATCGAAAAGTCAATAAATTTTGTTGCATTTTTTTCGGTCTTTTGAGTTTTTCTCGAAAAGTACGTGTCCTACGAGCCTAATTCCTTTCCCAATCGACTCAGAAGATCGATTTACGTCGCAAAAGTAAATACAATTTTTTTCGTTATTTTTGGGTTTTTGCCTCTTTCTCAATATCATCAAGTCAATAAATTTTGTTGCATTTTTTTCGGTCTTTTGAGTTTTTATCGAAAAGTACGTGTCCGACGAGCCTAATTCCTTTTCCAATCGACTGGGCAGGTCGATTTACATCGAAAATTCAATATATTTTGTATCGATTTTTTAAAATGTTTTTTTTTTTCGTTTTTCTCGAAAAGAACGTGTCCTACGAGCCTAATTCCTTTTCCAATCGACTCAGCAGGTCGATTTACATCGAGAAAGTCAATAAAATTTTTTAAAGATTTTTTTGGGTTTTTGCCTCTTTCTCGAAAACTACGTGTCCTACGAGCCGAATTCCATTTAGAATCGACTAAGCAGGTCGATTTACATCGAAAAAGTCAATACATTTTGTTGCATTTTTTTCGGTCTTTTGAATTTTTCTCGAAAAGTACGTGTCCTACTAGCCTAATTCCATTTCCAATCGACTAAGCAGGTCGATTTACATCGAAAAAGACAATAAAACTTTTTCCAATTTTTTGAGGTTTTTGCGTTATTATCGAACAGTACGGTGTGCTACGAGCCTAATTCCTTTCCCAATCGACTCAGCAGGTCGATTTACATCGAGAAAGTCAATAAACATTTTTTAGATTTTTTTTGGTTTTTTGGGTTTTTCTCGAATACTACGTACCCTACGAACCTACTTCCATTTAGAATCGACTAAGCTGGTCGATTTACATCGAAAAAGTCAATAAATTTTGTTGCATTTTTTTCGGTCTTTTGAGTTTTTCTCGAAAAGTACGTGTCCTACTAGCCTAATTCCATTTCTAATCGACTAAGCAGGTCGATTTACATCGAAAAAGTCAATAAATTTTTTTTCAATTTTTTGGGTTTTTTGCGTTATTATCGAACACTACGGTGTGCTACGAGCCTAATTCCTTTCCCAATCGACTCAGCAGATCGATTTACGTCGCAAAAGTAAATACAATTTTTTTTCGTTATTTTTGGGTTTTTGCCTCTTTCTCGAAAACTACGTGTCCTACGAGCCTAATTCCATTTCCAATCGACTAAGCAGGTCGATTTACATCGAAAAAATCAATAAAATTTTTTTACATTTTTTTGGGGGTTTTTCTCGAAAACTACGTACCCTACGAGCCTACTTCCTTTTCCAATCGACTCAGCAGATCGATTTACGTCGAAAATTCAATATGTTTTGTATCTTTTTTTTAAAATTTTTTGCGTTTTTCTCGAAAAGTACGTGTCTACGAGCCTAATTGCATTTAGAATCGACTCAGCAGGTCGATTTACGTCGCAAAAGTAAATACAATTTTTTTCGTTATTTTTGGGTTTTTGCCTCTTTCTCGAAAACTACGTGTCCTACCAGCCGAATTCCATTTAGAATCGACTAAGCAGTTCGATTTACATCGAAAAAGTCATTAAATTTTGTTGCATTTATTTCTGTCTTTTGAGTTTTTCTCGAAAACTACGTGCCCGACGAGCCTAATTCCTTTTCCAATCGACTGGCCAGGTCGATTTTCGAAAATTCAATATATTTTGTATCGGTTTTTTTAAAAAGTTTTTTTTTTTTTTAGTTTTTCTCGTAAAGATTGTGTCCTACGAGCCTAATTCCTATTCCAATTGACTAAGCAGGTCGATTACATCGAAAAAGTTAAAAAAAATTTCGATTTTTTTTGCGTTTTTCTCGAAAACTACGTGTCCTTCGAGCCTACATATTACGCAGGGCGGGTGCCCAAGACCCCAGGGGTTAAATGCCTTGTTAGACTCGTACCCCATCCCTCCTACGAACCTAATTCCTTTTCTAATGAAATCAGCAGGTCGATTTACATCGAACAAGCAAAAAACAATTATTTCAATTTTTTTTCGATATTCTCGAACACTATGTGTCCTACCAGCATAATTAATTCCTTTTTCAATCGACTCAGCTGGTCGATCTATATCGAAAATATCAATTTAATTTTTTTTCAATTTTTTGGGGTTTTTTGCGTTCTTCTCGAAAACTACGTGTCCGGCGAGCTTAATTCGATTTCCAATCGACCCTGCAGGTCGATTTATATCGAAAAAGATAAATTTTTTCGACTTTTTTTCGGTATTCTCGAACACTACGTGGCCTACCGGCATAATTCCTTTTCCAATAGACTCAGCCAGGTCGATTTATATCCAAAAAGTCAATAAATTTATTTTCGATTTTTTTCGGTTGTTTGCGTTATTCTCGAACACTAACGTTTCCCACTAGCTTTATTGCTTTTCCAATCGACTCAGGAGGTCAATTTACATCAAAAACTCAATAAAATATTTTTCGATTTTTTTTTCGGTTGTTTTCGTTATTCTCGAACACTAACGTTTCCCACGAGCGTAATTCTTTTTCCCATCGACTCAGCAGGTCAATTTACATAAAAAAAGTCAATAAAATTTTTGTCGATTTTTTTTCTCGTAAACCACGTGTCCAAGCCCAATTTCTTTCCCAATCGACTCTGCAGGTCGATTTACATCGAAAAAGATAATACAATTTTTTTTCCATTTTTTTCGATTTTTTTTCTCGAAAACTACTTGTTCTACAAGCCTAACTCATATTCCAATCTACTCAGCAGGTCGATTCCATCGAAAAAGTCATTAAATTTTTTTTCGATTTTTTTTTTTCGAAAAGTACTTGTCCTACGAGCATAATTCCTTTTCCAATCGACTAAGCAGGTCGATTTACATAAAAAATCCAATACAATTTTTGTCGATTTTTTTTTCCTTTTTCGCGAAAACTACTTCTCCTACGAGCCTAATTCCTTTTCCAGTCGACTAAGCAGTTCGGTTCCATCGAAAAAGTTATTAAATTTTTTTTCGATTTTTTGGGTTTTTCTCGAAAAGTACTTGTCCTACGAGCATAATTCCTTTTCCAATCGACTAAGCAGGTCGATTTACATCGAAAAGATCAATACATATTTTTTTTCTTCGTTATTCTCATACAATACTTTTCCTATTAGCCTTATTCCTTGTTCAATCGTCTCTTCAGGTCAATTTACGTCGAAAAAGCTAAAAATTTTGTAGCCTTTTTTTCTGTTTTTTGCGTTTTTCTTGAAAACTACGTGTCCTACGAGCCCAATTCCTTTTCCAATCGACTCAGCAGGTCGATCCATACCGAAAAAGTAAATTGAATTTTTTTTCTCGATTTTTTTTGGGTTTTTTTTTCGTTATTCTCGTACGGTACGTTTCCTACTAGCCTAATTGCTTGTTCAATCGTCTCTTCAGGTCAACTTACATCGAAAAAGCTAAAAATTTTTTAGCTTTTTTTTCTGTTTTTTGCGTTTTTCTCGAAAAATACGTGTTCTACAAGCCCAATTCCTTTTCCAATCGACTCAGCAGGTCGATTTACATCAAAAAAGATAATTAAAGTTTTTTCCATTTTTTTCGATTTTATTTTATTTGTTCGTTTTTTCTCGAAAAGTACTTTTCTTACGAGCCTAACTCATATTCCAATCGACTAAGCAGTTCGATTTACATCAAAAATTTATTCATTTTTCTCGAAAACTACGTGTCCTTCGAACCTACATATTATGCAGGGCGGGTGACCAAGACCCGAGGGGTTAAATGCCTGGGAAGACTCGTACCCCATCTCCCTACGAGCCTAATTCCTTTTCCAATCTACTCAGCAGTACGATGTATATAGAAAAAGTAAATAAATTTTTTATATTTTTTTGGGGTTCTTGTGTTTTTCTTGAAAACTACGTGTCCTACGAGCCTAATTCCTTTTCGTCGTAAAAGGAGGTAAAACAAAATTGTTGACTTTTACGAAGTATATGGACATGCTGAGTCCGTTGGAAAAGAATTAGGCTCGGATCGCACGCAGTTTTCGAGAAAAACGCAAAAAACCCAAAAAAATAAAAAAAAATTTATTTACTTTTTCGTTGTAAATCGACCTGCTCAGTCGATTGGAAAAGGAATTAGGCTCGTAGGACACGTATTTTTCGAAAAAAAGGCCAAAAAAAAAATTTATTGATTTTTTCGATGTAAATCGACCTGATGAGTCTATTGGAAAAGAATTATCCTCGTAGGACACGTAACTTTCGAGAAAACGACAAAAAATAAAATCGAAAAAAATTTTATTGACTTTTTGATGTAAATCGACCTGCTGCGTCGATTGGAATAGAATTAAGATCGTAGAACACGTTATTTTCGAAAAAAAGGCAAAAAAAACCAAAAACTTGAAAAAATTTTATTGACTTTCGATGTAAATCGACCTGCTGAGTCGATTGGAAAAGGAATTATCCTCGTAGGACACGTAATTTTCGAGAAAACGACAAAAAATAAAATCGAACAAAAAATTCTATTCTCTTTTTCGGTGTAAATCGACCTGCTCAGTCGATTGGAAAAGGAATTAGGCTCGTAGGACACGTATTTTCCGAAAAAAAGGCCAAAAACAAACAAAAATAGAATTTTTTTTTTACTTTTTACTGCTCTAACCACTTGAGCTACCCCCCCCAAAAAAAAATTATTGATTTTTTCGATGTAAATCGATCTGTTGAGTCGTTTGGAAAAGGAATTAGGTTCGTAGGACACGTAGTTTTCTTGAAAAACGCAAAAACCCCAAAAAATAGAATTCGTTTTTTACTTTTTACTGCTCTAACCACTTGAGCTTTCTATCGTGACTTCGATCCAATCGGACACCAACTCCTCATCTCATCCTCCCCTGGTCACTGACTTTTTCATCTCAACCAAGACCTTACATAAAAAGTATAATCAATTGAAATAATTAGTATGGTCAATTAGACCACTAAACAAATATGGGTCAATTTAACTATACACTTATATGCTTGCGTTAATGTTAAAATTGAAATATTGAAAGAAATCATGGTACATCCTTAAGATGTATGGACTTTTCAATGTATACGTCAGGTGTATATCGGAAATCTTCGATCTTGGATCTTTAAAATGAGAAAATATTACCGATTTGAAAAATTGTACAACTTCTTATAAATGTTGTTTCTGTTTAACCGTCATGAGTTCGGGTTCAAAGGTAATTACCCTCGATAGGAAACGAGAGGAAATGGTGTGATTAACGACCTCAGTGGTGAAATAAACCGCTCCCGTCAAAAAAAAAAAATCTAGCTATAAAGTTTAGCAGGATTGCAAGAGAACAGAAGTAGACTTTACGATCTGCTATGATGCGGCAGTGATAAAATCCATTTTTATTATATTCCCAATAGGTGGGACTATAAAGGGAAGAATGAGAACGGAAGTGGCAGTGGCAGTGGCAATTCACCCTCCGGGGGAGCGGTCGTCTTCGGAACGGGGATGCCGCCGGCCGGTGGGTGTCGTGGGAAGGTGGCCCACGTCCTCGCCCACTCGGACTCCCTCTGCTCGGTTCTCCTGAGCCCACAGATCCTCTAATGAAAACCGGGATTAGCTCATCTCTGCCCCTTCTACGAGCCGCGTGGGCGATCCCATTCACCCGGGCTCAATGGGTTTGTAGCTCCGGAGTCCTCGTGTCCCCCCTTCAGCATTTTATTACGAGATCTTCGAGTCGGAGAGTCTCCGGGTGTCCTTTTGCCTACGCACTCCGCTGTCCGATCCACTTGTCGCATCTGAGACCTTAAAGTATATGACACATTCCTACCTCCTTGACTTGCCTAAGACTCAATTAAATTCTCAAGCTGTTCTCGTCTAATAAATAACTTCAGATATTACTATTGCTTATTGTCTAGGGGAGATCCAGGTCATGGATTCACCAATTTTAACGAAACTTGATACTTAAAATTTTTTTATTGCTATCTGTACATTATACACTGACAGGCAAAAAATTCCACCCACTTGTGGGTAACTTGATTTGTACATATTTTTATATATTAATCAATTTTTTCGTTAACATTTCAATATTGCGTATTTCCTCCTCTTGCCTTAATTACATCTCGAAGACGCCTCGGCATACTTTCTACCAGTCACACTCTTTCTTCTCCACACTCTTTCACGCCCACAAGAGATCGTACAGTAAATCCCCCCTCATCTGTAAAAAGTAAGCAGACCAATCGTCCAAAGACCAATGGCTGTGTTCTCGAGCAAACGCGAGCCGTGCAACTCTGTGTGTTCTGCCCAATTCTGGTCTCCTTACGGGGCGAAAACCCATCATCAGTCCATACTGACTTAATCTTCTTCGAGCAGTGCGTTCAGAAATTTGGACACCTCGAACTACCTGGAGCTGTTGAATCGTTTGAACAACAGTAAGGTACCGGTTTCCCAAAATTCTTAAAGTAAAAAAAAAAAGTCATCGTGCGGTTCTGTTACCCTAGGGCGTCCAGAACCGGGCCTTCTAGGGTAGGACCCAGTTTCCCGAAAACGTCTAACGGCTTGTTTCGTAGGGAGCTACGATGGGAATAGCTGCATACCTGATGGAACGTCCATCATTAATCAGTGCCACACTACGCGCAACATCCTCAGCACTAAGTGGCATTTTTAAGTTTGAAAAGTGAAATTAAATAAGCAAAGATGAAACTAAACAGTTTATTTCTTCACAATTACAATGAGACTGAATAAACATTTTAAATTCCGTAAAAAGTAAACATTGAAAAATCCTTTATCCTTATTTTCGATTGAGGATTAAGTGTGTTTACCCCTAATTGATATTCTCAATTTAATACATAACATAAACAAATTTTATTGGTAAAAGCAATGAGACAAATTAATGGCAGAATATTCTTTTATCGAGAAAATGAAAAAAAAAAAATCATTTGGGTGGAATTTTTTGACTGTCAGTTTAATATAATCAACTGAATCATAAACAATTACAACCCAGCACTACCCAAAACATCCTCCGCAGTACACAACACATCATCAATACAATCATACAAACCAATATACATGTCCATGCTATTCATTCACACATTGTCACAAAAAATTAAGTAAATATCTCTCCTCAGAACACATTCAAATAGCTTTTAAAAACCATAAAACTCGTTTTTCCAAAGTCAAAGACCTGTGGTATCGATTTAGTCAAAAGATTACTTTTTTATGTGTGTATAAAAATCTTTATTATTTATACTAATACAGTAAAAGTTGGCCTTTTTCCTTCATAAAGATAACAGCTACTTGTTTTCAAGTATAAAAAAAAATATATAAGCTTACAAAATTTTTTAATCACATTTAAATTAAATTCACTAGTTTTCGTGGTCCGCTTGACCAAGTAATATCTTTCAATTAATTAAGGTTTTTAGTTGAGTTAAAAAAGTCAGTGTCACGAGCTGGATTCGAACCCACGATATTCAGCTAGATACCCCGCTGTTCTACCACTTAAACTGTCGTGACCTCGATCCACTCGGACACTAACTTCCCATCTCAACCCCACCTTTTGAATTTTCCCTTCTTTTTGCCATTTTTCAAATGTCGTGTAATCTATTTGATTCTCGGCGACAAATGAAATGGCCACGGAAAACTTTAGTGAAGATATACTTCACTTAACTTATTAAATTAACTAGTTTTCGTGGTCCGCTTGACCAATTAATATCTTTCAATTAATTAAGGTTTTTAGTTGAGATCGTGGGTTCGAATCCCGCTCGTGACACTGTCTTTCAACTAAAAACTTTAAATTAAATGCAAACAAAAACAATGAACTAATTCTTTGGAGGTTCAATCCAAAATATAAATTAAAGTAAATGGATTTATATTATGGAAGAATACTATATTACTTAAAATACTTTGGTTGTACAAGTTTCAATTTAGAAAACATGCTGAAATTATTTATATTTATATATATAAAATAATAAGCTATTGGTAACATTTTAACACTAGGACATCAGTGAAACTACTTATTTACCATTTTTTAAAATATGCGTATTATTTTACGCTAACCACGAATATAAGAAGAAGTAAGTTTTTTTGGTATCATATATGTAAATTAAACCACAAATGTACATCACAATATAAAATCCTTTTCATAAGAAAAAATTAACATACAAATATAAAAATATTTTATCTTAAAAATATTCTACATGTTCTAAAAACCAAATTCAATGGTTTTTCAGACAAACTTGTATGCTGTGTAACATTAAAAAAAAATTAAATTAAGTAACAAATTGGGTAGGTATCCTTATGGGTAAATTAAATTAAGAAACAAATTGGGTAGGTATCATTGGTTTATTTCAACAGTTGTGTGCATTTGCACGATTAACGGTTAAAAAGATTTAAAACCTTTGAAATACTTTCGTTTGCGATCTTCTTTCGTTTGTCTGGATCAGCACACTTTTCTAACAACAAATCGGCTGTATTCTTTTTAAACTAGGGAAATCTTAGATGTGTTGTAGATCGATTTTTATCGGTTGACTAAATACAACAGACCCAGCAACAATAGCCTACAAATCCGATGTAATTTATAAAATTAATTGTGTGAACTGTCGAGCAAAATACTTTGGAATTATAGCGCAATATCTGGAAAAACGGAAAAAAAACACATCTATGACTGTAAAACACCAAAAACCAATCCCACAGCATTGGCCATACATCACTTTGAAAAACAACACAACTTTGATTTCGACAAAAATACAAATAATAAACCCAGAAAAAAATACAAACGCAACTTTCTTAGAAATGGTTTACGTTAACAGAGACACACCATTAATTACAGAACAGATACGTGCAAACTCAGCCGTAGCTACGCCAACATCATAAATCAAATAAACTATTAAACCTTAATTTTATATTTCCCTTTCCTTCGTTATCGTCCTTAATAATAACTTCCTTTCCAGTATTGTATGCCGAATCACAAATCCAATCCAGAAAATCCCCATTCTCGATTTCCTTTGAGTTAAATAAAACCGCCTATGACCAAAGAAAATTTTCCTGCTTTTCCACGTCACCCACCCTGTCTCAATCATTTAAAAACAGCAGAATTAAAAATTCACGTTTCACAACACTTTCACACAAAACCAATATGCCACCACAAGAATAGCACCACACTTTATATGAGAATAAAATACTTGGTTCAAATTTTATATTTACATCTTAAATGTTTTCTAATTGACATATGTTTCGTAATTTATCCAGGCCCTGAAGATGATCGGAATAAAGCCCGAACGTCGTCAAAAAAATGAAAAAAGGTGGTTTTCTAAACTACCTCGTTCTTGACCGCTCCTCACGACTTCAAAAAATTATAATATATTTTGATAAAAAATTTACTAGTCACATTGACACAGTGAATGTCTTAAGGGGAGTTAACAACCTTTGTTGCTCTCTCAACTTTATTTCAAGGTCTAGTCCTTGGATGGAGGTCCCGGGGCTATCGCCGGTTTAGTCGTCCGATGGGACTATAAGGATGGATTGTGTTGGACATGGATTAGGGTGAGTGAAGAGATTTTCGTGGAACCTGGAAAATTTGGCGGGGATTAATTTATTAGCAAAGGGTATTATGGATATGGGTGTTATTTGTATTTTATGGATAAGAATATTGATGTCGTTGTGGAGGTTGGTATTGGTAACATAGCAGAGAGCATTGACTATGATTCTGAGCATTTTGACCGGAAGGACTGAATTAGCTGGATTGGTAGGTTTAGCGATGCCCCATAGTTCCAGTCCATATGCGCAAATCGGTTTCAGTAGTGTTTTGTATAGTGTTGGTTATCTTAACGACATGTGATATTTGCGTCCAAATAGTTTGTAGTTTAGCCTGAATGCTGTTCAGTTCCTGTCTTTTTATTTGTATGTGTCGGTTCTAGGTTAAACCTGAATCAAGATAGAACATAACATAGCGCACGCGGGTTTTATGGATAAAAATGTTGTAGAGGACTATTGCGTGAGGGGTTTTGCTTCGGAGGATAAATGTAACGTCGATGTATTTGTTTTATTTATCCTTCAAAGTTAGTTCCATTCGCCTATTCGTTGGAAGTGCGCCAGGAGCTCATCTTGGAGTAAGTGGATCGGGTTCCGAAAGCACGGCTGTCTCATCGGCAAAGGATGCAAAGGAGTAATTGTAGATGGAGGAGTTGGGGTGTCTGAGGGGGTAGTACAAGATTGATCCGAGCACACTGCCCTGTTGCTTTCCGGAATAGCCCGATCCTTGCGAACTCGGAAGAATCATCCTGAGTGGTAGGCGCGAAGAATATAGGTATAAGGTGTTAGGAAGAGTTAGGTGTGTGTTGGTTTGTATTGGAGACACTCATGTCAGCCGTGATCGAACGCTTGTGCCTTCTATAAAGGTCCCCATACAGTTTCTTTATGCTCAGAAAAGGTTGTGAAGGTCGAAAAATATTATACACATGTTTTTAAGGGTACGAATTTCCACTTTACAAAATGAAAAAAAAATTAACCTACTTTGTTACGTCGCTTGTCAAAAATTACGTAGTTATTTCAATAGGTAGCTCGAATCCGCAATGGAAAGGATTTGTTTTTGGTAGGGAGTGTAGATTCTCGTTGGTCTTTCGGTCGAACTCGTCAACGAGAACGGTCATGAGCCTGTTGACCCACTGCTTAATTAGGGGATTACTTCAACTCATTGGCTGCTATTTGGTAACTTACGTAAGCCTCAAAGGCAATGTTCTGTCCGGCTTTGCTGCATCAGTAATTTTAGGCGAGATTATTTTAACATAGGTGATTGCTACTGTCCTTGGGTGTTGGGCAACGAGATAATGGAATCTTTAAATTGCTTCTTTTTATGGCAATTTGAAATTTTACATACTGGTCCATTAGTTGAGGTAGTTGAGGAACCATCCTTGTCTAGTCTATCAATCAATCTTCGCCATCCTTCTGTCCTGTGTGTCCTAGTCCCTGACAAGAGACAATTTATCTCCTATTTCTGTTTTTCCAAGTCCACTCCATTCCCTGCTATGATCTTACCTCTGGTGAGGGTGAGTACTAAATAGATACTTATTCCCAGGTGTTTAATCTCTTTTGAGTAAGGTTCAATTGCCTGAAACACCGTGACAACATTTCCAAGGAGAAATTGACGTTTTAACTATTTCATTTAGTACTGTAATTACCTTGCTCAACCCTGTTTATAAGGGGGGTTCTGATAATTAAAGTTTAATTCAAAAGAATATTGTAAAACGGAGAAACCTTTCGGGATTAATCTACAGGAGATTAGGCTGACTCACGGCGGAAGCTCGCGGAGAGATGGTAGAGACGGTGGCTCGATGTGTCTTACTATAGGCGCCACCACATAGGGAGCGAGTAGGAATTTTTTCAATGTCATTAAGGTATTAAATATATTATCATACTTTTAACATTTTTCCATGGGCAAGATAAAACTTTAACTTTTTTCAAACTTTAGGGCAATATCTTTTAGTTGTACCATCTTAATAATAATTAATAAATAATTAGTTATTAATTAGGTTTTGTTGAAAACAATATCATTCAATTTTACTTTGCGTTTTCCTTGAAATAAATATAATGAAATATAATTTGCTCTTTAGTACTATTAACGATGTTATTAAAAGACGTGCCGATTGGTTTTCCTATGTCGTTATTAAGGAAATGCAATTAGAAATCCGGCGCTGGATTATCCGTTTGTTGACCAGGTGATGCCAAACCCATTCCCAGTCGATCAACCACAAGGTTAATGGCTTATTGTTGTCAATAGTCCACGAAAAAGGGCTCAGACAATGGGCTCATTGTTTTTAAACAGCGCGAACTCGTAGTTTTAACGACAGAGGTATTAGTCCAAATTGTCAAATTGCCTCCGCCCTTGCTTCGGCTCCGGGGAGGGAGATCGGGGACAAATTAATACAAACGACTTACGACTTCCCTTCATCAATTCGGCTGCAGCTGCAATCCCTTTAAAAATAATAGTCACGCCGGAATAAAAATTCTTCCGGTTTCGTTAAAAGGATGCAAACGCCTATAAATCTCGGGTCTTACTACCTGAGCGAATATCCCAAGTACTCCTGGGCCAAAGCTAAGAGATTTAAGGCAAAACTTGCAAATCGTGTCAACGTGGTTGTAAACTGTAGTCGGGTCGTTTCCTATCATTCTGGTCCGTCTGGTATTGTCGGTCAGGCCCGTTTCGCCTTTTCGCCGTCTTTAGTGATCGGTTGTTACGGATGGAATGCCGTATATTTCGATGGCACGGGTCAAATATGGTCAGTGACAATTATTGGAAGTTACAGACGGTTACGCACCCAACGGTTTATAATATCAACATAGTTTACATTATGAGATTTGCTTTTGAGGTCTGCGCGCTGATTAACCTGAAGATGGGTTGTTTCCTATCATCTTGGTACCCCTACTCTCTCTAGTTTGGTCTAGAACCAACCATGGTTAGAACAGGAAAATAATGGTTTGCTAGAGATGGTCAGGAATGGTTAGAGAATGTAAATAATCGTTTGTTAGAGTTGGTTCGAAATGTAAAAATAATGCGAATACAGGCAAAGCAAAGATAATGGCATTGTCCCATATCCATCTTAAGATATGATTTAAGGTTTTATTTAAGTTTCTAAAATATTATCTGGTCCGGCAAACCACGCTGTAACCTTTGCGTTATTTTGAACTCAATGTTGAATTTTGATATTTCACGGTTCACCTGGAATTTTGAAAATTTGAAATTATTTATTTACTCTTAAACGACAGTCCTTGCGTTTTATAAATTTTTTGCAATAGTGCAAGCAGACAAAGCAATGTTGATTTTAAAAATATTTAATTGTCAATTTACTATTTTGAACATAGAAAATAACCTTTTTTAGCTTCTACAAACCAACTAACTGGTTGTAAAGTCTCACTGTATTAAGAGTTGAACCCTTGTGTTATTCCAACAGCCCTTTCAATTTTTTATATGTATTTCACGGCCCACTGTGTTTTTAAACTTTTAAAATGGCTAATTTTGCCTACAGATTGTTTGGTTGGCTAGTCCTCGCTGTTTACCAAGGCTCAAATCTTTGCAATAGACAAACATTTTTTATTTTCTAAATATTTTATTATCTGTAATTTTATACATTTAAAACCTGTGTTTTGTTTCGGCTTCTGATTTCTATAAAACTATTTTCTGGTCCGTCATGCCTCGTAATTTAACCCTTTCTTGCCCAACGTTGCCTCAGGGCAACAACAAATTTAGCAAATTTGCTAAAGCTTAGCTAATCCCTTGTGTAGTGGTTCTATTATGTATTTTGGCAACACTGATTTTTTTGCCGCCAATCGAAAATCTTCATTTTGGAACCTTCTATCTCTAACCACTGCATCTTGTATCGATTGCTATATTAGCCAAACTTAACATTTTGCATATACAGATTATAATTTAAACATTTATTGCCTAAAGTTGCTACAGAGCAATGTCAACTTTAGGGTTTAAGGTTAACAGGAAATCCCGTGGGCTTAGGGCAGGCGCAATGTCCTGCTCTGTTTCTGTCCATGCTATGTCACCACTGATCTACTTGGAGCCAATGTAAACTCACAGCATTTCCCACTAATCGTTAAAGAAAATTCGTCTTGCTCTAAGGCAACGTTAGGCCAAAAAGGATTAATAAGCGTCAAACCCTTCACCCCCTTTCATTTTTCCCTTTCTAAAATTCGAAAATAGTAGCAACGAAATGGATTGATCATCTGAAAAGAGTTTTGGGTCTTTCTGTCTTGGGTCTTCAAGTTTCTGAAAGGTCTGGGCCAGTATGCTCATTGCTTTAAAGGATTCTCTCTTTTCTAATCAAGTGTCCTTTACAGAAATTTCTGGGGCGAGCTAGGCTCCTATTTATTTAAATGAAAATAAAGTTTAAAGTTTTACCGTTTTACTTTGTACTGAGTAAAGATAGTAATGTACAATTTTAACGGATAAATTTAACCATTTGCTTCGTTTGTTGTTGTTTTTATTGTTCACCTCGGCCCGGAATTACTAACAGTCGAATTCCCCGTGTATCCTTGAGGCCGGGACCGATGTGCCGTGGGGGTTGGAAAATTTATTCATCTTGATTGGATTATATCACCCATCAATTATTTTTTAATGGGAAGCCGTAAACTCCCATTAATTATACGGGGGCTGCCCTTTTAAATCTCAAGAGGAAATATCTCTTCCAGGATCCGTACTCCCATCAGGCGGGCAATTACAGAGGTACGCCCACGCGGAAACGGGGAGCGCGTCCCGCGAAGTCCGAGACTTCACCGGATTACGCAAGGCGAAGAAAAAAGACAAAGGGCACCGGACGGGCTTGAAACGTCCTCAAGTTGGTCGGATTAGGATACCCTTAAACCACCCTCTTTCAAGCTTAAAACATAAAAATCTTACAAATCGACCATTTTGTTTTGCTTTTTTTAAGATTATTTTATTAGGCAGACGACATAGACGACATATCTTCTAGACCTCCTCGAATTCTGTTGAATCCAGATAGTCGATAAACTCGTACGGCGACTCATTGATGAAGGTGACGATGTACACGACTGCTTTGAGCTTCCTCCTCGCGAACGGTATGATGAACTGGAGGAAATGGGCCACCTCGATGAGCAACTCCATCGTTGCTGAGGGTGTTGAGCAAGGCTCAACGGACCCTTTTGCCCTGTCGGACTGCCATTCTTGCAAATCCTTTAAAACAAAAACGAAAAACTTGCATATGTTTCTTTCTTATTTCATATGTGATTTTAAAACTTTTTTTCTTAAAAAGATTTTTCATTCTAATAGAAGAATCTGAATCTATGATAATTAGTGAAAGACTGAGAGATCAGGAATGATTTCTATCTTTATTAGGGGGATCGTTATTTTTACCAATTGAGAGTTGACTGTCCAGAGACCACCATCCCTAACCACGTTTTTGATCCTAACTGCTTTCGAAGGTTTGAACCTTTATGAAAAGCGTGGCTTGACGGGCCTAACCTGGGGCAAAACAAGCAATTCCCAAATATTCATAATTACAAAAACACTAGCAAGTAACAAATAGCTAAAAATAGTATTAAATAGTGAGGATAGACATACAAAATACATGTATAATAGCAAACAAGAATTTCAGAATTTCAAATTAACAGATGAACCGGGAAATATCAAAATTCAAAATTGCTTCTAAAATAACGCAAGGTTAGTGGGTTTGTAGAAGCAAAAACAGGTTATTTTGAAATGTTCAAAATAGAAAACTTACAATTAAATATTTTAAAAATCAACATTGCTTTGTCTGCTTGTGACCATTGCAAAATATGATGATGTCTCTTGTTAAACAGCAAGATTTGACTTACCAGCATTCAACGTTTTTGAGCAGTTCTTTTTTAAAATAATGAAAGGAACAAAAATAAGTACAAACTTAAGAAAAAGCATAATACCAGCATTGCGTTCTGAATATCTCAAGTTACTCTTAATATTCAGAGAGACTTCAGATACTATGGGTAAAACACGTGTTTCAAATGGACTTCACGAACCTTGAAGAATACAATCGTTATGACACTCGGGTTCTCGGGATGGGAAAGTGGGGAAGAAAGTGATTGGACAGTAGGGTTAGGATGGATCTAGAGCGTGGTGTGAAACCTTCGGAAGCGGGACCGGATCAGTTCGTTGACGAACGGAATGTTGAGGCACTAATTGTGGAAAGTGAAGTAACTTCTTTTTACATCTTACTTACTTTATCCCTGGCTCCATATTTTTGGGGGCTCGCAACACAAGTGTGAATTTGAGCCCCCGGTGTGCCCGGTGTTCTTCCATCGAAGAAACCCATTTTTGAAGGGGGTTGAACCAAATTCAGGGTCGCTGAGATCTGATCCCGCTCCCTCCATTGATGAGTGCCGTGTCAATTTCTTTCAATTGCGGCCACCGGTCCCCTTAGTCGTCAGAAAAAGTCCAGAGGCGACGGTGGGGATCGAACCCACGACCGCGGGATCTGCTAGCCGAGAGTCTGACGCCTTAACCACACGGCTACCGCGGCCCCGAAGTTAGTGACATAGTATGAACGTTGGCAATTTGTCTGAGGACTTTTGTTTGGAAGGATTGGTTGCGATGGAGTTTGTATAGCAGTAATTAGAGTTACAGACAACTCATCAGAGATAGTGTTTGATGACCAAAACTGATTTCGGTCGTAAAAGTCGTGGTTGTTCAAGTAATCTGTTAACTTGTTGGCTCGTATGTCTTGTATGGGGATTCCACGTCAATAGGCTGTTTTGGTATAGTTTTAAATTGTTACCTAGGTATATACTGTTTGGATAGGATTGGGAGAAGATAGAATTGTGGTAACATCCGTGGTAATGATGGTATTGGGATGAATAGGATAGTTAGCAGTATAAATGGCAAAAAAGGATGAAACAAAGATTGCTCCCTTGTGGAACGCCTTTGCGCCCTTGTCGGCCTTTATCTGTCATCTATGTACTCGTTGAGCCTGAAAAACATCCCCCCTTTTTGGTTTAGTGCTGTCTGAGAGCAGGACGAACTTTAGCAATTTTGTAAAAGGTTAGGGGGAAATCACGTGTGAAGAGATATTTTTGGTTGACGCCAAATAAATCAGTGTTGCCAATACACGAGCATAAACGGAGCAGGAACAACACTCACGAGATTTTCTGCTAACCTTAAACAAAATTGTTTGCTTTGGCATTGTTCTGAAGCTACATTGGGCAAGAAAGGATTAAATTATAAACTAAATATGAAAAATTTTATGTTTGGCAAATTTAACAATCGATATAAGACCCAGTGGTCGGGTGAAGAGCCGTGTGGTTGAAGATTTTAAAATAGAGATTTTAGACTTCCACCAAATAAATCAGTGTTGCCTATGCTTGGGCAGAAATAATGATGGAAAATTAGTGCACCCACCCTCTACTCACGGGATTAGCTGTCATTTATCAAATTGGGGTTGCCCTGAGGATTGACCCCCCTCTCCCAGAAAGAATAATTAATCCTTAATAAGCGAGGATTGACGTACCATAGGGTAGATTGCAAAAATACAAATATTCAAGCGTACCTTCATTAGCATTTCTCTATCAAATATATTCGAACTCGATAAGTCTCATGAAATATAAAGACAGCATCATGCTTTCAGAATAACACGAGTGTTTCACTCTCGAGGCCAGAGTGGAATGTCGTTTCTTTATATAGCTGGGTGATTGATGATAAGGGTCATGTATAAACACAATAAAAAAATTAAAGAACTTTCGCTTTATACATAATTTATTAGAACTTCGTTATGATCTATACATATTTCTTTAACAAATACACAGTACGTGGTTATAATTATTTATTATATTAAAAAAATACGTTCGGTTATGTTATATGTACAAAAATAGACTTAATACTGTGTAGGTTTCACCGGTGATTTGTTAAAATTCGACAACCGGCGCTGTACAGATTTAAATACAAAATAATAAATTTATTTTAAAAATATATTTTATAATTAATTTACAATAAATCAACCTTATTAAAGTATCCTCCGTGTTGATTGGCACTTGTAGATCAAAATTATTTGTATTGCTTGACAAAAGTAGGCTTTTTAATCAATTGGCCTTTGTTTTTTATGATTGTTTTAAAAATTTCACGTTCAAAAGTAGATTTCAAAGTTTCTTTTCCCCCGCAAATTCGGTGAAAAGCCTTCCTACGCGTGTCGTCCACGACCAACGCTCTCTGTCACTTTCACGGCCGAAAAAAGCGAGATAAAGCGGACCAAGCCGTTTCCGAAACCGGCTCGCTTCAGATAAATTTTTCAAATCTGAGAAATCGATCAACATACACTTTTACCATTTTGACTAGATCCACATTTATATTTTACAATTATTAATTATATATAAATTAAAGCCCAATATATGTATTTTTAAATTTAGATGGACATTTTTCTATAAAGTCAGAGAGCGTTTATAACCAATATATTATTTTTTAAAAGCACATTGATTGAAAATTTCATTCCTTATTGAAAGAAATTAAAAAATAGAAACAACTAGAGAAAATAAATAGTTTGCCCGTGACGATTAACCACACCAGGGTGACATAATCGATCTCCAGCTGTATTAAGTGATTTAAAATAATGCAGTTAATTTTCTACAATAAATTATGTAATTTTTAATCTAAATTGTTTATAAAGCAGTAAATCCGTGATCATATGAATTAACAAAAATTATCAACTGTTCTGACATTTTATTCTGTTGAAAGCAAAGATTTTTTTTGCAAACGTGCATTAATTGTTTGTTATATATGTTGTATATACTATTATGTCATCGTAGTGGATAACAAAAAATAATTAAATAAATGTGTTTAATGGAATAGGTCGCAACTCGGTTTTGAGGCTCGGGTCGGAGGGTCCGCACGGCGCGATCACCTCTCGGCTGACTTCCCGTGGAGACTAGAATGGGGCTACTTGTATCCTCCTTGGCCGCAGGAACAGGCGCACTCCGTCACCACCGGGTATTGGACTTTGATCCACGTGCAAGACTTACGGCAGTGCCAGCGCAGTAGGTACTTATGCGCGGTCCGGCTCGGCTTGCACTTCATCCCCGCGGGTACGGAACAGCTGTTGGCCGGGCAGTGGCCTTCCTTCAACCACCTACAACAGTCGACGTGTAAAACGGCGAAAACGGCGGGACTGGACTGAACGGGTTACCTGGGCCAGAATCTGGGTCCTAAGTCCCTCCACCTGTTCGAAACGGGACAGGCGGTCAACGCCCATAACAGCTGCCGCAGCTTCCTCCGCAGCTTGTTCGGCACCCTGGTCTTGAGCTTGGTGCCATCGCTCAGCCGGACGAAGCCCAACTCGACGTCTTTGACGTGCTTTGGCATCGGCCCCGTCGGCACCAGCCGCCCTTTCCGGTTCCTCCTGGAAAATCGCATTCAACCTCGGTTCGCACTGTATCTTCAAGTGGGACCCACCTACCTGAACGGGAAATGCGGGGCGGCGAAGTCCGTGTTGCTCGGCTTGGCCACCGACGAGTATTCGAGGTCCAGGGCCGGACCGAGGATAGCCGCCAGGACGGTGACGTTCAAGTCTCTGGGCCTCGGCTCCGTCGAAGGGTCGATCGGCTCGATCAGGTCAGGGGCGATCCCCGAATACGAAGGGCGCAGACCACGCGATTCGGGGGAAACGCAGTAGCTCCAGGTGATGACGCAGCTGAAAACCAGCAATCCCTCGATCTAGAAACACAAAACAACCATCATCAAATGATACGGAAGACACTCCTCACGCACGACTTTTATAAGAGGATTTTGTCAACGATCAAATTCAGCCAAAATTAACTTTCACAATCCTAAAAGAGATGCCGATGGAATTTTGTATCTTCGATCTTAGGTAGTCGGGTTTGAAGGATTTTGTACACCTATCGCTAGAGACGGACGTCGATGTCAGGATGTCGACCATACCGCCCGGATGAGACGATCCCCGTAGCGATTTTCATCAAGAATCATTATCGGCCCGGCGAGAAAAACAAACACGGCCAGAAGGTGTTTATGACGGCGATAAAAACGGAAAGGTGTTATATACAGGGTGTCGATCCCGTGGCTCGATAAGCGGAGGCGCCTAAAATTCCCCGGCATGGCCATTGTGAGGTCTCCGCCGGTTTCATTCCTCATCGAGTCGGTGCCCATTGTCCCGGACCCAAGACAGACGGGAACATGTGTCAGTGTCACCGTTAACAGCTTAGACCCGGTGGAGGGAGCTTTCTTTTCACCGGCCTCCACCGCCCTAATGAGCCGACTCAACACTCAACACGGGAAACAATTTTTTATGCAGATCCACATTACTGAGAGCCAAATTTTGAATTCAAATAGTTTCTTTTAACACAAAAACACGATCCGGATGAGGATTCCATGGCAAAAGACTCAACTAAGATCAAATGGACATTCAGAATTCCTTAAGAACCGTACATTCCAAGCCCTTTACAGACTAAACACAGAACATTTTTATTCCACGGGCTTAAATACATACCCTTTACAGATGTTCAGTTAATCTAACTTTACTCTACAAACCGAACAATTAAAAAAAATATATGTACCAGTTTGGTCATCAGTGTTTCGCTGAGAACGGCTAAAACGCCTTTTCCACAGGAGAAAAAAAGACTAGCTTTTACGAGAGGGAGATGTCGAATAAAAAAAAGTTAGGGTAGGTTGTTTAGGTAGCTTGTAACGTCTGATAAGGTAGATAACTTTAACAAAGTGGACATAATAGTTTACAAGTTGAACCAAGATTTATACCTGGTTCGGCTTGGACGATCTGACTCGCTGAATAAAACCAAGAAGGAAATAAGTCGTATTTAACAATACTTAATTATCAATAAACTATTTAACAATTATTTAAATGATTGATATTCTAAAATAGACATGTAATTTCCTAGGAATTAGGATGTATTCGTCTAGTTTAAATTGGCCAAAGAGTAAATTAGTTAACGTCCTGCACTCTTTTTACCAAATTTTAAAATTATCAATTTATATAAAGAAACAATTGGACCTTTTCCGTTAATGCGCCTCCGCCCCACTCGACCGCTAACATCTCTGGTCACATAAGGAAATGCTCCTTTAAAGAAAATCATAAATACTGAAACATTTTATTTTAGAAAATTCATGTAATAGTAATTAAGAGGATAGATTGGTAATAAAGGAAATCACATTTCAGTCCCTGGGGGCCAAAATTTAACTATTTCAATAAGGAGTCTTCGAAAACATTCACATTTCTTGCCGTACATGACTGCCGCCACATAAATTCGCATAGATAGGAGTCCAATAAACTTCGGCGTGTCGACAAAATCGAGAGTGTGGTTCACTGTCATAAGGCAGAAACTAGGATCCTTGGATAATGTTTCATATGCCTTCCACTGATCGGACATGATCACAGACCCAGCAGCGATCCGATCACGAATTATGGGGATGAGAGTGGCGGCTGATCTGTCCGTAATGGTGATTAGAAAACTTTCTCTCGTTTCGCAGCTAATGCCACCAAAAACCCAGTGCTGTGGTAAGTCTGCCGG
Source organism: Cimex lectularius (assembly GCF_000648675.2). Taxonomy (NCBI): domain Eukaryota; kingdom Metazoa; phylum Arthropoda; class Insecta; order Hemiptera; family Cimicidae; genus Cimex; species Cimex lectularius. Next base: position 551,488 of record NW_019392637.1, on the reverse strand, counting down.
TGTTGGTTTTCCGGCGCGAAAACTGCGATTCATCAATTTCCACAGCACAATTGGGGGCCACCAGTGCTCGAATGTCTGCGCAAAAAGAGTTCGAACAGACTTCGTGCATGCAGTTGCACCAATCAACGAACGTGTTATGATTTACACTTGACGCTCTTTCACAAAATTTAACGCTTACCATTTCGTATGCCCAAGCGTATATGAACTTGATTTGAACGCATTGATGGTCGAATATGGCAGTCTTGAGCCAGTTAGGCATGAATTACTTCTTAACGGCATTTCCGCCTTGCATCTACGTTTGTAGCACCTCCACTTGTCACGAGATCCTGTCAAATGCAGCCTCGCGTCGTGTCCTCCTGTACATCACACAGCTAGTGGAAGAACTCCCTTTCCTGAAGGAAACGAACTGCCTTTTCCTTGGTTTTGACAGCGTTGTATAGTGGGAGAAAGTGCATTTTTATTTAACGCCGAACTATACACATTGACTCTAAACATGATAAGAAATATAGGATATATAGAGACCTGACCCGTGGAGAGGAGGCACATTAACGGAAAAAGTCCGAAACATTTAATTATTGTTCTATTAACCCTTTATGGCCTAATGTTGTCTGAGAGCAGGACGAACTTTAGCAATTTTGTTAAAGGTTAAGGGGAAATAAAAAAACTCTCCCTGTGGGAAATAAATTAGCAAAAAGAAAACCCTTCCTGGGGATGTGCATGCGATGCCATCCGTGCGAGCCCTGTAGTAGAAAATTCACGGTATACAAAATTGGAGGAAAAACGCCGCACCCGCCCTAAACTCATGGGATTAGCAAATTTGCTAAATTTGTTGTTGCACTGAGGCGAACGTTGGGCAAGAAAGGGTTAAAACTCCTGTAAATTACAAATTAATGTAAAGAAACATAGTAGCAATTGACTTACCAGTCAATGGGCTAAGTCTTAATCTGGTCGATACTAATTTTGGTCTGCTTATTTTCGATGATTTTGCCCGTTAGACGCGCTTAATAAGGTGGCCTCTTGATAATTCGAAGCACAAGGGACTATAAAAATAATCCGAATTATCGAGAGGAAAGAAAAAAAAATTAAGGGTTGGTGTGCATTTTTAAAAGTTTTTACACGGTATATTTGTAATTTGGTACCTAGTTCTGTAAAAAAAAACACTTAACAGTTTAAGAGCCTTTGCATTTTCAGTATGTATGTCAATTGGTAGTTTAATGATAACTTTATATAACGAAATTTATTAATCTATGGCATCAAAATTAAGAAGTGTAAGCCCCTTTATTAGATGTGTATGATAATTCAATCAAAACCTGCATGAAAATAAATAAAAAGTCCGGTTTTGGTTAAAATAAGTTTTTATTTCAACAGTATTATACGCTTGGGAACTTATGTAGGAAAGATTCCTCCGCATTTCCCTCAAAAACCTTTCCATCCTTTTGAAATTACCTCCACCATACATCGAAACCGTCCTCAGATGACCACTTTGACCACAATATGCTATGCCATCCTAGGTACCACTCAATTTCCTCCCTTGTGAAACCATTCCGTAGTCATTCTCATTCCTAAATCCAGAGATCAGCCTTCTCCCTGTAATGTCCAAATTCCCCGAAAAACTTCTTTTAAAACTTAGAACATTTATGTACATTTATTTATGTACATTTTATTCCTTCACACCAATTCGCCTTCCGTCCCCATCATTCTACGATCTAGCTTGGTTCTAGTCACTTGACACCATTTCCTCCACTATAGAGTACAACCCACTAGGAAATGTTCCTGGATTTGGCCCAACGTTGGGAAATAAAGGGTTAAAAAACAAGTCTTTGTTTCAAACAACTTGATTGTTTGACATAAATGTAAATTTCGTTTTATAGTTTTTGTATCATTTTGGTCTGCCTATCCTGGCGGTCTATCTTCAGTGGTGGCATGATGATGGTCATCTGACGTTCCAAAACTGCGAGGATAAGCAAATCAAAATCAAGTTCATCAACCGGCGGACTCCAAGAGGAAATATAATAAATGTAAATGTTTTTTTTGACAGTGTCGAACAAGTTTGACCCTGGTTTCGTAGAATTTTGAACAGCTCTTTAATATAATACTCTCTTGTCAGTTTGGATTTACGTTTTTCCTCACCGCACGTTAATCGTGTCTCTCGGTCTCCGGGTGATGATCGTACGTGGAAAAAAACGAGGCGCCGGCGCCTCATAGGGACGAAAAAACGGTGCTGCCGTCCGTGATACAGTCTGAACACAGATCCTTTTCAGCTGGTTCTCCGAAAGAAGGCTGGGGGTGCCTGGATACCGTTCTCGATGGGACGCTGATGAGGCGCCGATGGCATTCTCTGAAATCGTCGGGTTTTGTTTCCAGTTATTCACGGCGGAAGAAACGCCGTTCTTCACATGAAGACGTGAGACTTGATTGTAGACGTCAGGTCAAATCGGTGGGCGCATTTCAACCCAAAAGTCAAATTAGGTATAAAGATTTTACAAATCCTGCAAACCGAGTTGTTGAACGATCTACCCTTCTGTAATCCAGGAATATAATTAGAAATTACGCTACCGGCTCTGAAATGTAACAAGGAACGTGACCCGACTCGAAAAACGCGTGATGATGTCGATTAACTAACTTTATAAACTTGGCAACATAAAAGGGAATATCTCATTAGAATAGAAGTAGAGTAAAACAAAAACGAACAAAAAAGGCAAAAAACATTCTTAGACCTTGATAAGTCCTGTTTGCAAATTAAGACGTGATCTCATGGAAAGGATGAAGACAAATAATTAATCCTTATCCCCTCGGATTGAAGCATTGGAATTTTTAAATTTAATTAACAGAAAAAGTTAATCTTTCATCAATTTTAGTCAAGTAAAGCCTATTAAAAAATGTATAGCTAAATTTTCAAGATTTTAAATAACTCTCAGTCTAATGAAAAACTGTTATTGTTGTCCATCTGGTTTCTAATATTCTACTTAATCCAAAATTCCTTTTGATTTGGCCAGTTATGTTTATTCGATACAAAATTTAATAAATGTTTTAAAGGTTTTTCTACTTTCTTTAAGGGGGCGTCGATGGTCGCAACGGTTTAGGCGACTCGACGCTCATCAGTGTGAGGTAAAGGTCCTGGGTTCGAATCCAACGGCCCTGCATCTGAATCCAACATAGTTACAAATGGGCTTTTTATCAAAAAATACCGGTTGTGCAAAACGGGTTCATATAACCTCGTACTTGAAAACCTCTAAACAACTTTTTTTTCTTTAAGATTTTTTGTCTAAAGTCAACTTTGCTCTCTCTCTATCTCTCTCTCTCTCTCTCTCTCTCTCTCTCTCTCGCCCCTCTCTCCCACCCTCTTTACTCTCTCTTTAGTTAACAGAAAGAGATCGTGACTTAATTTGCGAGATTTTTCATTCTCTCTCAAACTCTCTCTTTCTCTCTCTCCTTCATGTTTGCTTTCCCTATCTTTACCATGAACAGTTTACATTTTCTTTGTTTGTATCATCTATCTAAATGTTTATTATTTGATTAAAAATTGTTTGATCCTCTGGGCTGGATCTCAGTGGTGATGGTATGATAGAAATGATATTTTACTTCTGCGTCTCTTATTAAATCTCGGCTTCTCTCTCTCTCTCTCTCTCTCTCTCTCTCTCTCTCTCTCTCTCTCTCTCTCTCTCTCTCTCTNCTCTCTCTCTCTCTTTCTCTCTCTCTCTTTCTCTCTCTCTCTTTCTCTCTCTCTTTCTCTATCTTTCTCTCTCTCTCTCTCAAACACAAGTACACAGGTGCCTCCTCTGAATGGCAGAATAAGATAAAACTGACGTATACAGCGATAATAACGTTAATGAATTTTTTTAAACTTCACTGCGATTAAGTGTCTTTTATTTTAATCAAAAAACAAAATTCGTCACTCATCTATAGCATCAGAAATTCGGAAGAAAATGATTTGAGTTGAACGTGTTTTATCTGTAATGATAATAATTTTGAAAAAAAAAAATCTGAATGGATCGAACGAAAAGAACGCCGAGCAATTTCAACGAGTAGATTTTTTGTTACCTTTTCGCTTTTGGTGTGATTTCAAATCCGGTAGCCCATGAGTACGTTCCCCGGATTCATGTTTGCGCAGCGATATCGGTTCAGTGTGACACGGACTTTACCTGAGGGGTTTACCGGCTCCTTATCTCGGCCAGGTTCTGTGGGTGGCATTCGAACATCCTTTTCATACCTTAGTAATTTTTTTTATTGTTATTATTTAACGACCGAATTCGGTCCCGTTCTTAACAACTGGGAGACTGTTAAAATCTCCAGCCTAGAAAAGTAGATTCATATCTTAGAAGGCTCCCCATAAAACTTTTAAAAAACCCCGCAATTGGTTCCTTTAGTTTCGCTACAATTCTAGGATCACAAATTGACATTAGAGCAAAAATAAACCCTGACTCAGGCTAAACTTGGTGTCCGTCTAGTTTCGCCTCAATTCTCGAGTTATAAACTGGGTAGAACAAAAATTAACATTGAACCAGGCTAAACTTGCTGGTCCATCTAATTTCGCTACAATCCTAGTATCATAAACTGAGTAGAACAAAGATTAACATTGACCCAGGCAAAACCTTTCTTCTAGTCCGTCTAGGTTTGTTAAGATCTCAAACTGATAGTAGAGGCATTGAACCAGGTTGAACCCTCCCCTTGGTCGGTCTAGTTTTATTACAAGCCTAGAATCTGGTTATACGTTTACATTAGTATAATAGCTTTTACAGAACGTTTTCGATTGTATTGGATGTTGATCATAGTTGAACTTAATAGGTTGCCGTAGGTTTGAGGGGATACCATTTTCATAATTTTTACGATCAGACCACAAGTGACTGGTCCGCCCAGTTGTTTCCAGTCTTGTCATGCCATTTCGTCCCCTCTTGAGTCGGCCGTCACTAGTGTCTCCCGAGATTTCCGGAGGAAGTCAACCCGGGCCCGGGACTCCTCTCCGAAGGCGGAGGCCTTAATAGAGCGGGTCGCCTCGTCCCACGCCGATCCCTATCTGGGAGGAAGTAGCTCGAAGTGGGTGAAGCCGGCTACTCCAAAATAGGCATAACACACTGGTTCGGGGACAGAAAAACTCTTTCGCAGACAGTTTACGAGCTGATCTCCGGCCGAGGACGCCTCATTTCCCAACGCCTTTGTGCAAATTTGACACCCCCTTCGACTCTGTTTACTTTAATTTATTCCCTTGGTGCCTTTGTTCTACTACATCTCCAATAATATAAATAATTTTTAAACATATTTTTCACTATTTATATATGCTCGCAAGCCCATGTATTCCGACCGTTCTTTCTTTTGTCTCAAATTCACATGGTCTATAATTTTTTTCTCTAATAATAATATCATAGAAAAAGTGCAAAGCGTGATAAAATTATCATCCGATTTCTCAATGCAATGCGCGTTCAAATCCCCGGTTTTTCCGTGGGAAGAGGCGACTTCGCAGTGACTTACGGCATCCGCAGTTGCAAAACGGCTGGACTGTTAAAGTCAAGTCACCCAGCATATATAAAGAATAAACGCATAAATAATACAAATTACAAACAATGAACAATAACGAAATCAACTAAAGTTTCATTGACTGGGGCGTTTATTAAAATCAGCGGTCCGTTTAAAAACGGAGTGGCTGCAATTTACACTACAGACATCAATTTAAAAAAATACACTTTCTGCATTAATTAACCATAGAACTGTAGTTCTTGGCTCTAAATCTATACGATATCCTTGATTTATGACTGTGTGAAAATGATTCTTTTGAAGTTCTCAACGTACGAGGTAAACCGTCTCAGAATAAAAGATCCTTTTGTAAAATAAATTATTTCTAACATATTGTCCAATAATAAACTGAAAACTGTTTCCGACCCACTGACGGTGAACGAGCAATAAAAATATGGTAAAGATAAGATGGCAGATTCGGTGGACTGGGTCATCCGAGAAGCTATTACGCGTCAATGTTGGTGGAATCCAAACCGCAGAAGCAGGATCATCCTAATCCGTCTTAGTGTTGGTAATAAGCGATAGGCACACAGACACAGGCTAAAGCCCGCGTATGTGTCCGGCATACAGAAAAATGTTGTTCAACATGCCTCACCTAATTGAAGGTTGCAATTCCTTGGCTTTATATAAACAGCGAGTATGTATGCCACCCAATATTGTGCTTGAGCACGGCAGCTAGCATTTGTATCACCTGTTCCGATTTTTTGAGGAAACAAGGTTGTTTTATTATATATAGTACTGATAGTTTTGTGTGCCTAATGTGGGTGAAAGAGAGAGAATGTATTTATTGGCGTGAATTTGTAGTGTTAGAGGACTGATAGCGGAATACTGACCCATAGACCCTCAATTAGGCTAGCTATACATAGGTGTAAAGGATTATGGAGGAATAGCGAGCACTACATCGCCTTATTTGAGTGAAAAGTATGTAAATAGAGTGGGTGAGAGTGTGAATGGGTTTGGATCTAGGAATGGCAATCGTTGGGTGCTGAATTGATACCTCTTGACAGCTCCCAGAGTCCAACACTCGGGGTGAGTGATTCTCGAGGCCTGCCGGTAATTGATTGTAAACAAGTTGGAATTGGTTATGAAATGCGAGAAGTGACAAGCTCAACTCTGCACATGTGTGTATTTATGTGTACATGTGCGTATTTTGGTTACATAAATCCAAAAATGAACAGAAAAAAAAACTTTAAAAAAGTGTGTTAAACAGTTAATATAAAAACATTGCTGAAAATATTAAAAAAAGCAATGACTTTAGTAATAAACAGAAATGTTGGTTAACTGTGCTGTGGTCTGTCGATATTAAAAATATTCAGGAAAGGGATTAAGGACTCTTCAAAACATATATCTTAATAACTCAACTTGAACAGAATTAAATGAAATTTGATCGGGTCCGTATTATTTTTTTCAGAATTTTGCCAAAATCTATAGGGTCTAGTTCACTACGCTGCTAATTTATTGTTTGGCTGATAATTTATTATTGCTGATAATTTATTATTGCTGATAATATTATTGTTGTTGCACCTTGAAAACTCGTTAATTTCTATGTGACTAATTATCTGAATTTTAATTAATCCCAGTCAAATTGGTGTATTTTAGTGGTTTTATTATCTCCTCAAAATTTCGTCAAAATCGGGTGAAGGTCTGACATGAAGGACATCAGTATTCGAAAAGGGATGCTACCAAAGCAATATATAGATATCAGTTCCTACCTAACTGTCCAACATTTTAGAGTCAAACAAGAAGATCAATATTCAAAATTTAAAAAAATAAATGCAGGAAAGCCACAAGGTAGCGTATTAGGTCTACTACTTTACTTGTTATATACCAGTAATTTTCCGAAAATAGATGGAGTAAAAATTGCAACGTTTGCATATGACACAGTGGACAGTAGGACTGACCATCAACCGTTCATCCAGAATCCTTCAAAAGGATTGTAACCAGATAAACGAATGGTCAAAAAATAGAGAATGAGGTTCAATCAGCATAAATATGTGCTTATAAATTTTACAAAAAAAATCGATGGAATTATTTTATACCATACAGCGATACAGCTAAGTTCTGGAAATGACCTTAGATGCCAAGCTGAAATGGAAAGAGTACGTAAGCATAAAAAGGGCAGAAATAGCTTTAAGGAGTAGACAATTATACTGGTTGATATGAACAAACTTACTAGACAAAATAAATAGCTATTATATAAACAAGTCCTAAAGCATTGATTGAAGGTTTGATTTGTAATCAGAATTTCCTTAAAATCAAGGGAGTCGAAGAAAACTGTCCCCAGGTTTGAAGGTTTATCGTTGGCGAAATTTCGAAACGAAATTTTTTAATGTCTCTTTGGCGATCAATAAAATTTCAAGAAATTTGGCAAAATTTTGCGATTTTGTGCCATGGACCATTAAGTATTTTTCGGCTATAGAATCGGTACAATACGAACCTTGAAACGTTAAAGGGATGTTTTATCGATTTGACCTAATTATAATTTAAGCGTTGATATAATTTATATAAAAACCGATAAGTAAATTGCAAAAAAAAAAAAGAAAAAATCGAAATCTCTCAAATTAAGCAATTAATCATATACAGTCAGGTGGGAAAGATGTGGCGTAAAGGCCGTTCTTCTCCTGCCGGTGAATGGGCCATTGGATGAATGGGCTCCCCCATTTCCTTTCGCCACGCTATTTGAATCCCTCGGGAGTGCATCCCGTTTTCTCCAACCCGTACAACGTCCCCGCCCATTCCCCGGGTTTTTTAATATAATGCAACGATTTATGGGATTCGTTTCCGGTCAGTTGGACGCTCTGGGCGTTTCGTTTTTATTTTTTGAAATTTATCATTATTATTTTTCTTCATACAAGTGTCGTAAAATGCGATTGTAAATACTAACAAACGACGGGGGTTATGACCCTATATTTTATATCTATTCATCCCTTTTTATATACAAACTCGTTTGGAAAGAGAAAAAGCCCCGGAAGTAATAATTGCAATCAGGTTTACCTTTTGCCAGCTCATTCATGAAATATTCTATAAATAAAATAATAAAGAAGTATTTTTAAAAATTCACACCGTTCAGCTTTCCGACCTTTAAATGGCTCATCTAAAACCGATAATTAACAACTATTTACTTTTGTATACGATTAATCGCCTAATTATTAAAACTTTAATTACATCTTAGTGAAAAATTCGTGTTCATTTTGAACCTTCAAATAAACAGAATATTCAAAAGATATTTACATACAAACAGATCAAATACGAAATGAAATATATATAAATAGAGGAAATATTGTGTGTGTTATATATATTATATATCCAGAAAGAGAGAGAGAGAGAGAGAGAGAGAGAGAGAGAGAGAGAGAGTGAGAGAGAGAGAGAGGAGGAATGGGAATAGTTTGGAGAGGGGGTGAAGAAAGAGTGAGAGAGATGGTGTAAGACAGAAGAGAGAGATGGTGAGAAGGGGAGAGAACAAAAGGGGAAGAAGAAAGAGAGAGAGAGGGAATGAGAGAGGGTAGAGAGAGAGCAAAGTGAGAGAAAATGGCGATAGAGACCGAGGATTATATATATATATATATACAGATAGATAGATAAGATAGATAGATAGATAGATAGATAGATAGATAGATAGATAGATAGATAGATAGATAGATAGAGAGAGAGAGAGAGAGAGAGAGAGAGAGAGAGAGAGAAGAGTGAGAGGGAGAGGGAAAGAAGAAAGAAAGAGATAGGAGAGTGAATAGGGAGAAAAAAGAGGCAGTGAGTGACAGAGTGATGGCGTGAGAGAAAATGGGAGAGAGAGAGAGAAGAAGGAGAGTGAGAGAAAAAGAGAGAGGGAGAGAAAAGGTGTGAGAGAGAGAGTCTTATATCTTTTAAAATTTTATAAATCTTCAGATATGTTACTACAACTCTACGCGACCTGAGGTGTTACAAGTAAATATTACCCTCCACTTTCGGCAGTACTGTTGAGCTTATAGACCAACAAACGATTCAGAGGAAATAGAAATCTTCAACGAATTCTTGGGCCGGTGATCACTTCGATGCTTATCCCTTTTGCTAAGCACATAAAGAAAAGGCAGAGCGATAAATTCTGTTTTGAAGACGCCGTTTGGCAGCAGAATCGTTCCTTGGAGTGCCAAGGTGGCACTATTCAGGGCGGTCATCTAAGCAATTCTAAGCTATGCAGTACAGGAGGTTTTAGGAGTTTGAAACGTATATTCCTCATCTCGACAACGAGCTGGATACCGTATCAATCTATTCATTGAACCTTCATCAAAATTCTCGAACTTGGCAAGGAAGTACGATACCCCGACCACCTTTCACGATTAGATGGAATATAACGAAAGAAAACGTAAAAAATATTTGGCAAACATTCGACTAGGAAAAACACACAAGCGTCAACATACGCGTCCATCTGTCGATGAAGTTTAAGCTGTACCACAACAAATGATGCAGGCTAGATCTCAACATGATGTGATGGACCTTCTTGGATGTTAGTGGATCAACTTAAGGGTTGTTCAACTTAAACCCCAAATTCTATTGCATATGCCGCTAAATTAAATACGTTAAAAGCTTTGCAACATCGGGCTTGTTTTGTACCGAAGAGGAGGCAATCGGTCAGAAGTCCGCCTGGTCGTTCCATCGACTACACGGTCAACCTCGTGGGAAACAGGCGCGACGGCGACGTAGGGCACACCCACCTCCTATAAATAAAAATGAAGTGTCCATCGCACACTTTCTGGCCGGCTTCCAGGCTACGGCGATTAAAATTGTGTTTACGACCGTTTCCCATTTTCAAGTCGTCATTTCTATATTTTATCGCTCCGGCGGGCGGAGGTCGGAAAAGATTAAAAACACAACCGGCTCATATTTATGCAAGCCGGCGCCAACCGTTTTCCAACTTTGAACCTCGGTGCTTTTTTCCCCTTCTATCGCTGTCATGTTTTACTTACCTTTTTTCCCTTCAAATGATTAAGTGTCATTAATATTAAACACAAATCATACAATAGTGTAATATAGTATCCTACGATGCAGTTCCTTACATCCTGGTTTCGAACATTTTTAAAAGGGTATTGAACATTTTTATGACTTACTAACGAATGAAAGAACTTTTTATTTATCATGTTTTACTATTTCGTTGACGTTTATTGTTATTTTATACTATTGTGATGTGTGCTTGAAAAGATTTTTATCGGTTCTCATTCTTAAGGTCGCTTTCAGGCAATATCATCATTCGTCTCTTCAGGCATTCTCGAAAAAACATCGTTTATGCCATTTAGACTGGGGAGAACGTGGTCATATTCTAGGACATGCTTGAAGATGTTTTTTCTGTTGTTATGTAACCAGTCTGTGGTGCTTTAACCCTTTATGGCATAATGTTGTCTTAAAGCAAGATGAACTTTAGCAAATTTTTTTTTCATTTTCTGTTTAATTTAATCCTTTCTTGCCCAACGTATTTTGCTAATACTTACCTAATCCCACGAGTTTAGTGTTTAATCAGACCCTTGTATTGTCAACACCATCTTTTTTGGTGCCAATCTAAAATCTCCACCTTGGAATGTTTTATCTCCAACCACTCCATCTTGTATCGATTGTTATATTAGCCAAACATAAAATTTGTCATTTTCAGTTTATGATTTTACCCTTCCTTGCCCAAAGTTGCTTCAGAGCACTGCAACTTTAGCAATTTTGTTAAAGGTTGGGGGGAAATCCCGTGAGTTGAAAGATATTTCAGCTTGGCGCCAAATAAATCAGTGTTGCCAATACGTGGGCGAAAGAGGGGAAGAACAATCCAAACTCACGCGATTTCCCTGCTAACCTTAAATTAACTTATCAAAGTTGCATTGCATTGAAGCAACTTTGGGCAAGAAAGGGTTAAATTCTAAACTGAAATTTTTATTTTTGGCTAATATAACAATGGATACAAGTTGTAGTGGTTGAAGATAAAAGATTCCAAGATGGAGATTTTAGATTGTCGCCAAAAAGGTTGGCGTTGACAATACAAAGGGCTGAATAAACACTAAACTCATGGGATTAGCTACGCCTTAGCAAAATATCTTGGGCCAAAAAGGGTTAATGGTTTAGACTGTCATGATATTTAGTCTGTCGTGAGTTTTTTCCTCCCTGAGTCACCGCGTTGGATCGGCAAGAGTCAATTTCTTGAAATCGAAACGTCAGAGTTAATTTGAAAATTTGAAACGCAGGACGTGTGAAATATCAAAGAGGTATTTCCCCTTCTCAGGTGGATTCGAGGCCGGTTGAAGACTTGAAGACCTCGTCTCGCCGTTTTTCTCGGAACTCTCCGGTTAAAAATGCGCGAAACCCATATTCAGTCAATTCGCTGGAAAGGGAGTCTATGTTCTGTGATTGATGTATGGAAAGTTTTCAAGCCGGAGAACAGAAGTCAAAATTATGGATGACCTTATTTGAACTGGGATTGGTGATATACCCTGTAGAACAGTCAGGACACGATTCTTTAACCGTCCGTCTATTATCGCCGGTTACAAACCATTTAAGTAACGTAGCCAGGCTGGCTGTGGTAAAGTTGGTGTTTGTCGGTCTGCGTATGGATGGATCTAGTCAACACCAAATGAATTAAATGGGCTGCTCATCGCAGACAACACTACTTTACAACAACTGTTTTATTGCAAATATATCTTATCTGAATAAATGGTTGACGCCGAATACAGGACCAGAAATAACAGTATAGTTCGTACTTCGTACAAATTTGTTTTTCTTTTTATACAATACGCAAAATTTTTGACTTGTATAAATTGAAAAAAAGTAAGACCAAATTTATTGTTATTAGGTTTCGTGGTCCGCTTGACCATATAAATTCTTTTCAATTAATTAAGGTTTTGGTTGAGATAAAAAAGTCAGTGTCACGAGCGGGATTCGAACCCACGACCTTCGGCTAAATACGCCGTTGCTCTACCAATTGAGCTATCGTGACTTCGATCCACTCGGACACCAATCCCGCTCTTGACACTGACTTTTTTATCTCAACCAAAACCTTAATTAATTGAAAATAATTTATTTGGTCAAGCGGACCACGAAACCTAATAAATGTAATAAGCAAAATGAAGTATACTTCACTAAAGTGGCACTCTCCGTGGCCATTTCATTTGTCGCCGAGAATCAAATAGATTACACGACATTTGAAAAATGGCAAAAAGGAGGGAAAATTCAAAAGGTGGGGTTGAGATGTGTGTGCGTGCGTGCACATGAGGTACATAGTATATAGGGAAGTGAAGATAAATATGCTTTTTTGGCTTTAACCAATGAGCCATAGAAACAGAGACCTTTGGGAGAATGGCAATCCCTCTAATATTGTACCCTGATGGAACATGCAATAGGTTTAGGGGGGAAAGGGCCGATGGCAAATCCTGTCTCCTAGAAGTAGTAGTAGTAGTAGTAGTAGTAGTAGGCATAAAGACTTACCTAGTCATGTATAAAAACATTTAATGATCTTTTAGATCGAGATTGGGAATGTCTAAATTGCCTAATAGCTCTAGGAGAACAGGACAAGTGTATCTAACAGAAAAGTTGGATCTGAAAATCGCTTGAGAAAGAAAAGCTCAAGCACTTGACAAAATCCGACAAGAATCGAGGAAAATCATTTCCTCGTCATCCTCATCATCACTGCAACTGCCCTCTTAACTACCATGGGATCACAGACTGACTTCTTTTAAAATAAACTTTTACAAAATATTAATGACTGTCGACCACTGTTTTAACCACTGTAAGTAGTGAAGAAACAATGATAACCAAGTTTGTCAAAAAATGTAAGGAATCTTTGTTCTGTGTATAGGCGCTAACTCACCTGAGGAAGGATTAAAATAAATCCGAAACTTGTAGATTGAAAAAACCTGGTTGTTGTTTTTTTGAGATGACCTATTATCGAGAAGGAAAACTCAGAAGTTAAACTGTTGAGTTCGATATAAAAAACATCGTAGTACATAAAGTTATACAGCTCTCAACCTATTCATCTAACTATTTATCCACTCTCTCTCCTCTCTCTCTCTCTCACTCACTCACTCACTCATTCTCTCACTCACTCTCTCTCTCTCTCTCTCTCTCTCTCTCTCTCTCTCTCTCTCTCTCTCTCTCTTCCTCCATCATAGTATATAAAGGTTAAGAATTTAGTAAGTTATTTAAAGTTTGTTAGCACGTTTCTCTTTCATTTGGCATAACACCAAATTCTAAACAACTAAATATGGAGTGTGCATATAGATTCACTTCTGTAAAAGATGGCTGACTACAACAAATTTGTGGAAGAACCATCTTTTACAAAAAGTAAAACTGACTATTCCAAGGCTTTATTAGTCGTGTTTATACTTTAGGTTGTACATTGGAAGTAATGAAGTATTTATGTATTCTAGTTCTTTCTCAGAGATTATGCGGTTTTCGCGCAGAATTTTTTTTCCAGTTGACAACGTTCTTTAAATGAAACACGCCGTAAATTATTTATTTTTAATCCTTTGAAATCAAACGGGGCGGCGGAAGTGGGCTTGTAAAAGCTCCGAGGCGCCGGATTTATTGCCTATTGTCGTTCTTCCCACCAAGCCTTCCGTCAATTTGTCAACGGGAACTTCGTAGCGATTTTTCACAGAATCCTTTGACTTAAAAAAAAAAACTGAATATAAAGTCCACCTTTTTTTGTATAGTTAATCAAAAAGCAAATTCGGAGGCGACGGTTGGAAAACAGTTTCCGGACCGGAATCCGATTCGCTCCGGAGGTCAGGGCGTGGGCTTCACCAGGTAGGAACATCGTATCTCACCTCCGGGCCAAAGGTTAATCGCAGTCGATTTGCATATCATTATGAAAATGCAGGCGGTCTGAAGCTCCGGGAGATTTGAAAAGGGGCGCAATTAATCCCGGCCGAGTCCAAAAGATACTTGCTGTACGACGGAAGACATTGATCATCGATAGTGAATAAGCACTTTTTTCAGTCTCAGTAAATCGCCATGGATGGTTATAATAGGACGCGTGTCACCTTTGCCCGTTTGGTCCACACCGGTGGAAGAATTTCTCGAAATCAATGTCATGAATAGATAAACCGACTGCCGATCCCCTTAACTTATCCCAGTCGCGTTAATTTCTCAGGCGATTTCATCCGGAGAAAGGAAACGGTTAACGAGACGTGATGGAGGTTTCGGATTGAGATTTAACAATGGGATCATAATGGTTAACGAGTGAGGGGCGACGCCGGACGAAGGGCTCTGATATTTCCTCATTACCGGCAACTTCCGGAAAGGCGCCAGACGATTGAATTGGTACTGATTTAAACGAATGAAAGCGCCATCAAGTCATCAGCTGTGCTCACCTTCAACGAAAACACAAAAGCACAAAGGATTTAAGTAAAAAAAAATCTTGGACGAAAATGGATTTGAAAACATGAATGTTGCCAAAATCTCAAATGTAGTACTTAAAGAAGCCTGCCAGTAGGAATCGGTGACTCTGGTCTGCCTGTGCTCCCTGTTTGTCGATCTTTATCGTTATCTTAGCGAAAAATACAGTTGTTATCGAAACATTTTTGGACCTAAATGGTATTCTTAATTATGAGACTTGATCAGGGTTTCGATGTGTTTTTCTGTAGGTAGTCTTTTAAAACTTTACTGTTGACAGGCTTTACTTATACTACATGAAAATCTAGAACTGGATTAATTCAAAATCTTTTATTGGCTTATGTTTTTTATTGGGTTGTCCGGAAAATAATGCAGGATTTTAAGTTTTCATTAAAAAAAATCTATATAAAATATTCTGTTTACGTTTACAGGATTACTCATTTGTATGAATGTCAACACTTATTAATCCTCTTCCAAATGATATTGTTTGTTTACCTCTGTAGCATTCCGCTACTTGGAAATAATTCAGTCATCCTTATAATGTCAAAGCGAGAATTTCGTACGATTTTCTTTTACGAGTTTAAACTCGGCCGAAGCGGAGCCCAAACGGCTAGAAACATTAACCAAGTCTGGGGCGAGGGTTGTGTTAATGAGTGCACTGTGCAAAGGTGGTTTAAAAAATTTCGGGAGGGAGATTTCAGCCTTGAAGATGAAGAAGGTCGTGGAAGGCCTTCCTCTCTTAATGATGATGTTCTGCGATCAGTGGTGGAAGAAAACCCCAAAACAACTGTTCGAGAACTTGCAGAGCAACTCAAAGTCAGTAAAACGACCGTCGCTGACCACCTCAAGGCGATTGGAAAAGTGAAAAAACTCGAAAATTGGGTTCCACACTCATTAAACGATCGCCAAAAAAATCAGCGCTTTGATGTTTGTGCATCACTTCTTTGTCGAAACAAAAATGACCCATTTCTGGCCAGAATTGTTACATGTGACGAAAAGTGGATTCTGGACAGTGGCTCGACAAAGGAGAAGCTCCAATACATTTTCCAAAGCCCCCAACTCATCAAAAAAAGGTAATGGTTACGGTATGGTGGGCTTCATTTGGTTTAATACACTACAGCTTCTTAAATCCTGGCGAAACCATCAATGCTGAATCATACTGTAACCAAATTAATACCATGCATCAGAAATTGGCAGTAATGAAGCCCTCTTTGGTCAATCGGAAAGGGCCCATTTTGTTGCATGACAACGCTCGACCACATGTGTCACGTGTAACGTCACAAAAATTATTGGAGCTTGGCTATGAAACTTTGCCTCACCCACCCTACTCTCCGGACCTCTCGCCTACTGACTACCATTTTTTTAGACACCTGGACCACTACTTACAACACATAATATTCAAAAATCAAACGGAACTGGAAAATGCATTTATTGACTTTATCAATTCTAAAAATTCTGAATTCTACTCAGACGGAATTAATAAGTTACCAACACGTTGGGAGAAATGTATTGAGAGTATGGGAAATTATTTTGATTAAAGAACATTGCTTTAAAGTAACTAGTTTCTTTTTTTTTGTTTAATACCAAAATCCTGCATTATTTTCCGGACAACCCAATATATAAGAAACTTGTGGGAATGCGGAAATCTTTCTTCCAATGGCATCATATGTATATGCCTATTTCTCTATCCATTCTATATATATACACGTACATATAGACATAACTACTGAACAATCCCAACAGAAATATTTCCACAGACGGCTGGCTGTTTCCAATTCACAGATGTATTTCTTTGTCAATTGACATTCCCTTATCGTATGTAAACAAGGAATAGGATGAAGGAAAGAAATAAGAAAGCAAGCGGAAGATTCCGTGGTACTGTGGAGGGAAAAAAAGGCGTCGTCGACGACGTCGTTTAGAAATGTCAGGAATTGCGCGTGTTCCAGCATTCCGAACCATTCATTATGCAACCAGTGCCGCCCTCGGGAGGCAGGCTGGAACTGCGTTTATGCTTTTGCCACCCGGCGGCATACTTCTCACGTATAATCACCGTTAATAAAAAATCCACTGATGACACATGTGGGAAAACTATCGGGAGGCTCTGTACAGATATTTACGATCTTTGGACCGCTACGTCTCGCGAGAGTCAAACAAAAGGAGGGAGGGGCGAGAGAGGAAGAGGGAGAGGGAGGGAGAGAGAGAGAGTAGAGATAAGGAGATAAACAAAGATGGATTGATTGATAGATTTCCGTTTATTTAGACATCACTCAAGATTTGGTCTCCAGGACCACTCTTACATCTAAAGTGAAATATAATGCTAGATTTCAATAACTACTCTACTTAATCCTAACAAAACATTTTTTTTTTTCATCCATCATTAATAAATAAAAACCATGTATAAAAGATTAACTTGACAAAAAAAAAAATAAAAAAGTTAATTTCTCCATAGTTAGAGAATTTTCCAAAAAAGTTTACAAGTGCAGTTGAGCAAGACTAGATATCAAACACGTCTAACAAAAAACAAATTGCTATATGAGGTATCATTTTACAAGTAAACAATTATTTTGATTTACATACAAGCAAAATTTTTTTGATATTTAAAGTAAGAGATTTTTAAATTTAAACTATATACGTTATTCATATGAAGAGACTTTTTGTATTTTTCATTTTTAATTACGGAATTTAATTTACAAATTTTAAACTTTTTAATTTGTCTTTTTATACAAGTATAGAAAGTAGATTTTTTTTTGGGGGGGGGATTTTTTAAATGACTATATTTTTGCACTTTTGAATTTCTGTAAATTTGTAAACACTTTTGCCTCTTTACTAAAAAAGAATTACTAAGCGTTTTAGTGTTATGCTTTATAACCCGAATATGGCTATTGTTATTCGTAGTGTTCACAGAGAGATAGAGAGGAGAAACAGAGAATGTGAGAGAAGGAGGGAGGGCGTAAAGATAGGGAGAAAAACTGAGACAGAGAGAGAGAAAGAGAGAAGAGAAGAGAAACAGAAAGTGTGACAGAGGGAGGGAGGGCGTAGGGATAGGGAGAAAAACAGAGACAGGGAGAGAGAAAGAGCGAAGAGAAGAAAAACAGAGAGTGTGAGAGAGGGAGGAATAGCGTAGAGATTGGGAGAAAAACAGAGACAGAGAGAGAGAAAAAAAGAAGAGAAGAAAAACAGAGAGGGTGGGAGGGTGTAGGGAGAGGGAGAAAAACAGAGAGTGAGAGTGAGAGAGAGATTAGAGATAGGGAGAGAGTCGAGAAATAGAAAGATAGAGAAGAGAAACAGAGAATGTGAGAGAAGGAGGGAGGGCGTAAAGATAGGGAGAAAAACAGAGACAGGGAGAGAGAAAGAGCGAAGAGAAGAAAAACAGAGAGTGTGAGAGAGGGAGGAAGGGCGTAGAGATTGGGAAAAAACAGAGAAGGTAGGAGGGCGCAGGGATAGGGAGAAAAACAGAGAGTGAGAGAGAGAGAGAGATTAGAGATATATAGAGAGAGTCGAGAAATAGAGAGATAGAGAAGAGAAACAGAGAATGTGAGAGAAGGAGGGAGGGCGTAAAGATAGGGAGAAAAACTGAGACTGAGAGAGAAAGAGAGAAGATATGAAAAACAGAGAGTGTGAGAGAGGGAGGAAGGGCGTAGAGATAGGGAGAAAAACAGAGAGAGAAAAACAAAAAGAAGAGAAGAAAAACAGAGTGTGAGAGAGGGAGGGCGTATAGAGAGAGAGAGAGAGAGAGAGAGAGAGAAACTGAAATAGAGAGAGAGAAAGAGAGAAGAGAAGAGAAACATATAGTGTTGGGGAGGTAGGGAGGGCGTAGGGATAGGGAGAAAAAGAGAGAGAGAGAGAGATACAAAAAGTAGAGATGAAAAACAGAGTGTGAGAGAGGGAGGGAGGTCGTAGAGATAGGGAAAGAGAGAGTCGAGAAATAGATAGATAGATAGATAGATAGAGACAGACAGAGAGAGAGAGAGAGAGAGAGAGAGAGAGAGAGAGAGAGAGAGAGAGAGAGATTAGGGAGAGAAATATAGAGATAGAGATAGATAGATAGAGACAGAGAGAGAGAGAGATCAGTGAGAGAAATATAGAGAGATGGAATAAAGAGATAGAAATACATTGATGGATTTGTATTTATTCACGCAGATCTTTTGGACCTTTCTTACACTTAACATTATACATTTATTTCAGGTGTTTCGCGTTGTAGACCGTATATCCTCCTCCCTCGAGCGCAAAGAATATTGTATGGGAGCTTTCCTTGATACGGCACAAGCGTTTGACCGCGTGTGGCACAGGGGACTCCTGTACAAATTAAAGCATGTCCTTCCAAATACTCTTTACCTAATCCTCCGCTCTTATCTAACAGAGCGGTTCTTTCGGGTCCGACAAGGATCAGATTACTCCGAATATGCTCTCTGGCCGCGGGAGTACCGCAGGGCAGTGTGCTCGGACCAATCCTCTACATCCTTTATACTGCAGATATTCCCACTAAACCTACCACCCTACTTGCATCCTTCGCCGATGATACAGCTGCACTATCCTCCAATTCCGATTCTGCGGTTGCTTCGGAAGATCTGCAGGAACATATCTCATGTATAGCAGATTGGTGTAGACAATGGAAAATGAAGATAAACGAAAGGAAGAGTCACATTTACACTCCGAAGCAAACCTCCTCTCACGATATACTACAACAACGTTCCTATCCCCAAATCCGACTTCGTTCGCTACCTTGGGTTCCACCTAGACCCACGACTAACGTGGAATAAACATACACGACTGACATGACAAAACCTAAACAGACTGTATGGTCTACTACACAGACTTATAGGACGACAGTCTAAACTATCGACAAAAAACAAACTTACAATTTACAAAACACTACTACAACCGATTTGGACGTACGGAATAGAACTGTGGGGATCCGCTCCAATCCTTTCCATCTAAAGTCCTCAGATCCATTGTAAATGCTCCTTATTATGTCTCAAATGCTACCCTCCACAACGACCTTCAAATTCCTTATATAGAAAAATTTATTCCCCAAAAATTTACACTTTATTCACTTATTATTTATTCACAAAAAACTCTCCCACCTCCCCAAATAGTCTTGCCCAAGCCCTGTCCGATAGAGCCCATCCCTACAACCCCATAAAGCGTCTTAAGAGGAAATGGCCCCGCGACCTCCTTTCCGAGTAAACTGTAAAAAAAACATAAACAAAGTGAAGAGGGAGGATAACATTGATTATTTTCTCCCCTCAATGTAAATAGTTGTACATAAGTTCATGTATCCGCAAATTACATATTGTAAATAATAATTACAGATTGTAATAACAATAAATAATAATAAAATAAAGAAAATGTAGGTAGGAACGTAATTACTCTAGAAGTAGTTTCTTATATAAGGAAATTATGATTTAGACTACTTTGGTCTTTACAATATATTTTACAAAAAAGGAATTTTTTTGTTTTTATACTAACAATTTGATAATATAATTTCTTAACAATAGAAGAGAAAACATAACGTAAAATAAAAACATACAAATAGTACAAGCCAACAAACAACTGTTCCTCACTGAAGATGGTGCAAAGCTGAAATGCGTTTGATTGCAAACGATACTTGCGAATGTCGATGGACATAGGGAATTCATCCCTCTGCTGGTTTCGCTATTATTCTGAACATTTGTTGATTCGACTTTTTCGAATTTGGTGACATATTAAAGTGCAAAAACCCACATATGTTGGCGACTAGGTTGGCAATTTATGATCCGTTGTCCTAATTATCTAAGGATATTATATTATCACTGGATACTGATTAAAGACTGTTGTTTCTTATTTATACATTTGGCTTCAGGAAATGAGCTGTATAACATTTAATTTGTATTTATACAGATTTGTTTAGCTTGGTTTTAAAGTTTTTAAATAGGCTTGCGCGCTATGTTGTCAGAAAGTTATAGGCAGTGGATTGTGTTTATAAACAAATGCATATTAAACGTCCCGGGCCTAAAAATAATCTATGACGTGTTAAGGGAAAATATTTTGAAAATTTGTTGTGCGGATTGGATAAACGATATACATTATTTTTGCTCTAATGGCATCGCTCTGACGAACCCGAGCTCGGTCGGAATCCGTTATTTACACGGGATCGGGTACGAGGGGGGCATTCATTCTTAAAAATAAGTTCTGTTTAAGCATTCCACTCAAATAAATCATTAACCCGCATCCGAGAAATTACAAGCGGTGCAAACAAATGGAACGAAAATAGCCTAGAGGCACACGGCTAATGGATTGGCAAGCTAAACAGTTTATTTGGAGGGAAAAAAATTATTATTATTAGAATATGCTCAAGAGATGGGAAAACGGAACGGGCGCGGTGCGTTTTCCACGGCCGCGTCAAAGGTTGTAAATTCAACGATTTGCATACAATGAGCGATTTGCTACCGTAGGTCGAAAAAGAGATTTTCCGTCAGATCTAGCCGATTTGTCACCAAAAAAATCCATCATCATAAATGATCATGACAGCCTGATTTAAATACAAACGTCGTTCCACTAAAAACTTGTAGCCTAAACTATTGTACCTTCTGTTGTACGAATCTATTAAGATCGTGATTTTTGTTCATGATATCGAAGTACGCTTATCATTGTAAGATGGATAAGTCCTGGGTGATCATTTTTTGCAGATCCTTTTTGCAAAACGAGAACGGTTCAAAATGTTACTGCTAAATAAACAAATGCTAATGAGCTGGCCGAAACGATTTAAATGTGCATCTACACTAGCCTAGTTATCACGCCCTGCACGACTTTATGATTTTAAACGTTTTCCCCATGTAGTAATAATAGGATTTAAAAAAACACAATATTGTAAATATCATCCCATTTTGTTCACATAGAAAACCAGAGCCAAGAATGTACACGAATAACAGATTTCCTACCATTCCAGCACACGTCCTCACTTCCATGGACAGGGAGAGATAAATAAAAAGTGGAAATATAGGTTCATATGTGTATTTCTTAGTGACCGGTTGTATCACAATTTGGACACACCCCTAGAGTGACACACTACTTCATTCTTGGCCGCTCTTCACAAATTCAATGGATTCGTACATAGATTTGTACAGAAATGATAGAGAGATGAACAGACAAATATATAAATAATAGAAAGGAAAAAAAGAATATATATGCATTTTTTGCATCGATATTATATAGTTGCAATGCTATTTTTGTCAACGATTCTAAATACAACACCTAATCTTGCAGGGGTTCTTTAAACACGAAAATAGGTACTTGCAGTTGTAAACAAACAATGGTTTCTAATTCCTATTGTGATACGATTTTGACTTATACATGGTCAGAATCAGCTTCTGTATTGAAGTCAAAAGATGTTTTTTATATATATTCTCCGGCAGGCTTTTTACTCCTAAATATAAATGCTATATGTTATTTTATGTAATAAATGGTTGCAGCATCCTGTATAGCTTCTGGTATTTATCGTATGTAATCAGGGTAAGCCTAACCATCCCTAACCGTAATATAAACAACTGAATAAAGTCATAAATAAACATACATAAACAAACGTTCTCTTTTCCACAGTCTCTCTCTCTCTCTCTCTCGCTCTCTCTCTCTCTTTCTTTCGATTACTCGCTCTTTTTCGATTAGCGTGAANATATATATAGTAAAACACGTAAATTAATTGTTTATATAATGGTGCTGGATTCAGATAAGAACGAAATCAATGCATTCCTGAAAACAATTAATTTATTTAAAAAATTGGTTTTATGCTTATGTTCCTTACATACAAAACCTATCCGAATATGAATCGATTTTATAAGTCTTTTATTTACACTCATTCACTCTTTAATTATTATTTATTAATTACTAACTCCCTGTGATAATGTTCGTATTTGAAGTCATTTCTGACGCTGCCTCCATGATATCGGATACGTGGCCACCACAATAGCGCAAGGCCTCACAGACAATAGCATAGATTTAAAGAATAGATTTTGTCTTTTACTTCTACCCAAGTAGTCCGTTCATTCACAGTTATAAACCATTTTGTGTTGTTTATTTAAAGACGCGATACTTCTCGTAATTTCGCGAGCTTGAGTTTCATTTGAAAACGGTTCTGATTAATTTGTCCTTTGAAAGGATGTTTTTTGACGGTGACAATAACAAGTGATTTTATTTTTGAGTTTTATTTTGTTTTATGAAGGTGATAACGCAGTGATAAGAAGGCGCCAGGCTTTTTGCCAATCTTAACGTTTTTTGCCCCCCTTTCGAACGATAAATCGCACACCGTTCTGAGGAGACGTGAGCAAAATACACTCAAAGGGCCCGAAGGTGTCGAAAGTCGTTTAACGAGCTTTTAAACGATCTTAATGCCGACGTGTTTACCGACGGGGATAACCGAGGAAACCGGGGGAAGGGCTATAAATCAGAAATAATGTTTTCTTCTCCCAGTTCCGTCCGTGGGAAGGAGACGCCTACTAGAAGAGTCCTCTCATCTTCCTCCCTTTCTGGGGATACCCTTGTTCCAGGCCCACGATTGTCTTTTTACGAACTTTCCAGACAATCCTCTCGTCTTTTTCGGCGTGGGACATTGATTGCCTTTTTTCACTTGACATGTGTTTAGTTAACCGAAAAGCACACATCAACGTTATTTTACATCTATTGATCTGTAGATTACTAATTTACCAAAAATACCATCGAATTAATATATATCGGAAAAAATGGCTAACATTTCACCAGAGTGATTCAATTAATATCCTGCTAATTTGGACTGTACCATGCTTTATCCTGAATACCAACTTATGGAAAAAATTACTATTTATCGACCCACGGGCCAATAAACCTAACTCAACGACTTATAGAAAAATATAAACTAACTGATTGACCTAATAGAACTCACTTCCTGCGTAGAAGGATGGATTTTTTAAATTACTATTGACTAATTTTATAAATTCGGTCGATTATTAATAGTTTTAGTAGTTATTGACCTGGCAGAATTATCATATAATTATTAATAAAATGGATTAATTGTATAAACTGAAATATACTTTTATAGTTTAAATAAGATCTAGGGCCTTATCTAGGGTGAAGTTTATTGCAAGTTTGAGTAAAAATAAGGCAATTAGAATTTAAATAATGGAGACCACCATTATAAAACAAATGTGTTATGTTAAACATTTGTGTATTTTCTGTAAATTAAAAAAAAACTGCTTCACACGAGTTGTCATGTCCTGCTTGAGATAAATGTAAATCTTGTCTGTCGTTTACAGATAATTTTGGCTGTCTTCACTGGTGGCCCTGTGTGCTTCTCGTTACTGTTATATCGTACTGTCAGAGATACTAAGGAATGGTTTGAGTGGTTAGGGGATGGTTAAGAATGGATTGGTACTATTAAAGATGGCAAGGAATGGTTTGAGGTGGTTAGGGGATGGTTAAGAATGAATGGTACTTAGAGATGATCAGCAATGGTTAGGAATGGTTTGGTATTGTTAGAGATGGTCAGGAATGGTTAGAGGTAGTTAGGGGATGGTGAAGAAAGAAACGGCCAAACTTCAGGTTTTCACTCACTATGTGTGTACTTCGTTTCAATTCGGTTCGGCTTTCTTTGAACCGGACTGAACTGTCCACACTTTTCGGCTTTGCCGGGCGGGCTCAGGCCGAACGATGCCGATCGGCATAGTGTGGACGCGGCTTTAGAGGTGGTTCGAGATGGTTGGGTATTCTATAGTCCCAGCCCTGTAAATGTTGAAAAGCCGAAACGATGGCGAAACTGATCAGACCAACATTCAAGTTTATCACACCGCAGGCGCTAAGAGGAAAAATTTCAAGTTGTTATGGTCTCAAAATTTCGAGAAGAATAAGATCAGGTTAAAATTGAGGTTGTCGGTTAAAAAATGACGGTTAAACAAAAAGAAAAGGAACAGCTTCCGGGTTCAACCAAGCTTTCGGCGACTTATATTGCCATCCTCATGGCACCCCCAAGAAAAATGAAATCATATGTATCATATAGGTTAAGATTGCACACGTTGAGTAAGGTGTTGAATGACAAGAAATGAGGCATCCAGCAAAAAATCCAAAACCGGTCCAACTATTTATTTACATTACTATTTTACGTAAAACTTAATTCAGGTTCTGGTTTTTTTGTGATCACAAACTAATTAACTAAAAATTATACCCGAAAACAACAATTAAAACATTAAAAACTTAAAAATATGTACATGAGATAAAAAAAAAAAACCAGAGCGACTCCCCGTCCCCTGACAAGGAGTCTCAAAATTAACGAGCAGAAGAAGATCGGATTGATCTTTCAGTCACTGTCATCTGGACCACATGTATATCATAAATACAAAGTGAAGAAGTGGAAGTTGTACAGTTTTCTATGAATTCGTCCATAAAATGAGTAGGTTTAGATTTTACCAGTGGTTTTTGGATTCAGGAGTGCATCGCGGCAAGGATCCTTTGGACTTTGTAAAAATTAAACAAATCGTTTTTGATCCTGTGTATACTAGGAATGTACAATATCTTTCATTTTGAACTATATCTGATATTTGACAACGGTCGCGATTTTTTTAGAAGTCCTCTATCGCTTCGTCTCGCTAAATGCCCATGTATTCAGCCGATTCGTTTGCACAAATGCGTTTTTCCGGTAGGAGGTACGTTGTAAATTTCAAAGGTAAATTAATAAATTCAACCAGTTTGCATTCATTGATCGATGCCTTTCCTTACCGGTCCTGCTGTTAGGAAATTAGTTGCACAACATTATAGCGGTCGTGATTTATTGTGAATCGTGGGCGATTCGCTGTTTGTACCAGAGCCGGCATGAATGAATTAATCAGAACACTTTTCTCTCTCTGTCTGTCTGTCCTCTCTCTCTCTCTCTCTCTCTCTCTCTCTCTCTCTCTCTCTCTCTCTCTCTCCTCTCTCACTTCTCTCTCCCCCTCTCTCTCTTTTTAATATTTCCATGGCTATCTCGAGGTCTCTCTTTTCAACGCAATTCTTTCAAAAAACTAGTCAAAATCCCAATATTGGCGAACTCGTGAAGTCGAATTTCTCTGCATTTAAATCACCGCCCGTTTTAAGACGGTTGCGTCATAAATGCAAATCGGATTTTGTTTCTGTCTTTTTATTTATTTTTTTTAAATATTAATCCCTCAACTAATTGCCGTTGATTTGTACTTTAATTTTCTCATTGAGGAGGAAAAAATATCAAATTACTACTGAACGATAAATAAATAGAGCCGGCAAGAGTTCCCTGTGGTTTTTGTTGTTCTTTTTTTTATCCGTAACATCCGGCCACAGCTATTGACTAGCACGTCCTTGATCTAAACCGTGACTCAGCAATAGGCTGGATTCAAATAATCCGAATCCGAAACGATTTAGGCATTTTTTGGGGGGTCAACACTCTAAACCATTTATAACCATCTCCAACTACCTCTCACCATTTGTGCCTATATCAAAATGTTCCAGACAATTTCTAACCATACCTAACCACCAACAACCATTGCTGAACATCTTTACCAGTACCAATCCGTTCTTAACTATCCCCTAACTACCTCTAACCATTTCTGACCATCTCAAGCAGTACCAGACCATACCTACCCATTGCTGAACATCTTTAAAAGAGGCCATCTATTCTTAACCATCCCCTAACTACCTCTAACCATTCCTGACCATCTCAAGCAGTACCAGACCATACCTAACCATTGCTGAACATCTTTAACAGTGCCAATCCATTCTTAACCATCCCCTAACTTCCTCTAACCATTCCTGACTATCTCAAGCAGTACCAGAGCATTTCTACCCATCCTGAACCACCTCTATCCATTCCTGATCATTTCCATTATTATGTAGAGCTTAAGGCTTTTTAACATATCCCAACGCTTTGTTAAGCACTCCCGTGTGTATCCTTCAGCCCTTTGACTTTACTCTCCCAGAAGGAATTTCAACCTACATAATCATTCTCACCAACAGAGAACATCTTCCGTTTCTTCTTCTTCTTCTTCTTCCTGGCAATATCTGCACAGCCTTTTTTTTTCCCCTACTGCTCCGATTATATACCATTGATCATTCTAGTCTTAACCCGCCTTTAGTTTCTACGATGGAACTTTAAAGTGTTTGTTGGTTTATAACGCAACTCTGGTTCTATTTGTCTGAAACGTTCTTAAAACCGAATTTGAATGAAAAATTTGAAAAACCTTCCCGAATATCAGTTTATTAGAAATGACAGAACGGAAAAAGGAGGTGGAGGAATAGGGGTATTCATTAAAACAAATTATTCATGTAAAATCATAGACTCCTCTCCCTCAAATTACGACCGAAAGCCTGAATACCTATTTCTTCATGTTAGAATGGGAAGTAAAAAGGTATTGTTATGTATGATTTATAAGCCCCCAAAAATAGGATACTTAGAGTATGTATTTACAAATATCAGCAAATTGTTCCCTTTATATGAACATTTTGTTATTATAGGCGATCTAAACTCTAATGTGAATAATATAACCTCTAATTATGGAAATCTTTTAAAGAAAGAAGTTAATAAACTAAATTTAAAAATACTACCTTTTACAAATACTCACGATACGTCAATTTCCGAACCATAGTAAATGATATCGATATAGTAAAACGTCATGGGCAAAAACGAGCTACAGGTTTATCACACCATGACATGATTTTCTGTACTATAAATATTAAAACTAATAGACAACTAAGAAAAATAATGTTTAGAGACACAAAGAGTATTGATATGAAAACTACTACTGGATGCTTAGCAAACGGATTGGGAGAAAGTTTATGATAAAACTAAATTGAATGATAAAATCGAGTCACTCAAAGACTTAATAACTAATCTATACTATAAACATACCCCATTAAAAATATTTTTAACAAAAAAAACATGCAGGGCCTTGGATTAACATCAAGGAATTGATGAAAGATAGGAATAAACTGCATAAAATATTTAAAAAAAAACAAAAAGCGAGGATGATAATACAAAATATAAGAACATAAGAAATGAGGTAAAACAAGTATTGAGAAATTTACGCAATTAATATCTCAGATGTATTTCATTGGAAACATAACCCGAGTGACTATGGAAAATATTAAAAAATAATGGTATTATTAAAACAAACAAAAAAACAATAAACCATCGAACATCTCGCTCAATGAGTTGAACAAACACTTTGCTGGAAACATATTGAAATCGATATAGAATGTTTTAATAAATATGTAAAATTAGGAAGAGAATCGAATCTTGCAGAATTTAATCTAACGAAAAATAATAATAGATGAAGTTGTAGATTCACTGAAAAGTATTAAGTCAAAAGCGGTCAGTATTGACAATGTGCCCGTAAAAATATTACAGTTATATACAGATATTATTGCACCAATTTTGTTATATATATTTAATTGTTCTATTAGTATTGATACATATCCAGATATATGGAAAAAAACAATTATAATTCCATAAAAAAAAATACAATCCTATCAGTTGTAATGATTATAGAGGAATTAATATTATATGTGTCATGGCAAAAGTGTTTGAAAAAAATTATATTCAAACAATTACAACAGCATATTACTAGAAACAATATCCTTAATGAATATCCATCTGGATGTAGACTGGGTTACAGCACAGAGGCTGCATTGATAAAAGTTATGGATGATTTGAGATAAAATGTAGATAAGAGAATGGTCGCACTTTTAGTCTTAATTGACTTTAGGAAGGCTTTCGACTCTGTGCAGCATAGTCTATTATTGGCAATCCTTAAGTCACTACATTTCTCCGATGGCACGATAAAATGGTTTGCAACATACTTAATAAATAGGTATCAATGTTAAGGATGTTGATGGAGAAGTCTCAGAATGGACAAGGTTGTCATCTGGAGTTCCTCAAGGAAGTAATCTATCAGCGTTGCTGTTCATTTTATTCATCAACCAAGTTTTCACTTTAAAAATGTCAAGAGCATGATGTTCGCAGACGACCTTCAAGCATATTGTTCAAATAACAAAGAAAACGTGCATATAATGGTTGAAAAGATGAATAATGATTTGAAAGACCTAAACAGATGGTGTAAACAACATAGAGTAGCAATAAACTATGATAAATGTCAAGCAATGCTGATAGGAACTAGAAGAAACTCAAACTATATAAATGTTAAAAATGTAAATATCTTAATAAATAACCACAAAATACTGCTGTCCAAATCATTAAAGAATCTTGGTATCACAGTCGATGAAACATTGTCTTGGTCAGAACCGATATTTGTAAAAAAACTTTTTAAAGCCTTTGTCAGCTCTGAAAAATCCAGATTGATGAGGTAAAATTACAAATTATAAAATCTATGTTGTTACCAATCTTTGATTATGCTTCCCTATGCTATTCTAATATAAGTAAAAAAAAAGTAGAAACAAAAAGCACAAAACGCTAAAACGCTTG
Organism: Cimex lectularius; assembly: GCF_000648675.2. NCBI lineage: Eukaryota > Metazoa > Arthropoda > Insecta > Hemiptera > Cimicidae > Cimex > Cimex lectularius. The sequence continues at coordinate 522,216 of NW_019392637.1, read as the reverse complement.
TATAAGATATGTTTATAATATCGAATACTTTGATCATGTCACACCATATTATGCCAAAGCAAAAATTTTAAAAATTAAAGAAAAAAGAGCACTAATACTTTCAATGTTCTTAATAAAATTATTAAGAAGACAAAAACCATCATATCTGATAAATAACTTTAAATTGTATAACCCTATCCATGACAAAAATACTAGATATGATAAACATAAATTTATATTGCCTAAAGTTAGAACGGCTATCTACACAATGCATCTTTTCTAGTAAAAGCAATCAATAATTATAATAAAAACAACCTGTACAATCTTCTACTTCTACCATAAAAGCGACATCTATATTAAAAGAAGAGTGCCTGACAAAATACAATAATAGATAAAAATGTAAATACAATATCGTCGTGTTAGACTGAATTATGTACTATTATGTTAACATTACTTATTACTAAATTTGCTATTTATTAATTATTAACACATATATTTATTATTTATTTATTTGTTATTTATTACTAGAGTACTTTAAATTATCTTTGATCTATTTAAGCCTTAATTAGAAAAATACCTTGCAAAAATGAAAATTATAATTAAAAAATTTATGATAAATTGATATAATTAGCTGTTAGAACTGAATAAAATTAAATGTTAACATTAAGTTTCCTGACGTCGGTAAGAGAGGACTCTACGGTCCTATGTAAGCTTCAGGTTAATAAACTATTCAATCAATCAATTATTCATTCACACTCATTTCTCTCTCTGTCGTACTCATCTTTCTCTTTCTACCTCACACGTTGTTTACCTTTTTATTTCACTCACACACTTATCTCTCTCTCTCTCTCTCTCTCCCTCCCTCCCTCTGTCTGTTGTATTCATCTTTCTTTTTATATCTCGCACGTTGTTTATCTTTTTATTTCACTCACTCAACTATTCACTCACACACTCATCTCTCTCTATCTAACTGTCGTACTCGTCTTTCTTTTTCTATCATACATGTTGTTTATCTTTTTATCTCACTCACTCAATTATTCACTCACACTCATTTCTCTCTTTCTGTCGTACTCATCTTTCTCTTTCTATCTCACACGTTGTTTACCTTTTTATCTCACTCACTCACTCACTCACTCAACGATTCACTCACACACTCATCTCTATCTATCTATCTGTCGTACTCATCTTTCTTTTTCTATCATACACGTTGTTTATATTTTTATCTCACGCACTCAATTATTCACTCACACTCATTTCTCTCTCTCTGTCGTACTCATACTTCTTTTTCTATCTCACACGTTGTTTATCTTTTTATCTCACTCACTCAATTATTCACTCACACTCATCTCTCTTTCTTTCTCTCTCTCTCTCTCTCTGTCGTACTTTTCTTACTCTTTCTATCTCACATGTTGTTTATCTTTTTATCTCACTCACTCAACTATTCACTCACACACTCATCTCTCTCTCTCTCTCTCTCTCTCTCTCTCTCTCTCTCTCTCTTTATTGTACTCATCTTTCTTTTTCTATCTCACACGTTGTTTATCTTTTTATCTTACTCACTCAATTATTTACTCACACTCATCTCTCTCTCTCTCTCTCTCTCTCTCTCTCTCTCTTTCTCTTTTGCCTTCTCTACATCCCTATCTGTCTAGATTCATTTATTTACAATTTTTAGTGTCCACATTTCAAAATTTTATGAGGTTGAACCAGTTCTATTTGCAATGCGTAGTTTGTGAGTGATGTTTATGGTCGACCAGTTCTTGCGGCGGAAGTGGGTCGGATGAACCACTGTAAAAATGCAAATCCAATCTGGGATAATGCATTGTGAGGCTATTCGTTGAACGGTTCGTCGAGTTGTACCAGCCCGCCATAGAAAGCGGCGCACGGTGATTGACGGTGTGTTTTTTTCTTTTTCTGTTCAATAAAATAAATCAAAAAACGGACGTCAGGAGTTAATTTTGTGCGTTCCGTCTCGTTAATTATTGAAACGCCTGTCGGATAATGGCCGGTGAGCCAAGGTCTCGCGGGCAGACGGCCCGGGGCCGGAAAACAGCCCGTTGAGAAATCCGTTCGCCCTTGATCCTAGGGTTTTTCCTCTTTTTCTAAACCCTTTCCATTCCATATTTTTATTAAAACTGACCTCAACAATCTAACATGATAGACAGCTTCTCCGATAAATTTACAGCACTGAACTGGGTATAATTGATTTTTAAATAAACTTTTTTTTCTTCTCCGTGGTAATTACGTAGGCGACGGGTGATTTTTCATATTTAATTTTTTTTTAGATCGCATTAGCCATGACGTTTAAATAAGTTACAATCGGGCAAACAAGGATTTATAGCAATTTCCTTCTTCATTGCTCCTCCTGCTGATTTTGCAATTACCCCCAGGGTAATCGTACAATAATATCCTATGACAACAACGGTGGGGGAAAGAGAAAAATCAACTCTTATGGTATTTTATTACTTAATCGAAGGTCCACGCCTTGTCATCCAAGTCTCTACATATTTAAATGAGAGGAAATTTTCTCTCACACCTAAGTGAAAACTACTTCAAGCTAACCCTTTATGGTTTAATGTTGTCTTACAAATCTCAACAGTTTAGATTGGCGCCATATATATGTGTGTGTGTGTGTGTATATATATATGTTTGCCTTTTTATCTCACTCACACACTCATACACTCATCTCTCTTCTATCTTATATATATATATATATATATATAAAACCTTCAACCCTAGTGTTGTTGTAGAACTGCAAAATCTTCGGAAGGTGTACCTTTGTGAGGATTACTTTTCCATTATTCTTCCCTGTCGTTTCTCGAAATTCATGCTGT